>NC_139566.1:33916007-34538981 GCF_965112155.1 Podarcis liolepis | reverse complement strand
AGGTCTGATTTCTTGTCCTGTGATAAAAAGCCTTCTGTTTCGAGTGCCAAACCTTTCAGGAGAGCATTTTCAGGGTTTTGGCACCATCTTTGAGTGAATTGCCAAAAGTCAGATTTTTGCTAAAATTGTGACCCCGGGGCTTAGGGATTTTTTCAAAAAAATATTTTCTGCCGGTTATGTTTTTGAGGGCTGATTTCTTGTCCTGTGATAAAAAGCCTTCTGTTTCGAGTGCAAACCCCGGGGCTTAGGTATTTTTTCAAAAAAATATTTTCTTCCGGTTAGGTTTTTGAGGGCTGATTTCTTGTCCTGTGATAAAAAGCCTTCTGTTTCGAGTGCCAAACCTTTGAGGAGAGCATTTTCAAGATTTTGGCACCATCTTTGAGTGAATTGCCAAAAGTCAGATTTTTGCTGAAATTGTGACCCCGGCGCTTAGGGATTTTTTCAAAAAAATATTTTCTGCCGGTTAGGTTTTTGAGGGCTGATTTCTTGTCCTGTGATAAAAAGCCTTCTGTTTCGAGTGCCAAACCTTTGAGGAGAGCATTTTCAAGCTTTTGGTACCATTTTTGAGTGAATTGCCAAAATTCAGATTTTTGCTGAAATTGTGACCCCGGGGCTTAGGGATTTTTTCAAAAAAATATTTTCTGCCGGTTAGTTTTTTGAGGGCTGATTTCTTGTCCTGTGATAAAAAGCCTTCTGTTTCGACTGCCAAACCTTTCAGGAGAGCATTTTCAGGGTTTTGGCACCATCTTTGAGTGAATTGCCAAAAGTCAGATTTTTGCTAAAATTGTGACCCCGGGGCTTAGGGATTTTTTCAAAAAAACATTTTCTGCCGGTTATGTTTTTGAGGGCTGATTTCTTGTCCTGTGATAAAAAGCCTTCTGTTTCGAGTGCAAACCCCGGGGCTTAGGGATTTTTTCAAAAAAATGTTTTCTTCCGGTTAGGTTTTTGAGGGCTGATTTCTTGTCCTGTGATAAAAAGCCTTCTGTTTCGAGTGCCAAACCTTTGAGGAGAGCATTTTCAAGCTTTTGGTACCATTTTTGAGTGAATTGCCAAAAGTCAGATTTTTGCTGAAATTGTGACCCCGGGCCTTAGGGATTTTTTCAAAAAAATATTTTCTGCCGGTTAGGTTTTTGAGGGCTGATTTCTTGTCCTGTGATAAAAAGCCTTCTGTTTCGAGTGCCAAACCTTTCAGGAGAGCATTTTCAGGCTTTTGGCACCATCTTTGAGTGAATTGCCAAAAGTCAGATTTTTGCTAAAATTGTGACCCCGGGGCTTAGGGATTTTTTCAAAAAAATATTTTCTGCCGGTTATGTTTTTGAGGGCTGATTTCTTGTCCTGTGATAAATAGCCTTCTGTTTCGAGTGCCAAACCCCGGGGCTTAGGGATTTTTTCAAAAAAATATTTTCTGCCGGTTAGGTTTTTGAGGGCTGATTTCTTTTCCTGTGATAAAAAGCCTTCTGTTTCGAGTGCCAAACCATTGAGGAGAGCATTTTCAGGCTTTTGGCACCATTTTTGAGTGAATTGCCAAAAGTCAGATTTTTGCTGAAATTGTGACCCCGGGGCTTAGGGATTTTTTCAAAAAAATATTTTCTGCCGGTTAGGTTTTTGAGGGCTGATTTCTTGTCGTGTGATAAAAAGCCTTCTGTTTCGAGTGCCAAACCACTGAGGAGAGCATTTTCAGGCTTTTGGCACCATTTTTGAGTGAATTGCCAAAAGTCAGATTTTTGCTGAAATTGTGACCCCGGGGCTTAGGGATTTTTTCAAAAAAAAATTTCTGCCGGTTAGTTTTTTGAGGGCTGATTTCTTGTCCTGTGATAAAAAGCCTTCTGTTTCGAGTGCCAAACCTTTCAGGAGAGCATTTTCAGGGTTTTGGCACCATCTTTGAGTGAATTGCCAAAAGTCAGATTTTTGCTAAAATTGTGACCCCGGGGCTTAGGGATTTTTTCAAAAAAATATTTTCTGCCGGTTATGTTTTTGAGGGCTGATTTCTTGTCCTGTGATAAAAAGCCTTCTGTTTCGAGTGCAAACCCCGGGGCTTAGGGATTTTTTCAAAAAAATATTTTCTTCCGGTTAGGTTTTTGAGGGCTGATTTCTTGTCCTGTGATAAAAAGCCTTCTGTTTCGAGTGCCAAACCTTTGAGGAGAGCATTTTCAAGATTTTGGCACCATCTTTGAGTGAATTGCCAAAAGTCAGATTTTTGCTGAAATTGTGACCCCGGGGCTTAGGGATTTTTTCAAAAAAATATTTTCTGCCGGTTATGTTTTTGAGGGCTGATTTCTTGTCCTGTGATAAAAAGCCTTCTGTTTCGAGTGCAAACCCCGGGGCTTAGGGATTTTTTCAAAAAAATATTTTCTTCCGGTTAGGTTTTTGAGGGCTTATTTCTTGTCCTGTGATAAAAAGCCTTCTGTTTCGAGAGCCAAACCTTTGAGGAGAGCATTTTCAAGCTTTTGGTACCATTTTTGAGTGAATTGCCAAAAGTCAGATTTTTGCTGAAATTGTGACCCCGGGGCTTAGGGATTTTTCCAAAAATTATTTTCTGCCGGTTAGGTTTTTGAGGGCTGATTTCTTGTCCTGTGATAAAAAGCCTTCTGTTTCGAGTGCCAAACCTTTCAGGAGAGCATTTTCAGGCTTTTGGCACCATCTTTGAGTGAATTGCCAAAAGTCAGATTTTTGCTAAAATTGTGACCCCGGGGCTTAGGGATTTTTTCAAAAAAATATTTTCTGCCGGTTATGTTTTTGAGGGCTGATTTCTTATCCTGTGATAAAAAGCCTTCTGTTTCGAGTGCAAACCCCGGGGCTTAGGGATTTTTTTAAAAAAATATTTTCTGCCGGTTAGGTTTTTGAGGGCTGATTTCTTGTCCTGTGATAAAAAGCCTTCTGTTTCGAGTGCCAAACCTTTGAGGAGAGCATTTTCAAGCTTTTGGCACCATCTTTGAGTGAATTGCCAAAAGTCAGATTTTTGCTGAAATTGTGACCCCGGGACTTAGGGATTTTTTCAAAAAAATATTTTCTGCCGGTTAGGTTTTTGAGGGCTGATTTCTTGTCCTGTGATAAAAAGCCTTCTGTTTCGAGTGCCAAACCTTTGAGGAGAGCATTTTCAAGCTTTTGGTACCATTTTTGAGTGAATTGCCAAAAGTCAGATTTTTGCTGAAATTGTGACCCCGGGGCTTAGGGATTTTTTCAAAAAAAATATTTTCTGCCGCTTAGGTTTTTGAGGGCTGATTTCTTGTCCTGTGATAAAAAGCCTTCTGTTTCGAGTGCCAAACCTTTCAGGAGAGCATTTTCAGGCTTTTGGCACCATTTTTGAGTGAATTGCCAAAATTCAGATTTTTGCTGAAGTTGTTACCCCGGGGCTTAGGGATTTTTTCAAAAAAATATTTTCTACCGGTTAAGTTTTTGAGGGCTGATTTCTTGTCCTGTGATAAAAAGCCTTCTGTTTCGAGTGCCAAACCTTTCAGGAGAGCATTTTCAGGCTTTTGGCACCATCTTTGAGTGAATTGCCAGAAGTCAGATTTTTGCTAAAATTGTGACCCCGGGGCTTAGGGATTTTTTCAAAAAAATATTTTCTGCCGGTTAGGTTTTTGAGGGCTGATTTCTTGTCCTGTGATAAAAAGCCTTCTGTTTCGAGTGCCAAACCTTTCAGGAGAGCATTTTCAGGCTTTTGGCACCATTTTTGAGTGAATTGCCAAAAGTCAGATTTTTGCTGAAATTGTGACCCCGGGGCTTAGGGATTTTTTCAAAAAAATATTTTCTGCCGGTTAGTTTTTTGAGGGCTGATTTCTTGTCCTGTGATAAAAAGCCTTCTGTTTCGAGTGCCAAACCTTTCAGGAGAGCATTTTCAGGGTTTTGGCACCATCTTTGAGTGAATTGCCAAAAGTCAGATTTTTGCTAAAATTGTGACCCCGGGGCTTAGGGATTTTTTCAAAAAAATATTTTCTGCCGGTTATGTTTTTGAGGGCTGATTTCTTGTCCTGTGATAAAAAGCCTTCTGTTTCGAGTGCAAACCCCGGGGCTTAGGGATTTTTTCAAAAAAATATTTTCTTCCGGTTAGGTTTTTGAGGGCTGATTTCTTGTCCTGTGATAAAAAGCCTTCTGTTTCGAGTGCCAAACCTTTGAGGAGAGCATTTTCAAGCTTTTGGTACCATTTTTGAGTGAATTGCCAAAAGTCAGATTTTTGCTGAAATTGTGACCCCGGGGCTTAGGGATTTTTTCAAAAAAATATTTTCTGCCGGTTAGGTTTTTGAGGGCTGATTTCTTGTCCTGTGATAAAAAGCCTTCTGTTTCGAGTGCCAAACCTTTCAGGAGAGCATTTTCAGGCTTTTGGCACCATCTTTGAGTGAATTGCCAAAAGTCAGATTTTTGCTAAAATTGTGACCCCGGGGCTTAGGGATTTTTTCAAAAAAATATTTTCTGCCGGTTATGTTTTTGAGGGCTGATTTCTTGTCCTGTGATAAAAAGCCTTCTGTTTCGAGTGCAAACCCCGGGGCTTAGGGATTTTTTCAAAAAAATATTTTCTTCCGGTTAGGTTTTTGAGGGCTGATTTCTTGTCCTGTGATAAAAAGCCTTCTGTTTCGAGTGCCAAACCTTTGAGGAGAGCATTTTCAAGCTTTTGGTACCATTTTTGAGTGAATTGCCAAAAGTCAGATTTTTGCTGAAATTGTGACCCCGGGGCTTAGGGATTTTTTCAAAAAAATATTTTCTGCCGGTTAGGTTTTTGAGGGCTGATTTCTTGTCCTGTGATAAAAAGCCTTCTGTTTCGAGTGCCAAACCTTTCAGGAGAGCATTTTCAGGCTTTTGGCACCATCTTTGAGTGAATTGCCAAAAGTCAGATTTTTGCTAAAATTGTGACCCCGGGGCTTAGGGATTTTTTCAAAAAAATATTTTCTGCCGGTTATGTTTTTGAGGGCTGATTTCTTGTCCTGTGATAAAAAGCCTTCTGTTTCGAGTGCCAAACCCCGGGGCTTAGGGATTTTTTCAAAAAAATATTTTCTGCCGGTTAGGTTTTTGAGGGCTGATTTCTTTTCCTGTGATAAAAAGCCTTCTGTTTCAAGTGCCAAACCATTGCGGAGAGCATTTTCAGGCTTTTGGCACCATTTTTGAGTGAATTGCCAAAATTCAGATTTTTGCTGAAATTGTGACCCCGGGGCTTAGGGATTTTTTCAAAAAAATATTTTCTGCCGGTTAGGTTTTTGAGGGCTGATTTCTTGTCCTGTGATAAAAAGCCTTCTGTTTCGAGTGCCAAACCTTTCAGGAGAGCATTTTCAGGCTTTTGGCACCATCTTTGAGTGAATTGCCAAAAGTCAGATTTTTGCTAAAATTGTGACCCCGGGGCTTAGGGATTTTTTCAAAAAAATATTTTCTGCCGGTTATGTTTTTGAGGGCTGATTTCTTGTCCTGTGATAAAAAGCCTTCTGTTTCGAGTGCAAACCCCGGGGCTTAGGGATTTTTTCAAAAAAATATTTTCTTCCGGTTAGGTTTTTGAGGGCTGATTTCTTGTCCTGTGATAAAAAGCCTTCTGTTTCGAGTGCCAAACCTTTGAGGAGAGCATTTTCAAGCTTTTGGTACCATTTTTGAGTGAATTGCCAAAAGTCAGATTTTTGCTGAAATTGTGACCCCGGGGCTTAGGGATTTTTTCAAAAAAATATTTTCTGCCGGTTAGGTTTTTGAGGGCTGATTTCTTGTCCTGTGATAAAAAGCCTTCTGTTTCGAGTGCCAAACCTTTCAGGAGAGCATTTTCAGGCTTTTGGCACCATCTTTGAGTGAATTGCCAAAAGTCAGATTTTTGCTAAAATTGTGACCCCGGGGCTTAGGGATTTTTTCAAAAAAATATTTTCTGCCGGTTATGTTTTTGAGGGCTGATTTCTTGTCCTGTGATAAAAAGCCTTCTGTTTCGAGTGCCAAACCCCGGGGCTTAGGGATTTTTTCAAAAAAATATTTTCTGCCGGTTAGGTTTTTGAGGGCTGATTTCTTTTCCTGTGATAAAAAGCCTTCTGTTTCAAGTGCCAAACCATTGCGGAGAGCATTTTCAGGCTTTTGGCACCATTTTTGAGTGAATTGCCAAAATTCAGATTTTTGCTGAAATTGTGACCCCGGGGCTTAGGGATTTTTTCAAAAAAATATTTTCTGCCGGTTAGGTTTTTGAGGGCTGATTTCTTGTCCTGTGATAAAAAGCCTTCTGTTTCGAGTGCCAAACCTTTCAGGAGAGCATTTTCAGGCTTTTGGCACCATTTTTGAGTGAATTGCCAAAAGTCAGATTTTTGCTGAAATTGTGACCCCGGGGCTTAGGGATTTTTTCAAAAAAATATTTTCTGCCGGTTAGTTTTTTGAGGGCTGATTTCTTGTCCTGTGATAAAAAGCCTTCTGTTTCGAGTGCCAAACCTTTCAGGAGAGCATTTTCAGTGTTTTGGCACCATCTTTGAGTGAATTGCCAAAAGTCAGATTTTTGCTAAAATTGTGACCCCGGGGCTTAGGGATTTTTTCAAAAAAATATTTTCTGCCGGTTATGTTTTTGAGGGCTGATTTCTTGTCCTGTGATAAAAAGCCTTCTGTTTCGAGTGCAAACCCCGGGGCTTAGGGATTTTTTCAAAAAAATATTTTCTTCCGGTTAGGTTTTTGAGGGCTGATTTCTTGTCCTGTGATAAAAAGCCTTCTGTTTCGAGTGCCAAACCTTTGAGGAGAGCATTTTCAAGCTTTTGGTACCATTTTTGAGTGAATTGCCAAAAGTCAGATTTTTGCTGAAATTGTGACCCCGGGGCTTAGGGATTTTTTCAAAAAAATATTTTCTGCCGGTTAGGTTTTTGAGGGCTGATTTCTTGTCCTGTGATAAAAAGCCTTCTGTTTCGAGTGCCAAACCTTTCAGGAGAGCATTTTCAGGCTTTTGGCACCATCTTTGAGTGAATTGCCAAAAGTCAGATTTTTGCTAAAATTGTGACCCCGGGGCTTAGGGATTTTTTCAAAAAAATATTTTCTGCCGGTTATGTTTTTGAGGGCTGATTTCTTGTCCTGTGATAAAAAGCCTTCTGTTTCGAGTGCCAAACCCCGGGGCTTAGGGATTTTTTCAAAAAAATATTTTCTGCCGGTTAGGTTTTTGAGGGCTGATTTCTTTTCCTGTGATAAAAAGCCTTCTGTTTCAAGTGCCAAACCATTGCGGAGAGCATTTTCAGGCTTTTGGCACCATTTTTGAGTGAATTGCCAAAAGTCAGATTTTTGCTGAAATTGTGACCCCGGGGCTTAGGGATTTTTTCAAAAAAATATTTTCTGCCGGTTATGTTTTTGAGGGCTGATTTCTTGTCCTCTGATAAATAGCCTTCTGTTTCGAGTGCCAAACCCCGGGGCTTAGGGATTTTTTCAAAAAAATATTTTCTGCCGGGTAGGTTTTTGAGGGCTGATTTCTTGTCCTGTGATAAAAAGCCTTCTGTTTCGAGTGCCAAACCTTTGAGGAGAGCATTTTCAAGCTTTTGGTACCATTTTTGAGTGAATTGCCAAAAGTCAGATTTTTGCTGAAATTGTGACCCCAGGGCTTAGGGATTTTTTCAAAAAAATATTTTCTGCCGGTTAGTTTTTTGAGGGCTGATTTCTTGTCCTGTGATAAAAAGCCTTCTGTTTCGAGTGCCAAACCTTTCAGGAGAGCATTTTCAGGGTTTTGGCACCATCTTTGAGTGAATTGCCAAAAGTCAGATTTTTGCTAAAATTGTGACCCCGGGGCTTAGGGATTTTTTCAAAAAAATATTTTCTGCCGGTTATGTTTTTGAGGGCTGATTTCTTGTCCTGTGATAAAAAGCCTTCTGTTTCGAGTGCCAAACCTTTCAGGAGAGCATTTCCAGGCTTTTGGCACCATCTTTGAGTGAATTGCCAAAAGTCAGATTTTTGCTAGAATTGTGACCCCGGGGCTTAGGGATTTTTTCAAAAAAATATTTTCTGCCGGTTATGTTTTTGAGGGCTGATTTCTTGTCCTGTGATAAATAGCCTTCTGTTTCGAGTGCCAAACCCCGGGGCTTAGGGATTTTTTCAAAAAAATATTTTCTGCCGGTTAGGTTTTTGAGGGCTGATTTCTTTTCCTGTGATAAAAAGCCTTCTGTTTCGAGTGCCAAACCATTGAGGAGAGCATTTTCAGGCTTTTGGCACCATTTTTGAGTGAATTGCCAAAAGTCAGATTTTTGCTGAAATTGTGACCCCGGGGCTTAGGGATTTTTTCAAAAAAATATTTTCTGCCGGTTATGTTTTTGAGGGCTGATTTCTTGTCCTGTGATAAAAAGCCTTCTGTTTCGAGTGCAAACCCCGGGGCTTAGGGATTTTTTCAAAAAAATATTTTCTTCCGGTTAGGTTTTTGAGGGCTGATTTCTTGTCCTGTGATAAAAAGCCTTCTGTTTCAAGTGCAAACCCCGGGGCTTAGGGATTTTTTCAAAAAAATATTTTCTTCCGGTTAGGTTTTTGAGGGCTGATTTCTTGTCCTGTGATAAAAAGCCTTCTGTTTCAAGTGCCAAACCTTTGAGGAGAGCATTTTCAAGATTTTGGCACCATCTTTGAGTGAATTGCCAAAAGTCAGATTTTTGCTGAAATTGTGACCCCGGCGCTTAGGGATTTTTTCAAAAAAATATTTTCTGCCGGTTAGGTTTTTGAGGACTGATTTCTTGTCGTGTGATAAAAAGCCTTCTGTTTCGAGTGCCAAACCACTGAGGAGAGCATTTTCAGGCTTTTGGCACCATTTTTGAGTGAATTGCCAAAAGTCAGATTTTTGCTGAAATTGTGACCCCGGGGCTTAGGGATTTTTTCAAAAAAATATTTTCTGCCGGTTAGTTTTTTGAGGGCTGATTTCTTGTCCTGTGATAAAAAGCCTTCTGTTTCGAGTGCCAAACCTTTCAGGAGAGCATTTTCAGGGTTTTGGCACCATCTTTGAGTGAATTGCCAAAAGTCAGATTTTTGCTAAAATTGTGACCCCGGGGCTTAGGGATTTTTTCAAAAAAATATTTTCTGCCGGTTATGTTTTTGAGGGCTGATTTCTTGTCCTGTGATAAAAAGCCTTCTGTTTCGAGTGCCAAACCCCGGGGCTTAGGGATTTTTTCAAAAAAATATTTTCTGCCGGTTAGGTTTTTGAGGGCTGATTTCTTTTCCTGTGATAAAAAGCCTTCTGTTTCGAGTGCCAAACCATTGCGGAGAGCATTTTCAGGCTTTTGGCACCATTTTTGAGTGAATTGCCAAAAGTCAGATTTTTGCTGAAATTGTGACCCCGGGGCTTAGGGATTTTTTCAAAAAAATATTTTCTGCCGGTTATGTTTTTGAGGGCTGATTTCTTGTCCTGTGATAAATAGCCTTCTGTTTCGAGTGCCAAACCCCGGGGCTTAGGGATTTTTTCAAAAAAATATTTTCTGCCGGTTAGGTTTTTGAGGGCTGATTTCTTTTCCTGTGATAAAAAGCCTTCTGTTTCGAGTGCCAAACCTTTCAGGAGAGCATTTTCAGGGTTTTGGCACCATCTTTGAGTGAATTGCCAAAAGTCAGATTTTTGCTAAAATTGTGACCCCGGGGCTTAGGGATTTTTTCAAAAAAATATTTTCTGCCGGTTATGTTTTTGAGGGCTGATTTCTTGTCCTGTGATAAAAAGCCTTCTGTTTCGAGTGCAAACCCCAGGGCTTAGGGATTTTTTCAAAAAAATATTTTCTTCCGGTTAGGTTTTTGAGGGCTGATTTCTTGTCCTGTGATAAAAAGCCTTCTGTTTCGAGTGCCAAACCTTTGAGGAGAGCATTTTCAAGATTTTGGTACCATTTTTGAGTGAATTGCCAAAAGTCAGATTTTTGCTGAAATTGTGACCCCAGGGCTTAGGGATTTTTTCAAAAAAATATTTTCTGCCGGTTAGTTTTTTGAGGGCTGATTTCTTGTCCTGTGATAAAAAGCCTTCTGTTTCGAGTGCCAAACCTTTCAGGAGAGCATTTTCAGGGTTTTGGCACCATCTTTGAGTGAATTGCCAAAAGTCAGATTTTTGCTAAAATTGTGACCCCGGGGCTTAGGGATTTTTTCAAAAAAATATTTTCTGCCGGTTATGTTTTTGAGGGCTGATTTCTTGTCCTGTGATAAAAAGCCTTCTGTTTCGAGTGCCAAACCTTTCAGGAGAGCATTTCCAGGCTTTTGGCACCATCTTTGAGTGAATTGCCAAAAGTCAGATTTTTGCTAAAATTGTGACCCCGGGGCTTAGGGATTTTTTCAAAAAAATATTTTCTGCCGGTTATGTTTTTGAGGGCTGATTTCTTGTCCTGTGATAAATAGCCTTCTGTTTCGAGTGCCAAACCCCGGGGCTTAGGGATTTTTTCAAAAAAATATTTTCTGCCGGTTAGGTTTTTGAGGGCTGATTTCTTTTCCTGTGATAAAAAGCCTTCTGTTTCGAGTGCCAAACCATTGAGGAGAGCATTTTCAGGCTTTTGGCACCATTTTTGAGTGAATTGCCAAAAGTCAGATTTTTGCTGAAATTGTGACCCCGGGGCTTAGGGATTTTTTCAAAAAAATATTTTCTGCCGGTTATGTTTTTGAGGGCTGATTTCTTGTCCTGTGATAAAAAGCCTTCTGTTTCGAGTGCAAACCCCGGGGCTTAGGGATTTTTTCAAAAAAATATTTTCTTCCGGTTAGGTTTTTGAGGGCTGATTTCTTGTCCTGTGATAAAAAGCCTTCTGTTTCAAGTGCAAACCCCGGGGCTTAGGGATTTTTTCAAAAAAATATTTTCTTCCGGTTAGGTTTTTGAGGGCTGATTTCTTGTCCTGTGATAAAAAGCCTTCTGTTTCAAGTGCCAAACCTTTGAGGAGAGCATTTTCAAGATTTTGGCACCATCTTTGAGTGAATTGCCAAAAGTCAGATTTTTGCTGAAATTGTGACCCCAGGGCTTAGGGATTTTTTCAAAAAAATATTTTCTGCCGGTTAGTTTTTTGAGGGCTGATTTCTTGTCCTGTGATAAAAAGCCTTCTGTTTCGAGTGCCAAACCTTTCAGGAGAGCATTTTCAGGGTTTTGGCACCATCTTTGAGTGAATTGCCAAAAGTCAGATTTTTGCTAAAATTGTGACCCCGGGGCTTAGGGATTTTTTCAAAAAAATATTTTCTGCCGGTTATGTTTTTGAGGGCTGATTTCTTGTCCTGTGATAAAAAGCCTTCTGTTTCGAGTGCCAAACCTTTCAGGAGAGCATTTCCAGGCTTTTGGCACCATCTTTGAGTGAATTGCCAAAAGTCAGATTTTTGCTAAAATTGTGACCCCGGGGCTTAGGGATTTTTTCAAAAAAATATTTTCTGCCGGTTATGTTTTTGAGGGCTGATTTCTTGTCCTGTGATAAATAGCCTTCTGTTTCGAGTGCCAAACCCCGGGGCTTAGGGATTTTTTCAAAAAAATATTTTCTGCCGGTTAGGTTTTTGAGGGCTGATTTCTTTTCCTGTGATAAAAAGCCTTCTGTTTCGAGTGCCAAACCATTGAGGAGAGCATTTTCAGGCTTTTGGCACCATTTTTGAGTGAATTGCCAAAAGTCAGATTTTTGCTGAAATTGTGACCCCGGGGCTTAGGGATTTTTTCAAAAAAATATTTTCTGCCGGTTATGTTTTTGAGGGCTGATTTCTTGTCCTGTGATAAAAAGCCTTCTGTTTCGAGTGCAAACCCCGGGGCTTAGGGATTTTTTCAAAAAAATATTTTCTTCCGGTTAGGTTTTTGAGGGCTGATTTCTTGTCCTGTGATAAAAAGCCTTCTGTTTCAAGTGCAAACCCCGGGGCTTAGGGATTTTTTCAAAAAAATATTTTCTTCCGGTTAGGTTTTTGAGGGCTGATTTCTTGTCCTGTGATAAAAAGCCTTCTGTTTCAAGTGCCAAACCTTTGAGGAGAGCATTTTCAAGATTTTGGCACCATCTTTGAGTGAATTGCCAAAAGTCAGATTTTTGCTGAAATTGTGACCCCGGCGCTTAGGGATTTTTTCAAAAAAATATTTTCTGCCGGTTAGGTTTTTGAGGACTGATTTCTTGTCGTGTGATAAAAAGCCTTCTGTTTCGAGTGCCAAACCACTGAGGAGAGCATTTTCAGGCTTTTGGCACCATTTTTGAGTGAATTGCCAAAAGTCAGATTTTTGCTGAAATTGTGACCCCGGGGCTTAGGGATTTTTTCAAAAAAATATTTTCTGCCGGTTAGTTTTTTGAGGGCTGATTTCTTGTCCTGTGATAAAAAGCCTTCTGTTTCGAGTGCCAAACCTTTCAGGAGAGCATTTTCAGGGTTTTGGCACCATCTTTGAGTGAATTGCCAAAAGTCAGATTTTTGCTAAAATTGTGACCCCGGGGCTTAGGGATTTTTTCAAAAAAATATTTTCTGCCGGTTATGTTTTTGAGGGCTGATTTCTTGTCCTGTGATAAAAAGCCTTCTGTTTCGAGTGCCAAACCCCGGGGCTTAGGGATTTTTTCAAAAAAATATTTTCTGCCGGTTAGGTTTTTGAGGGCTGATTTCTTTTCCTGTGATAAAAAGCCTTCTGTTTCGAGTGCCAAACCATTGCGGAGAGCATTTTCAGGCTTTTGGCACCATTTTTGAGTGAATTGCCAAAAGTCAGATTTTTGCTGAAATTGTGACCCCGGGGCTTAGGGATTTTTTCAAAAAAATATTTTCTGCCGGTTATGTTTTTGAGGGCTGATTTCTTGTCCTGTGATAAATAGCCTTCTGTTTCGAGTGCCAAACCCCGGGGCTTAGGGATTTTTTCAAAAAAATATTTTCTGCCGGTTAGGTTTTTGAGGGCTGATTTCTTTTCCTGTGATAAAAAGCCTTCTGTTTCGAGTGCCAAACCATTGAGGAGAGCATTTTCAGGCTTTTGGCACCATTTTTGAGTGAATTGCCAAAAGTCAGATTTTTGCTGAAATTGTGACCCCGGGGCTTAGGGATTTTTTCAAAAAAATATTTTCTGCCGGTTAGTTTTTTGAGGGCTGATTTCTTGTCCTGTGATAAAAAGCCTTCTGTTTTGAGTGCCAAACCTTTCAGGAGAGCATTTTCAGGGTTTTGGCACCATCTTTGAGTGAATTGCCAAAAGTCAGATTTTTGCTAAAATTGTGACCCCGGGGCTTAGGGATTTTTTCAAAAAAATATTTTCTGCCGGTTATGTTTTTGAGGGCTGATTTCTTGTCCTGTGATAAAAAGCCTTCTGTTTCGAGTGCAAACCCCGGGGCTTAGGGATTTTTTCAAAAAAATATTTTCTTCCGGTTAGGTTTTTGAGGGCTGATTTCTTGTCCTGTGATAAAAAGCCTTCTGTTTCGAGTGCCAAACCTTTGAGGAGAGCATTTTCAAGATTTTGGCACCATCTTTGAGTGAATTGCCAAAAGTCAGATTTTTGCTGAAATTGTGACCCCGGCGCTTAGGGATTTTTTCAAAAAAATATTTTCTGCCGGTTAGGTTTTTGAGTGCTGATTTCTTGTCCTGTGATAAAAAGCCTTCTGTTTCGAGTGCCAAACCTTTGAGGAGAGCATTTTCAAGCTTTTGGTACCATTTTTGAGTGAATTGCCAAAAGTCAGATTTTTGCTGAAATTGTGACCCCGGGGCTTAGGGATTTTTTCAAAAAAATATTTTCTGCCGGTTAGGTTTTTGAGGGCTGATTTCTTGTCCTGTGATAAAAAGCCTTCTGTTTCGAGTGCCAAACCTTTCAGGAGAGCATTTTCAGGCTTTTGGCACCATCTTTGAGTGAATTGCCAAAAGTCAGATTTTTGCTAAAATTGTGACCCCGGGGCTTAGGGATTTTTTCAAAAAAATATTTTCTGCCGGTTATGTTTTTGAGGGCTGATTTCTTGTCCTGTGATAAAAAGCCTTCTGTTTCGAGTGCCAAACCCCGGGGCTTAGGGATTTTTTCAAAAAAATATTTTCTGCCGGTTAGGTTTTTGAGGGCTGATTTCTTTTCCTGTGATAAAAAGCCTTCTGTTTCGAGTGCCAAACCATTGCGGAGAGCATTTTCAGGCTTTTGGCACCATTTTTGAGTGAATTGCCAAAAGTCAGATTTTTGCTGAAATTGTGACCCCGGGGCTTAGGGATTTTTTCAAAAAAATATTTTCTGCCGGTTATGTTTTTGAGGGCTGATTTCTTGTCCTGTGATAAATAGCCTTCTGTTTCGAGTGCCAAACCCCGGGGCTTAGGGATTTTTTCAAAAAAATATTTTCTGCCGGTTAGGTTTTTGAGGGCTGATTTCTTTTCCTGTGATAAAAAGCCTTCTGTTTCGAGTGCCAAACCATTGAGGAGAGCATTTTCAGGCTTTTGGCACCATTTTTGAGTGAATTGCCAAAAGTCAGATTTTTGCTGAAATTGTGACCCCGGGGCTTAGGGATTTTTTCAAAAAAATATTTTCTGCTGGTTAGTTTTTTGAGGGCTGATTTCTTGTCCTGTGATAAAAAGCCTTCTGTTTCGAGTGCCAAACCTTTCAGGAGAGCATTTTCAGGGTTTTGGCACCACTTTTGAGTGAATTGCCAAAAGTCAGATTTTTGCTGAAATTGTGACCCCGGGGCTTAGGGATTTTTTCAAAAAAATATTTTCTGCCGGTTATGTTTTTGAGGGCTGATTTCTTGTCCTGTGATAAAAAGCCTTCTGTTTCGAGTGCCAAACCTTTCAGGAGAGCATTTTCAGGCTTTTGGCACCATTTTTGAGTGAATTGCCAAAATTCAGATTTTTGCTGAAGTTGTTACCCCGGGGCTTAGGGATTTTTTCAAAAAAATATTTTCTACCGGTTACGTTTTTGAGGGCTGATTTCTTGTCCTTTGATAAAAAGCCTTCTGTTTCGCGTGCCAAACCTTTCAGGAGAGCATTTTCAAGATTTTGGCACCATTTTTGAGTGAATTGCCAAAAGTCAGATTTTTGCTGAAATTGTGACCGCGGGGCTTAGGGATTTTTTCAAAGAAATATTTTCTGCCGGTTAGGTTTTTGAGGGCTGATTTCTTTTCCTGTGATAAAAAGCCTTCTGTTTCGAGTGCCAAACCATTGAGGAGAGCATTTTCAGGCTTTTTTTTTTTTTAATAATTTTTATTACTTTTTTTTACAACAGAAAAAAGAAAGAACATAAAAAGAAGAAAGAATAAAGAACAGAAGAATTCAAACCATTTCAGCAACTTATTTCAAATTTCCATCGGACTTCCCCACATCTCCCGCCCAGTGCATTCTTAACAATAAAGGTTATCAGCAAGTTATACCCTTGTTTCTTGTGTTTCTTTGTACTTTCAATTGCAATTTTAAGTTTAGATCCCTTATTTTCCATTTACTCTAAAGATATAACATATTGTCGTTTTTACCCATTTAAACTTTGGATCTTTCATAAATATTATCCAATTTCTTATATAATCCACTCTCATTGCTGGAGCTGACCTTCCAAAACATACGGCACCTCACAGTTCATATAACTTATAATACTTTTGCAAATAGTCTTTAAATTTTTTCCAGTCCTCTTCCATTGCTTCTTCTCCCAGATCTCGGATCCTGGCAGTCATCTCAGCTAGTTCCATGTAGTTCATCAGTTGCGTCTGCCAGTCCTCCAGTGTGGGCAAATCTTGAGTCTTCCAATGTTTGGCGATAAGAATCCTTGCTGCTGTGGTGGCATACATGAAAAAAGTTCTATCCTTTTTTAACACCTTCTGGCCGACAATGCCCAGGAGGAATGCCTCTGGTTTCTTAGGAAAGGTGTATTTGAACACCTTTTTTTAACTCATTGTAAATCATTTCCCAGAAGGCCTTCACTCTTGGGCAAGTCCACCAGAGATGAAAGAATGTCCCTTCAGCCTCCTTACATTTCCAACATTTATTATCGGACAAATGGTAAATCTTAGCAAGCTTGACTGGGGTCATGTACCACCTGTATACCATTTTCATAATGTTTTCTTTCAAGGCATTACATGCCGTAAACTTCATACCGGTGGTCCATAACCTTTCCCAGTCCTCGGACATGATGTTGTAACCAATGTCCTGAGCCCATTTTATCATGGCTGATTTAACTGTCTCATCCTGAGTGTTCCATTTAAGCAGCAAGTTATACATTCTCGATAATAGCTTGGTCTTTGGTTCTAACAATTCTGTCTCAAGTTTCGATTTTTCCACCTGGAATCCTGTTTTTTTGTCTAGCTTAAAAACCTCATTAATTTGGGCATAATGAAGCCAGTCTTGCACTTTACCCTTTAATTTTTCAAAGCTCTGCAACCTCCAGTTGTCTCCAATGTTTTCTATTATTTCCCAATATTTCGGCCACCCGGCCTCCATATTAGGTTTTTTCCAAGCCTTGGCCTCTATTGGTGATACCCACCTCGGAGTTTTGCTTTCTAACAAGTCTTTGTATTTTTTCCAGACCATAAATATTGCTTTTCTGACAATATGGTTTTTGAACATTCCATATGTTTTTGCCTTGTCATACCACAAATACGCATGCCAACCTAGCGAATTATTAAAGCCTTCCAGATCTAGGACATCAGTGTTTTCTAGCAAAAACCAATCTTTCAACCAGCAGAAGGCTGCAGCTTCATAATATAACCTTAAGTCTGGCAGGGCAAACCCCCCTCTCTCCTTTGCGTCAGTTAATATTTTAAACTTTATTCGGGGCTTTTTGCCCTGCCAAACAAATTTAGAAATATCCCTCTGCCACTTTCCAAAACATTCCACTCTGTCCACAATCTGCAAGGCTTGAAACAAAAACAACATTTTTGGCAAAACGTTCATTTTTATAGTAGCAATTCGGCCTAACAAGGATAGTTTCAATCTTGACCAAATTTCTAAATCTTTTTTGACTTCTGACCAACATTTCTCATAATTATCTTTGAATAAATTCAAGTTCTTGGAAGAGAGATTGACCCCCAGGTATTTCACTTTTTTAACAATATTTAGTTCTGTTTCCTTCTGAAACCCCTCTGTTTCAATGGTTGTCAAGTTTTTCCCTAACACCTTAGTTTTTTGTTTGTTCAACTTAAAGCCCGCCACCCGACCAAAGTTCTGGATCAGTTCCAAAACTCTTTTTGTACTAGATTCTGGCTCCTGTAATGTTAAAACCAAGTCATCTGCAAATGCTTTCAGTTTATATTGTTTCACTCCGACCCGTATTCCTTGTACCTGCCGGTCCTTCCTTATCATATTCAGCAAGACCTCCAGGACTGAAATAAACAATAAAGGGGAAAGGGGGCACCCCTGACGTGTTCCTTTTTCAATCTGAAGTTCTTCTGTCACCACATTGTTCACTATCAACTTAGCTTTTTGTTCAGAATAGATTGCTTCTATTCCGTTCTCAAACCCCCTTCCCACTCCCATCCCTTCCAAGTTTTTCTTCATAAATTTCCAAGAAATATTGTCAAAGGCCTTCTCCGCATCAATAAAAATTAACACTGCTTTAGTGTTAATGTTTGTTTGTAAAAGTTCCAGGATATCGATAATATTCCTAGTGTTATCAAACAAATGTCTACCTGGGAGAAAGCCTGCTTGGTCCTTATGAATTACTTCATTTAGTACTTTTTTAAGTCTGTTTGCCAAAATATCTGCAAATATTTTGTAATCCACGTTTAGGAGTGAGATGGGACGGTAGTTCTTAAGTTGAGTCTTTTCAGTCTCCACTTTGGGTATCAATGTGATGAAGGCTTCTTTCCACGTTTCTGGTGCCCTCCCTCCCTCCATAATCTGGTTACAAACCTCCAGCAGTGGTTGTATCAAGTAGTCCTTTAACATCCTGTAGTACTTGGAGGTAAGTCCATCAGGGCCTGGAGATTTGCCTAACTGCATATTCTGGATGGCAACCTCAATTTCCTGTTGTGTTATTTTACAATTCAAGATTGATCTCTTCTCTTGAGATAGTTCTGGTAGGCCATTGTCTTTCAAGAATTGTTCTATCTCAGTCAGTTCCTCGGGCCCTTGGGTGTACAGTTTTTTAAAATATTTCTGGAAACACTTTCTAATTTCTCCCGGTTTCTGAATACTTTTTCCTTCAACTTCTAAATTGGTAACATAATTTAGTTTTTGTCTCTTTTTCAACTGCCAGGCTAGCAGTTTCCCACATTTATTCGCAGATTCAAAAGATCTTTGTTTCATTTGTTTGATTTTCCATTCCACTTCTTGGTTGATCAATTTCGTATATTGTGACTGATGGAATTTTATTTCTCTTAAAGTCTCTTTTGATTTTGGATTCAATCTTAATTTTTTCTCTCCATCTCTTATCTTCTCTAATATCTTGTCCTTTTTCCCATTCCAAAGTTTTTTCTTGATCGTATTTTGTTGTATCAGAAACCCTCTCATAACAGCTTTACTTGCATCCCAGATTGTTCTTTTTTCCACCGAGGTGTTGAGGTTAATTTCAAAGTAGTCCTTTAGTGCTTTTTGGGCCTTCTTTACAATCTCTTGATCTCTTAGCAGGTTGTCATTCATTTTCCATCTGAAGGAATCGGCAGTAGTAAATCTCATTTCCATTTTCAGAGCGTTGTGGTCGGAGCAGGTCTTTGGGCAGATTTCTACTCTTGTAGTCTTAGGTGCCAGCCCTCTAGTTGTCCAAATTTGGTCAATTCTTGTCCATAACAGGTGAGCCTCAGAAAAGAAAGTTCCTTCTTTACCTAGGGGGTTTCTCGTCCTCCATAAATCAATCAGATCCATATTGTCAGTTAGTTCAAAAAAGGTTTTTGGTAGTCTTCCATCTTTAGTCAGATTCTGGTTCTGTGACTTGTCCATATAGGTAGAGACCACCCCGTTCATGTCTCCCATCATAATGATGTTGGAGTAGTCCAGATAGTCCAGTAATGTCTCATGTAGCTTCTTGTAAAATTCTGATTTCCCCTCATTTGGTGCGTAGATTCCTAAAATCAAAACTTTTTCTCCTTGGATTTGTATTTCAATTGCCAGAATTCTTCCTTGTTCATCTTTAAACAGAAATTTTGGTGATAAGTTCTCCTTTGCATAGATCACCACTCCTCTCTTTTTAACTCTGTCTGATGAGATGAATTCTTGGCCTAATCTTTTGTTTATTAACACTTTCCTGTGGAGCCTAGTCACATGAGTTTCTTGCAGACAAATTATATCCAAATGTTCCTTCTTCAAAATATGAAAAATCCTTTTGCGTTTTTCCGGGGAATTTGCGCCATTAATATTCCAACTATACAGCTGCAGAGACATCCTGTATCAATCTGTTGTTGCTCTTTATGGGGTGCCTTCTTTCTTGTCCAAATCCGAGGGTGCTGGCTCTTTACCAGGGTCAGGTGGTGGCCAAGGAGTAGCTACTCCTTTCTGCAGGTCTTCTCCGTGGTCGTGTAGAAACTTCTGGCTGTCCTCTTTCGTCCTAATTTTAATCTTCTTTCCTGTGTATTTGAATGATAGGCCTTGTGGAAACTCCCACCTGTAAGGTATTCCGTTGCTTCTCAGAAGTCCAGCTAGATCAGTATAGTTAGATCTGAGATCTAGTAGTTGTTTAGGAATATCCTTGTAGATTTGTGCTCTTCTGTCCTGGATCTCAAGTGCTTTATTAAAATGTAGGTCGAGTAGTTTGTCTCTCTCCTGCTTGGTCCTTAAGATGATCAAACAATCTCTAGGCCTGTCTTTCTTGACAACTCTTCCCAGTCTGAATGCAGTTGTTATTTTAAAGTCTGTATCTTCCTCTATACCCCAGAATTTAGAGAATTCTGCTGTCAAAAAGCCGGTCAGATCCTCTTTCTCAATCTCTGGGATAGAGCGTAATCTTAAATTATTCTCCTTGTTTCTCAGTTCCACCATAGACAGGTAGGCCTGCTGGTCAGTAATGTGTTTATGTAGCGGCCTTACCTCTCCTTTTAATTCATCTACTTTCTGAATTGCTTGACTTGCTTTTTCATTTGCAACCTCGGCCAATTTCCGGTTCTCAGATGTTGCGTCTTTTAAATTCCCAATTTCTTGTGAATGCTTAGCCACTTGTTCAGATAATTTAGTAATTGAGGATGTGGCTAAGTCGATTTTTGCTGTTTGGTCATCAACCTTCTTATTCAAAATTGCAAACTGTTGTAGCATTTGATCTAAAAGAGTGTCAGATCCCCCTGATGCCATATCCTCAGTCGTTGGCTGGTCAGCTGCCTTAGATGGGGCTGTTGTTGGAGGTGCAACTCCCTGAAAAACAGCAGGGACCAAAGATCTGCGAGACTGGGAAGTCAAAGTTGTTTGTACAAATTGGCCTTTCCCTGCTTTCGACGCAGCTCTTGTTTTTGGAGGGCCGCTCATTCCCCACCTGTCTTTGGATTCAAGGTCAAACTGTCAAATGTTCCATGAGAAAGACAGGCCACAAAGTAAATAACCAAACCACAGAGAGTCAAAACAAAGTTGGTTCTCAGGAATTTGTAAATCCCAAACTCCACTAGAGGGAGTGTTGTTGCAATTCAGGAAAGAAGAAAGAAAGTTTCAGGCGCCATTAAAGTTCCTGCAGTTAGATAAATTAGCAGCAGTCCTTAAAGAAAACTTTTTTCCACTGGCAGAGCCCTTTCAATATTGCCACAATAGTTTATCTAAAGATGCAAGATACAGTTATTTAATTGTATCCACCAGTGATGCCTCTAAGTATCCATTTCAACTTTGTATATGTATCCGCAAGGCAGCCTTCTTCCCACTGCCAGCCCGGGACTGGGGTTTTTAAAGTTTTTAAAAGTCAGTAAAGGAGAGGATCCTCCAATGCAATCAACACAATAGTAGGTAAAAAGATAAAAGCTTGCCTTTCCCTTCAGTTGCTAGCTCCACCAGACGCATGATACTTCCCGTTTTAAAATCCCTTTCTATTGCTTCCAGCTTGTCAGTTCCTTTGCCTTTGATCTCTAAGCACAACCGGGAGACGGACTTCCTTTTTCTCGTCTCCCGCTTTCAGCCGAATTTAAATTAAAAATTTACAGTCCCGAAATTAGTACTCTTCTTACTCACGAGTAGATGGTTTAAAGTCCAATTCTTAAGGAAGAAAGGTCGGCGCTCATCAGCAACAGCCGCGCGGATTCACTCCCGCAGAAAGAGCGATGAATCCACAGCACCGCTTCCCCTCCGCGCTTCCGGACCCCCTTACGGGGACCCTTCTTCGTTTTGGGGGTCGCTCTAGGTGCCCGCCGGATCCCACGGCCACGAGCTCGTTCTGCTCGTGGTTTATCTTAATGGGTCGTCGCTTTGCCGCAGCGAACGACCCTTTCCTGCGGAGCCCCTCTTCGCAGCGCAAAGAGGACCGCCATTACTTGTTTCGCGCCGCCTCCGGAAGTCGAGCATTTTCAGGCTTTTGGCACCATTTTTGAGTGAATTGCCAAAAGTCAGATTTTTGCTGAAATTGTGACCCCGGGGCTTAGGGATTTTTTCAAAAAAATATTTTCTGCCGGTTAGGTTTTTGAGGGCTGATTTCTTGTCCTGTGATAAAAAGCCTTCTGTTTCGAGTGCCAAACCTTTCAGGAGAGCATTTTCAGGCTTTTGGCACCATCTTTGAGTGAACTGCCAAAAGTCAGATTTTTGCTAAAATTGTGACCCCGGGGCTTAGGAATTTTTTCAAAAAAATATTTTCTGCCGGTTATGTTTTTGAGGGCTGACTTCTTGTCCTGTGATAAAAAGCCTTCTGTTTCGAGTGCCAAACCCCGGGGCTTAGGGATTTTTTTCAAAAAAATATTTTCTGCCGGTTAGGTTTTTGAGGGCTGATTTCTTTTCCTGTGATAAAAAGCCTTCTGTTTCGAGTGCCAAACCATTGCGGAGAGCATTTTCAGGCTTTTGGCACCATTTTTGAGTGAATTGCCAAAAGTCAGATTTTTGCTGAAATTGTGACCCCGGGGCTTAGGGATTTTTTCAAAAAAATATTTTCTGCCGGTTATGTTTTTGAGGGCTGATTTCTTGTCCTGTGATAAATAGCCTTCTGTTTCGAGTGCCAAACCCCGGGGCTTAGGGATTTTTTCAAAAAAATATTTTCTGCCGGTTAGGTTTTTGAGGGCTGATTTCTTGTCCTGTGATAAAAAGCCTTCTGTTTCGAGGGCCAAACCTTTCAGGAGAGCATTTTCAGGCTTTTGGCACCATCTTTGAGTGAATTGCCAAAAGTCAGATTTTTGCTAAAATTGTGACCCCGGGGCTTAGGGATTTTTTCAAAAAAATATTTTCTGCCGGTTATGTTTTTGAGGGCTGATTTCTTGTCCTGTGATAAAAAGCCTTCTGTTTCGAGTGCCAAACCCCGGGGCTTAGGGATTTTTTCAAAAAAATATTTTCTGCCGGTTAGGTTTTTGAGGGCTGATTTCTTTTCCTGTGATAAAAAGCCTTCTGTTTCGAGTGCCAAACCATTGAGGAGAGCATTTTCAGGCTTTTGGCACCATTTTTGAGTGAATTGCCAAAAGTCAGATTTTTGCTGAAATTGTGACCCCGGGGCTTAGGGATTTTTTCAAAGAAATATTTTCTGCCGGTTAGGTTTTTGAGGGCTGATTTCTTGTCCTGTGATAAAAAGCCTTCTGTTTCGAGTGCCAAACCTTTGAGGAGAGCATTTTCAAGCTTTTGGTACCATTTTTGAGTGAATTGCCAAAAGTCAGATTTTTGCTGAAATTGTGACCCCGGGGCTTAGGGATTTTTTCAAAAAAATATTTTCTGCCGGTTATGTTTTTGAGGGCTGATTTCTTGTCCTGTGATAAAAAGCCTTCTGTTTCGAGTGCAAACCCCAGGGCTTAGGGATTTTTTTAAAAAAATATTTTCTGCCGGTTAGGTTGTTGAGGGCTGATTTCTTGTCCTGTGATAAAAAGCCTTGTGTTTCGAGTGCCAAACCTTTGAGGAGAGCATTTTCAAGCTTTTGGCACCATCTTTGAGTGAATTGCCAAAAGTCAGATTTTTGCTTAAATTGTGACCCCGGGGCTTAGGGATTTTTTCAAAAAAATATTTTCTGCCGGTTAGGTTTTTGAGGGCTGATTTCTTGTCCTGTGATAAAAAGCCTTCTGTTTCGAGTGCCAAACCTTTCAGGAGAGCATTTTCAGGCTTTTGGCACCATCTTTGAGTGAATTGCCAAAAGTCAGATTTTTGCTGAAGTTGTGACCCCGGGGCTTAGGGATTTTTTCAAAAAAATATTTTCTACCGGTTAAGTTTTTGAGGGCTGATTTCTTGTCCTTTGATAAAAAGCCTTCTGTTTCGCGTGCCAAACCTTTCAGGAGAGCATTTTCAAGCTTTTGCCACCATTTTTGAGTGAATTGCCAAAAGTCAGATTTTTGCTGAAATTGTGACCCCGGGGCTTAGGGATTTTTTCAAAAAAAATATTTTCTGCCGCTTAGGTTTTTGAGGGCTGATTTCTTGTCCTGTGATAAAAAGCCTTCTGTTTCGAGTGCCAAACCTTTCAGGAGAGCATTTTCAGGCTTTTGGCACCATCTTTGAGTGAATTGCCAGAAGTCAGATTTTTGCTAAAATTGTGACCCCGGGGCTTAGGGATTTTTTCAAAAAAATATTTTCTGCCGGTTAGGTTTTTGAGGGCTGATTTCTTGTCCTGTGATAAAAAGCCTTCTGTTTCGAGTGCCAAACCTTTCAGGAGAGCATTTTCAGGCTTTTGGCACCATCTTTGAGTGAATTGCCAAAAGTCAGATTTTTCCTGAAGTTGTGACCCCGGGGCTTAGGGATTTTTTCAAAAAAATATTTTCTGCCGGTTAGGTTTTTGAGGGCTGATTTCTTGTCCTGTGATAAAAAGCCTTCTGTTTCAAGTGCCAAACCTTTCAGGAGAGCATTTTCAGGCTTTTGGCACCATCTTTGAGTGAATTGCCAAAAGTCAGATTTTTGCTAAAATTGTGACCCCGGGGCTTAGGGATTTTTTCAAAAAAATATTTTCTGCCGGTTATGTTTTTGAGGGCTGATTTCTTGTCCTGTGATAAAAAGCCTTCTGTTTCGAGTGCCAAACCCCGGGGCTTAGGGATTTTTTCAAAAAAATATTTTCTGCCGGTTAGGTTTTTGAGGGCTGATTTCTTTTCCTGTGATAAAAAGCCTTCTGTTTCGAGTGCCAAACCATTGAGGAGAGCATTTTCAGGCTTTTGGCACCATTTTTGAGTGAATTGCCAAAAGTCAGATTTTTGCTGAAATTGTGACCCCGGGGCTTAGGGATTTTTTCAAAAAAATATATTCTGCCGGTTATGTTTTTGAGGGCTGATTTCTTGTCCTGTGAAAAAAAGCCTTCTGTTTCGAGTGCCAAACCTTTCAGGAGAGCATTTTCAGGCTTTTGGCACCATCTTTGAGTGAATTGCCAAAAGTCAGATTTTTGCTAAAATTGTGACCCCGGGGCTTAGGGATTTTTTCAAAAAAATATTTTCTGCCGGTTATGTTTTTGAGGGCTGATTTCTTGTCCTGTGATAAAAAGCCTTCTGTTTCGAGTGCAAACCCGGGGCTTAGGGATTTTTTCAAAAAAATATTTTCTGCCGGTTAGGTTTTTGAGGGCTGATTTCTTGTCCTTTGATAAAAAGCCTTCTGTTTCGCGTGCCAAACCTTTCAGGAGAGCATTTTCAAGCTTTTGGCACCATTTTTGAGTGAATTGCCAAAAGTCAGATTTTTGCTGAAATTGTGACCCCGGGGCTTAGGGATTTTTTCAAAGAAATATTTTCTGCCGGTTAGTTTTTTGAGGGCTGATTTCTTGTCCTATGATAAAAAGCCTTCTGTTTCGAGTGCCAAACCTTTCAGGAGAGCATTTTCAGGCTTTTGGCACCATCTTTGAGTGAATTGCCAAAAGTCAGATTTTTGCTAAAATTGTGACCCCGGGGCTTAGGGATTTTTTCAAAAAAATATTTTCTGCCGGTTATGTTTTTGAGGGCTGATTTCTTGTCCTGTGATAAAAAGCCTTCTGTTTCGAGTGCAAACCCCGGGGCTTAGGGATTTTTTCAAAAAAATATTTTCTTCCGGTTAGGTTTTTGAGGGCTGATTTCTTGTCCTGTGATAGAAAGCCTTCTGTTTCGAGTGCCAAACCTTTGAGGAGAGCATTTTCAAGATTTTGGCACCATCTTTGAGTGAATTGCCAAAAGTCAGATTTTTGCTGAAATTGTGACCCCGGGGCTTAGGGATTTTTTCAAAAAAAATATTTTCTGCCGCTTAGGTTTTTGAGGGCTGATTTCTTGTCCTGTGATAAAAAGCCTTCTGTTTCGAGTGCCAAACCTTTCAGGAGAGCATTTTCAGGCTTTTGGCACCATCTTTGAGTGAATTGCCAGAAGTCAGATTTTTGCTAAAATTGTGACCCCGGGGCTTAGGGATTTCTTCAAAAAAATATTTTCTGCCGGTTAGGTTTTTGAGGGCTGATTTCTTGTCCTGTGATAAAAAGCCTTCTGTTTCGAGTGCCAAACCTTTCAGGAGAGCATTTTCAGGCTTTTGGCACCATCTTTGAGTGAATTGCCAAAAGTCAGATTTTTGCTAAAATTGTGACCCCGGGGCTTAGGGATTTTTTCAAAAAAATATTTTCTGCCGGTTATGTTTTTGAGGGCAGATTTCTTGTCCTGTGATAAAAAGCCTTCTGTTTCGAGTGCCAAACCCCGGAGCTTAGGGATTTTTTCAAAAAAATATTTTCTGCCGGTTATGTTTTTTAGGGCTGATTTCTTGTCCTGTGATAAAAAGCCTTCTGTTTCGAGTGCCAAACCTTTCAGGAGAGCATTTTCAGGCTTTTGGCACCATTTTTGAGTGAATTGCCAAAATTCAGATTTTTGCTGAAGTTGTGACCCCGGGGCTTAGGGATTTTTTCAAAAAAATATTTTCTACCGGTTACGTTTTTGAGGGCTGATTTCTTGTCCTTTGATAAAAAGCCTTCTGTTTCGCGTGCCAAACCTTTCAGGAGAGCATTTTCAAGATTTTGGCACCATTTTTGAGTGAATTGCCAAAAGTCAGATTTTTGCTAAAATTGTGACCCCGGGGCTTAGGGATTTTTTGAACAAAATATTTTCTGCCGGTTATGTTTTTGAGGGCTGATTTCTTGTCCTGTGATAAAAAGCCTTCTGTTTCGAGTGCCAAACCTTTCAGGAGAGCATTTTCAAGCTTTTACCACCGTTTTTGAGTGAATTGCCAAAATTCAGATTTTTCCTGAAGTTGTGACCCCGGGGCTTAGGGATTTTTTCAAAAAAATATTTTCTGCCGGTTAGGTTTTTGAGGGCTGATTTCTTTTCCTGTGATAAAAAGCCTTCTGTTTCAAGTGCCAAACCATTGAGGAGAGCATTTTCAGGCTTTTGGCACCATTTTTGAGTGAATTGCCAAAAGTCAGATTTTTGCTGAAATTGTGACCCCGGGGCTTAGGGATTTTTTCAAAAAAATATTTTCTGCCGGTTATGTTTTTGAGGGCTGATTTCTTGTCCTGTGAAAAAAAGCCTTCTGTTTCGAGTGCCAAACCTTTCAGGAGAGCATTTTCAGGCTTTTGGCACCATCTTTGAGTGAATTGCCAAAAGTCAGATTTTTGCTAAAATTGTGACCCCGGGGCTTAGGGATTTTTTCAAAAAAATATTTTCTGCCGGTTATGTTTTTGAGGGCTGATTTCTTGTCCTGTGATAAAAAGCCTTCTGTTTCGAGTGCAAACCCGGGGCTTAGGGATTTTTTCAAAAAAATATTTTCTGCCGGTTAGGTTTTTGAGGGCTGATTTCTTGTCCTTTGATAAAAAGCCTTCTGTTTCGCGTGCCAAACCTTTCAGGAGAGCATTTTCAAGCTTTTGGCACCATTTTTGAGTGAATTGCCAAAAGTCAGATTTTTGCTGAAATTGTGACCCCGGGGCTTAGGGATTTTTTCAAAGAAATATTTTCTGCCGGTTAGTTTTTTGAGGGCTGATTTCTTGTCCTATGATAAAAAGCCTTCTGTTTCGAGTGCCAAACCTTTCAGGAGAGCATTTTCAGGCTTTTGGCACCATCTTTGAGTGAATTGCCAAAAGTCAGATTTTTGCTAAAATTGTGACCCCGGGGCTTAGGGATTTTTTCAAAAAAATATTTTCTGCCGGTTATGTTTTTGAGGGCTGATTTCTTGTCCTGTGATAAAAAGCCTTCTGTTTCGAGTGCAAACCCCGGGGCTTAGGGATTTTTTCAAAAAAATATTTTCTTCCGGTTAGGTTTTTGAGGGCTGATTTCTTGTCCTGTGATAAAAAGCCTTCTGTTTCGAGTGCCAAACCTTTGAGGAGAGCATTTTCAAGATTTTGGCACCATCTTTGAGTGAATTGCCAAAAGTCAGATTTTTGCTGAAATTGTGACCCCGGGGCTTAGGGATTTTTTCAAAAAAATATTTTCTGCCGGTTAGGTTTTTGAGGGCTGATTTCTTGTCCTGTGATAAAAAGCCTTCTGTTTCGAGTGCCAAACCTTTGAGGAAAGCATTTTCAGGCTTTTGGCAGCATCTTTGAGTGAATTGCCAAAAGTCAGATTTTTGCTAAAATTGTGACCCCGGGGTTTAGGGATTTTTTCAAAAAAATATTTTCTGCCGGTTAAGTTTTTGAGGGCTGATTTCTTGTCCTGTGATAAAAAACCTTCTGTTTCAAGTGCCAAACCTTTCAGGAGAGCATTTTCAGGCTTTTGGCACCATCTTTGAGTGAATTGCCAAAAGTCAGATTTTTGCTGAAATTGTGACCCCGGGGCTTAGGGATTTTTCAAAAAAATATTTTCTGCCGTTTAGGTTTTTGAGGGCTGATTTCTTGTCCTGTGATAAAAAGCCTTCTGTTTCGAGTGCCAAACCTTTCAGGAGAGCATTTTCAGGCTTTTGGCACCATCTTTCAGTGAATTGCCAAAAGTCAGATTTTTGCTAAAATTGTGACCCCGGGGCTTAGGGATTTTTTCAAAAAAATATTTTCTGCCGGTTATGTTTTTGAGGGCTGATTTCTTGTCCTGTGATAAAAAGCCTTCTGTTTCGAGTGCACACCCCGGGGCTTAGGGATTTTTTCAAAAAAATATTTTTTGCCGGTTAGGTTTTTGAGGGCTGATTTCTTGTCCTTTGATAAAAAGCCTTCTGTTTCGCGTGCCAAACCTTTCAGGAGAGCATTTTCAAGCTTTTGGCACCATTTTTGAGTGAATTGCCAAAAGTCAGATTTTTGCTGAAATTGTCACCCCGGGGCTTAGGGATTTTTTCAAAAAAATATTTTCTGCCGGTTAGTTTTTTGAGGGCTGATTTCTTGTCCTGTGATAAATAGCCTTCTGTTTCGAGTGCCAAACCTTTCAGGAGAGCATTTTCAGGCTTTTGGCACCATCTTTGAGTGAATTGCCAAAAGTCAGATTTTTGCTAAAATTGTGACCCCGGGGCTTAGGGATTTTTTCAAAAAAATATTTTCTGCCGGTTAGGTTTTTGAGGGCTGATTTCTTGTCCTGTGATAAAAAGCCTTCTGTTTCGAGTGCCAAACCTTTGAGGAAAGCATTTTCAGGCTTTTGGCAGCATCTTTGAGTGAATTGCCAAAAGTCAGATTTTTGCTAAAATTGTGACCCCGGGGTTTAGGGATTATTTCAAAAAAATATTTTCTGCCGGTTAAGTTTTTGAGGGCTGATTTCTTGTCCTGTGATAAAAAACCTTCTGTTTCAAGTGCCAAACCTTTCAGGAGAGCATTTTCAGGCTTTTGGCACCATCTTTGAGTGAATCGCCAAAAGTCAGATTTTTGCTGAAATTGTGACCCCGGGGCTTAGGGATTTTTCAAAAAAATATTTTCTGCCGTTTAGGTTTTTGAGGGCTGATTTCTTGTCCTGTGATAAAAAGCCTTCTGTTTCGAGTGCCAAACCTTTCAGGAGAGCATTTTCAGGCTTTTGGCACCATCTTTCAGTGAATTGCCAAAAGTCAGATTTTTGCTAAAATTGTGACCCCGGGGCTTAGGGATTTTTTCAAAAAAATATTTTCTGCCGGTTATGTTTTTGAGGGCTGATTTCTTGTCCTGTGATAAAAAGCCTTCTGTTTCGAGTGCACACCCCGGGGCTTAGGGATTTTTTCAAAAAAATATTTTTTGCCGGTTAGGTTTTTGAGGGCTGATTTCTTGTCCTTTGATAAAAAGCCTTCTGTTTCGCGTGCCAAACCTTTCAGGAGAGCATTTTCAAGCTTTTGGCACCATTTTTGAGTGAATTGCCAAAAGTCAGATTTTTGCTGAAATTGTCACCCCGGGGCTTAGGGATTTTTTCAAAGAAATATTTTCTGCCGGTTAGTTTTTTGAGGGCTGATTTCTTGTCCTGTGATAAAAAGCCTTCTGTTTCGAGTGCAAACCCCGGGGCTTAGGGATTTTTTCAAAAAAATATTTTCTTCCGGTTAGGTTTTTGAAGGCTGATTTCTTGTCCTGTGATAAAAAGCCTTCTGTTTCGAGTGCCAAACCTTTGAGGAGAGCATTTTCAAGCTTTTGGTACCATTTTTGAGTGAATTACCAAAAGTCAGATTTTTGCTGAAATTGTGACCCCGGGGCTTAGGGATTTTTTCAAAGAAATATTTTCTGCCGGTTAGTTTTTTGAGGGCTGATTTCTTGTCCTGTGATAAATAGCCTTCTGTTTCGAGTGCCAAACCTTTCAGGAGAGCATTTTCAGGCTTTTGGCACCATCTTTGAGTGAATTGCCACAAGTAAAATTTTTGCTAAAATTGTGACCCTGGGGCTTAGGGATTTTTTCAAAAAAATATTTTCTGCCGGTTATGTTTTTGAGGGCTGATTTCTTGTCCTGTGATAAAAAGCCTTCTGTTTCGAGTGCAAACCCCGGGGCTTAGGGATTTTTTCAAAAAAATACTTTCTGCTGGTTAGGTTTTTGAGGGCTGATTTCTTGTCCTGTGATAAAAAGCCTTCTGTTTCGAGTGCCAAACCTTTGAGGAGAGCATTTTCAAGCTTTTGGTACCATTTTTGAGTGAATTACCAAAAGTCAGATTTTTGCTGAAATTGTGACCCCGGGGCTTAGGGATTTTTTCAAAAAAATATTTTCTGCCGGTTAAGTTTTTGAGGGCTGATTTCTTGTCCTGTGATAAAAAACCTTCTGTTTCAAGTGCCAAACCTTTCAGGAGAGCATTTTCAGGCTTTTGGCACCATCTTTGAGTGAATTGCCAAAAGTCAGATTTTTGCTGAAATTGTGACCCCGGGGCTTAGGGATTTTTCAAAAAAATATTTTCTGCCGTTTAGGTTTTTGAGGGCTGATTTCTTGTCCTGTGATAAAAAGCCTTCTGTTTCGAGTGCCAAACCTTTCAGGAGAGCATTTTCAGGCTTTTGGCACCATCTTTGAGTGAATTGCCAAAAGTCAGATTTTTGCTAAAATTGTGACCCCGGGTCTTAGGGATTTTTTCAAAAAAATATTTTCTGCCGGTTAGGTTTTTGAGGGCTGATTTCTTGTCCTGTGATAAAAAGCCTTCTGTTTCAAGTGCCAAACCTTTCAGGAGAGCATTTTCAAGCTTTTACCACCATTTTTGAGTGAATTGCCAAAAGTCAGATTTTTGCTAAAATTGTGACCCCGGGGCTTAGGGATTTTTTCAAAAAAATATTTTCTGCCGGTTAGGTTTTTGAGGGCTGATTTCTTGTCCTGTGATAAAAAGCCTTCTGTTTCAAGTGCCAAACCTTTCAGGAGAGCATTTTCAGGCTTTTGGCACCATCTTTGAGTGAATTGCCAAAAGTCAGATTTTTGCTAAAATTGTGACCCCGGGGCTTAGGGATTTTTTCAAAAAAATATTTTCTGCCGGTTATGTTTTTGAGGGCTGATTTCTTGTCCTGTGATAAAAAGCCTTCTGTTTCGAGTGCCAAACCCCGGGGCTTAGGGATTTTTTCAAAAAAATATTTTCTGCCGGTTAGGTTTTTGAGGGCTGATTTCTTTTCCTGTGATAAAAAGCCTTCTGTTTCGAGTGCCAAACCATTGAGGAGAGCATTTTCAGGCTTTTGGCACCATTTTTGAGTGAATTGCCAAAAGTCAGATTTTTGCTAAAATTGTGACCCCGGGGCTTAGGGATTTTTTCAAAAAAATATTTTCTGCCGGTTATGTTTTTGAGGGCTGATTTCTTGTCCTGTGATAAAAAGCCTTCTGTTTCGAGTGCAAACCCCGGGGCTTAGGGATTTTTTCAAAAAAATATTTTCTTCCGGTTAGGTTTTTGAAGGCTGATTTCTTGTCCTGTGATAAAAAGCCTTCTGTTTCGAGTGCCAAACCTTTGAGGAGAGCATTTTCAAGCTTTTGGTACCATTTTTGAGTGAATTACCAAAAGTCAGATTTTTGCTGAAATTGTGACCCCGGGGCTTAGGGATTTTTTCAAAGAAATATTTTCTGCCGGTTAGTTTTTTGAGGGCTGATTTCTTGTCCTGTGATAAATAGCCTTCTGTTTCGAGTGCCAAACATTTCAGGAGAGCATTTTCAGGCTTTTGGCACCATCTTTGAGTGAATTGCCAAAAGTCAGATTTTTGCTAAAATTGTGACCCTGGGGCTTAGGGATTTTTTCAAAAAAATATTTTCTGCCGGTTATGTTTTTGAGGGCTGATTTCTTGTCCTGTGATAAAAAGCCTTCTGTTTCGAGTGCAAACCCCGGGGCTTAGGGATTTTTTCAAAAAAATACTTTCTGCTGGTTAGGTTTTTGAGGGCTGATTTCTTGTCCTGTGATAAAAAGCCTTCTGTTTCGAGTGCCAAACCTTTGAGGAGAGCATTTTCAAGCTTTTGGTACCATTTTTGAGTGAATTACCAAAAGTCAGATTTTTGCTGAAATTGTGACCCCGGGGCTTAGGGATTTTTTCAAAAAAATATTTTCTGCCGGTTAAGTTTTTGAGGGCTGATTTCTTGTCCTGTGATAAAAAACCTTCTGTTTCAAGTGCCAAACCTTTCAGGAGAGCATTTTCAGGCTTTTGGCACCGTCTTTGAGTGAATTGCCAAAAGTCAGATTTTTGCTAAAATTGTGACCCCGTGTCTTAGGGATTTTTTCAAAAAAAAATTTTCTGCCGGTTAGGTTTTTGAGGGCTGATTTCTTGTCCTGTGATAAAAAGCCTTCTGTTTCAAGTGCCAAACCTTTCAGGAGAGCATTTTCAAGCTTTTACCACCATTTTTGAGTGAATTGCCAAAAGTCAGATTTTTGCTAAAATTGTGACCCCGGGGCTTAGGGATTTTTTCAAAAAAATATTTTCTGCCGGTTAGGTTTTTGAGGGCTGATTTCTTGTCCTGTGATAAAAAGCCTTCTGTTTCAAGTGCCAAACCTTTCAGGAGAGCATTTTCAGGCTTTTGGCACCATCTTTGAGTGAATTGCCAAAAGTCAGATTTTTGCTAAAATTGTGACCCCGGGGCTTAGGGATTTTTTCAAAAAAATATTTTCTGCCGGTTATGTTTTTGAGGGCTGATTTCTTGTCCTGTGATAAAAAGCCTTCTGTTTCGAGTGCCAAACCCCGGGGCTTAGGGATTTTTTCAAAAAAATATTTTCTGCCGGTTAGGTTTTTGAGGGCTGATTTCTTTTCCTGTGATAAAAAGCCTTCTGTTTCGAGTGCCAAACCATTGAGGAGAGCATTTTCAGGCTTTTGGCACCATTTTTGAGTGAATTGCCAAAAGTCAGATTTTTGCTGAAATTGTGACCCCGGGGCTTAGGGATTTTTTCAAAAAAATATTTTCTGCCGGTTATGTTTTTGAGGGCTGATTTCTTGTCCTGTGAAAAAAAGCCTTCTGTTTCGAGTGCCAAACCTTTCAGGAGAGCATTTTCAGGCTTTTGGCACCATCTTTGAGTGAATTGCCAAAAGTCAGATTTTTGCTAAAATTGTGACCCCGGGGCTTAGGGATTTTTTCAAAAAAATATTTTCTGCCGGTTATGTTTTTGAGGGCTGATTTCTTGTCCTGTGATAAAAAGCCTTCTGTTTCGAGTGCAAACCCGGGGCTTAGGGATTTTTTCAAAAAAATATTTTCTGCCGGTTAGGTTTTTGAGGGCTGATTTCTTGTCCTTTGATAAAAAGCCTTCTGTTTCGCGTGCCAAACCTTTCAGGAGAGCATTTTCAAGCTTTTGGCACCATTTTTGAGTGAATTGCCAAAAGTCAGATTTTTGCTGAAATTGTCACCCCGGGGCTTAGGGATTTTTTCAAAAAAATATTTTCTGCCGGTTAGTTTTTTGAGGGCTGATTTCTTGTCCTGTGATAAATAGCCTTCTGTTTCGAGTGCCAAACCTTTCAGGAGAGCATTTTCAGGCTTTTGGCACCATCTTTGAGTGAATTGCCAAAAGTCAGATTTTTGCTAAAATTGTGACCCCGGGGCTTAGGGATTTTTTCAAAAAAATATTTTCTGCCGGTTAGGTTTTTGAGGGCTGATTTCTTGTCCTGTGATAAAAAGCCTTCTGTTTCGAGTGCCAAACCTTTGAGGAAAGCATTTTCAGGCTTTTGGCAGCATCTTTGAGTGAATTGCCAAAAGTCAGATTTTTGCTAAAATTGTGACCCCGGGGTTTAGGGATTTTTTCAAAAAAATATTTTCTGCCGGTTAAGTTTTTGATGGCTGATTTCTTGTCCTGTGATAAAAAACCTTCTGTTTCAAGTGCCAAACCTTTCAGGAGAGCATTTTCAGGCTTTTGGCACCATTTTTGAGTGAATTGCCAAAAGTCAGATTTTTGCTGAAATTGTGACCCCGGGGCTTAGGGATTTTTTCAAAAAAATATTTTCTGCCGGTTATGTTTTTGAGGGCTGATTTCTTGTCCTGTGATAAAAAGCCTTCTGTTTCGAGTGCCAAACCTTTCAGGAGAGCATTTTCAGGCTTTTGGCACCATCTTTCAGTGAATTGCCAAAAGTCAGATTTTTGCTAAAATTGTGACCCCGGGGCTTAGGGATTTTTTCAAAAAAATATTTTCTGCCGGTTATGTTTTTGAGGGCTGATTTCTTGTCCTGTGATAAAAAGCCTTCTGTTTCGAGTGCAAACCCGGGGCTTAGGGATTTTTTCAAAAAAATATTTTCTGCCGGTTAGGTTTTTGAGGGCTGATTTCTTGTCCTTTGATAAAAAGCCTTCTGTTTCGCGTGCCAAACCTTTCAGGAGAGCATTTTCAAGCTTTTGGCACCATTTTTGAGTGAATTGCCAAAAGTCAGATTTTTGCTGAAATTGTCACCCCGGGGCTTAGGGATTTTTTCAAAAAAATATTTTCTGCCGGTTAGTTTTTTGAGGGCTGATTTCTTGTCCTGTGATAAATAGCCTTCTGTTTCGAGTGCCAAACCTTTCAGGAGAGCATTTTCAGGCTTTTGGCACCATCTTTGAGTGAATTGCCAAAAGTCAGATATTTGCTAAAATTGTGACCCCGGGGCTTAGGGATTTTTTCAAAAAAATATTTTCTGCCGGTTAGGTTTTTGAGGGCTGATTTCTTGTCCTGTGATAAAAAGCCTTCTGTTTCGAGTGCCAAACCTTTGAGGAAAGCATTTTCAGGCTTTTGGCAGCATCTTTGAGTGAATTGCCAAAAGTCAGATTTTTGCTAAAATTGTGACCCCGGGGTTTAGGGATTTTTTCAAAAAAATATTTTCTGCCGGTTAAGTTTTTGATGGCTGATTTCTTGTCCTGTGATAAAAAACCTTCTGTTTCAAGTGCCAAACCTTTCAGGAGAGCATTTTCAGGCTTTTGGCACCATCTTTGAGTGAATTGCCAAAAGTCAGATTTTTGCTGAAATTGTGACCCCGGGGCTTAGGGATTTTTCAAAAAAATATTTTCTGCCGTTTAGGTTTTTGAGGGCTGATTTCTTGTCCTGTGATAAAAAGCCTTCTGTTTCGAGTGCCAAACCTTTCAGGAGAGCATTTTCAGGCTTTTGGCACCATCTTTCAGTGAATTGCCAAAAGTCAGATTTTTGCTAAAATTGTGACCCCGGGTCTTAGGGATTTTTTCAAAAAAATATTTTCTGCCGGTTAGGTTTTTGAGGGCTGATTTCTTGTCCTGTGATAAAAAGCCTTCTGTTTCAAGTGCCAAACCTTTCAGGAGAGCATTTTCAAGCTTTTACCACCATTTTTGAGTGAATTGCCAAAAGTCAGATTTTTGCTAAAATTGTGACCCCGGGGCTTAGGGATTTTTTCAAAAAAATATTTTCTGCCGGTTATGTTTTTGAGGGCTGATTTCTTCTCCTGTGATAAAAAGCCTTCTGTTTCGAGTGCCAAACCCCGGGGCTTAGGGATTTTTTCAAAAAAATATTTTCTGCCGGTTAGGTTTTTGAGGGCTGATTTCTTTTCCTGTGATAAAAAGCCTTCTGTTTCGAGTGCCAAACCATTGAGGAGAGCATTTTCAGGCTTTTGGCACCATTTTTGAGTGAATTGCCAAAAGTTAGATTTTTGCTAAAATTGTGACCCCGGGGCTTAGGGATTTTTTCAAAGAAATATTTTCTGCCGGTTAGGTTTTTGAGGGCTGATTTCTTGTCCTGTGATAAAAAGCCTTCTGTTTCGAGTGCAAACCCCGGGGCTTAGGGATTTTTTCAAAAAAATATTTTCTTCCGGTTAGGTTTTTGAAGGCTGATTTCTTGTCCTGTGATAAAAAGCCTTCTGTTTCGAGTGCCAAACCTTTGAGGAGAGCATTTTGAAGCTTTTGGTACCATTTTTGAGTGAATTACCAAAAGTCAGATTTTTGCTGAAATTGTGACCCCGGGGCTTAGGGATTTTTTCAAAGAAATATTTTCTGCCGGTTAGTTTTTTGAGGGCTGATTTCTTGTCCTGTGATAAATAGCCTTCTGTTTCGAGTGCCAAACCTTTCAGGAGAGCATTTTCAGGCTTTTGGCACCATCTTTGAGTGAATTGCCAAAAGTCAGATTTTTGCTAAAATTGTGACCCTGGGGCTTAGGGATTTTTTCAAAAAAATATTTTCTGCCGGTTATGTTTTTGAGGGCTGATTTCTTGTCCTGTGATAAAAAGCCTTCTGTTTCGAGTGCAAACCCCGGGGCTTAGGGATTTTTTCAAAAAAATACTTTCTGCTGGTTAGGTTTTTGAGGGCTGATTTCTTGTCCTGTGATAAAAAGCCTTCTGTTTCGAGTGCCAAACCTTTGAGGAGAGCATTTTCAAGCTTTTGGTACCATTTTTGAGTGAATTACCAAAAGTCAGATTTTTGCTGAAATTGTGACCCCGGGGCTTAGGGATTTTTTCAAAAAAATATTTTCTGCCGGTTAAGTTTTTGAGGGCTGATTTCTTGTCCTGTGATAAAAAACCTTCTGTTTCAAGTGCCAAACCTTTCAGGAGAGCATTTTCAGGCTTTTGGCACCATCTTTGAGTGAATTGCCAAAAGTCAGATTTTTGCTGAAATTGTGACCCCGGGGCTTAGGGATTTTTCAAAAAAATATTTTCTGCCGTTTAGGTTTTTGAGGGCTGATTTCTTGTCCTGTGATAAAAAGCCTTCTGTTTCGAGTGCCAAACCTTTCAGGAGAGCATTTTCAGGCTTTTGGCACCATCTTTGAGTGAATTGCCAAAAGTCAGATTTTTGCTAAAATTGTGACCCCGGGTCTTAGGGATTTTTTCAAAAAAAAATTTTCTGCCGGTTAGGTTTTTGAGGGCTGATTTCTTGTCCTGTGATAAAAAGCCTTCTGTTTCAAGTGCCAAACCTTTCAGGAGAGCATTTTCAAGCTTTTACCACCATTTTTGAGTGAATTGCCAAAAGTCAGATTTTTGCTAAAATTGTGACCCCGGGGCTTAGGGATTTTTTCAAAAAAATATTTTCTGCCGGTTAGGTTTTTGAGGGCTGATTTCTTGTCCTGTGATAAAAAGCCTTCTGTTTCAAGTGCCAAACCTTTCAGGAGAGCATTTTCAGGCTTTTGGCACCATCTTTGAGTGAATTGCCAAAAGTCAGATTTTTGCTAAAATTGTGACCCCGGGGCTTAGGGATTTTTTCAAAAAAATATTTTCTGCCGGTTATGTTTTTGAGGGCTGATTTCTTGTCCTGTGATAAAAAGCCTTCTGTTTCGAGTGCCAAACCCCGGGGCTTAGGGATTTTTTCAAAAAAATATTTTCTGCCGGTTAGGTTTTTGAGGGCTGATTTCTTTTCCTGTGATAAAAAGCCTTCTGTTTCGAGTGCCAAACCATTGAGGAGAGCATTTTCAGGCTTTTGGCACCATTTTTGAGTGAATTGCCAAAAGTCAGATTTTTCCTGAAATTGTGACCCCGGGGCTTAGGGATTTTTTCAAAAAAATATTTTCTGCCGGTTATGTTTTTGAGGGCTGATTTCTTGTCCTGTGAAAAAAAGCCTTCTGTTTCGAGTGCCAAACCTTTCAGGAGAGCATTTTCAGGCTTTTGGCACCATCTTTGAGTGAATTGCCAAAAGTCAGATTTTTGCTAAAATTGTGACCCCGGGGCTTAGGGATTTTTTCAAAAAAATATTTTCTGCCGGTTATGTTTTTGAGGGCTGATTTCTTGTCCTGTGATAAAAAGCCTTCTGTTTCGAGTGCAAACCCGGGGCTTAGGGATTTTTTCAAAAAAATATTTTCTGCCGGTTAGGTTTTTGAGGGCTGATTTCTTGTCCTTTGATAAAAAGCCTTCTGTTTCGCGTGCCAAACCTTTCAGGAGAGCATTTTCAAGCTTTTGGCACCATTTTTGAGTGAATTGCCAAAAGTCAGATTTTTGCTGAAATTGTGACCCCGGGGCTTAGGGATTTTTTCAAAGAAATATTTTCTGCCGGTTAGTTTTTTGAGGGCTGATTTCTTGTCCTGTGATAAAAAGCCTTCTGTTTCGAGTGCCAAACCTTTCAGGAGAGCATTTTCAGGCTTTTGGCACCATCTTTGAGTGAATTGCCAAAAGTCAGATTTTTGCTAAAATTGTGACCCCGGGGCTTAGGGATTTTTTCAAAAAAATATTTTCTGCCGGTTATGTTTTTGAGGGCTGATTTCTTGTCCTGTGATAAAAAGCCTTCTGTTTCGAGTGCAAACCCCGGGGCTTAGGGATTTTTTCAAAAAAATATTTTCTTCCGGTTAGGTTTTTGAGGGCTGATTTCTTGTCCTGTGATAAAAAGCCTTCTGTTTCGAGTGCCAAACCTTTGAGGAGAGCATTTTCAAGATTTTGGCACCATCTTTGAGTGAATTGCCAAAAGTCAGATTTTTGCTGAAATTGTGACCCCGGGGCTTAGGGATTTTTTCAAAAAAATATTTTCTGCCGGTTAGGTTTTTGAGGGCTGATTTCTTGTCCTGTGATAAAAAGCCTTCTGTTTCGAGTGCCAAACCTTTGAGGAAAGCATTTTCAGGCTTTTGGCAGCATCTTTGAGTGAATTGCCAAAAGTCAGATTTTTGCTAAAATTGTGACCCCGGGGTTTAGGGATTTTTTCAAAAAAATATTTTCTTCCGGTTAGGTTTTTGAGGGCTGATTTCTTGTCCTGTGATAAAAAGCCTTCTGTTTCGAGTGCCAAACCTTTGAGGAGAGCATTTTCAAGATTTTGGCACCATCTTTGAGTGAATTGCCAAAAGTCAGATTTTTGCTGAAATTGTGACCCCGGGGCTTAGGGATTTTTCAAAAAAATATTTTCTGCCGTTTAGGTTTTTGAGGGCTGATTTCTTGTCCTGTGATAAAAAGCCTTCTGTTTCGAGTGCCAAACCTTTCAGGAGAGCATTTTCAGGCTTTTGGCACCATCTTTCAGTGAATTGCCAAAAGTCAGATTTTTGCTAAAATTGTGACCCCGGGGCTTAGGGATTTTTTCAAAAAAATATTTTCTGCCGGTTATGTTTTTGAGGGCTGATTTCTTGTCCTGTGATAAAAAGCCTTCTGTTTCGAGTGCACACCCCGGGGCTTAGGGATTTTTTCAAAAAAATATTTTTTGCCGGTTAGGTTTTTGAGGGCTGATTTCTTGTCCTTTGATAAAAAGCCTTCTGTTTCGCGTGCCAAACCTTTCAGGAGAGCATTTTCAAGCTTTTGGCACCATTTTTGAGTGAATTGCCAAAAGTCAGATTTTTGCTGAAATTGTCACCCCGGGGCTTAGGGATTTTTTCAAAGAAATATTTTCTGCCGGTTAGTTTTTTGAGGGCTGATTTCTTGTCCTGTGATAAATAGCCTTCTGTTTCGAGTGCCAAACCTTTCAGGAGAGCATTTTCAGGCTTTTGGCACCATCTTTGAGTGAATTGCCAAAAGTCAGATTTTTGCTAAAATTGTGACCCCGGGGCTTAGGGATTTTTTCAAAAAAATATTTTCTGCCGGTTAGGTTTTTGAGGGCTGATTTCTTGTCCTGTGATAAAAAGCCTTCTGTTTCGAGTGCCAAACCTTTGAGGAAAGCATTTTCAGGCTTTTGGCAGCATCTTTGAGTGAATTGCCAAAAGTCAGATTTTTGCTAAAATTGTGACCCCGGGGTTTAGGGATTTTTTCAAAAAAATATTTTCTGCCGGTTAAGTTTTTGAGGGCTGATTTCTTGTCCTGTGATAAAAAACCTTCTGTTTCAAGTGCCAAACCTTTCAGGAGAGCATTTTCAGGCTTTTGGCACCATCTTTGAGTGAATTGCCAAAAGTCAGATTTTTGCTGAAATTGTGACCCCGGGGCTTAGGGATTTTTCAAAAAAATATTTTCTGCCGTTTAGGTTTTTGAGGGCTGATTTCTTGTCCTGTGATAAAAAGCCTTCTGTTTCGAGTGCCAAACCTTTCAGGAGAGCATTTTCAGGCTTTTGGCACCATCTTTCAGTGAATTGCCAAAAGTCAGATTTTTGCTAAAATTGTGACCCCGGGGCTTAGGGATTTTTTCAAAAAAATATTTTCTGCCGGTTATGTTTTTGAGGGCTGATTTCTTGTCCTGTGATAAAAAGCCTTCTGTTTCGAGTGCACACCCCGGGGCTTAGGGATTTTTTCAAAAAAATATTTTTTGCCGGTTAGGTTTTTGAGGGCTGATTTCTTGTCCTTTGATAAAAAGCCTTCTGTTTCGCGTGCCAAACCTTTCAGGAGAGCATTTTCAAGCTTTTGGCACCATTTTTGAGTGAATTGCCAAAAGTCAGATTTTTGCTGAAATTGTCACCCCGGGGCTTAGGGATTTTTTCAAAGAAATATTTTCTGCCGGTTAGTTTTTTGAGGGCTGATTTCTTGTCCTGTGATAAATAGCCTTCTGTTTCGAGTGCCAAACCTTTCAGGAGAGCATTTTCAGGCTTTTGGCACCATCTTTGAGTGAATTGCCAAAAGTCAGATTTTTGCTAAAATTGTGACCCCGGGGCTTAGGGATTTTTTCAAAAAAATATTTTCTGCCGGTTATGTTTTTGAGGGCTGATTTCTTGTCCTGTGATAAAAAGCCTTCTGTTTCGAGTGCAAACCCCGGGGCTTAGGGATTTTTTCAAAAAAATATTTTCTTCCGGTTAGGTTTTTGAAGGCTGATTTCTTGTCCTGTGATAAAAAGCCTTCTGTTTCGAGTGCCAAACCTTTGAGGAGAGCATTTTCAAGCTTTTGGTACCATTTTTGAGTGAATTACCAAAAGTCAGATTTTTGCTGAAATTGTGACCCCGGGGCTTAGGGATTTTTTCAAAGAAATATTTTCTGCCGGTTAGTTTTTTGAGGGCTGATTTCTTGTCCTGTGATAAATAGCCTTCTGTTTCGAGTGCCAAACCTTTCAGGAGAGCATTTTCAGGCTTTTGGCACCATCTTTGAGTGAATTGCCAAAAGTCAGATTTTTGCTAAAATTGTGACCCTGGGGCTTAGGGATTTTTTCAAAAAAATATTTTCTGCCGGTTATGTTTTTGAGGGCTGATTTCTTGTCCTGTGATAAAAAGCCTTCTGTTTCGAGTGCAAACCCCGGGGCTTAGGGATTTTTTCAAAAAAATACTTTCTGCTGGTTAGGTTTTTGAGGGCTGATTTCTTGTCCTGTGATAAAAAGCCTTCTGTTTCGAGTGCCAAACCTTTCAGGAGAGCATTTTCAAGCTTTTGGTACCATTTTTGAGTGAATTACCAAAAGTCAGATTTTTGCTGAAATTGTGACCCCGGGGCTTAGGGATTTTTTCAAAAAAATATTTTCTGCCGGTTAAGTTTTTGAGGGCTGATTTCTTGTCCTGTGATAAAAAACCTTCTGTTTCAAGTGCCAAACCTTTCAGGAGAGCATTTTCAGGCTTTTGGCACCATCTTTGAGTGAATTGCCAAAAGTCAGATTTTTGCTGAAATTGTGACCCCGGGGCTTAGGGATTTTTCAAAAAAATATTTTCTGCCGTTTAGGTTTTTGAGGGCTGATTTCTTGTCCTGTGATAAAAAGCCTTCTGTTTCGAGTGCCAAACCTTTCAGGAGAGCATTTTCAGGCTTTTGGCACCATCTTTGAGTGAATTGCCAAAAGTCAGATTTTTGCTAAAATTGTGACCCCGGGGCTTAGGGATTTTTTCAAAAAAATATTTTCTGCCGGTTATGTTTTTGAGGGCTGATTTCTTGTCCTGTGATAAAAAGCCTTCTGTTTCGAGTGCAAACCCCGGGGCTTAGGGATTTTTTCAAAAAAATATTTTCTTCCGGTTAGGTTTTTGAAGGCTGATTTCTTGTCCTGTGATAAAAAGCCTTCTGTTTCGAGTGCCAAACCTTTGAGGAGAGCATTTTCAAGCTTTTGGTACCATTTTTGAGTGAATTACCAAAAGTCAGATTTTTGCTGAAATTGTGACCCCGGGGCTTAGGGATTTTTTCAAAGAAATATTTTCTGCCGGTTAGTTTTTTGAGGGCTGATTTCTTGTCCTGTGATAAATAGCCTTCTGTTTCGAGTGCCAAACCTTTCAGGAGAGCATTTTCAGGCTTTTGCCACCATCTTTGAGTGAATTGCCAAAAGTCAGATTTTTGCTAAAATTGTGACCCTGGGGCTTAGGGATTTTTTCAAAAAAATATTTTCTGCCGGTTATGTTTTTGAGGGCTGATTTCTTGTCCTGTGATAAAAAGCCTTCTGTTTCGAGTGCAAACCCCGGGGCTTAGGGATTTTTTCAAAAAAATACTTTCTGCTGGTTAGGTTTTTGAGGGCTGATTTCTTGTCCTGTGATAAAAAACCTTCTGTTTCAAGTGCCAAACCTTTCAGGAGAGCATTTTCAGGCTTTTGGCACCATCTTTGAGTGAATTGCCAAAAGTCAGATTTTTGCTGAAATTGTGACCCCGGGGCTTAGGGATTTTTCAAAAAAATATTTTCTGCCGTTTAGGTTTTTGAGGGCTGATTTCTTGTCCTGTGATAAAAAGCCTTCTGTTTCGAGTGCCAAACCTTTCAGGAGAGCATTTTCAGGCTTTTGGCACCATCTTTGAGTGAATTGCCAAAAGTCAGATTTTTGCTAAAATTGTGACCCCGGGTCTTAGGGATTTTTTCAAAAAAAAATTTTCTGCCGGTTAGGTTTTTGAGGGCTGATTTCTTGTCCTGTGATAAAAAGCCTTCTGTTTCAAGTGCCAAACCTTTCAGGAGAGCATTTTCAAGCTTTTACCACCATTTTTGAGTGAATTGCCAAAAGTCAGATTTTTGCTAAAATTGTGACCCCGGGGCTTAGGGATTTTTTCAAAAAAATATTTTCTGCCGGTTAGGTTTTTGAGGGCTGATTTCTTGTCCTGTGATAAAAAGCCTTCTGTTTCAAGTGCCAAACCTTTCAGGAGAGCATTTTCAGGCTTTTGGCACCATCTTTGAGTGAATTGCCAAAAGTCAGATTTTTGCTAAAATTGTGACCCCGGGGCTTAGGGATTTTTTCAAAAAAATATTTTCTGCCGGTTATGTTTTTGAGGGCTGATTTCTTGTCCTGTGATAAAAAGCCTTCTGTTTCGAGTGCCAAACCCCGGGGCTTAGGGATTTTTTCAAAAAAATATTTTCTGCCGGTTAGGTTTTTGAGGGCTGATTTCTTTTCCTGTGATAAAAAGCCTTCTGTTTCGAGTGCCAAACCATTGAGGAGAGCATTTTCAGGCTTTTGGCACCATTTTTGAGTGAATTGCCAAAAGTCAGATTTTTCCTGAAATTGTGACCCCGGGGCTTAGGGATTTTTTCAAAAAAATATTTTCTGCCGGTTATGTTTTTGAGGGCTGATTTCTTGTCCTGTGAAAAAAAGCCTTCTGTTTCGAGTGCCAAACCTTTCAGGAGAGCATTTTCAGGCTTTTGGCACCATCTTTGAGTGAATTGCCAAAAGTCAGATTTTTGCTAAAATTGTGACCCCGGGGCTTAGGGATTTTTTCAAAAAAATATTTTCTGCCGGTTATGTTTTTGAGGGCTGATTTCTTGTCCTGTGATAAAAAGCCTTCTGTTTCGAGTGCAAACCCGGGGCTTAGGGATTTTTTCAAAAAAATATTTTCTGCCGGTTAGGTTTTTGAGGGCTGATTTCTTGTCCTTTGATAAAAAGCCTTCTGTTTCGCGTGCCAAACCTTTCAGGAGAGCATTTTCAAGCTTTTGGCACCATTTTTGAGTGAATTGCCAAAAGTCAGATTTTTGCTGAAATTGTGACCCCGGGGCTTAGGGATTTTTTCAAAGAAATATTTTCTGCCGGTTAGTTTTTTGAGGGCTGATTTCTTGTCCTGTGATAAAAAGCCTTCTGTTTCGAGTGCCAAACCTTTCAGGAGAGCATTTTCAGGCTTTTGGCACCATCTTTGAGTGAATTGCCAAAAGTCAGATTTTTGCTATAATTGTGACCCCGGGGCTTAGGGATTTTTTCAAAAAAATATTTTCTGCCGGTTATGTTTTTGAGGGCTGATTTCTTGTCCTGTGATAAAAAGCCTTCTGTTTCGAGTGCAAACCCCGGGGCTTAGGGATTTTTTCAAAAAAATATTTTCTTCCGGTTAGGTTTTTGAGGGCTGATTTCTTGTCCTGTGATAAAAAGCCTTCTGTTTCGAGTGCCAAACCTTTGAGGAGAGCATTTTCAAGATTTTGGCACCATCTTTGAGTGAATTGCCAAAAGTCAGATTTTTGCTGAAATTGTGACCCCGGAGCTTAGGGATTTTTTCAAAAAAATATTTTCTGCCGGTTAGGTTTTTGAGGGCTGATTTCTTGTCCTGTGATAAAAAGCCTTCTGTTTCGAGTGCCAAACCTTTGAGGAAAGCATTTTCAGGCTTTTGGCAGCATCTTTGAGTGAATTGCCAAAAGTCAGATTTTTGCTAAAATTGTGACCCCGGGGTTTAGGGATTTTTTCAAAAAAATATTTTCTTCCGGTTAGGTTTTTGAGGGCTGATTTCTTGTCCTGTGATAAAAAGCCTTCTGTTTCGAGTGCCAAACCTTTGAGGAGAGCATTTTCAAGATTTTGGCACCATCTTTGAGTGAATTGCCAAAAGTCAGATTTTTGCTGAAATTGTGACCCCGGGGCTTAGGGATTTTTCAAAAAAATATTTTCTGCCGTTTAGGTTTTTGAGGGCTGATTTCTTGTCCTGTGATAAAAAGCCTTCTGTTTCGAGTGCCAAACCTTTCAGGAGAGCATTTTCAGGCTTTTGGCACCATCTTTCAGTGAATTGCCAAAAGTCAGATTTTTGCTAAAATTGTGACCCCGGGGCTTAGGGATTTTTTCAAAAAAATATTTTCTGCCGGTTATGTTTTTGAGGGCTGATTTCTTGTCCTGTGATAAAAAGCCTTCTGTTTCGAGTGCACACCCCGGGGCTTAGGGATTTTTTCAAAAAAATATTTTTTGCCGGTTAGGTTTTTGAGGGCTGATTTCTTGTCCTTTGATAAAAAGCCTTCTGTTTCGCGTGCCAAACCTTTCAGGAGAGCATTTTCAAGCTTTTGGCACCATTTTTGAGTGAATTGCCAAAAGTCAGATTTTTGCTGAAATTGTCACCCCGGGGCTTAGGGATTTTTTCAAAGAAATATTTTCTGCCGGTTAGTTTTTTGAGGGCTGATTTCTTGTCCTGTGATAAATAGCCTTCTGTTTCGAGTGCCAAACCTTTCAGGAGAGCATTTTCAGGCTTTTGGCACCATCTTTGAGTGAATTGCCAAAAGTCAGATTTTTGCTAAAATTGTGACCCCGGGGCTTAGGGATTTTTTCAAAAAAATATTTTCTGCCGGTTAGGTTTTTGAGGGCTGATTTCTTGTCCTGTGATAAAAAGCCTTCTGTTTCGAGTGCCAAACCTTTGAGGAAAGCATTTTCAGGCTTTTGGCAGCATCTTTGAGTGAATTGCCAAAAGTCAGATTTTTGCTAAAATTGTGACCCCGGGGTTTAGGGATTTTTTCAAAAAAATATTTTCTGCCGGTTAAGTTTTTGAGAGCTGATTTCTTGTCCTGTGATAAAAAACCTTCTGTTTCAAGTGCCAAACCTTTCAGGAGAGCATTTTCAGGCTTTTGGCACCATCTTTGAGTGAATTGCCAAAAGTCAGATTTTTGCTGAAATTGTGACCCCGGGGCTTAGGGATTTTTCAAAAAAATATTTTCTGCCGTTTAGGTTTTTGAGGGCTGATTTCTTGTCCTGTGATAAAAAGCCTTCTGTTTCGAGTGCCAAACCTTTCAGGAGAGCATTTTCAGGCTTTTGGCACCATCTTTCAGTGAATTGCCAAAAGTCAGATTTTTGCTAAAATTGTGACCCCGGGGCTTAGGGATTTTTTCAAAAAAATATTTTCTGCCGGTTATGTTTTTGAGGGCTGATTTCTTGTCCTGTGATAAAAAGCCTTCTGTTTCGAGTGCACACCCCGGGGCTTAGGGATTTTTTCAAAAAAATATTTTTTGCCGGTTAGGTTTTTGAGGGCTGATTTCTTGTCCTTTGATAAAAAGCCTTCTGTTTCGCGTGCCAAACCTTTCAGGAGAGCATTTTCAAGCTTTTGGCACCATTTTTGAGTGAATTGCCAAAAGTCAGATTTTTGCTGAAATTGTCACCCCGGGGCTTAGGGATTTTTTCAAAGAAATATTTTCTGCCGGTTAGTTTTTTGAGGGCTGATTTCTTGTCCTGTGATAAATAGCCTTCTGTTTCGAGTGCCAAACCTTTCAGGAGAGCATTTTCAGGCTTTTGGCACCATCTTTGAGTGAATTGCCAAAAGTCAGATTTTTGCTAAAATTGTGACCCCGGGGCTTAGGGATTTTTTCAAAAAAATATTTTCTGCCGGTTATGTTTTTGAGGGCTGATTTCTTGTCCTGTGATAAAAAGCCTTCTGTTTCGAGTGCAAACCCCGGGGCTTAGGGATTTTTTCAAAAAAATATTTTCTTCCGGTTAGGTTTTTGAAGGCTGATTTCTTGTCCTGTGATAAAAAGCCTTCTGTTTCGAGTGCCAAACCTTTGAGGAGAGCATTTTCAAGCTTTTGGTACCATTTTTGAGTGAATTACCAAAAGTCAGATTTTTGCTGAAATTGTGACCCCGGGGCTTAGGGATTTTTTCAAAGAAATATTTTCTGCCGGTTAGTTTTTTGAGGGCTGATTTCTTGTCCTGTGATAAATAGCCTTCTGTTTCGAGTGCCAAACCTTTCAGGAGAGCATTTTCAGGCTTTTGGCACCATCTTTGAGTGAATTGCCAAAAGTCAGATTTTTGCTAAAATTGTGACCCTGGGGCTTAGGGATTTTTTCAAAAAAATATTTTCTGCCGGTTATGTTTTTGAGGGCTGATTTCTTGTCCTGTGATAAAAAGCCTTCTGTTTCGAGTGCAAACCCCGGGGCTTAGGGATTTTTTCAAAAAAATACTTTCTGCTGGTTAGGTTTTTGAGGGCTGATTTCTTGTCCTGTGATAAAAAGCCTTCTGTTTCGAGTGCCAAACCTTTCAGGAGAGCATTTTCAAGCTTTTGGTACCATTTTTGAGTGAATTACCAAAAGTCAGATTTTTGCTGAAATTGTGACCCCGGGGCTTAGGGATTTTTTCAAAAAAATATTTTCTGCCGGTTAAGTTTTTGAGGGCTGATTTCTTGTCCTGTGATAAAAAACCTTCTGTTTCAAGTGCCAAACCTTTCAGGAGAGCATTTTCAGGCTTTTGGCACCATCTTTGAGTGAATTGCCAAAAGTCAGATTTTTGCTGAAATTGTGACCCCGGGGCTTAGGGATTTTTCAAAAAAATATTTTCTGCCGTTTAGGTTTTTGAGGGCTGATTTCTTGTCCTGTGATAAAAAGCCTTCTGTTTCGAGTGCCAAACCTTTCAGGAGAGCATTTTCAGGCTTTTGGCACCATCTTTGAGTGAATTGCCAAAAGTCAGATTTTTGCTAAAATTGTGACCCCGGGGCTTAGGGATTTTTTCAAAAAAATATTTTCTGCCGGTTATGTTTTTGAGGGCTGATTTCTTGTCCTGTGATAAAAAGCCTTCTGTTTCGAGTGCAAACCCCGGGGCTTAGGGATTTTTTCAAAAAAATATTTTCTTCCGGTTAGGTTTTTGAAGGCTGATTTCTTGTCCTGTGATAAAAAGCCTTCTGTTTCGAGTGCCAAACCTTTGAGGAGAGCATTTTCAAGCTTTTGGTACCATTTTTGAGTGAATTACCAAAAGTCAGATTTTTGCTGAAATTGTGACCCCGGGGCTTAGGGATTTTTTCAAAGAAATATTTTCTGCCGGTTAGTTTTTTGAGGGCTGATTTCTTGTCCTGTGATAAATAGCCTTCTGTTTCGAGTGCCAAACCTTTCAGGAGAGCATTTTCAGGCTTTTGCCACCATCTTTGAGTGAATTGCCAAAAGTCAGATTTTTGCTAAAATTGTGACCCTGGGGCTTAGGGATTTTTTCAAAAAAATATTTTCTGCCGGTTATGTTTTTGAGGGCTGATTTCTTGTCCTGTGATAAAAAGCCTTCTGTTTCGAGTGCAAACCCCGGGGCTTAGGGATTTTTTCAAAAAAATACTTTCTGCTGGTTAGGTTTTTGAGGGCTGATTTCTTGTCCTGTGATAAAAAGCCTTCTGTTTCGAGTGCCAAACCTTTCAGGAGAGCATTTTCAAGCTTTTGGTACCATTTTTGAGTGAATTACCAAAAGTCAGATTTTTGCTGAAATTGTGACCCCGGGGCTTAGGGATTTTTTCAAAAAAATATTTTCTGCCGGTTAAGTTTTTGAGGGCTGATTTCTTGTCCTGTGATAAAAAACCTTCTGTTTCAAGTGCCAAACCTTTCAGGAGAGCATTTTCAGGCTTTTGGCACCATCTTTGAGTGAATTGCCAAAAGTCAGATTTTTGCTGAAATTGTGACCCCGGGGCTTAGGGATTTTTCAAAAAAATATTTTCTGCCGTTTAGGTTTTTGAGGGCTGATTTCTTGTCCTGTGATAAAAAGCCTTCTGTTTCGAGTGCCAAACCTTTCAGGAGAGCATTTTCAGGCTTTTGGCACCATCTTTGAGTGAATTGCCAAAAGTCAGATTTTTGCTAAAATTGTGACCCCGGGGCTTAGGGATTTTTTCAAAAAAATATTTTCTGCCGGTTAGGTTTTTGAGGGCTGATTTCTTGTCCTGTGATAAAAAGCCTTCTGTTTCAAGTGCCAAACCTTTCAGGAGAGCATTTTCAGGCTTTTGGCACCATCTTTGAGTGAATTGCCAAAAGTCAGATTTTTGCTGAAATTGTGACCGGGGCTTAGGGATTTTTTCAAAAAAATATTTTCTGCCGGTTAAGTTTTTGAGGGCTGATTTCTTGTCCTGTGATAAAAAGCCTTCTGTTTCGAGTGCCAAATCTTTCAGGTGAACATTTTCAAGCTTTTGGCACCATTTTTGAGTGAATTGCCAAAAGTCAGATTTTTGCTGAAATTGTGACCCCGGGGCTTAGGGATTTTTTCAAAAAAATATTTTCTGCCGGTTATGTTTTTGAGGGCTGATTTCTTGTCCTGTGATAAAAAGCCTTCTGTTTCGAGTGCAAACCCCGGGGCTTAGGGATTTTTTCAAAAAAATATTTTCTGCCGGTTAGGTTTTTGAGGGCTGATTTCTTGTCCTGTGATAAAAAGCCTTCTGTTTCGAGTGCAAACCCCGGGGCTTAGGGATTTTTTCAAAAAAATATTTTCTGCCGGTTAGGTTTTTGAGGGCTGATTTCTTGTCCTGTGATAAAAAGCCTTCTGTTTCGACTGCCAAACCAGTGAGGAGAGCATTTTCAGGCTTTTGTCACCATTTTTGAGTGAATTGCCAAAAGTCAGATTTTTGCTGAAATTGTGACCCCGGGGCTTAGGGATTTTTCAAAAAAATATTTTCTGCCGGTTAGGTTTTTGAGGGCTGATTTCTTGTCCTGTGATAAAAAGCCTTCTGTTTCGAGTGCAAACCCCGGGGCTTAGGGATTTTTTCAAAAAAATACTTTCTGCCGGTTAGGTTTTTGAGGGCTGATTTCTTGTCCTGTGATAAAAAGCCTTCTGTTTCGAGTGCCAAACCTTTGAGGAGAGCATTTTCAAGCTTTTGGTACCATTTTTGAGTGAATTACCAAAAGTCAGATTTTTGCTGAAATTGTGACCCCGGGGCTTAGGGATTTTTTCAAAAAAATATTTTCTGCCGGTTAAGTTTTTGAGGGCTGATTTCTTGTCCTGTGATAAAAAACCTTCTGTTTCAAGTGCCAAACCTTTCAGGAGAGCATTTTCAGGCTTTTGGCACCATCTTTGAGTGAATTGCCAAAAGTCAGATTTTTGCTGAAATTGTGACCCCGGGGCTTAGGGATTTTTCAAAAAAATATTTTCTGCCGTTTAGGTTTTTGAGGGCTGATTTCTTGTCCTGTGATAAAAAGCCTTCTGTTTCGAGTGCCAAACCTTTCAGGAGAGCATTTTCAGGCTTTTGGCACCATCTTTGAGTGAATTGCCAAAAGTCAGATTTTTGCTAAAATTGTGACCCCGGGTCTTAGGGATTTTTTCAAAAAAATATTTTCTGCCGGTTAGGTTTTTGAGGGCTGATTTCTTGTCCTGTGATAAAAAGCCTTCTGTTTCAAGTGCCAAACCTTTCAGGAGAGCATTTTCAGGCTTTTGGCACCATCTTTGAGTGAATTGCCAAAAGTCAGATTTTTGCTAAAATTGTGACCGCGGGGCTTAGGGATTTTTTCAAAAAAATATTTTCTGCCGGTTATGTTTTTGAGGGCTGATTTCCTGTCCTGTGATAAAAAGCCTTCTGTTTCGAGTGCAAACCCCGGGGCTTAGGGATTTTTTCAAAAAAATATTTTCTGCCGGTTAGGTTTTTGAGGGCTGATTTCTTGTCCTGTGATAAAAAGCCTTCTGTTTCGAGTGCAAACCCCGGGGCTTAGGGATTTTTTCAAAAAAATATTTTCTGCCGGTTAGGTTTTTGAGGGCTGATTTCTTGTCCTGTGATAAAAAGCCTTCTGTTTCGACTGCCAAACCAGTGAGGAGAGCATTTTCAGGCTTTTGGCACCATTTTTGAGTGAATTGCCAAAAGTCAGATTTTTGCTGAAATTGTGACCCCGGGGCTTAGGGATTTTTCAAAAAAATATTTTCTGCCGGTTAGGTTTTTGAGGGCTGATTTCTTGTCCTGTGATAAAAAGCCTTCTGTTTCGAGTGCAAACCCCGGGCTTAGGGATTTTTTCAAAAAGATATTTTCTGCCGGTTAGGTTTTTGAGGGCTGATTTCTTGTAATGTGATAAAAAGCCTTCTGTTTCGAGTGCCAAACCTTTGAGGAGAGCATTTTCAAGCTTTTGGTACCATTTTTGAGTGAATTGCCAAAAGTCAGATTTTTGCAGAAATTGTGACCCCGGGGCTTAGGGATTTTTTCAAAAAAATATTTTCTGCCGGTTAGGTTTTTGAGGGCTGATTTCTTGTCCTGTGATAAAAAGCCTTCTGTTTCGAGTGCAAACCCCGGGGCTTAGGGATTTTTTCAAAAAAATATTTTCTGCCGGTTAGGTTTTTGAGGGCTGATTTCTTGTCCTGTGATAAAAAGCCTTCTGTTTCGAGTGCCAAACCTTTCAGGAGAGCATTTTCAGGCTTTTGGCACCATCTTTGAGTGAATTGCCAAAAGTCAGATTTTTGCTGAAATTGTGACCCCGGGGCTTAGGGATTTTTTCAAAAAAATATTTTCTGCCGGTTAGGTTTTTGAGGGCTGATTTCTTGTCCTGTGATAAAAAGCCTTCTGTTTCAAGTGCCAAACCTTTCAGGAGAGCATTTTCAGGCTTTTGGCACCATCTTTGAGTGAATTGCCAAAAGTCAGATTTTTGCTGAAATTGTGACCCCGGGGTTTAGGGATTTTTTGAAAAAAATATTTTCTGCCGGTTATGTTTTTGAGGGCTGATTTCTTGTCCTGTGATAAAAAGCCTTCTGTTTCGAGTGCAAACCCCGGGCTTAGGGATTTTTTCAAAAAGATATTTTCTGCCGGTTAGGTTTTTGAGGGCTGATTTCTTGTCCTGTGATAAAAAGCCTTCTGTTTCGAGTGCCAAACCTTTGAGGAGAGCATTTTCAAGCTTTTGGTACCATTTTTGAGTGAATTGCCAAAAGTCAGATTTTTGCTGAAATTGTGACCCCGGGGCTTAGGGATTTTTTCAAAAAAATATTTTCTGCTGGTTAGGTTTTTTAGGGCTGATTTCTTGTCCTGTGATAAAAAGCCTTCTGTTTCGAGTGCCAAACCTTTCAGGAGAGCATTTTCAAGCTTTTGGCACCATTTTTGAGTGAATTGCCAAAAGTCAGATTTTTGCTGAAATTGTGACCCCCGGGGCTTAGGGATTTTTTCAAAAAAATATTTTCTGCCGGTTAAGTTTTTGAGGGCTGATTTCTTGTCCTGTGATAAAAAGCCTTCTGTTTCAAGTGCCAAACCTTTCAGGAGAGCGTTTTCAGGCTTTTGGCACCATCTTTGAGTGAATTGCCAAAAGTCAGATTTTTTGCTAAAATTGTGACCCCGGGGCTTAGGGATTTTTTCAAAAAAATATTTCTGACGGTTATGTTTTTGAGGGCTGATTTCTTGTCCTGTGATAAAAAGCCTTCTTTCGAGTGCCAAACCTTTCAGGAGAGCATTTTTAGGCTTTTGGCACCATTTTTGAGTGAATTGCCAAAAGTCAGATTTTTGCTGAAATTGTGACCCCGGGGCTTAGGGATTTTTTCAAGAAAATATTTTCTGCCGGTTAAGTTTTTGAGGGCTGATTTCTTGTCCTGTGATAAAAAGCCTTGTTTCAAGTGCCAAACCTTTCAGGAGAGCATTTTCAAGCTTTTGGCACCATTTTTGAGTGAATTGCCAAAAGTCAGATTTTTGCTGAAATTGTGACCCCCGGGGCTTAGGGATTTTTTCAAAAAAATATTTTCTGCCGGTTAAGTTTTTGAGGGCTGATTTCTTGTCCTGTGATAAAAAGCCTTCTGTTTCAAGTGCCAAACCTTTCAGGAGAGCGTTTTCAGGCTTTTGGCACCATCTTTGAGTGAATTGCCAAAAGTCAGATTTTTTGCTAAAATTGTGACCCCGGGGCTTAGGGATTTTTTCAAAAAAATATTTCTGACGGTTATGTTTTTGAGGGCTGATTTCTTGTCCTGTGATAAAAAGCCTTCTTTCGAGTGCCAAACCTTTCAGGAGAGCATTTTTAGGCTTTTGGCACCATTTTTGAGTGAATTGCCAAAAGTCAGATTTTTGCTGAAATTGTGACCCCGGGGCTTAGGGATTTTTTCAAGAAAATATTTTCTGCCGGTTAAGTTTTTGAGGGCTGATTTCTTGTCCTGTGATAAAAAGCCTTGTTTCAAGTGCCAAACCTTTGAGGAGAGCATTTTCAAGCTTTTGGCACTATCTTTGAGTGAATTGCCAAAAGTCAGATTTTTGCTGAAATTGTGACCCCGGGGCTTAGGGATTTTTTCAAAAAAATATTTTCTGCCGGTTAGGTTTTTGAGGGCTGATTTCTTGTCCTGTGATAAAAAGCCTTCTGTTTCGAGTGCCAAACCTTTCAGGAGAGCATTTTCAGGCTTTTGGCACCATTTTTGAGTGAATTGCCAAAAGTCAGATTTTTGCTGAAATTGTGACCCCGGGGCTTAGGGATTTTTTCAAAAAAATATTTTCTGCCGGTTATGTTTTTGAGGGCTGATTTCTTGTCCTGTGATAAAAAGCCTTCTGTTTCGAGTGCAAACCCCGGGGCTTAGGGATTTTTTCAAAAAAATGTTTTCTGCCGGTTAGGTTTTTGAGGGCTGATTTCTTGTCCTGTGATAAAAAGCCTTCTGTTTCGAGTGCCAAACCATTGAGGAGAGCATTTTCAGGCTTTTGGCACCATTTTTGAGTGAATTGCCAAAAGTCAGATTTTTGCTGAAATTGTGACCCCGGGGCTTAGGGATTTTTCAAAAAAATATTTTCTGCCGGTTAGGTTTTTGAGGGCTGATTTCTTGTCCTGTGATAAAAAGCCTTCTGTTTCAAGTGCCAAACCTTTCAGGAGAGCATTTTCAGGCTTTTGGCACCATCTTTGAGTGAATTGCCAAAAGTCAGATTTTTGCTAAAATTGTGACCCCGGGGCTTAGGGTTTTTTTCAAAAAAATATTTTCTGCCGGTTAGGTTTTTGAGGGCTGATTTCTTGTCCTGTGATAAAAAGCCTTCTGTTTCGAGTGCAAACCCCGGGCTTAGGGATTTTTTCAAAAAGATATTTTCTGCCGGTTAGGTTTTTGAGGGCTGATTTCTTGTCCTGTGATAAAAAGCCTTCTGTTTCGAGTGCCAAACCTTTCAGGAGAGCATTTTCAGGCTTTTGGCACCATCTTTGAGTGAATTGCCAAAAGTCAGATTTTTGCTGAAATTGTGACCCCGGGGCTTAGGGATTTTTTCAAAAAAATATTTTCTGCCGGTTAGGTTTTTGAGGGCTGATTTCTTGTCCTGTGATAAAAAGCCTTCTGTTTCAAGTGCCAAACCTTTCAGGAGAGCATTTTCAGGCTTTTGGCACCATCTTTGAGTGAATTGCCAAAAGTCAGATTTTTGCTGAAATTGTGACCCCGGGGCTTAGGGATTTTTTCAAAAAAATATTTTCTGCCGGTTATGTTTTTGAGGGCTGATTTCTTGTCCTGTGATAAAAAGCCTTCTGTTTCGAGTGCAAACCCCGGGCTTAGGGATTTTTTCAAAAAGATATTTTCTGCCGGTTAGGTTTTTGAGGGCTGATTTCTTGTCCTGTGATAAAAAGCCTTCTGTTTCGAGTGCCAAACCTTTGAGGAGAGCATTTTCAAGCTTTTGGTACCATTTTTGAGTGAATTGCCAAAAGTCAGATTTTTGCTAAAATTGTGACCCCGGGGCTTAGGGATTTTTTCAAAAAAATATTTTCTGCCGGTTAGGTTTTTGAGGGCTGATTTCTTGTCCTGTGATAAAAAGCCTTCTGTTTCGAGTGCCAAACCTTTCAGGAGAGCATTTTCAGGCTTTTGGCACCATTTTTCAGTCAATTGCCAAAAGTCAGATTTTTGCTGAAATTGTGACCCCGGGGCTTAGGGATTTTTTCAAAAAAATATTTTCTGCCGGTTAGGTTGTTGAGGGCTGATTTCTTGTCCTGTGATAAAAAGCCTTCTGTTTCGAGTGCAAACCCCGGGCTTAGGGATTTTTTCAAAAAGATATTTTCTGCCGGTTAGGTTTTTGAGGGCTGATTTCTTGTCCTGTGATAAAAAGCCTTCTGTTTCGAGTGCGAAACCAGTGAGGAGAGCATTTTCAGGCTTTTGGCACCATTTTTGAGTGAATTGCCAAAAGTCAGATTTTTGCTGAAATTGTGACCCCGGGGCTTAGGGATTTTTCAAAAAAATATTTTCTGCCGGTTAGGTTTTTGAGGGCTGATTTCTTGTCCTGTGATAAAAAGCCTTCTGTTTCAAGTGCCAAACCTTTCAGGAGAGCATTTTCAGGCTTTTGGCACCATCTTTGAGTGAATTGCCAAAAGTCAGATTTTTGCTAAAATTGTGACCCCGGGGCTTAGGGTTTTTTTCAAAAAAATATTTTCTGCCGGTTAGGTTTTTGAGGGCTGATTTCTTGTCCTGTGATAAAAAGCCTTCTGTTTCGAGAGCAAACCCCGGGCTTAGGGATTCTTTCAAAAAGATATTTTCTGCCGGTTAGGTTTTTGAGGGCTGATTTCTTGTCCTGTGATAAAAAGCCTTCTGTTTCGAGTGCCAAACCTTTCAGGAGAGCATTTTCAAGCTTTTGGCACCATTTTTGATTGAATTGCCAAAAGTCAGATTTTTGCTGAAATTGTGACCCCGGGCCTTAGGAATTTTTCAAAAAAATATTTTCTGCCGGTTAAGTTGTTGAGGGCTGATTTCTTGTCCTGTGATAAAAAGCCTTCTGTTTCGAGTGCCAAACCTTTCAGGAGAGCATTTTCAGGCTTTTGGCACCATCTTTGAGTGAATTGCCAAAAGTCAGATTTTTGCTGAAATTGTGACCCCGGGGCTTAGGGATTTTTTCAAAAAAATATTTTCTGCCGGTTATGTTTTTGAGGGCTGATTTCTTGTCCTGTGATAAAAAGCCTTCTGTTTCGAGTGCAAACCCCGGGCTTAGGGATTTTTTCAAAAAGATATTTTCTGCCGATTAGGTTTTTGAGGGCTGATTTCTTGTCCTGTGATAAAAAGCCTTCTGTTTCGAGTGCCAAACCTTTCAGGAGAGCATTTTCAGGCTTTTGGCACCATTTTTCAGTCAATTGCCAAAAGTCAGATTTTTGCTGAAATTGTGACCCCGGGGCTTAGGCATTTTTTCAAAAAAATATTTCCTGCCGGTTAAGTTTTTGAGGGCTGATTTCTTGTCCTGTGATAAAAAGCCTTCTGTTTCGAGTGCGAAACCTTTGATGAGAGCATTTTCAAGCTTTTGGCACCATTTTTGAGTGAATTGCCAAAAGTCAGATTTTTGCTAAAATTGTGACCGCGGGGCTTAGGGATTTTTTCAAAAAAATATTTTCTGCCGGTTATGTTTTTGAGGGCTGATTTCTTGTCCTGTGATAAAAAGCCTTCTGTTTCGAGTGCAAACCCCGGGGCTTAGGGATTTTTTCAAAAAAATGTTTTCTGCCGGTTAGGTTTTTGAGGGCTGATTTCTTGTCTGTGATAAAAAGCCTTCTGTTTCGAGTGCCAAACCAGTGAGGAGAGCATTTTCAGGCTTTTGGCACCATTTTTGAGTGAATTGCCAAAAGTCAGATTTTTGCTGAAATTGTGACCCCGGGGCTTAGGGATTTTTCAAAAAAATATTTTCTGCCGGTTAAGTTTTTGAGGGCTGATTTCTTGTCCTGTGATAAAAAGCCTTCTGTTTCAAGTGCCAAACCTTTCAGGAGAGCATTTTCAGGCTTTTGGCACCATCTTTGAGTGAATTGCCAAAAGTCAGATTTTTGCTAAAATTGTGACCGCGGGGCTTAGGGATTTTTTCAAAAAAATATTTTCTGCCGGTTATGTTTTTGAGGGCTGATTTCTTGTCCTGTGATAAAAAGCCTTCTATTTCGAGTGCAAACCCTGGGGCTTAGGGATTTTTTCAAAAAAATATTTTCTGCCGGTTAGGTTTTGAGGGCTGATTTCTTGTCCTGTGATAAAAAGCCTTCTGTTTCGAGTGCCAAACCAGTGAGGAGAGCATTTTCAGGCTTTTGGCACCATTTTTGAGTGAATTGCCAAAAGTCAGATTTTTGCTGAAATTGTGACCCCGGGGCTTAGGGATTTTTCAAAAAAATATTTTCTGCCGGTTAAGTTGTTGAGGGCTGATTTCTTGTCCTGTGATAAAAAGCCTTCTGTTTCGAGTGCCAAACCTTTGAGGAGAGCATTTTCAGGCTTTTGGCACCATCTTTGAGTGAATTGCCAAAAGTCAGATTTTTGCTGAAATTGTGACCCCGGGGCTTAGGGATTTTTTCAAAAAAATATTTTCTGCCGGTTAGGTTGTTGAGGGCTGATTTCTTGTCCTGTGATAAAAAGCCTTCTGTTTCGAGTGCAAACCCCGGGCTTAGGGATTTTTTCAAAAAGATATTTTCTGCCGGTTAGGTTTTTGAGGGCTGATTTCTTGTCCTGTGATAAAAAGCCTTCTGTTTCGAGTGCCAAACCTTTGAGGAGAGCATTTTCAAGCTTTTGGTACCATTTTTGAGTGAATTGCCAAAAGTCAGATTTTTGCTGAAATTGTGACCCCGGGGCTTAGGGATTTTTTCAAAAAAATATTTTCTGCCGGTTAGGTTTTTGAGGACTGATTTCTTCTCCTGTGATAAAAAGCCTTCTGTTTCGAGTGCCAAACCTTTCAGGAGAGCATTTTCAAGCTTTTGGCACCATTTTTGAGTGAATTGCCAAAAGTCAGATTTTTGCTAAAATTGTGACCCCGGGGCTTAGGGATTTTTTCAAAAAAATATTTTCTGCCGGTTATGTTTTTGAGGGCTGATTTCTTGTCCTGTGATAAAAAGCCTTCTGTTTCGAGTGCAAACCCCGGGCTTAGGGATTTTTTCAAAAAGATATTTTCTGCCGGTTAGGTTTTTGAGGGCTGATTTCTTGTCCTGTGATAAAAAGCCTTCTGTTTCGAGTGCCAAACCTTTGAGGAGAGCATTTTCAAGCTTTTGGTACCATTTTTGAGTGAATTGCAAAAGTCAGATTTTTGCTGAAATTGTGACCCCGGGGCTTAGGGATTTTTTCAAAAAAATATTTTCTGCCGGTTAGGTTTTTGAGGGCTGATTTCTTGTCCTGTGATAAAAAGCCTTCTGTTTCGAGTGCCAAACCTTTGAGGAGAGCATTTTCAGGCTTTTGGCACCATTTTTGAGTGAATTGCCAAAAGTCAGATTTTTGCTGAAATTGTGACCCCGGGGCTTAGGGATTTTTTCAAAAAAATAGTTTCTGCCGGTTAAGTTTTTGAGGGCTGATTTCTTGTCCTGTGATAAAAAGCCTTCTGTTTCGAGTGCCAAACCTTTGAGGAGAGCATTTTCAAGCTTTTGGCACCATCTTTGAGTGAATTGCCAAAAGTCAGATTTTTGCTGAAATTGTGACCCCGGGGCTTAGGGATTTTTTCAAAAAAATATTTTCTGCCGGTTAGGTTTTTGAGGGCTGATTTCTTGTCCTGTGATAAAAAGCCTTCGGTTTCAAGTGCAAACCCCGGGCTTAGGGATTTTTTCAAAAAGATATTTTCTGCCGGTTAGGTTTTTGAGGGCTGATTTCTTGTCCTGTGATAAAAAGCCTTCTGTTTCGAGTGCCAAACCTTTGAGGAGAGCATTTTCAAGCTTTTGGTACCATTTTTGAGTGAATTGCCAAAAGTCAGATTTTTGCTGAAATTGTGACCCCGGGGCTTAGGGATTTTTTCAAAAAAATATTTTCTGCCGGTTATGTTTTTGAGGGCTGATTTCTTGTCCTGTGATAAAAAGCCTTCTGTTTCGAGTGCCAAACCTTTCAGGAGAGCATTTTCAGGCTTTTGGCACCATTTTTGAGTGAATTGCCAAAAGTCAGATTTTTGCTGAAATTGTGACCCCGGGGCTTAGGGATTATTCAAAAAAATATTTTCTGCCGGTTAAGTTGTTGAGGGCTGATTTCTTGTCCTGTGATAAAAAGCCTTCTGTTTCGAGTGCCAAACCTTTCAGGAGAGCATTTTCAGGCTTTTGGCACCATCTTTGAGTGAATTGCCAAAAGTCAGATTTTTGCTGAAATTGTGACCCCGGGGCTTAGGGATTTTTTCAAAAAGATATTTTCTGCCGGTTAGGTTTTTGAGGGCTGATTTCTTGTCCTATGATAAAAAGCCTTCTGTTTCAAGTGCCAAACCTTTCAGGAGAGCATTTTCAGGCTTTTGGCACCATCTTTGAGTGAATTGCCAAAAGTCAGATTTTTGCTAAAATTGTGACCCCGGGGCTTAGGGATTTTTTCAAAAAAATATTTTCTGCCGGTTAGGTTTTTGAGGGCTGATTTCTTGTCCTGTGATAAAAAGCCTTCTGTTTCGAGTGCCAAACCTTTGAGGAGAGCATTTTCAGGCTTTTGGCACCATTTTTGAGTGAATTGCCAAAAGTCAGATTTTTGCTGAAATTGTGACCCCGGGGCTTAGGGATTTTTTCAAAAAAATAGTTTCTGCCGGTTAGGTTTTTGAGGGCTGATTTCTTGTCCTGTGATAAAAAGCCTTCTGTTTCGAGTGCCAAACCTTTGAGGAGAGCATTTTCAGGCTTTTGGCACCATTTTTGAGTGAATTGCCAAAAGTCAGATTTTTGCTGAAATTGTGACCCCGGGGCTTAGGGATTTTTTCAAAAAAATAGTTTCTGCCGGTTAAGTTTTTGAGGGCTGATTTCTTGTCCTGTGATAAAAAGCCTTCTGTTTCGAGTGCCAAACCTTTGAGGAGAGCATTTTCAAGCTTTTGGCACCATCTTTGAGTGAATTGCCAAAAGTCAGATTTTTGCTGAAATTGTGACCCCGGGGCTTAGGGATTTTTTCAAAAAAATATTTTCTGCCGGTTAGGTTTTTGAGGGCTGATTTCTTGTCCTGTGATAAAAAGCCTTCTGTTTCGAGTGCCAAACCTTTGAGGAGAGCATTTTCAGGCTTTTGGCACCATTTTTGAGTGAATTGCCAAAAGTCAGATTTTTGCTGAAATTGTGACCCCGGGGCTTAGGGATTTTTTCAAAAAAATAGTTTCTGCCGGTTAAGTTTTTGAGGGCTGATTTCTTGTCCTGTGATAAAAAGCCTTCTGTTTCGAGTGCCAAACCTTTGAGGAGAGCATTTTCAAGCTTTTGGCACCATCTTTGAGTGAATTGCCAAAAGTCAGATTTTTGCTGAAATTGTGACCCCGGGGCTTAGGGATTTTTTCAAAAAAATATTTTCTGCCGGTTAGGTTTTTGAGGGCTGATTTCTTGTCCTGTGATAAAAAGCCTTCTGTTTCGAGTGCCAAACCTTTGAGGAGAGCATTTTCAGGCTTTTGGCACCATTTTTGAGTGAATTGCCAAAAGTCAGATTTTTGCTGAAATTGTGACCCCGGGGCTTAGGGATTTTTTCAAAAAAATAGTTTCTGCCGGTTAAGTTTTTGAGGGCTGATTTCTTGTCCTGTGATAAAAAGCCTTCTGTTTCGAGTGCCAAACCTTTGAGGAGAGCATTTTCAAGCTTTTGGCACCATCTTTGAGTGAATTGCCAAAAGTCAGATTTTTGCTGAAATTGTGACCCCGGGGCTTAGGGATTTTTTCAAAAAAATATTTTCTGCCGGTTAGGTTTTTGAGGGCTGATTTCTTGTCCTGTGATAAAAAGCCTTCTGTTTCAAGTGCAAACCCCGGGCTTAGGGATTTTTTCAAAAAGATATTTTCTGCCGGTTAGGTTTTTGAGGGCTGATTTCTTGTCCTGTGATAAAAAGCCTTCTGTTTTGAGTGCCAAACCTTTGAGGAGAGCATTTTCAAGCTTTTGGTACCATTTTTGAGTGAATTGCCAAAAGTCAGATTTTTGCTGAAATTGTGACCCCGGGGCTTAGGGATTTTTTCAAAAAAATATTTTCTGCCGGTTATGTTTTTGAGGGCTGATTTCTTGTCCTGTGATAAAAAGCCTTCTGTTTCGAGTGCCAAACCTTTCAGGAGAGCATTTTCAGGCTTTTGGCACCATTTTTGAGTGAATTGCCAAAAGTCAGATTTTTCCTGAAATTGTGACCCCGGGGCTTAGGGATTTTTTCAAAAAAATATTTTCTGCCGGTTAAGTTTTTGAGGGCTGATTTCTTGTCCTGTGATAAAAAGCCTTCTGTTTCGAGTGCCAAACCTTTGAGGAGAGCATTTTCAAGCTTTTGGCACCATCTTTGAGTGAATTGCCAAAAGTCAGATTTTTGCTGAAATTGTGACCCCGGGGCTTAGGGATTTTTTTCAAAAAAATATTTTCTGCCGGTTAGGTTTTTGAGGGCTGATTTCTTGTCCTGTGATAAAAAGCCTTCTGTTTCGAGTGCCAAACCTTTCAGGAGAGCATTTTCAGGCTTTTGGCACCATTTTTGAGTGAATTGCCAAAAGTCAGATTTTTGCTGAAATTGTGACCCCGGGGCTTAGGGATTTTTTCAAAAAAATATTTTCTGCCGGTTAAGTTTTTGAGGGCTGATTTCTTGTCCTGTGATAAAAAGCCTTCTGTTTCGAGTGCCAAACCTTTGAGGAGAGCATTTTCAAGCTTTTGGCACCATCTTTGAGTGAATTGCCAAAAGTCAGATTTTTGCTGAAATTGTGACCCCGGGGCTTAGGGATTTTTTCAAAAAAATATTTTCTGCCGGTTAGGTTTTTGAGGGCTGATTTCTTGTCCTGTGATAAAAAGCCTTCTGTTTCGAGTGCCAAACCTTTGAGGAGAGCATTTTCAGGCTTTTGGTACCATTTTTGAGTGAATTGCCAAAAGTCAGATTTTTGCTGAAATTGTGACCCCGGGGCTTGGGGATTTTTTCAAAAAAATATTTTCTGCCGGTTAGGTTTTTGAGGGCTGATTTCTTGTCCTGTGATAAAAAGCCTTCTGTTTCGAGTGCCAAACCTTTGAGGAGAGCATTTTCAAGCTTTTGGCACGATTTTTGAGTGAATTGCCAGAAGTCAGATTTTTGCTGAAATTGTGACCCCGGGGCTTAGGGATTTTTTCAAAAAAATATTTTCTGCCGGTTAAGTTTTTGAGGGCTGATTTCTTGTCCTGTGATAAAAAGCCTTCTGTTTCAAGTGCCAAACCTTTCAGGAGAGCATTTTCAGGCTTTTGGCACCATCTTTGAGTGAATTGCCAAAAGTCAGATTTTTGCTGAAATTGTGACCCCGGGGCTTAGGGATTTTTTCAAAAAAATATTTTCTGCCGGTTAGGTTTTTGAGGGCTGATTTCTTGTCCTGTGATAAAAAGCCTTCTGTTTCGAGTGCCAAACCATTGAAGAGAGCATTTTCAGGTTTTTGGCACCATTTTTGAGTGTATTGCCAAAAGTAAGATTTCTGCTGAAATTGTGACCCCGGGGCTTAGGGATTTTTTCAAAAAAATATTTTCTGCCGGTTAAGTTTTTGAGGGCTGATTTCTTTTCCTCTGATAAAAAGCCTTCTGTTTCGAGTGCAAACCCCGGGGCTTAGGGATTTTTTCAAAAAAATATTTTCTGCCGGTTAGGTTTTTGAGGGCTGATTTCTTGTCCTGTGATAAAAAGCCTTCTGTTTCGAGTGCCAAACCTCTCAGGAGAGCATTTTCAGGCTTTTGGCACCATTTTTGAGTGAATTGCCAAAAGTCAGATTTTTGCTGAAATTGTGACCCCGGGGCTTAGGGATTTTTTCAAAAAAATATTTTCTGCCGGTTAAGTTTTTGAGGGCTGATTTCTTGTCCTGTGATAAAAAGCCTTCTGTTTCAAGTGCCAAACCTTTCAGGAGAGCATTTTCAGGCTTTTGGCACCATCTTTGAGTGAATTGCCAAAAGTCAGATTTTTGCTGAAATTGTGACCCCGGGGCTTAGGGATTTTTTCAAAAAAATATTTTCTGCCGGTTAAGTTTTTGAGGGCTGATTTCTTGTCCTGTGTTAAAAAGCCTTCTGTTTCGAGTTCCAAACTTTCAGGAGAGCATTTTCAGGCTTTTGGCACCATTTTTGAGTGAATTGCCAAAATTCAGATTTTTGTTGAAGTTGTGACCCCGGGGCTTAGGGATTTTTTCAAAAAAATATTTTCTACCGGTTAAGTTTTTGAGGGCTGATTTCTTGTCCTTTGATAAAAAGCCTTCTGTTTCGCGTGCCAAACCTTTCAGGAGAGCATTTTCAAGCTTTTGCCACCATATTTGAGTGAATTGCCAAAAGTCAGATTTTTGCTGAAATTGTGACCCCGGGGCATGGGAATTTTTCCAAAAAAATATTTTCTGCCGCTTAGGTTTTTGAGGGCTGATTTCTTGTCCTGTGATAAAAAGCCTTCTGTTTCGAGTGCCAAACCTTTCAGGAGAGCATTTTCAAGCTTTTGGCACCATTTTTGAGTGAATTGCCAAAATTCAGATTTTTGCTGAAGTTGTGACCCCGGGGCTAAGGGATTTTTTCAAAAAAATATTTTCTGCCGGTTAGGTTTTTGAGGGCTGATTTCTTGTCCTGTGATAAAAAGCCTTCTGTTTCGAGTGCCAAACCCCGGGGCTAAGGGATTTTTTCAAAAAAATATTTTCTGCCGGTTAGGTTTTTGAGGGCTGATTTCTTGTCCTGTGATAAAAAGCCTTCTGTTTCGTGTGCCAAACCATTGAGGAGAGTATTTTCAGGCTTTTGGCACCATTTTTGAGTGAATTGCCAAAAGTCAGATTTTTGCTAAAATTGTGACCCTGGGGCTTAGGGATTTTTTCAAAAAAATATTTTCTGCCGGTTAAGTTTTTGAGGGCTGATTTCTTGTCCTTTGATAAAAAGCCTTCTGTTTCGCGTGCCAAACCTTTCAGGAGAGCATTTTCAAGCTTTTGCCACCATTTTTGAGTGAATTGCCAAAAGTCAGATTTTTGCTGAAATTGTGACCCCGGGGCTTAGGGATTTTTCCAAAAAAATATTTTCTGCCGCTTAGGTTTTTGAGGGCTGATTTCTTGTACTGTGATAAAAAGCCTTCTGTTTCAAGTGCCAAACCTTTCAGGAGAGCATTTTCAGGGTTTTGGCACCATCTTTGAGTGAATTGCCAGAAGTCAGATTTTTGCTAAAATTGTGACCCCGGGGCTTAGGGATTTTTTCAAAAAAATATTTTCTGCCGGTTATGTTTTTGAGGGCTGATTTCTTGTTCTGTGATAAAAAGCCTTCTGTTTCGAGTGCCAAACCCCGGGGCTTAGGGATTTTTTCAAAAAAATATTTTCTGCCGGTTAGGTTTTTGAGGGCTGATTTCTTGTCCTGTGATAAAAAGCCTTCTGTTTCGAGTGCCAAACCATTGGGGAGAGTATTTTCAGGCTTTTGGCACCATTTTTCAGTGAATTGCCAAAAGTCAGATTTTTGCTGAAATTGTGACCCCGGGGCTTAGGGATTTTTTCAAAAAAATATTTTCTGCCGGTTAAGTTTTTGAGGGCTGATTTCTTGTCCTGTGATAAAAAGCCTTCTGTTTCAAGTGCCAAACCTTTCAGGAGAGCATTTTCAGGCTTTTGGCACCATCTTTGAGTGAATTGCCAAAATTCAGATTTTTGCTGAAATTGTGACCCCGGGGCTTAGGGATTTTTCAAAAAAAATATTTTCTGCCGGTTAAGTTTTTGAGGGCTGATTTCTTGTCCTGTGATAAAAAGCCTTCTGTTTCGAGTGCCAAACCTTTGAGGAGAGCATTTTCAAGCTTTTGGCACCATTTTTGAGTGAATTGCCAAAAGTCAGATTTTTGCTGAAATTGTGACCCCCGGGGCTAAGGGATTTTTTCAAAAAAATATTTTCTGCCGGTTATGTTTTTGAGGGCTGATTTCTTGTCCTGTGATAAAAAGCCTTCTGTTTCGAGTGCCAAACCTTTCAGGAGAGCATTTTCAGGCTTTTGTCACCATTTTTGAGTGAATTGCCAAAATTCAGATTTTTGCTGAAGTTGTGACCTCGGGGCTTAGGGATTTTTTCAAAAAAATATTTTCTACCGGTTAAGTTTTTGAGGGCTGATTTCTTGTCCTTTGATAAAAAGCCTTCTGTTTCGCGTGCCAAACCTTTCAGGAGAGCATTTTCAAGCTTTTGGCACCATTTTTGAGTGAATTGCCAAAAGTCAGATTTTTGCTGAAATTGTGACCCCGGGGCTTAGGGATTTTTTCAAAAAAATATTTTCTGCCGGTTAAGTTTTTGAGTGCTGATTTCTCGTCCTGTGATAAAAAGCCTTCTGTTTCAAGTGCCAAACCTTTCAGGAGAGCATTTGAAACCGGTTGGCACCATTTTTGAGTGAATTGCCAAAAGTCAGATGTTTGCTGAAATTGTGACCCCGGGGCTTAGGGATTTTTTCAAAAAAATATTTTCTACCGGTTAAGTTTTTGAGGGCTGATTTCTTGTCCTTTGATAAAAAGCCTTCTGTTTCGAGTGCCAAACCTTTCAGGAGAGCATTTTCAGGCTTTTGGCACCATTTTTGAGTGAATTGCCAAAATTCAGATTTTTGCTGAAGTTGTGACCCCGGGGCTTAGGGATTTTTTCAAAAAAATATTTTCTACCGGTTAAGTTTTTGAGGGCTGATTTCTTGTGCTTTGATAAAAAGCCTTCTGTTTCGCGTGCCAAACCTTTCAGGAGAGCATTTTCAAGCTTTTGGCACCATTTTTGAGTGAATTGCCAAAAGTGAGATTTTTGCTGAAATTGTGACCCCGGGGCTTAGGGATTTTTTCAAAGAAATATTTTCTGCCGGTTAGTTTTTTGAAGGCTGATTTCTTGTCCTGTGATAAAAAGCCTTCTGTTTCGAGTGCCAAACCTGTCAGGAGAGCATTTTCAGGCTTTTGGCAACATCTTTGATTGAATTGCCAAAAGTCAGATTTTTGCTGAAATTGTGACCCTGGGGCTTAGGGATTTTTTCAAAAAAATATTTTCTGCCGGTTAGGTTTTTGAGGGCTGATTTCTTGTCCTGTGATAAAAAGCCTTCTGTTTCGAGTGCCAAACCTTTCAGGAGAGCATTTTCAGGCTTTTGGCACCATTTTTGAGTGAATTGCCAAAATTCAGATTTTTGCTGAAGTTGTGACCCCGGGGCTTAGGGATTTTTTCAAAAAAATATTTTCTACCGGTTAAGTTTTTGAGGGCTGATTTCTTGTCCTTTGATAAAAAGCCTTCTGTTTCGCGTGCCAAACCTTTCAGGAGAGCATTTTCAAGCTTTTGGCACCATTTTTGAGTGAATTGCCAAAAGTCAGATTTTTGCTGAAATTGTGACCCCGGGGCTTAGGGATTTTTTCAAAGAAATATTTTCTGCCGGTTAGTTTTCTGAGGGCTGATTTCTTGTCCTGTGATAAAAAGCCTTCTGTTTCGAGTGCCAAACCTTTCAGGAGAGCATTTTCAGGCTTTTGGCAACATCTTTGAGTGAATTGCCAAAAGTCAGATTTTTGCTGAAATTGTGACCCCGGGGCTTAGGGATTTTTTCAAAAAAATATTTTCTGCCTTTTAGGTTTTTGAGGGCTGATTTCTTGTCCTGTGATAAAAAGCCTTCTGTTTCGAGTGCCAAACCTTTCAGGAGAGCATTTTCAAGCTTTTGGCACCATTTTTGAGTGAATTGCCAAAAGTCAAATTTTTGCTGAAATTGTGACCCCGGGGCTTAGGGATTTTTTCAAAGAAATATTTTCTGCCGGTTAGTTTGTTGAGGGCTGATTTCTTGTCCTGTGATAAAAAGCCTTCTGTTTCGAGTGCCAAACCTTTCAGGAGAGCATTTTCAGGCTTTTGGCACCATCTTTGAGTGAATTGCCAAAAGTCAGATTTTTGCTGAAATTGTGACCCCGGGGCTTAGGGATTTTTTCAAAAAAATATTTTCTGCCGGTTAAGTTTTTGAGGGCTGATTTCTTGTCCTGTGATAAAAAGCCTTCTGTTTCGAGTGCCAAACCTTTCAGGAGAGCATTTTCAGGCTTTTGGCACCATTTTTGAGTGAATTGCCAAAATTCAGATTTTTGCTGAAATTGTGACCCCGGGTCTTAGGGATTTTTTCAAAAAAATATTTTCTGCCGGTTAAGTTTTTGAGTGCTGATTTCTCGTCCTGTGATAAAAAGCCTTCTGTTTCAAGTGCCAAACCTTTCAGGAGAGCATTTGAAACCGGTTGGCACCATTTTTGAGTGAATTGCCAAAAGTCAGATGTTTGCTGAAATTGTGACCCCGGGGCTTAGGGATTTTTTCAAAAAAATATTTTCTGCCGGTTAAGTTTTTGAGTGCTGATTTCTCGTCCTGTGATAAAAAGCCTTCTGTTTCAAGTGCCAAACCTTTCAGGAGAGCATTTGAAACCGGTTGGCACCATTTTTGAGTGAATTGCCAAAAGTCAGATGTTTGCTGAAATTGTGACCCCGGGGCTTAGGGATTTTGTCAAAAAAATATTTTCTGCCGGTTATGTTTTTGAGGGCTGATTTCTTGTCCTGTGATAAAAAGCCTTCTGTTTCGAGTGCCAAACCTTTGAGGAGAGCATTTTCAAGCTTTTGGCACCATTTTTGAGTGAATTGCCAAAAGTCAGATGTTTGCTGAAATTGTGACCCCGGGGCTTAGGGATTTTTTCAAAAAAATATTTTCTGCCGGTTATGTTTTTGAGGGCTGAATTCTTGTCCTGTGATAAAAAGCCTTCTGTTTCGAGTGCCAAACCTTTCAGGAGAGCATTTTCAGGCTTTTGGCACCATTTTTGAGTGAATTGCCAAAAGTCAGATTTTTGCTGAAATTGTGACCCCGGGGCTTAGGGATTTTTTCAAAAAAGTATTTTCTGCCGGTTAAGTTTTTGATGGCTGATTTCTTGTCCTGTGATAAAAAGCCTTCTGTTTCAAGTGCCAAACCTTTCAGGAGAGCATTTTCAGGCTTTTGGCACCATCTTTGAGTGAATTGCCAAAAGTCAGATTTTTGCTGAAATTGTGACCCCGGGGCTTAGGGATTTTTTCAAAAAAATATTTTCTGCCTTTTAGGTTTTTGAGGGCTGATTTCTTGTCCTGTGATAAAAAGCCTTCTGTTTCGAGTGCCAAACCTTTCAGGAGAGCATTTTCAAGCTTTTGGCACCATTTTTGAGTGAATTGCCAAAAGTCAAATTTTTGCTGAAATTGTGACCCCGGGGCTTAGGGATTTTTTCAAAGAAATATTTTCTGCCGGTTAGTTTGTTGAGGGCTGATTTCTTGTCCTGTGATAAAAAGCCTTCTGTTTCGAGTGCCAAACCTTTCAGGAGAGCATTTTCAGGCTTTTGGCACCATCTTTGAGTGAATTGCCAAAAGTCAGATTTTTGCTGAAATTGTGACCCCGGGGCTTAGGGATTTTTTCAAAAAAATATTTTCTGCCGGTTAAGTTTTTGAGGGCTGATTTCTTGTCCTGTGATAAAAAGCCTTCTGTTTCGAGTGCCAAACCTTTCAGGAGAGCATTTTCAGGCTTTTGGCACCATTTTTGAGTGAATTGCCAAAATTCAGATTTTTGCTGAAATTGTGACCCCGGGTCTTAGGGATTTTTTCAAAAAAATATTTTCTGCCGGTTAAGTTTTTGAGTGCTGATTTCTCGTCCTGTGATAAAAAGCCTTCTGTTTCAAGTGCCAAACCTTTCAGGAGAGCATTTGAAACCGGTTGGCACCATTTTTGAGTGAATTGCCAAAAGTCAGATGTTTGCTGAAATTGTGACCCCGGGGCTTAGGGATTTTTTCAAAAAAATATTTTCTGCCGGTTAAGTTTTTGAGTGCTGATTTCTCGTCCTGTGATAAAAAGCCTTCTGTTTCAAGTGCCAAACCTTTCAGGAGAGCATTTGAAACCGGTTGGCACCATTTTTGAGTGAATTGCCAAAAGTCAGATGTTTGCTGAAATTGTGACCCCGGGGCTTAGGGATTTTGTCAAAAAAATATTTTCTGCCGGTTATGTTTTTGAGGGCTGATTTCTTGTCCTGTGATAAAAAGCCTTCTGTTTCGAGTGCCAAACCTTTGAGGAGAGCATTTTCAAGCTTTTGGCACCATTTTTGAGTGAATTGCCAAAAGTCAGATGTTTGCTGAAATTGTGACCCCGGGGCTTAGGGATTTTTTCAAAAAAATATTTTCTGCCGGTTATGTTTTTGAGGGCTGAATTCTTGTCCTGTGATAAAAAGCCTTCTGTTTCGAGTGCCAAACCTTTCAGGAGAGCATTTTCAGGCTTTTGGCACCATTTTTGAGTGAATTGCCAAAAGTCAGATTTTTGCTGAAATTGTGACCCCGGGGCTTAGGGATTTTTTCAAAAAAGTATTTTCTGCCGGTTAAGTTTTTGATGGCTGATTTCTTGTCCTGTGATAAAAAGCCTTCTGTTTCAAGTGCCAAACCTTTCAGGAGAGCATTTTCAGGCTTTTGGCACCATCTTTGAGTGAATTGCCAAAAGTCAGATTTTTGCTGAAATTGTGACCCCGGGGCTTAGGGATTTTTTCAACAAAATATTTTCTGCCCGTTATGTTTTTGAGGGCTGATTTCTTGTCCTGTGATAAAAAGCCTTCTGTTTCGAGTGCCAAACCTTTCAGGAGAGCATTTTCAGGCTTTTGGCACGATTTTTGTGTGAATTGCCAAAATTCAGATTTTTGCTGAAGTTGTGACCCCGGGGCTTAGGGATTTTTTCAAAAAAATATTTTCTACCGGTTAAGTTTTGGAGGGCTGATTTCTTGTCCTTTGATAAAAAGCCTTCTGTTTCGAGTGCCAAACCTTTCAGGAGAGCATTTTCAAGCTTTTGCCACCATTTTTGAGTGAATTGCCAAAAGTCAGATTTTTGCTGAAATTGTGACCCCGGGGCTTAGGGATTTTTCCAAAAAAATATTTTCTGCCGCTTAGGTTTTTGAGGGCTGATTTCTTGTCCTGTGATAAAAAGCCTTCTGTTTCGAGTGCCAAACCTTTCAGGAGAGCATTTTCAGGCTTTTGGCACCATCTTTGAGTGAATTGCCAGAAGTCAGATTTTTGCTAAAATTGTGACCCCGGGCGTTAGGGATTTTTTCAAAAAAATATTTTCTGCCGGTTAAGTTTTTGAGGGCTGATTTCTTGTCCTGTGATAAAAAGCCTTCTGTTTCAAGTGCCAAACCTTTCAGGAGAGCATTTTCAGGCTTTTGGCACCATCTTTGAGTGAATTGCCAAAAGTCAGATTTTTGCTAAAATTGTGACCCCGGGGCTTAGGGATTTTTTCAAAAAAATATTTTCTGCCGGTTAGGTTTTTGAGGGCTGATTTCTTGTCCTGTGATAAAAAGCCTTCTGTTTCGAGTGCCAAACCTTTCAGGAGAGCATTTTCAGGCTTTTGGCACCATCTTTGAGTGAATTGCCAAAAGTCAGATTTTTGCTGAAGTTGTGACCCCGGGGCTTAGGGATTTTTTCAAAAAAATATTTTCTACCGGTTATGTTTTTGAGGGTTGATTTCTTGTGCTTTGATAAAAAGCCTTCTGTTTCGCGTGCCAAACCTTTCAGGAGAGCATTTTCAAGCTTTTGGCACCATTTTTGAGTGAATTGCCAAAAGTCAGATGTTTGCTGAAATTGTGACCCCGGGGCTTAGGGATTTTTTCAAAGAAATATTTTCTGCCGGTTAGTTTTTTGAGGGCTGATTTCTTGTCCTGTGATAAAAAGCCTTCTGTTTCGAGTGCCAAACCTTTCAGAAGAGCATTTTCAGGCTTTTGGCAGCATCTTTGAGTGAATTGCCAAAAGTCAGATTTTTGCTGAAATTGTGACCCCGGGGCTTAGGGATTTTTTCAAAAAAACATTTTCTGCCGTTTATGTTTTTGAGGGCTGATTTCTTGTCCTGTGATAAAAAGCCTTCTGTTTCGAGTGCCAAACCTTTCAGGAGAGCATTTTCAGGCTTTTGGCACCATTTTTGAGTGAATTGCCAAAAGTCAGATTTTTGCTGAAATTGTGACCCCGGGGCTTAGGGATTTTTTCAAAAAAATATTTTCTGCCGGTTAAGTTTTTGAGGGCTGATTTCTTGTCCTGTGATAAAAAGCCTTCTGTTTCAAGTGCCAAACCTTTCAGGAGAGCATTTTCAGGCTTTTGGCACCATCTTTGAGTGAATTGCCAAAAGTCAGATTTTTGCTGAAATTGTGACCCCGGGGCTTAGGGATTTTTTCAACAAAATATTTTCTGCCGGTTATGTTTTTGAGGGCTGATTTCTTGTCCTGTGATAAAAAGCCTTCTGTTTCGAGTGCCAAACCTTTCAGGAGAGCATTTTCAGGCTTTTGGCACCATCTTTGAGTGAATTGCCAAAAGTCAGATTTTTGCTGAAGTTGTGACCCCGGGGCTTAGGGATTTTTTCAAAAAAATATTTTCTACCGGTTATGTTTTTGAGGGTTGATTTCTTGTGCTTTGATAAAAAGCCTTCTGTTTCGCGTGCCAAACCTTTCAGGAGAGCATTTTCAAGCTTTTGGCACCATTTTTGAGTGAATTGCCAAAAGTCAGATGTTTGCTGAAATTGTGACCCCGGGGCTTAGGGATTTTTTCAAAGAAATATTTTCTGCCGGTTAGTTTTTTGAGGGCTGATTTCTTGTCCTGTGATAAAAAGCCTTCTGTTTCGAGTGCCAAACCTTTCAGAAGAGCATTTTCAGGCTTTTGGCAGCATCTTTGAGTGAATTGCCAAAAGTCAGATTTTTGCTGAAATTGTGACCCCGGGGCTTAGGGATTTTTTCAAAAAAACATTTTCTGCCGTTTATGTTTTTGAGGGCTGATTTCTTGTCCTGTGATAAAAAGCCTTCTGTTTCGAGTGCCAAACCTTTCAGGAGAGCATTTTCAGGCTTTTGGCACCATTTTTGAGTGAATTGCCAAAAGTCAGATTTTTGCTGAAATTGTGACCCCGGGGCTTAGGGATTTTTTCAAAAAAATATTTTCTGCCGGTTAAGTTTTTGAGGGCTGATTTCTTGTCCTGTGATAAAAAGCCTTCTGTTTCAAGTGCCAAACCTTTCAGGAGAGCATTTTCAGGCTTTTGGCACCATCTTTGAGTGAATTGCCAAAAGTCAGATTTTTGCTGAAATTGTGACCCCGGGGCTTAGGGATTTTTTCAACAAAATATTTTCTGCCGGTTATGTTTTTGAGGGCTGATTTCTTGTCCTGTGATAAAAAGCCTTCTGTTTCGAGTGCCAAACCTTTCAGGAGAGCATTTTCAGGCTTTTGGCACCATTTTTGAGTGAATTGCCAAAAGTCAGATTTTTGCTGAAATTGTGACGCCGGGGCTTAGGGATTTTTTCAAAAAAATATTTTCTGCCGGTTAAATTTTTGAGTGCTGATTTCTCGTCCTGTGATAAAAAGCCTTGTGTTTCAAGTGCCAAACCTTTCAGGAGAGCATTTGAAACCGGTTGGCACCATTTTTGAGTGAATTGCCAAAAGTCAGATTTTTGCTGAAATTGTGACCCCGGGGCTTATGGATTTTTTCAAATAAATATTTTCTGCCGGTTAAGTTTTTGAGGGCTGATTTCTTGTCCTGTGATAAAAAGCCTTCTGTTTCGAGTGCCAAACCTTTCAGGAGAGCATTTTCAGGCTTTTGGCACCATTTTTGAGTGAATTGCCAAAAGTCAGATTTTTGCTGAAATTGTGACCCCGGGGCTTAGGGATTTTTTCAAAAAAATATTTTCTGCCGGTTAAATTTTTGAGTGCTGATTTCTCGTCCTGTGATAAAAAGCCTTCTGTTTCGAGTGCCAAAGCTTTCAGGAGAGCATTTTCAGGCTTTTGGCAGCATCTTTGAGTGAATTGCCAAAAGTCAGATTTTTGCTAAAATTGTGACCCCGGGGCTTAGGGATTTTTTCAAAAAAACATTGTCTGCAGGTTATGTTTTTGAGGGCTGAATTCTTGTCCTGTGATAAAAAGCCTTCTGTTTCGAGTGCCAAACCTTTCAGGAGAGCATTTTCAGGCTTTTGGCACCATTTTTGAGTGAATTGCCAAAAGTCAGATGTTTGCTGAAATTGTGACCCCGGGGCTTAGGGATTTTTTCAAAAAAACATTTTCTGCCGTTTATGTTTTTGAGGGCTGATTTCTTGTCCTGTGATAAAAAGCCTTCTGTTTCGAGTGCCAAACCTTTCAGGAGAGCATTTTCAGGCTTTTGGCACCATTTTTGAGTGAATTGCCAAAAGTCAGATTTTTGCTGAAATTGTGACCCCGGGGCTTAGGGATTTTTTCAAAAAAATATTTTCTGCCGGTTAAGTTTTTGAGGGCTGATTTCTTGTCCTGTGATAAAAAGCCTTCTGTTTCAAGTGCCAAACCTTTCAGGAGAGCATTTTCAGGCTTTTGGCACCATCTTTGAGTGAATTTCCAAAAGTCAGATTTTTGCTGAAATTGTGACCCCGGGGCTTAGGGATTTTTTCAAAAAAATATTTTCTGCCGGTTAGGTTTTTGAGGGCTGATTTCTTGTCCTGTGATAAAAAGCCTTCTGTTTCGAGTGCCAAACCTTTCAGGAGAGCATTTTCAGGCTTTTGGCAGCATCTTTGAGTGAATTGCCAAAAGTCAGATTTTTGCTAAAATTGTGACCCCGGGGCTTAGGGATTTTTTCAAAAAAACATTTTCTGCAGGTTATGTTTTTGAGGGCTGAATTCTTGTCCTGTGATAAAAAGCCTTCTGTTTCGCGTGCCAAACCTTTCAGGAGAGCATTTTCAAGCTTTTGGCACCATTTTTGAGTGAATTGCCAAAAGTCAGATGTTTGCTGAAATTGTGACCCCGGGGCTTAGGGATTTTTTCAAAGAAATATTTTCTGCCGGTTAGTTTTTTGAGGGCTGATTTCTTGTCCTGTGATAAAAAGCCTTCTGTTTCGAGTGCCAAACCTTTCAGAAGAGCATTTTCAGGCTTTTGGCAGCATCTTTGAGTGAATTGCCAAAAGTCAGATTTTTGCTGAAATTGTGACCCCGGGGCTTAGGGATTTTTTCAAAAAAACATTTTCTGCCGTTTATGTTTTTGAGGGCTGATTTCTTGTCCTGTGATAAAAAGCCTTCTGTTTCGAGTGCCAAACCTTTCAGGAGAGCATTTTCAGGCTTTTGGCACCATTTTTGAGTGAATTGCCAAAAGTCAGATTTTTGCTGAAATTGTGACCCCGGGGCTTAGGGATTTTTTCAAAAAAATATTTTCTGCCGGTTAAGTTTTTGAGGGCTGATTTCTTGTCCTGTGATAAAAAGCCTTCTGTTTCAAGTGCCAAACCTTTCAGGAGAGCATTTTCAGGCTTTTGGCACCATCTTTGAGTGAATTGCCAAAAGTCAGATTTTTGCTGAAATTGTGACCCCGGGGCTTAGGGATTTTTTCAACAAAATATTTTCTGCCGGTTATGTTTTTGAGGGCTGATTTCTTGTCCTGTGATAAAAAGCCTTCTGTTTCGAGTGCCAAACCTTTCAGGAGAGCATTTTCAGGCTTTTGGCACCATCTTTGAGTGAATTGCCAAAAGTCAGATTTTTGCTGAAGTTGTGACCCCGGGGCTTAGGGATTTTTTCAAAAAAATATTTTCTACCGGTTATGTTTTTGAGGGTTGATTTCTTGTGCTTTGATAAAAAGCCTTCTGTTTCGCGTGCCAAACCTTTCAGGAGAGCATTTTCAAGCTTTTGGCACCATTTTTGAGTGAATTGCCAAAAGTCAGATGTTTGCTGAAATTGTGACCCCGGGGCTTAGGGATTTTTTCAAAGAAATATTTTCTGTCGGTTAGTTTTTTGAGGGCTGATTTCTTGTCCTGTGATAAAAAGCCTTCTGTTTCGAGTGCCAAACCTTTCAGAAGAGCATTTTCAGGCTTTTGGCAGCATCTTTGAGTGAATTGCCAAAAGTCAGATTTTTGCTGAAATTGTGACCCCGGGGCTTAGGGATTTTTTCAAAAAAACATTTTCTGCCGTTTATGTTTTTGAGGGCTGATTTCTTGTCCTGTGATAAAAAGCCTTCTGTTTCGAGTGCCAAACCTTTCAGGAGAGCATTTTCAGGCTTTTGGCACCATTTTTGAGTGAATTGCCAAAAGTCAGATTTTTGCTGAAATTGTGACCCCGGGGCTTAGGGATTTTTTCAAAAAAATATTTTCTGCCGGTTAAGTTTTTGAGGGCTGATTTCTTGTCCTGTGATAAAAAGCCTTCTGTTTCAAGTGCCAAACCTTTCAGGAGAGCATTTTCAGGCTTTTGGCACCATCTTTGAGTGAATTGCCAAAAGTCAGATTTTTGCTGAAATTGTGACCCCGGGGCTTAGGGATTTTTTCAACAAAATATTTTCTGCCGGTTATGTTTTTGAGGGCTGATTTCTTGTCCTGTGATAAAAAGCCTTCTGTTTCGAGTGCCAAACCTTTCAGGAGAGCATTTTCAGGCTTTTGGCACCATTTTTGAGTGAATTGCCAAAAGTCAGATTTTTGCTGAAATTGTGACGCCGGGGCTTAGGGATTTTTTCAAAAAAATATTTTCTGCCGGTTAAATTTTTGAGTGCTGATTTCTCGTCCTGTGATAAAAAGCCTTGTGTTTCAAGTGCCAAACCTTTCAGGAGAGCATTTGAAACCGGTTGGCACCATTTTTGAGTGAATTGCCAAAAGTCAGATTTTTGCTGAAATTGTGACCCCGGGGCTTATGGATTTTTTCAAATAAATATTTTCTGCCGGTTAAGTTTTTGAGGGCTGATTTCTTGTCCTGTGATAAAAAGCCTTCTGTTTCGAGTGCCAAACCTTTCAGGAGAGCATTTTCAGGCTTTTGGCACCATTTTTGAGTGAATTGCCAAAAGTCAGATTTTTGCTGAAATTGTGACCCCGGGGCTTAGGGATTTTTTCAAAAAAATATTTTCTGCCGGTTAAATTTTTGAGTGCTGATTTCTCGTCCTGTGATAAAAAGCCTTCTGTTTCGAGTGCCAAAGCTTTCAGGAGAGCATTTTCAGGCTTTTGGCAGCATCTTTGAGTGAATTGCCAAAAGTCAGATTTTTGCTAAAATTGTGACCCCGGGGCTTAGGGATTTTTTCAAAAAAACATTGTCTGCAGGTTATGTTTTTGAGGGCTGAATTCTTGTCCTGTGATAAAAAGCCTTCTGTTTCGAGTGCCAAACCTTTCAGGAGAGCATTTTCAGGCTTTTGGCACCATTTTTGAGTGAATTGCCAAAAGTCAGATGTTTGCTGAAATTGTGACCCCGGGGCTTAGGGATTTTTTCAAAAAAACATTTTCTGCCGTTTATGTTTTTGAGGGCTGATTTCTTGTCCTGTGATAAAAAGCCTTCTGTTTCGAGTGCCAAACCTTTCAGGAGAGCATTTTCAGGCTTTTGGCACCATTTTTGAGTGAATTGCCAAAAGTCAGATTTTTGCTGAAATTGTGACCCCGGGGCTTAGGGATTTTTTCAAAAAAATATTTTCTGCCGGTTAAGTTTTTGAGGGCTGATTTCTTGTCCTGTGATAAAAAGCCTTCTGTTTCAAGTGCCAAACCTTTCAGGAGAGCATTTTCAGGCTTTTGGCACCATCTTTGAGTGAATTTCCAAAAGTCAGATTTTTGCTGAAATTGTGACCCCGGGGCTTAGGGATTTTTTCAAAAAAATATTTTCTGCCGGTTAGGTTTTTGAGGGCTGATTTCTTGTCCTGTGATAAAAAGCCTTCTGTTTCGAGTGCCAAACCTTTCAGGAGAGCATTTTCAGGCTTTTGGCAGCATCTTTGAGTGAATTGCCAAAAGTCAGATTTTTGCTAAAATTGTGACCCCGGGGCTTAGGGATTTTTTCAAAAAAACATTTTCTGCAGGTTATGTTTTTGAGGGCTGAATTCTTGTCCTGTGATAAAAAGCCTTCTGTTTCGAGTGCCAAACCTTTCAGGAGAGCATTTTCAGGCTTTTGGCACCATTTTTGAGTGAATTGCCAAAAGTCAGATGTTTGCTGAAATTGTGACCCCGGGGCTTAGGGATTTTTTCAAAAAAACATTTTCTGCCGTTTATGTTTTTGAGGGCTGATTTCTTGTCCTGTGATAAAAAGCCTTCTGTTTCGAGTGCCAAACCTTTCAGGAGAGCATTTTCAGGCTTTTGGCACCATTTTTGAGTGAATTGCCAAAAGTCAGATTTTTGCTGAAATTGTGACCCCGGGGCTTAGGGATTTTTTCAAAAAAATATTTTCTGCCGGTTAAGTTTTTGAGGGCTGATTTCTTGTCCTGTGATAAAAAGCCTTCTGTTTCAAGTGCCAAACCTTTCAGGAGAGCATTTTCAGGCTTTTGGCACCATCTTTGAGTGAATTTCCAAAAGTCAGATTTTTGCTAAAATTGTGACCCCGGGGCTTAGGGATTTTTTCAAAAAAATATTTTCTCCCGGTTAAGTTTTTGAGGGCTGATTTCTTGTCCTGTGATAAAAAGCCTTCTGTTTCGAGTGCCAAACCCCGGGGCTTAGGGATTTTTTCAAAAAAATATTTTCTGCTGGTTACGTTTTTGAGGGCTGATTTCTTGTCCTGTGATAAAAAGCCTTCTGTTTCGCGTGCCAAACCTTTCAGGAGAGCATTTTCAAGCTTTTGGCACCATTTTTGAGTGAATTGCCAGAAGTCAGATTTTTGCTGAAATTGTGACCCCGGGGCTTATGGATTTTTTCAAATAAATATTTTCTGCCGGTTAAGTTTTTGAGGGCTGATTTCTTGTCCTGTGATAAAAAGCCTTCTGTTTCGAGTGCCAAACCTTTCAGGAGAGCATTTTCAGGCTTTTGGCACCATTTTTGAGTGAATTGCCAAAAGTCAGATTTTTGCTGAAATTGTGACCCCGGGGCTTAGGGATTTTTTCAAAAAAATATTTTCTGCCGGTTAAATTTTTGAGTGCTGATTTCTCGTCCTGTGATAAAAAGCCTTCTGTTTCAAGTGCCAAACCTTTCAGGAGAGCATTTGAAACCGGTTGGCACCATTTTTGAGTGGATTGCCAAAAGTCAGATGTTTGCTGAAATTGTGACCCCGGGGCTTAGGGATTTTTTCAAAAAAATATTTTCTGCCGGTTATGTTTTTGAGGGCTGATTTCTTGTCCTGTGATAAAAAGCCTTCTGTTTCGAGTGCCAAACCTTTCAGGAGAGCATTTTCAGGCTTTTGGCACCATTTTTGAGTGAATTGCCAAAATTCAGATTTTTGCTGAAATTGTGACCCCGGGGCTTATGGATTTTTTCAAATAAATATTTTCTGCCGGTTAAGTTTTTGAGGGCTGATTTCTTGTCCTGTGATAAAAAGCCTTCTGTTTCGAGTGCCAAACCTTTCAGGAGAGCATTTTCAGGCTTTTGGCACCATTTTTGAGTGAATTGCCAAAAGTCAGATTTTTGCTGAAATTGTGACCCCGGGGCTTAGGGATTTTTTCAAAAAAATATTTTCTGCCGGTTAAATTTTTGAGTGCTGATTTCTCGTCCTGTGATAAAAAGCCTTCTGTTTCAAGTGCCAAACCTTTCAGGAGAGCATTTGAAACCGGTTGGCACCATTTTTGAGTGAATTGCCAAAAGTCAGATGTTTGCTGAAATTGTGACCCCGGGGCTTAGGGATTTTTTCAAAAAAATATTTTCTGCCGGTTAAGTTTTTGAGGGCTGATTTCTTGTCCTGTGATAAAAAGCCTTCTGTTTCGAGTGCCAAACCTTTCAGGAGAGCATTTTCAGGCTTTTGGCACCATTTTTGAGTGAAATGCCAAAATTCAGATTTTTGCTGAAGTTGTGACCCCGGGGCTTAGGGATTTTTTCAAAAAAATATTTTCTACCGGTTAAGTTTTTGAGGGCTGATTTCTTGTCCTTTGATAAAAAGCCTTCTGTTTCGCGTGCCAAACCTTTCAGGAGAGCATTTTCAAGCTTTTGGCACCATTTTTGAGTGAATTGCCAAAAGTCAGATTTTTGCTGAAATTGTGACCCCGGGGCTTAGGGATTTTTTCAAAGAAATATTTTCTGCCGGTTAGTTTTTTGAGGGCTGATTTCTTGTCCTGTGATAAAAAGCCTTCTGTTTCGAGTGCCAAACCTTTCAGGAGAGCATTTTCAGGCTTTTGGCACCATTTTTGAGTGAATTGCCAAAATTCAGATTTTTGCTGAAGTTGTGACCCCGGGGCTTAGGGATTTTTTCAAAAAAATATTTTCTACCGGTTAAGTTTTTGAGGGCTGATTTCTTGTCCTTTGATAAAAAGCCTTCTGTTTCGCGTGCCAAACCTTTCAGGAGAGCATTTTCAAGCTTTTGGCACCATTTTTGAGTGAATTGCCAAAAGTCAGATTTTTGCTGAAATTGTGACCCCGGGGCTTAGGGATTTTTTCAAAGAAATATTTTCTGCCGGTTAGTTTTTTGAGGGCTGATTTCTTGTCCTGTGATAAAAAGCCTTCTGTTTCGAGTGCCAAACCTTTCAGGAGAGCATTTTCAGGCTTTTGGCACCATTTTTGAGTGAATTGCCAAAATTCAGATTTTTGCTGAAGTTGTGACCCCGGGGCTTAGGGATTTTTTCAAAAAAATATTTTCTACCGGTTAAGTTTTTGAGGGCTGATTTCTTGTCCTTTGATAAAAAGCCTTCTGTTTCGCGTGCCAAACCTTTCAGGAGAGCATTTTCAAGCTTTTGGCACCATTTTTGAGTGAATTGCCAGAAGTCAGATTTTTGCTGAAATTGTGACCCCGGGGCTTATGGATTTTTTCAAATAAATATTTTCTGCCGGTTAAGTTTTTGAGGGCTGATTTCTTGTCCTGTGATAAAAAGCCTTCTGTTTCGAGTGCCAAACCTTTCAGGAGAGCATTTTCAGGCTTTTGGCACCATTTTTGAGTGAATTGCCAAAAGTCAGATTTTTGCTGAAATTGTGACCCCGGGGCTTAGGGATTTTTTCAAAAAAATATTTTCTGCCGGTTAAATTTTTGAGTGCTGATTTCTCGTCCTGTGATAAAAAGCCTTCTGTTTCAAGTGCCAAACCTTTCAGGAGAGCATATGAAACCGGTTGGTACCATTTTTGAGTGAATTGCCAAAAGTCAGATGTTTGCTGAAATTGTGACCCCGGGGCTTAGGGATTTTTTCAAAAAAATATTTTCTGCCGGTTATGTTTTTGAGGGCTGATTTCTTGTCCTGTGATAAAAAGCCTTCTGTTTTGAGTGCCAAACCCCGGGGCTTAGGGATTTTTTCAAAAAAATATTTTCTACCGGTTAAGTTTTTGAGGGTTGATTTCTTGTCCTTTGATAAAAAGCCTTCTGTTTCGCGTGCCAAACCTTTCAGGAGAGCATTTTCAGGCTTTTGGCACCATTTTTGAGTGAATTGCCAAAAGTCAGATTTTTGCTGAAATTGTGACCCCGGGGCTTAGGGATTTTTTCAAAGAAATATTTTCTGCCGGTTAGTTTTTTGAGGGCTGATTTCTTGTCCTGTGATAAAAAGCCTTCTGTTTCAAATGCCAAACCTTTCAGGAGAGCATTTTCAGGCTTTTGGCAACATCTTTGAGTGAATTGCCAAAAGTCAGATTTTTGCTAAAATTGTGACCCCGGGGCTTAGGGATTTTTTCAAAAAAATATTTTCTGCCGGTTATGTTTTTGAGGGCTGATTTCTTGTCCTGTGATAAAAAGCCTTCTGTTTCGAGTGCAAACCCCGGGGCTTAGGGATTTTTTCAAAAAAATATTTTCTTCCGGTTAGGTTTTTGAGGGCTGATTTCTTGTCCTGTGATAAAAAGCCTTCTGTTTCGAGTGCCAAACCTTTCAGGAGAGCATTTTCAGGCTTTTGGCACCATTTTTGAGAGAATTGCCAAAATTCAGATTTTTGCTGAAGTTGTGACCCCGGGGCTTAGGGATTTTTTCAAAAAAATATTTTCTACCGGTTAAGTTTTTGAGGGCTGATTTCTTGTCCTTTGATAAAAAGCCTTCTGTTTCGCGTGCCAAACCTTTCAGGAGAGCATTTTCAAGCTTTTGGCACCATTTTTGAGTGAATTGCCAGAAGTCAGATTTTTGCTGAAATTGTGACCCCGGGGCTTATGGATTTTTTCAAATAAATATTTTCTGCCGGTTAAGTTTTTGAGGGCTGATTTCTTGTCCTGTGATAAAAAGCCTTCTGTTTCGAGTGCCAAACCTTTCAGGAGAGCATTTTCAGGCTTTTGGCACCATTTTTGAGTGAATTGCCAAAAGTCAGATTTTTGCTGAAATTGTGACCCCGGGGCTTAGGGATTTTTTCAAAAAAATATTTTCTGCCGGTTAAATTTTTGAGTGCTGATTTCTCGTCCTGTGATAAAAAGCCTTCTGTTTCAAGTGCCAAACCTTTCAGGAGAGCATATGAAACCGGTTGGTACCATTTTTGAGTGAATTGCCAAAAGTCAGATGTTTGCTGAAATTGTGACCCCGGGGCTTAGGGATTTTTTCAAAAAAATATTTTCTGCCGGTTATGTTTTTGAGGGCTGATTTCTTGTCCTGTGATAAAAAGCCTTCTGTTTCGAGTGCCAAACCTTTCAGGAGAGCATTTTCAGGCTTTTGGCACCATTTTTGAGTGAATTGCCAAAATTCAGATTTTTGCTGAAATTGTGACCCCGGGGCTTATGGATTTTTTCAAATAAATATTTTCTGCCGGTTAAGTTTTTGAGGGCTGATTTCTTGTCCTGTGATAAAAAGCCTTCTGTTTCGAGTGCCAAAACTTTCAGGAGAGCATTTTCAGGCTTTTGGCACCATTTTTGAGTGAATTGCCAAAAGTCAGATTTTTGCTGAAATTGTGACCCCGGGGCTTAGGGATTTTTTCAAAAAAATATTTTCTGCCGGTTAAATTTTTGAGTGCTGATTTCTCGTCCTGTGATAAAAAGCCTTCTGTTTCAAGTGCCAAACCTTTCAGGAGAGCATTTGAAACCGGTTGGCACCATTTTTGAGTGAATTGCCAAAAGTCAGATGTTTGCTGAAATTGTGACCCCGGGGCTTAGGGATTTTTTCAAAAAAATATTTTCTGCCGGTTAAGTTTTTGAGGGCTGATTTCTTGTCCTGTGATAAAAAGCCTTCTGTTTCGAGTGCCAAACCTTTCAGGAGAGCATTTTCAGGCTTTTGGCACCATTTTTGAGTGAATTGCCAAAATTCAGATTTTTGCTGAAGTTGTGACCCCGGGGCTTAGGGATTTTTTCAAAAAAATATTTTCTACCGGTTAAGTTTTTGAGGGCTGATTTCTTGTCCTTTGATAAAAAGCCTTCTGTTTCGCGTGCCAAACCTTTCAGGAGAGCATTTTCAAGCTTTTGGCACCATTTTTGAGTGAATTGCCAAAAGTCAGATTTTTGCTGAAATTGTGACCCCGGGGCTTAGGGATTTTTTCAAAGAAATATTTTCTGCCGGTTAGTTTTTTGAGGGCTGATTTCTTGTCCTGTGATAAAAAGCCTTCTGTTTCGAGTGCCAAACCTTTCAGGAGAGCATTTTCAGGCTTTTGGCACCATTTTTGAGTGAATTGCCAAAATTCAGATTTTTGCTGAAGTTGTGACCCCGGGGCTTAGGGATTTTTTCAAAAAAATATTTTCTACCGGTTAAGTTTTTGAGGGCTGATTTCTTGTCCTTTGATAAAAAGCCTTCTGTTTCGCGTGCCAAACCTTTCAGGAGAGCATTTTCAAGCTTTTGGCACCATTTTTGAGTGAATTGCCAGAAGTCAGATTTTTGCTGAAATTGTGACCCCGGGGCTTATGGATTTTTTCAAATAAATATTTTCTGCCGGTTAAGTTTTTGAGGGCTGATTTCTTGTCCTGTGATAAAAAGCCTTCTGTTTCGAGTGCCAAACCTTTCAGGAGAGCATTTTCAGGCTTTTGGCACCATTTTTGAGTGAATTGCCAAAAGTCAGATTTTTGCCGAAATTGTGACCCCGGGGCTTAGGGATTTTTTCAAAAAAATATTTTCTGCCGGTTAAATTTTTGAGTGCTGATTTCTCGTCCTGTGATAAAAAGCCTTCTGTTTCAAGTGCCAAACCTTTCAGGAGAGCATATGAAACCGGTTGGTACCATTTTTGAGTGAATTGCCAAAAGTCAGATGTTTGCTGAAATTGTGACCCCGGGGCTTAGGGATTTTTTCAAAAAAATATTTTCTGCCGGTTATGTTTTTGAGGGCTGATTTCTTGTCCTGTGATAAAAAGCCTTCTGTTTTGAGTGCCAAACCCCGGGGCTTAGGGATTTTTTCAAAAAAATATTTTCTACCGGTTAAGTTTTTGAGGGTTGATTTCTTGTCCTTTGATAAAAAGCCTTCTGTTTCGCGTGCCAAACCTTTCAGGAGAGCATTTTCAGGCTTTTGGCACCATTTTTGAGTGAATTGCCAAAAGTCAGATTTTTGCTGAAATTGTGACCCCGGGGCTTAGGGATTTTTTCAAAGAAATATTTTCTGCCGGTTAGTTTTTTGAGGGCTGATTTCTTGTCCTGTGATAAAAAGCCTTCTGTTTCAAATGCCAAACCTTTCAGGAGAGCATTTTCAGGCTTTTGGCAACATCTTTGAGTGAATTGCCAAAAGTCAGATTTTTGCTAAAATTGTGACCCCGGGGCTTAGGGATTTTTTCAAAAAAATATTTTCTGCCGGTTATGTTTTTGAGGGCTGATTTCTTGTCCTGTGATAAAAAGCCTTCTGTTTCGAGTGCAAACCCCGGGGCTTAGGGATTTTTTCAAAAAAATATTTTCTTCCGGTTAGGTTTTTGAGGGCTGATTTCTTGTCCTGTGATAAAAAGCCTTCTGTTTCGAGTGCCAAACCTTTGAGGAGAGCATTTTCAAGCTTTTGGCACCATCTTTGAGTGAATTGCCAAAAGTCAGATTTTTGCTGAAATTGTGACCCCGGGGCTTAGGGATTTTTTCAAAAAAATATTTTCTGCCGGTTAGGTTTTTGAGGGCTGATTTCTTGTCCTGTGATAAAAAGCCTTCTGTTTCGAGTGCCAAACCTTTGAGGAGAGCATTTTCAAGCTTTTGGTACCATTTTTGAGTGAATTGCCAAAAGTCAGATTTTTGCTGAAATTGTGACCCCGGGGCTTAGGGATTTTTTCAAAAAAATATTTTCTGCCGGTTAGGTTTTTGAGGGCTGATTTCTTGTCCTGTGATAAAAAGCCTTCTGTTTCGAGTGCCAAACCTTTGAGGAGAGCATTTTCAAGCTTTTGGCACCATTTTTGAGTGAATTGCCAAAAGTCAGATTTTTGCTGAAATTGTGACCCCGAGGCTTAGGGATTTTTTCAAAAAAATATTTTCTGCCGGTTAAGTTTTTGAGGGCTGATTTCTTGTCCCGTGATAAAAAGCCTTCTGTTTTGAGTGCCAAACCATTGAGGAGAGCATTTTCAGGCTTTTGGCACCATTTTTGAGTGAATTGCCAAAAGTCAGATTTTTGCTAAAATTGTGACCCCGGGGCTTAGGGATTTTTTCAAAAAAATATTTTCTGCCGGTTAGGTTTTTGAGGGCTGATTTCTTGTCCTGTGATAAAAAGCCTTCTGTTTCAAGTGCCAAACCTTTCAGGAGAGCATTTTCAGGCTTTTGGCACCATCTTTGAGTAAATTGCCAAAAGTCAGATTTTTGCTAAAATTGTGACCCCGGGGCTTAGGGATTTTTTCAAAAAAATATTTTCTGCCGGTTATGTTTTTGAGGGCTGATTTCTTGTCCTGTGTTAAAAAGCCTTCTGTTTCGAGTGCAAACCCCGGGGCTTAGGGATTTTTTCAAAAAAATATTTTCTTCCGGTTAAGTTTTTGAGGGCTGATTTCTTGTCCTGTGATAAAAAGCCTTCTGTTTCGAGTGCCAAACCTTTCAGGAGAGCATTTTCAGGCTTTTGGCACCATTTTTGAGTGAATTGCCAAAATTCAGATTTTTGCTGAAGTTGTGACCCCGGGGCTTAGGGATTTTTTCAAAAAAATATTTTCTACCGGTTAAGTTTTTGAGGGCTGATTTCTTGTCCTTTGATAAAAAGCCTTCTGTTTCGCGTGCCAAACCTTTCAGGAGAGCATTTTCAAGCTTTTGGCACCATTTTTGAGTGAATTGCCAAAAGTCAGATTTTTGCTGAAATTGTGACCCCGGGGCTTAGGGATTTTTTCAAAGAAATATTTTCTGCCGGTTAGTTTTTTGAGGGCTGATTTCTTGTCCTGTGATAAAAAGCCTTCTGTTTCGAGTGCCAAACCTTTCAGGAGAGCATTTTCAGGCTTTTGGCACCATTTTTGAGTGAATTGCCAAAATTCAGATTTTTGCTGAAGTTGTGACCCCGGGGCTTAGGGATTTTTTCAAAAAAATATTTTCTACCGGTTAAGTTTTTGAGGGCTGATTTCTTGTCCTTTGATAAAAAGCCTTCTGTTTAGCGTGCCAAACCTTTCAGGAGAGCATTTTCAAGCTTTTGGCACCATTTTTGAGTGCATTGCCAAAAGTCAGATTTTTGCTGAAATTGTGACCCCGGGGCTTAGGGATTTTTTCAAAGAAATATTTTCTGCCGGTTAGTTTTTTGAGGGCTGATTTCTTGTCCTGTGATAAAAAGCCTTCTGTTTCGAGTGCCAAACATTTCAGGAGAGCATTTTCAGGCTTTTGGCACCATTTTTGAGTGAATTGCCAAAATTCAGATTTTTGCTGAAGTTGTGACCCCGGGGCTTAGGGATTTTTTCAAAAAAATATTTTCTACCGGTTAAGTTTTTGAGGGCTGATTTCTTGTCCTTTGATAAAAAGCCTTCTGTTTCGCGTGCCAAACCTTTCAGGAGAGCATTTTCAAGCTTTTGGCACCATTTTTGAGTGAATTGCCAGAAGTCAGATTTTTGCTGAAATTGTGACCCCGGGGCTTATGGATTTTTTCAAATAAATATTTTCTGCCGGTTAAGTTTTTGAGGGCTGATTTCTTGTCCTGTGATAAAAAGCCTTCTGTTTCGAGTGCCAAACCTTTCAGGAGAGCATTTTCAGGCTTTTGGCACCATTTTTGAGTGAATTGCCAAAAGTCAGATTTTTGCTGAAATTGTGACCCCGGGGCTTAGGGATTTTTTCAAAAAAATATTTTCTGCCGGTTAAATTTTTGAGTGCTGATTTCTCGTCCTGTGATAAAAAGCCTTCTGTTTCAAGTGCCAAACCTTTCAGGAGAGCATATGAAACCGGTTGGTACCATTTTTGAGTGAATTGCCAGAAGTCAGATGTTTGCTGAAATTGTGACCCCGGGGCTTAGGGATTTTTTCAAAAAAATATTTTCTGCCGGTTATGTTTTTGAGGGCTGATTTCTTGTCCTGTGATAAAAAGCCTTCTGTTTTGAGTGCCAAACCCCGGGGCTTAGCGATTTTTTCAAAAAAATATTTTCTACCGGTTAAGTTTTTGAGGGCTGATTTCTTGTCCTTTGATAAAAAGCCTTCTGTTTCAAGTGCCAAACCTTTCAGGAGAGCATTTTCAGGCTTTTGGCACCATTTTTGAGTGAATTGCCAAAAGTCAGATTTTTGCTGAAATTGTGACCCCGGGGCTTAGGGATTTTTTCAAAGAAATATTTTCTGCCGGTTAGTTTTTTGAGGGCTGATTTCTTGTCCTGTGATAAAAAGCCTTCTGTTTCAAATGCCAAACCTTTCAGGAGAGCATTTTCAGGCTTTTGGCAACATCTTTGAGTGAATTGCCAAAAGTCAGATTTTTGCTAAAATTGTGACCCCGGGGCTTAGGGATTTTTTCAAAAAAATATTTTCTGCCGGTTATGTTTTTGAGGGCTGATTTCTTGTCCTGTGATAAAAAGCCTTCTGTTTCGAGTGCAAACCCCGGGGCTTAGGGATTTTTTCAAAAAAATATTTTCTTCCGGTTAGGTTTTTGAGGGCTGATTTCTTGTCCTGTGATAAAAAGCCTTCTGTTTCGAGTGCCAAACCTTTGAGGAGAGCATTTTCAAGCTTTTGGCACCATCTTTGAGTGAATTGCCAAAAGTCAGATTTTTGCTGAAATTGTGACCCCGGGGCTTAGGGATTTTTTCAAAAAAATATTTTCTGCCGGTTAGGTTTTTGAGGGCTGATTTCTTGTCCTGTGATAAAAAGCCTTCTGTTTCGAGTGCCAAACCTTTGAGGAGAGCATTTTCAAGCTTTTGGTACCATTTTTGAGTGAATTGCCAAAAGTCAGATTTTTGCTGAAATTGTGACCCCGGGGCTTAGGGATTTTTTCAAAAAAATATTTTCTGCCGGTTAGGTTTTTGAGGGCTGATTTCTTGTCCTGTGATAAAAAGCCTTCTGTTTCGAGTGCCAAACCTTTGAGGAGAGCATTTTCAAGCTTTTGGCACCATTTTTGAGTGAATTGCCAAAAGTCAGTTTTTTGCTGAAATTGTGACCCCGAGGCTTAGGGATTTTTTCAAAAAAATATTTTCTGCCGGTTAAGTTTTTGAGGGCTGATTTCTTGTCCTGTGATAAAAAGCCTTCTGTTTTGAGTGCCAAACCATTGAGGAGAGCATTTTCAGGCTTTTGGCACCATTTTTGAGTGAATTGCCAAAAGTCAGATTTTTGCTAAAATTGTGACCCCGGGGCTTAGGGATTTTTTCAAAAAAATATTTTCTGCCGGTTAGGTTTTTGAGGGCTGATTTCTTGTCCTGTGATAAAAAGCCTTCTGTTTCAAGTGCCAAACCTTTCAGGAGAGCATTTTCAGGCTTTTGGCACCATCTTTGAGTAAATTGCCAAAAGTCAGATTTTTGCTAAAATTGTGACCCCGGGGCTTAGGGATTTTTTCAAAAAAATATTTTCTGCCGGTTATGTTTTTGAGGGCTGATTTCTTGTCCTGTGTTAAAAAGCCTTCTGTTTCGAGTGCAAACCCCGGGGCTTAGGGATTTTTTCAAAAAAATATTTTCTTCCGGTTAGGTTTTGGAGGGCTGATTTCTTGTCCTGTGATAAAAAGCCTTCTGTTTCGAGTGCCAAACCTTTGAGGAGAGCATTTTCAAGCTTTTAGCACCATCTTTGAGTGAATTGCCAAAAGTCAGATTTTTGCTGAAATTGTGACCCCGGGGCTTAGGGATTTTTTCAAAAAAATATTTTCTGCCGGTTAGGTTTTTGAGGGCTGATTTCTTGTCCTGTGATAAAAAGCCTTCTGTTTCGAGTGCCAAACCTTTCAGGAGAGCATTTTCAGGCTTTTGGCACCATCTTTGAGTGAATTGCCAAAAGTCAGATTTTTGCTAAAATTGTGACCCCGGGGCTTAGGGATTTTTTCAAAAAGGTATTTTCTGCCGGTTATGTTTTTGAGGGCTGATTTCTTGTCCTGTGATAAAAAGCCTTCTGTTTCGAGTGCAAACCCCGGGGCTTAGGGATTTTTTCAAAAAAATATTTTCTTCCGGTTAGGTTTTTGAGGGCTGATTTCTTGTCCTGTGATAAAAAGCCTTCTGTTTCGAGTGCCAAACCTTTGAGGAGAGCATTTTCAAGCTTTTGGCACCATTTTTGAGTGAATTGCCAAAAGTCAGATTTTTGCTGAAATTGTGACCCCGGGGCTTAGGGATTTTTTCAAAAAAATATTTTCTGCCGGTTAAATTTTTGAGGGCTGATTTCTTGTCCTGTGATAAAAAGCCTTCTGTTTTGAGTGCCAAACCATTGAGGAGAGCATTTTCAGGCTTTTGGCACCATTTTTGAGTGAATTGCCAAAAGTCAGATTTTTGCTGAAATTGTGACCCCGGGGCTTAGGGATTTTTTCAAAAAAATATTTTCTGCCGGTTAAGTTTTTGAGGGCTGATTTCTTGTCCTGTGATAAAAAGCCTTCTGTTTCGAGTGCCAAAACTTTCAGGAGAGCATTTTCAGGCTTTTGGCACCATTTTTGAGTGAATTGCCAAAATTCAGATTTTTGCTGAAGTTGTGACCCCAGGGCTTAGGGATTTTTTCAAAAAAATATTTTCTGCCGGTTATGTTTTTGAGGGCTGATTTCTTGTCCTGTGATAAAAAGCCTTCTGTTTCGAGTGCCAAACCTTTCAGGAGAGCATTTTCAGGCTTTTGGCACCGTCTTTGAGTGAATTGCCAGAAGTCAGATTTTTGCTAAAATTGTTACCCCGGGGCTTAGGGATTTTTTCAAAAAAATATTTTCTGCCGGTTAGGTTTTTGAGGGCTGATTTCTTGTCCTGTGATAAAAAGCCTTCTGTTTCAAGTGCCAAACCTTTCAGGAGAGCATTTTCAGGCTTTTGGCACCATCTTTGAGTAAATTGCCAAAAGTCAGATTTTTGCTAAAATTGTGACCCCGGGGCTTAGGGATTTTTTCAAAAAAATATTTTCTGCCGGTTATGTTTTTGAGGGCTGATTTCTTGTCCTGTGTTAAAAAGCCTTCTGTTTCGAGTGCAAACCCCGGGGCTTAGGGATTTTTTCAAAAAAATATTTTCTTCCGGTTAGGTTTTTGAGGGCTGATTTCTTGTCCTGTGATAAAAAGCCTTCTGTTTCGAGTGCCAAACCTTTCAGGAGAGCATTTTCAAGCTTTTAGCACCATCTTTGAGTGAATTGCCAAAAGTCAGATTTTTGCTGAAATTGTGACCCCGGGGCTTAGGGATTTTTTCAAAAAAATATTTTCTGCCGGTTAGGTTTTTGAGGGCTGATTTCTTGTCCTGTGATAAAAAGCCTTCTGTTTCGAGTGCCAAACCTTTGAGGAGAGCATTTTCAAGCTTTTGGTACCATTTTTGAGTGAATTGCCAAAAGTCAGATTTTTGCTGAAATTGTGACCCCGGGGCTTAGGGATTTTTTCAAAAAAATATTTTCTGCCGGTTAGGTTTTTGAGGGCTGATTTCTTGTCCTGTGATAAAAAGCCTTCTGTTTCGAGTGCCAAACCTTTGAGGAGAGCATTTTCAAGCTTTTGGTACCATTTTTGAGTGAATTGCCAAAAGTCAGATTTTTGCTGAAATTGTGACCCCGGGGCTTAGGGATTTTTTCAAAAAAATATTTTCTGCCGGTTAGGTTTTTGAGGGCTGATTTCTTGTCCTGTGATAAAAAGCCTTCTGTTTCGAGTGCCAAACCTTTGAGGAGAGCATTTTCAAGCTTTTGGCACCATTTTTGAGTGAATTGCCAAAAGTCAGATTTTTGCTGAAATTGTGACCCCGGGGCTTAGGGATTTTTTCAAAAAAATATTTTCTGCCGGTTAAGTTTTTGAGGGCTGATTTCTTGTCCTGTGATAAAAAGCCTTCTGTTTCGAGTGCCAAACCATTGAGGAGAGCATTTTCAGGCTTTTGGCACCATTTTTGAGTGAATTGCCAAAAGTCAGATTTTTGCTGAAATTGTGACCCCGGGGCTTAGGGATTTTTTCAAAAAAATATTTTCTGCCGGTTAAGTTTTTGAGGGCTGATTTCTTGTCCTGTGATAAAAAGCCTTCTGTTTCGAGTGCCAAACCTTTCAGGAGAGCATTTTCAGGCTTTTGGCACCATTTTTGAGTGAATTGCCAAAATTCTGATTTTTGCTGAAGTTGTGACCCCAGGGCTTAGGGATTTTTTCAAAAAAATATTTTCTGCCGGTTATGTTTTTGAGGGCTGATTTCTTGTCCTGTGATAAAAAGCCTTCTGTTTCGAGTGCCAAACCTTTCAGGAGAGCATTTTCAGGCTTTTGGCACCATCTTTGAGTGAATTGCCAGAAGTCAGATTTTTGCTAAAATTGTGACCCCGGGCCTTAGGGATTTTTTCAAAAAAATATTTTCTGCCGGTTAGGTTTTTGAGGGCTGATTTCTTGTCCTGTGATAAAAAGCCTTCTGTTTCAAGTGCCAAACCTTTCAGGAGAGCATTTTCAGGCTTTTGGCACCATCTTTGAGTAAATTGCCAAAAGTCAGATTTTTGCTAAAATTGTGACCCCGGGGCTTAGGGATTTTTTCAAAAAAATATTTTCTTCCGGTTAGGTTTTTGAGGGCTGATTTCTTGTCCTGTGATAAAAAGCCTTCTGTTTCGAGTGCCAAACCTTTGAGGAGAGCATTTTCAAGCTTTTGGCACCATCTTTGAGTGAATTGCCAAAAGTCAGATTTTTGCTGAAATTGTGACCCCGGGGCTTAGGGATTTTTTCAAAAAAATATTTTCTGCCGGTTAGGTTTTTGAGGGCTGATTTCTTGTCCTGTGATAAAAAGCCTTCTGTTTCGAGTGCCAAACCTTTGAGGAGAGCATTTTCAAGCTTTTGGTACCATTTTTGAGTGAATTGCCAAAAGTCAGATTTTTGCTGAAATTGTGGCCCCGGGGCTTAGGGATTTTTTCAAAAAAATATTTTCTGCCGGTTAGGTTTTTGAGGGCTGATTTCTTGTCCTGTGATAAAAAGCCTTCTGTTTCGAGTGCCAAACCTTTCAGGAGAGCATTTTCAAGCTTTTGGCACCATTTTTGAGTGAATTGCCAAAAGTCAGATTTTTGCTGAAATTGTGACCCCGGGGCTTAGGGATTTTTTCAAAAAAATATTTTCTGCCGGTTAAGTTTTTGAGGGCTGATTTCTTGTCCTGTGATAAAAAGCCTTCTGTTTCGAGTGCCAAACCTTTCAGGAGAGCATCTTCAGGCTTTTGGCACCATCTTTGAGTGAATTGCCAAAAGTCAAATTTTTGCTAAAATTGTGACCCCGGGGCTTAGGGATTTTTTCAAAAAAATATTTTCTGCCGGTTAGGTTTTTGAGGGCTGATTTCTTTTCCTGTGATAAAAAGCCTTCTGTTTCGAGTGCCAAACCTTTCAGGAGAGCATTTTCAGGCTTTTGGCACCATTTTTGAGTGAATTGCCAAAAGTCAGATTTTTGCTGAAATTGTGACCCCGGGGCTTAGGGATTTTTTCAACAAAATATTTTCTGCCGGTTATGTTTTTGAGGGCTGATTTCTTGTCCTGTGATAAAAAGCCTTCTGTTTCGAGTGCCAAACCTTTCAGGAGAGCATTTTCAGGCTTTTGGCACCGTCTTTGAGTGAATTGCCAAAAGTCAGATTTTTGCTGAAGTTGTGACCCCGGGGCTTAGGGATTTTTTCAAAAAAATATTTTCTACCGGTTAAGTTTTTGAGGGCTGATTTCTTGTCCTTTGATAAAGAGCCTTCTGTTTCGCGTGACAAAACTTTCAGGAGAGCATTTTCAAGCTTTTGCCACCATTTTTGAGTGAATTGTCAAAAGTCAGATTTTTGCTGAAATTGTGACCCCGGGGCTTAGGGATTTTTTCAAAAAAAATATTTTCTGCCGCTTAGGTTTTTGAGGGCTGATTTCTTGTCCTGTGATAAAAAGCCTTCTGTTTCGAGTGCCAAACCTTTCAGGAGAGCATTTTCAGGCTTTTGGCACCATCTTTGAGTGAATTGCCAAAAGTCAGATTTTTGCTAAAATTGTGACCCCGGGGCTTAGGGATTTTTTCAACAAAATATTTTCTTCCGGTTCTGTTTTTGAGGGCTGATTTCTTGTCCTGTGATAAAAAGCCTTCTGTTTCGAGTGCCAAACCTTTCAGGAGAGCATTTTCAGGCCTTTGGCACCATTTTTGAGTGAATTGCCAAAATTCAGATTTTTGCTGAAGTTGTGACCCCGGGGCTTAGGGATTTTTTCAAAAAAATATTTTCTACCGGTTAAGTTCTTGAGGGCTGATTTCTTGTCCTTTGATAAAAAGCCTTCTGTTTCGCGTGCCAAACCTTTCAGGAGAGCATTTTCAAGCTTTTGGCACCATTTTTGAGTGAATTGCCAAAAGTCAGATTTTTGCTGAAATTGTGACCCCGGGGCTTAGGGATTTTTTCAAAAAAAATATTTTCTGCCGCTTAGGTTTTTGAGGGCTGATTTCTTGTCCTGTGATAAAAAGCCTTCTGTTTCGAGTGCCAAACCTTTCAGGAGAGCATTTTCAGGCTTTTGGCACCATCTTTGAGTGAATTGCCAGAAGTCAGATTTTTGCTAAAATTGTGACCCCGGGGCTTAGGGATTTTTTCAAAAAAATATTTTCTGCCGGTTAGGTTTTTGAGGGCTGATTTCTTGTCCTGTGATAAAAAGCCTTCTGTTTCAAGTGCCAATCATTTCAGGAGAGCATTTTCAGGCTTTTGGCACCATCTTTGAGTGAATTGCCAAAAGTCAGATTTTTGCTAAAATTGTGACCCCGGGGCTTAGGGATTTTTTCAACAAAATATTTTCTTCCGGTTCTGTTTTTGAGGGCTGATTTCTTGTCCTGTGATAAAAAGCCTTCTGTTTCGAGTGCCAAACCTTTCAGGAGAGCATTTTCAGGCCTTTGGCACCATTTTTGAGTGAATTGCCAAAATTCAGATTTTTGCTGAAGTTGTGACCCCGGGGCTTAGGGATTTTTTCAAAAAAATATTTTCTACCGGTTAAGTTCTTGAGGGCTGATTTCTTGTCCTTTGATAAAAAGCCTTCTGTTTCGCGTGCCAAACCTTTCAGGAGAGCATTTTCAAGCTTTTGGCACCATTTTTGAGTGAATTGCCAAAAGTCAGATTTTTGCTGAAATTGTGACCCCGGGGCTTAGGGATTTTTTCAAAAAAAATATTTTCTGCCGCTTAGGTTTTTGAGGGCTGATTTCTTGTCCTGTGATAAAAAGCCTTCTGTTTCGAGTGCCAAACCTTTCAGGAGAACATTTTCAGGCTTTTGGCACCATCTTTGAGTGAATTGCCAGAAGTCAGATTTTTGCTAAAATTGTGACCCCGGGGCTTAGGGATTTTTTCAAAAAAATATTTTCTGCCGGTTAGGTTTTTGAGGGCTGATTTCTTGTCCTGTGATAAAAAGCCTTCTGTTTCAAGTGCCAAACATTTCAGGAGAGCATTTTCAGGCTTTTGGCACCATCTTTGAGTGAATTGCCAAAAGTCAGATTTTTGCTAAAATTGTGACCCCGGGGCTTAGGGATTTTTTCAAAAAAATATTTTCTGCCGGTTATGTTTTTGAGGGCTGATTTCTTGTCCTGTGATAAAAAGCCTTCTGTTTCGAGTGCCAAACCCCGGGGCTTAGGGATTTTTTCAAAAAAATATTTTCTGCCGGTTAGGTTTTTGAGGGCTGATTTCTTTTCCTGTGATAAAAAGCCTTCTGTTTCGAGTGCCAAACCATTGAGGAGAGCATTTTCAGGCTTTTGGCACCATTTTTGAGTGAATTGCCAAAAGTCAGATTTTTGCTGAAATTGTGACCCCGGGGCTTAGGGATTTTTTCAAAAAAATATTTTCTGCCGGTTATGTTTTTGAGGGCTGATTTCTTGTCCTGTGATAAAAAGCCTTCTGTTTCGAGTGCCAAACCTTTCAGGAGAGCATTTTCAGGCTTTTGGCACCATCTTTGAGTGAATTGCCAGAAGTCAGATTTTTGCTAAAATTGTGACCCCGGGGCTTAGGGATTTTTTCAAAAAAATATTTTCTGCCGGTTAGGTTTTTGAGGGCTGATTTCTTGTCCTGTGATAAAAAGCCTTCTGTTTCAAGTGCCAAACATTTCAGGAGAGCATTTTCAGGCTTTTGGCACCATCTTTGAGTGAATTGCCAAAAGTCAGATTTTTGCTAAAATTGTGACCCCGGGGCTTAGGGATTTTTTCAAAAAAATATTTTCTGCCGGATATGTTTTTGAGGGCTGATTTCTTGTCCTGTGATAAAAAGCCTTCTGTTTCGAGTGCCAAACCCCGGGGCTTAGGGATTTTTTCAAAAAAATATTTTCTGCCGGTTAGGTTTTTGAGGGCTGATTTCTTTTCCTGTGATAAAAAGCCTTCTGTTTCGAGTGCCAAACCATTGAGGAGAGCATTTTCAGGCTTTTGGCACCATTTTTGAGTGAATTGCCAAAAGTCAGATTTTTGCTGAAATTGTGACCCCGGGGCTTAGGGATTTTTTCAAAAAAATATTTTCTGCCGGTTATGTTTTTGAGGGCTGATTTCTTGTCCTGCGATAAAAAGCCTTCTGTTTCGAGTGCCAAACCTTTCAGGAGAGCATTTTCAGGCTTTTGGCACCATTTTTGAGTGAATTGCCAAAATTCAGATTTTTGCTGAAGTTGTGACCCCGGGGCTTAGGGATTTTTTCAAAAAAATATTTTCTGCCGGTTAGGTTTTTGAGGGCTGATTTCTTGTCCTGTGATAAAAAGCCTTCTGTTTCGAGTGCCAAACCTTTGAGGAGAACATTTTCAAGCTTTTGGCACCATTTTTGAGTGAATTGCCAAAAGTCAGATTTTTGCTGAAATTGTGACCCCGGGGCTTAGGGATTTTTCAAAAAAATATTTTCTGCCGGTTAGGTTTTTGAGGGCTGATTTCTTGTCCTGTGATAAAAAGCCTTCTGTTTCGAGTGCCAAACCTTTCAGGAGAGCATTTTCAGGCTTTTGGCACCATCTTTGAGTGAATTGCCAAAAGTCAGATTTTTGCTAAAATTGTGACCCCGGGTCTTAGGGATTTTTTCAAAAAAATATTTTCTGCCGGTTAAGTTTTTGAGGGCTGATTTCTTGTCCTGTGATAAAAAGCCTTCTGTTTCAAGTGCCAAACCTTTCAGGAGAGCATTTTCAGGCTTTTGGCACCATCCTTGAGTGAATTGCCAAAAGTCAGATTTTTGCTAAAATTGTGACCCTGGGGCTTAGGGATTTTTTCAAAAAAATATTTTCTGCCGGTTATGTTTTTGAGGGCTGATTTCTTGTCCTGTGATAAAAAGCCTTCTGTTTCGAGTGCAAACCCCGGGGCTTAGGGATTTTTTCAAAAAAATATTTTCTGCCGGTTAGGTTTTTGAGGGCTGATTTCTTGTCCTGTGATAAAAAGCCTTCTGTTTCGAGTGCCAAACCAGTGAGGAGAGCATTTTCAGGCTTTTGGCACCATTTTTGAGTGAATTGCCAAAAGTCAGATTTTTGCTGAAATTGTGACCCCGGGGCTTAGGGATTTTTCAAAAAAATATTTTCTGCCGGTTAAGTTGTTGAGGGCTGATTTCTTGTCCTGTGATAAAAAGCCTTCTGTTTCGAGTGCCAAACCTTTCAGGAGAGCATTTTCAGGCTTTTGGCACCATCTTTGAGTGAATTGCCAAAAGTCAGATTTTTGCTGAAATTGTGACCCCGGGGCTTAGGGATTTTTTCAAAAAAATATTTTCTGCCGGTTAGGTTTTTGAGGGCTGATTTCTTGTCCTGTGAGAAAAAGCCTTCTGTTTCGAGTGCCAAACCCCGGGGCTTAGGGATTTTTTCAAAAAAATATTTTCTGCCGGTTAGGTTTTTGAGGGCTGATTTCTTTTCCTGTGATAAAAAGCCTTCTGTTTCGAGTGCCAAACCATTGAGGAGAGCATTTTCAGGCTTTTGGCACCATTTTTGAGTGAATTGCCAAAAGTCAGATTTTTGCTGAAATTGTGACCCCGGGGCTTAGGGATTTTTTCAAAAAAATATTTTCTGCCGGTTATGTTTTTGAGGGCTCATTTCTTGTCCTGTGATAAAAAGCCTTCTGTTTCGAGTGCCAAACCTTTCAGGAGAGCATTTTCAGGCTTTTGGCACCATTTTTGAGTGAATTGCCAAAATTCAGATTTTTGCTGAAGTTGTGACCCCGGGGCTTAGGGATTTTTTCAAAAAAATATTTTCTACCGGTTAAGTTTTTGAGGGCTGATTTCTTGTCCTTTGATAAAAAGCCTTCTGTTTCGCGTGCCAAACCTTTCAGGAGAGCATTTTCAAGCTTTTGGCACCCTTTTTGAGTAAATTGCCAAAAGTCAGATTTTTGCTGAAATTGTGACCCCGGGGCTTAGGGATTTTTTCAAAGAAATATTTTCTGCCGGTTAGTTTTTTGAGGGCTGATTTCTTGTCCTGTGATAAAAAGCCTTCTGTTTCAAGTGCCAAACCTTTCAGGAGAGCATTTTCAGGCTTTTGGCACCATCTTTGAGTGAATTGCCAAAAGTCAGATTTTTGCTGAAATTGTGACCCCGGGGCTTAGGGATTTTTTCAAAAAAATATTTTCTGCCGGTTAAGTTTTTGAGGGCTGATTTCTTGTCCTGTGATAAAAAGCCTTCTGTTTCGAGTGCCAAACCTTTCAGGAGAGCATTTTCAGGCTTTTGGCACCATCTTTGAGTGAATTGCCAAAAGTCAGATTTTTGCTAAAATTGTGACCCCGGGGCTTAGGGATTTTTTCAAAAAAATATTTTCTGCCGGTTATGTTTTTGAGAGCCGATTTCTTGTCCTGTGATAAAAAGCCTTCTGTTTCGAGTGCAAACCCCGGGGCTTAGGGATTTTTTCAAAAAAATATTTTCTTCCGGTTAGGTTTTTGAGGGCTGATTTCTTGTCCTGTGATAAAAAGCCTTCTGTTTCGAGTGCCAAACCTTTGAGGAGAGCATTTTCAAGATTTTGGCACCATCTTTGAGTGAATTGCCAAAAGTCAGATTTTTGCTGAAATTGTGACCCCGGGGCTTAGGGATTTTTCAAAAAAATATTTTCTGCCGGTTAGGTTTTTGAGGGCTGATTTCTTGTCCTGTGATAAAAAGCCTTCTGTTTCGAGTGCCAAACCTTTGAGGAGAGCATTTTCAAGCTTTTGGCACCATTTTTGAGTGAATTGCCAAAAGTCAGATTTTTGCTGAAATTGTGACCCCGGGGCTTAGGGATTTTTCAAAAAAATATTTTCTGCCGGTTAGGTTTTTGAGGGCTGATTTTTTGTCCTGTGATAAAAAGCCTTCTGTTTCGAGTGCCAAACCTTTCAGGAGAGCATTTTCAGGCTTTTGGCACCATCTTTGAGTGAATTGCCAAAAGTCAGATTTTTGCTAAAATTGTGACCCCGGGTCTTAGGGATTTTTTCAAAAAAATATTTTCTGCCGGTTAAGTTTTTGAGGGCTGATTTCTTGTCCTGTGATAAAAAGCCTTCTGTTTCAAGTGCCAAACCTTTGAGGAGAGCATTTTTAGGCTTTTGGCACCATCTTTGAGTGAATTGGCAAAAGTCAGATTTTTGCTAAAATTGTGACCCTGGGGCTTAGGGATTTTTTCAAAAAAATATTTTCTGCCGGTTATGTTTTTGAGGGCTGATTTCTTGTCCTGTGATAAAAAGCCTTCTGTTTCGAGTGCAAACCCCGGGGCTTAGGGATTTTTTCAAAGAAATATTTTCTGCCGGTTAGTTTTTTGAGGGCTGATTTCTTGTCCTGTGATAAAAAGCCTTCTGTTTCGAGTGCCAAACCAGTGAGGAGAGCATTTTCAGGCTTTTGGCACCATTTTTGAGTGAATTGCCAAAAGTCAGATTTTTGCTGAAATTGTGACCCCGGGGCTTAGGGATTTTTTCAAAAAAATATTTTCTGCCGGTTAGGTTTTTGAGGGCTGATTTCTTGTCCTGTGAGAAAAAGCCTTCTGTTTCGAGTGCCAAACCCCGGGGCTTAGGGATTTTTTCAAAAAAATATTTTCTGCCGGTTAGGTTTTTGAGGGCTGATTTCTTGTCCTGTGATAAAAAGCCTTCTGTTTCGAGTGCCAAACCTCTCAGGAGAGCATTTTCAGGCTTTTGGCACCATTTTTGAGTGAATTGCCAAAAGTCAGATTTTTGCTGAAATTGTGACCCCGGGGCTTAGGGATTTTTTCAAAAAAATATTTTCTGCCGGTTATGTTTTTGAGGGCTGATTTCTTGTCCTGTGATAAAAAGCCTTCTGTTTCGAGTGCCAAACCTTTCAGGAGAGCATTTTCAGGCTTTTGGCACCATTTTTGAGTGAATTGCCAAAATTCAGATTTTTGCTGAAGTTGTGACCCCGGGGCTAAGGGATTTTTTCAAAAAAATATTTTCTACAGGTTAAGTTTTTGAGGGCTGATTTCTTGTCCTTTGATAAAAAGCCTTCTGTTTCGCGTGCCAAACCTTTCAGGAGAGCATTTTCAAGCTTTTGGCACCATTTTTGAGTGAATTGCCAAAAGTCAGATTTTTGCTGAAATTGTGACCCCGGGGCTTAGGGATTTTTTCAAAGAAATATTTTCTGCCGGTTAGTTTTTTGAGGGCTGATTTCTTGTCCTGTGATAAAAAGCCTTCTGTTTCGAGTGCCAAACCTTTCAGGAGAGCATTTTCAGGCTTTTGGCACCATCTTTGAGTGAATTGCCAAAAGTCAGATTTTTGCTAAAATTGTGACCCCGGGGCTTAGGGATTTTTTCAAAAAAATATTTTCTGCCGGTTATGTTTTTGAGGGCTGATTTATTGTCCTGTGATAAAAAGCCTTCTGTTTCGAGTGCAAACCCCGGGGCTTAGGGATTTTTTCAAAAAAATATTTTCTTCCGGTTAGGTTTTTGAGGGCTGATTTCTTGTCCTGTGATAAAAAGCCTTCTGTTTCGAGTGCCAAACCTTTGAGGAGAGCATTTTCAAGATTTTGGCACCATCTTTGAGTGAATTGCCAAAAGTCAGATTTTTGCTGAAATTGTGACCCCGGGGCTTAGGGATTTTTTCAAAAAAATATTTTCTGCCGGTTAGGTTTTTGAGGGCTGGTTTCTTGTCCTGTGATAAAAAGACTTCTGTTTCAAGTGCCAAACCTTTCAGGAGAGCATTTTCAGGCTTTTGGCACCATCTTTGAGTGAATTGCCAAAAGCCAGATTTTTGCTAAAATTGTGACCCTGGGGCTTAGGGATTTTTTCAAAAAAATATTTTCTGCCGGTTATGTTTTTGAGGGCTGATTTCTTGTCCTGTGATAAAAAGCCTTCTGTTTCGAGTGCAAACCCCGGGGCTTAGGGATTTTTTCAAAAAAATATTTTCTGCCGGTTAGGTTTTTGAGGGATGATTTCTTGTCCTGTGATAAAAAGCCTTCTGTTTCGAGTGCCAAACCAGTGAGGAGAGCATTTTCAGGCTTTTGGCACCATTTTTGAGTGAATTGCCAAAAGTCAGATTTTTGCTGAAATTGTGACCCCGGGGCTTAGGGATTTTTCAAAAAAATATTTTCTGCCGGTTAAGTTGTTGAGGGCTGATTTCTTGTCCTGTGATAAAAAGCCTTCTGTTTCGAGTGCCAAACCTTTCAGGAGAGCATTTTCAGGCTTTTCGCACCATCTTTGAGTGAATTGCCAAAAGTCAGATTTTTGCTGAAATTGTGACCCCGGGGCTTAGGGATTTTTTCAAAAAAATATTTTCTGCCGGTTAGGTTTTTGAGGGCTGATTTCTTGTCCTGTGAGAAAAAGCCTTCTGTTTCGAGTGCCAAACCCCGGGGCTTAGGGATTTTTTCAAAAAAATATTTTCTGCCGGTTAGGTTTTTGAGGGCTGATTTCTTTTCCTGTGATAAAAAGCCTTCTGTTTCGAGTGCCAAACCTTTCAGGAGAGCATTTTCAGGCTTTTGGCACCATTTTTGAGTGAAATGCCAAAATTCAGATTTTTGCTGAAGTTGTGACCCCGGGGCTTAGGGATTTTTTCAAAAAAATATTTTCTACCGGTTAAGTTTTTGAGGGCTGATTTCTTGTCCTTTGATAAAAAGCCTTCTGTTTCGCGTGCCAAACCTTTCAGGAGAGCATTTTCAAGCTTTTGGCACCATTTTTGAGTAAATTGCCAAAAGTCAGATTTTTGCTGAAATTGTGACCCCGGGGCTTAGGGATTTTTTCAAAGAAATATTTTCTGCCGGTTAGTTTTTTGAGGGCTGATTTCTTGTCCTGTGATAAAAAGCCTTCTGTTTCAAGTGCCAAACCTTTCAGGAGAGCATTTTCAGGCTTTTGGCAACATCTTTGAGTGAATTGCCAAAAGTCAGATTTTTGCTGAAATTGTGACCCCGGGGCTTAGGGATTTTTTCAAAAAAATATTTTCTGCCGGTTAAGTTTTTGAGGGCTGATTTCTTGTCCTGTGATAAAAAGCCTTCTGTTTCGAGTGCCAAACCTTTCAGGAGAGCATTTTCAGGCTTTTGGCACCATCTTTGAGTGAATTGCCAAAAGTCAGATTTTTGCTAAAATTGTGACCCCGGGGCTTAGGGATTTTTTCAAAAAAATATTTTCTGCCGGTTGTGTTTTTGAGGGCTGATTTATTGTCCTGTGATAAAAAGCCTTCTGTTTCGAGTGCAAACCCCGGGGCTTAGGGATTTTTTCAAAAAAATATTTTCTTCCGGTTAGGTTTTTGAGGGCTGATTTCTTGTCCTGTGATAAAAAGCCTTCTGTTTCGAGTGCCAAACCTTTGAGGAGAGCATTTTCAAGATTTTGGCACCATCTTTGAGTGAATTGCCAAAAGTCAGATTTTTGCTGAAATTGTGACCCCGGGGCTTAGGGATTTTTTCAAAAAAATATTTTCTGCCGGTTAGGTTTTTGAGGGCTGATTTCTTGTCCTGTGATAAAAAGCCTTCTGTTTCGAGTGCCAAACCTTTGAGGAGAGCATTTTCAAGCTTTTGGCACCATTTTTGAGTGAATTGCCAAAAGTCAGATTTTTACTGAAATTGTGACCCCGGGGCTTAGGGATTTTTTCAAAAAAATATTTTCTGCCGGTTAGGTTTTTGAGGGCTGATTTCTTGTCCTGTGATAAAAAGCCTTCTGTTTCAAGTGCCAAACCTTTCAGGAGAGCATTTTCAGGCTTTTGGCACCATCTTTGAGTGAATTGCCAAAAGTCAGATTTTTGCTAAAATTGTGACCCTGGGGCTTAGGGATTTTTTCAAAAAAATATTTTCTGCCGGTTAGGTTTTTGAGGGCTGATTTCTTGTCATGTGAGAAAAAGCCTTCTGTTTCGAGTGCCAAACCCCGGGGCTTAGGGATTTTTTCAAAAAAATATTTTCTGCCGGTTAGGTTTTTGAGGGCTGATTTCTTTTCCTGTGATAAAAAGCCTTCTGTTTCGAGTGCCAAACCATTGAGGAGAGCATTTTCAGGCTTTTGGCACCATTTTTGAATGAATTGCCAAAAGTCAGATTTTTGCTGAAATTGTGACCCCGGGGCTTAGGGATTTTTTCAAAAAAATATTTTCTGCCGGTTATGTTTTTGAGGGCTGATTTCTTGTCCTGTGATAAAAAGCCTTCTGTTTCGAGTGCCAAACCTTTCAGGAGAGCATTTTCAGGCTTTTGGCACCATTTTTGAGTGAATTGCCAAAATTCAGATTTTTGCTGAAGTTGTGACCCCGGGGCTAAGGGATTTTTTCAAAGAAATATTTTCTGCCGGTTAGTTTTTTGAGGGCTGATTTCTTGTCCTGTGATAAAAAGCCTTCTGTTTCGAGTGCCAAACCTTTCAGGAGAGCATTTTCAGGCTTTTGGCACCATCTTTGAGTGAATTGCCAAAAGTCAGATTTTTGCTAAAATTGTGACCCCGGGGCTTAGGGATTTTTTCAAAAAAATATTTTCTGCCGGTTATGTTTTTGAGGGCTGATTTATTGTCCTGTGATAAAAAGCCTTCTGTTTCGAGTGCAAACCCCGGGGCTTAGGGATTTTTTCAAAAAAATATTTTCTTCCGGTTAGGTTTTTGAGGGCTGATTTCTTGTCCTGTGATAAAAAGCCTTCTGTTTCGAGTGCCAAACCTTTGAGGAGAGCATTTTCAGGATTTTGGCACCATCTTTGAGTGAATTGCCAAAAGTCAGATTTTTGCTGAAATTGTGACCCCGGGGCTTAGGGATTTTTTCAAAAAAATATTTTCTGCCGGTTAGGTTTTTGAGGGCTGATTTCTTGTCCTGTGATAAAAAGCCTTCTGTTTCAAGTGCCAAACCTTTCAGGAGAGCATTTTCAGGCTTTTGGCACCATCTTTGAGTGAATTGCCAAAAGTCAGATTTTTGCTAAAATTGTGACCCTGGGGCTTAGGGATTTTTTCAAAAAAATATTTTCTGCCGGTTATGTTTTTGAGGGCTGATTTCTTGTCCTGTGATAAAAAGCCTTCTGTTTCGAGTGCAAACCCCGGGGCTTAGGGATTTTTTCAAAAAAATATTTTCTGCCGGTTAGGTTTTTGAGGGCTGATTTCTTGTCCTGTGAGAAAAAGCCTTCTGTTTCGAGTGCCAAACCCCGGGGCTTAGGGATTTTTTCAAAAAAATATTTTCTGCCGGTTAGGTTTTTGAGGGCTGATTTCTTTTCCTGTGATAAAAAGCCTTCTGTTTCGAGTGCCAAACCATTGAGGAGAGCATTTTCAGGCTTTTGGCACCATTTTTGAATGAATTGCCAAAAGTCAGATTTTTGCTGAAATTGTGACCCCGGGGCTTAGGGATTTTTTCAAAAAAATATTTTCTGCCGGTTATGTTTTTGAGGGCTGATTTCTTGTCCTGTGATAAAAAGCCTTCTGTTTCGAGTGCCAAACCTTTCAGGAGAGCATTTTCAGGCTTTTGGCACCATTTTTGAGTGAATTGCCAAAATTCAGATTTTTGCTGAAGTTGTGACCCCGGGGCTAAGGGATTTTTTCAAAAAAATATTTTCTACCGGTTAAGTTTTTGAGGGCTGATTTCTTGTCCTTTGATAAAAAGCCTTCTGTTTCGAGTGCCAAACCATTGAGGAGAGCATTTTCAGGCTTTTGGCACCATTTTTGAATGAATTGCCAAAAGTCAGATTTTTGCTGAAATTGTGACCCCGGGGCTTAGGGATTTTTTCAAAAAAATATTTTCTGCCGGTTATGTTTTTGAGGGCTGATTTCTTGTCCTGTGATAAAAAGCCTTCTGTTTCGAGTGCCAAACCTTTCAGGAGAGCATTTTCAGGCTTTTGGCACCATTTTTGAGTGAATTGCCAAAATTCAGATTTTTGCTGAAGTTGTGACCCCGGGGCTAAGGGATTTTTTCAAAGAAATATTTTCTGCCGGTTAGTTTTTTGAGGGCTGATTTCTTGTCCTGTGATAAAAAGCCTTCTGTTTCGAGTGCCAAACCTTTCAGGAGAGCATTTTCAGGCTTTTGGCACCATCTTTGAGTGAATTGCCAAAAGTCAGATTTTTGCTAAAATTGTGACCCCGGGGCTTAGGGATTTTTTCAAAAAAATATTTTCTGCCGGTTATGTTTTTGAGGGCTGATTTATTGTCCTGTGATAAAAAGCCTTCTGTTTCGAGTGCAAACCCCGGGGCTTAGGGATTTTTTCAAAAAAATATTTTCTTCCGGTTAGGTTTTTGAGGGCTGATTTCTTGTCCTGTGATAAAAAGCCTTCTGTTTCGAGTGCCAAACCTTTGAGGAGAGCATTTTCAAGATTTTGGCACCATCTTTGAGTGAATTGCCAAAAGTCAGATTTTTGCTGAAATTGTGACCCCGGGGCTTAGGGATTTTTTCAAAAAAATATTTTCTGCCGGTTAGGTTTTTGAGGACTGATTTCTTGTCCTGTGATAAAAAGCCTTCTGTTTCGAGTGCCAAACCTTTGAGGAGAGCATTTTCAAGCTTTTGGCACCATTTTTGAGTGAATTGCCAAAAGTCAGATTTTTGCTGAAATTGTGACCCCGGGGCTTAGGGATTTTTTCAAAAAAATATTTTCTGCCGGTTAGGTTTTTGAGGGCTGATTTCTTGTCCTGTGATAAAAAGCCTTCTGTTTCAAGTGCCAAACCTTTCAGGAGAGCATTTTCAGGCTTTTGGCACCATCTTTGAGTGAATTGCCAAAAGTCAGATTTTTGCTAAAATTGTGACCCTGGGGCTTAGGGATTTTTTCAAAAAAATATTTTCTGCCGGTTATGTTTTTGAGGGCTGATTTCTTGTCCTGTGATAAAAAGCCTTCTGTTTCGAGTGCAAACCCCGGGGCTTAGGGATTTTTTCAAAAAAATATTTTCTGCCGGTTAGGTTTTTGAGGGCTGATTTCTTGTCCTGTGAGAAAAAGCCTTCTGTTTCGAGTGCCAAACCCCGGGGCTTAGGTATTTTTTCAAAAAAATATTTTCTGCCGGTTAGGTTTTTGAGGGCTGATTTCTTTTCCTGTGATAAAAAGCCTTCTGTTTCGAGTGCCAAACCATTGAGGAGAGCATTTTCAGGCTTTTGGCACCATTTTTGAATGAATTGCCAAAAGTCAGATTTTTGCTGAAATTGTGACCCCGGGGCTTAGGGATTTTTTCAAAAAAATATTTTCTGCCGGTTATGTTTTTGAGGGCTGATTTCTTGTCCTGTGATAAAAAGCCTTCTGTTTCGAGTGCCAAACCTTTCAGGAGAGCATTTTCAGGCTTTTGGCACCATTTTTGAGTGAATTGCCAAAATTCAGATTTTTGCTGAAGTTGTGACCCCGGGGCTAAGGGATTTTTTCAAAAAAATATTTTCTACCGGTTAAGTTTTTGAGGGCTGATTTCTTGTCCTTTGATAAAAAGCCTTCTGTTTCGCGTGCCAAACCTTTCAGGAGAGCATTTTCAAGCTTTTGGCACCATTTTTGAGTGAATTGCCAAAAGTCAGATTTTTGCTGAAATTGTGACCCCGGGGCTTAGGGATTTTTTCAAAAAAATATTTTCTGCCGGTTAGGTTTTTGAGGGCTGATTTCTTGTCCTGTGATAAAAAGCCTTCTGTTTCAAGTGCCAAACCTTTCAGGAGAGCATTTTCAGGCTTTTGGCACCATCTTTGAGTGAATTGCCAAAAGTCAGATTTTTGCTAAAATTGTGACCCTGGGGCTTAGGGATTTTTTCAAAAAAATATTTTCTGCCGGTTATGTTTTTGAGGGCTGATTTCTTGTCCTGTGATAAAAAGCCTTCTGTTTCGAGTGCAAACCCCGGGGCTTAGGGATTTTTTCAAAAAAATATTTTCTGCCGGTTAGGTTTTTGAGGGCTGATTTCTTGTCCTGTGAGAAAAAGCCTTCTGTTTCGAGTGCCAAACCCCGGGGCTTAGGTATTTTTTCAAAAAAATATTTTCTGCCGGTTAGGTTTTTGAGGGCTGATTTCTTTTCCTGTGATAAAAAGCCTTCTGTTTCGAGTGCCAAACCATTGAGGAGAGCATTTTCAGGCTTTTGGCACCATTTTTGAATGAATTGCCAAAAGTCAGATTTTTGCTGAAATTGTGACCCCGGGGCTTAGGGATTTTTTCAAAAAAATATTTTCTGCCGGTTATGTTTTTGAGGGCTGATTTCTTGTCCTGTGATAAAAAGCCTTCTGTTTCGAGTGCCAAACCTTTCAGGAGAGCATTTTCAGGCTTTTGGCACCATTTTTGAGTGAATTGCCAAAATTCAGATTTTTGCTGAAGTTGTGACCCCGGGGCTAAGGGATTTTTTCAAAAAAATATTTTCTACCGGTTAAGTTTTTGAGGGCTGATTTCTTGTCCTTTGATAAAAAGCCTTCTGTTTCGCGTGCCAAACCTTTCAGGAGAGCATTTTCAAGCTTTTGGCACCATTTTTGAGTGAATTGCCAAAAGTCAGATTTTTGCTGAAATTGTGACCCCGGGGCTTAGGGATTTTTTCAAAGAAATATTTTCTGCCGGTTAGTTTTTTGAGGGCTGATTTCTTGTCCTGTGATAAAAAGCCTTCTGTTTCGAGTGCCAAACCTTTCAGGAGAGCATTTTCAGGCTTTTGGCACCATCTTTGAGTGAATTGCCAAAAGTCAGATTTTTGCTAAAATTGTGACCCCGGGGCTTAGGGATTTTTTCAAAAAAATATTTTCTGCCGGTTATGTTTTTGAGGGCTGATTTATTGTCCTGTGATAAAAAGCCTTCTGTTTCGCGTGCCAAACCTTTCAGGAGAGCATTTTCAAGCTTTTGGCACCATTTTTGAGTGAATTGCCAAAAGTCAGATTTTTGCTGAAATTGTGACCCCGGGGCTTAGGGATTTTTTCAAAGAAATATTTTCTGCCGGTTAGTTTTTTGAGGGCTGATTTCTTGTCCTGTGATAAAAAGCCTTCTGTTTCGAGTGCCAAACCTTTCAGGAGAGCATTTTCAGGCTTTTGGCACCATCTTTGAGTGAATTGCCAAACGTCAGATTTTTGCTAAAATTGTGACCCCGGGGCTTAGGGATTTTTTCAAAAAAATATTTTCTGCCGGTTATGTTTTTGAGGGCTGATTTATTGTCCTGTGATAAAAAGCCTTCTGTTTCGAGTGCAAACCCCGGGGCTTAGGGATTTTTTCAAAAAAATATTTTCTTCCGGTTAGGTTTTTGAGGGCTGATTTCTTGTCCTGTGATAAAAAGCCTTCTGTTTCGAGTGCCAAACCTTTGAGGAGAGCATTTTCAAGATTTTGGCACCATCTTTGAGTGAATTGCCAAAAGTCAGATTTTTGCTGAAATTGTGACCCCGGGGCTTAGGGATTTTTTCAAAAAAATATTTTCTGCCGGTTAGGTTTTTGAGGGCTGATTTCTTGTCCTGTGATAAAAAGCCTTCTGTTTCGAGTGCCAAACCTTTGAGGAGAGCATTTTCAAGCTTTTGGCACCATTTTTGAGTGAATTGCCAAAAGTCAGATTTTTGCTGAAATTGTGACCCCGGGGCTTAGGGATTTTTTCAAAAAAATATTTTCTGCCGGTTAGGTTTTTGAGGGCTGATTTCTTGTCCTGTGATAAAAAGCCTTCTGTTTCAAGTGCCAAACCTTTCAGGAGAGCATTTTCAGGCTTTTGGCACCATCTTTGAGTGAATTGCCAAAAGTCAGATTTTTGCTAAAATTGTGACCCTGGGGCTTAGGGATTTTTTCAAAAAAATATTTTCTGCCGGTTATGTTTTTGAGGGCTGATTTCTTGTCCTGTGATAAAAAGCCTTCTGTTTCGAGTGAAAACCCCGGGGCTTAGGGATTTTTTCAAAAAAATATTTTCTGCCGGTTAGGTTTTTGAGGGCTGATTTCTTGTCCTGTGATAAAAAGCCTTCTGTTTCGAGTGCCAAACCAGTGAGGAGAGCATTTTCAGGCTTTTGGCACCATTTTTGAGTGAATTGCCAAAAGTCAGATTTTTGCTGAAATTGTGACCCCAGGGCTTAGGGATTTTTCAAAAAAATATTTTCTGCCGGTTAAGTTGTTGAGGGCTGATTTCTTGTCCTGTGATAAAAAGCCTTCTGTTTCGAGTGCCAAACCTTTCAGGAAAGCATTTTCAGGCTTTTGGCACCATCTTTGAGTGAATTGCCAAAAGTCAGATTTTTGCTGAAATTGTGACCCCGGGGCTTAGGGATTTTTTCAAAAAAATATTTTCTGCCGGTTAGGTTTTTGAGGGCTGATTTCTTGTCCTGTGAGAAAAAGCCTTCTGTTTCGAGTGCCAAACCCCGGGGCTTAGGGATTTTTTCAAAAAAATATTTTCTGCCGGTTAGGTTTTTGAGGGCTGATTTCTTTTCCTGTGATAAAAAGCCTTCTGTTTCGAGTGCCAAACCATTGAGGAGAGCATTTTCAGGCTTTTGGCACCATTTTTGAGTGAATTGCCAAAAGTCAGATTTTTGCTGAAATTGTGACCCCGGGGCTTAGGGATTTTTTCAAAAAAATATTTTCTGCCGGTTATGTTTTTGAGGGCTGATTTCTTGTCCTGTGATAAAAAGCCTTCTGTTTCGAGTGCCAAACATTTCAGGAGAGCATTTTCAGGCTTTTGGCACCATTTTTGAGTGAATTGCCAAAATTCAGATTTTTGCTGAAGTTGTGACCCCGGGGCTAAGGGATTTTTTCAAAAAAATATTTTCTACCGGTTAAGTTTTTGAGGGCTGATTTCTTGTCCTTTGATAAAAAGCCTTCTGTTTCGCGTGCCAAACCTTTCAGGAGAGCATTTTCAAGCTTTTGGCACCATTTTTGAGTGAATTGCCAAAAGTCAGATTTTTGCTGAAATTGTGACCCCGGGGCTTAGGGATTTTTTCAAAGAAATATTTTCTGCCGGTTAGTTTTTTGAGGGCTGATTTCTTGCCCTGTGATAAAAAGCCTTCTGTTTCGAGTGCCAAACCTTTCAGGAGAGCATTTTCAGGCTTTTGGCACCATCTTTGAGTAAATTGCCAAAAGTCAGATTTTTGCTAAAATTGTGACCCCGGGGCTTAGGGATTTTTTCAAAAAAATATTTTCTGCCGGTTATGTTTTTGAGGGCTGATTTATTGTCCTGTGATAAAAAGCCTTCTGTTTCGAGTGCAAACCCCGGGGCTTAGGGATTTTTTCAAAAAAATATTTTCTACCGGTTAAGTTTTTGAGGGCTGATTTCTTGTCCTGTGATAAAAAGCCTTCTGTTTCGAGTGCCAAACCTTTGAGGAGAGCATTTTCAAGATTTTGGCACCATCTTTGAGTGAATTGCCAAAAGTCAGATTTTTGCTGAAATTGTGACCCCGGGGCTTAGGGATTTTTTCAAAAAAATATTTTCTGCCGGTTAAGTTTTTGAGGGCTGATTTCTTGTCCTGTGATAAAAAGCCTTCTGTTTCAAGTGCCAAACCTTTCAGGAGAGCATTTTCAGGCTTTTGGCAGCATCTTTGAGTGAATTGCCAAAAGTCAGATTTTTGCTAAAATTGTGACCCCGGGGCTTAGGGATTTTTTCAAAAAAATATTTTCTGCCGGTTAAGTTTTTGAGGGCTGATTTCTTGTCCTGTAATAAAAAACCTTCTGTTTCAAGTGCCAAACCTTTCAGGAGAGCATTTTCAGGCTTTTGGCACCATCTTTGAGTGAATTGCCAAAAGTCAGATTTTTGCTGAAATTGTGACCCCGGGGCTTAGGGATTTTTCAAAAAAATATTTTCTGCCATTTAGGTTTTTGAGGGCTGATTTCTTGTCCTGTGTTAAAAAGCCTTTTGTTTGGAGTGCCAAACCTTTCAGGAGAGCATTTTCAGGCTTTTGGCACCATCTTTGAGTGAATTGCCAAAAGTCAGATTTTTGCTAAAATTGTGACCCCGGGTCTTAGGGATTTTTTCAAAAAAATATTTTCTGCCGGTTAGGTTTTTGAGGGCTGATTTCTTGTCCTGTAATAAAAAGCCTTCTGTTTCAAGTGCCAAACCTTTCAGGAGAGCATTTTCAGGCTTTTGGCACCATCTTTGAGTGAATTGCCAAAAGTCAGATTTTTGCTAAAATTGTGACCGCGGGGCTTAGGGATTTTTTCAAAAAAATATTTTCTGCCGGTTATGTTTTTGAGGGCTGATTTCTTGTCCTGTGATAAAAAGCCTTCTGTTTCGAGTGCAAACCCCGGGGCTTAGGGATTTTTTCAAAAAAATATTTTCTGCCGGTTAGGTTTTTGAGGGCTGATTTCTTGTCCTGTGATAAAAAGCCTTCTGTTTCGAGTGCCAAAGCTTTCAGGAGAGCATTTTCAAGCTTTTGGCACCATTTTTGAGTGAATTGCCAAAAGTCAGATTTTTGCTGAAATTGTGACCCCGGTGCTTAGGGATTTTTGAAAAAAATATTTTCTGCCGGTTAAGTTGTTGAGGGCTGATTAGTCCTGTGATAAAAAGCCTTCTGTTTCGAGTGCCAAACCTTTCAGGAGAGCATTTTCAGGCTTTTGGCACCATCTTTGAGTGAATTGCCAAAAGTCAGATTTTTGCTGAAATTGTGACCCCGGGGCTTAGGGATTTTTTCAAAAAAATATTTTCTGCCGGTTAGGTTTTTGAGGGCTGATTTCTTGTCCTGTGATAAAAAGCCTTCTGTTTCGAGTGCTAAAGCTTTCAGGGGATCATTTGCAAGCTTCTGGCACCATTTTTGAGTGAATTGCCAAAAGTCAGATTTTTGCTGAAATTGTGACCCCGGGGCTTAGGGATTTTTTCAAAAAAATATTTTCTGCCGGTTAGGTTTTTGAGGGCTGATTTCTTGTCCTGTGATAAAAAGCCTTCTGTTTCGAGTGCAAACCCCGGGCTTAGGGATTTTTTCAAAAAGATATTTTCTGCCGGTTAGGTTTTTGAGGGCTGATTTCTTGTCCTGTGATAAAAAGCCTTCTGTTTCGAGTGCCAAACCTTTGAGGAGAGCATTTTCAAGCTTTTGGTACCATTTTTGAGTGAATTGCCAAAAGTCAGATTTTTGCTGAAATTGTGACCCCGGGGCTTAGGGATTTTTTCAAAAAAATATTTTCTGCCGGTTAAGTTTTTGAGGGCTGATTTCTTGTCCTGTGATAAAAAGCCTTCTGTTTCAAGTGCCAAACCTTTCAGGAGAGCATTTTCAGGCTTTTGGCAGCATCTTTGAGTGAATTGCCAAAAGTCAGATTTTTGCTAAAATTGTGACCGCGGGGCTTAGGGATTTTTTCAAAAAAATATTTTCTGCCGGTTATGTTTTTGAGGGCTGATTTCTTGTCCTGTGATAAAAAGCCTTCTGTTTCAAGTGCCAAACCTTTCAGGAGAGCATTTTCAGGCTTTTTGCACCATCTTTGAGTGAATTGCCAAAACTCAGGTTTTTGCTAAAATTGTGACCGCGGGGCTTAGGGATTTTTTCAAAAAAATATTTTCTGCCGGTTATGTTTTTGAGGGTTGATTTCTTGTCCTGTGATAAAAAGCCTTCTGTTTCGAGTCCCAAACCAGTGAGGAGAGCATTTTCAGGCTTTTGGCACCATTTTTGAGTGAATTGCCAAAAGTCAGATTTTTGCTGAAATTGTGACCCCGGTGCTTAGGGATTTTTGAAAAAAATATTTTCTGCCGGTTAAGTTGTTGAGGGCTGATTTCTTGTCCTGTGATAAAAAGCCTTCTGTTTCGAGTGCCAAACCTTTCAGGAGAGCATTTTCAGGCTTTTGGCACCATCTTTGAGTGAATTGCCAAAAGTCAGATTTTTGCTAAAATTGTGACCCCGGGGCTTAGGGATTTTTTCAAAAAAATATTTTCTGCCGGTTAGGTTTTTGAGGGCTGATTTCTTGTCCTGTGATAAAAAGCCTTCTGTTTCGAGTGCAAACCCCGGGCTTAGGGATTTTTTCAAAAAGATATTTTCTGCCGGTTAGGTTTTTGAGGGCTGATTTCTTGTCCTGTGATAAAAAGCCTTCTGTTTCGAGTGCCAAACCTTTGAGGAGAGCATTTTCAAGCTTTTGGTACCATTTTTGAGTGAATTGCCAAAAGTCAGATTTTTGCTGAAATTGTGACCCCGGGGCTTAGGGATTTTTTCAAAAAAATATTTTCTGCCGGTTAGGTTTTTGAGGGCTGATTTCTTGTCCTGTGATAAAAAGCCTTCTGTTTCGAGTGCCAAACCTTTCAGGAGAGCATTTTCAGGCTTTTGGCACCATCTTTGAGTGAATTGCCAAACGTCAGATTTTTGCTAAAATTGTGACCGCGGGGCTTAGGGATTTTTTCAAAAAAATATTTTCTGCCGGTTATGTTTTTGAGGGCTGATTTCTTGTCCTGTGATAAAAAGCCTTCTGTTTCGAGTGCAAACCCCGGGGCTTAGGGATTTTTTCAAAAAAATATTTTCTGCCGGTTAGGTTTTTGAGGGCTGATTTCTTGTCCTGTGATAAAAAGCCTTCTGTTTCGAGTGCCAAACCAGTGAGGAGAGCATTTTCAGGCTTTTGGCACCATTTTTGAGTGAATTGCCAAAAGTCAGATTTTTGCTGAAATTGTGACCCCGGGGCTTAGGGATTTTTTCAAAAAAATATTTTCTGCCGGTTAAGTTGTTGAGGGCTGATTTCTTGTCCTGTGATAAAAAGCCTTCTGTTTCGAGTGCCAAACCTTTCAGGAGAGCATTTTCAGGCTTTTGGCACCATCTTTGAGTGAATTGCCAAAAGTCAGATTTTTGCTGAAATTGTGACCCCGGGGCTTAGGGATTTTTTCAAAAAAATATTTTCTGCCGGTTAGGTTTTTGAGGGCTGATTTCTTGTCCTGTGATAAAAAGCCTTCTGTTTCGAGTGCAAACCCCGGGCTTAGGGATTTTTTCAAAAAGATATTTTCTGCCGGTTAGGTTTTTGAGGGCTGATTTCTTGTCCTGTGATAAAAAGCCTTCTGTTTCGAGTGCCAAACCTTTGAGGAGAGCATTTTCAAGCTTTTGGTACCATTTTTGAGTGAATTGCCAAAAGTCAGATTTTTGCTGAAATTGTGACCCCGGGGCTTAGGGATTTTTTCAAAAAAATATTTTCTGCCGGTTATGTTTTTCAGGGCTGATTTCTTGTCCTGTGATAAAAAGCCTTCTGTTTCGAGTGCCAAACCTTTCAGGAGAGCATTTTCAGGCTTTTGGCACCATTTTTAAGTGAATTGCCAAAAGTCAGATTTTTGCTGAAATTGTGACCCCGGGGCTTAGGGATTTTTTCAAAAAAATATTTTCTGCCGGTTAAGTTTTTGAGGGCTGATTTCTTGTCCTGTGATAAAAAGCCTTCTGTTTCGAGTGCCAAACCTTTGAGGAGAGCATTTTCAAGCTTTTGGCACCATCTTTGAGTGAATTGCCAAAAGTCAGATTTTTGCTGAAATTGTGACCCCGGGGCTTAGGGATTTTTTCAAAAAAATATTTTCTGCCGGTTAGGTTTTTGAGGGCTGATTTCTTGTCCTGTGATAAAAAGCCTTCTGTTTCGAGTGCCAAACCTTTGAGGAGAGCATTTTCAAGCTTTTGGTACCATTTTTGAGTGAATTGCCAAAAGTCAGATTTTTGCTGAAATTGTGACCCCGGGGCTTAGGGATTTTTTCAAAAAAATATTTTCTGCCGGTTAGGTTTTTGAGGGCTGATTTCTTGTCCTGTGATAAAAAGCCTTCTGTTTCGAGTGCCAAACCTTTGAGGAGAGCATTTTCAAGCTTTTGGCACCATTTTTGAGTGAATTGCCAAAAGTCAGATTTTTGCTGAAATTGTGACCCCGGGGCTTAGGCATTTTTTCAAAAAAATATTTTCTGCCGGTTAGGTTTTTGAGGGCTGATTTCTTGTCCTGTGATAAAAAGCATTTTGTTTCGAGTGCCAAACCTTTGAGGAGAGCATTTTTAAGCTTTTGGCACCATTTTTGAGTGAATTGCCAAAAGTCAGATTTTTGCTGAAATTGTGACCCCGGGGCTTAGGCATTTTTTCAAAAAAATATTTTCTGCCGGTTAGGTTTTTGAGGGCTGATTTCTTGTCCTGTGATAAAAAGCATTTTGTTTCGAGTGCCAAACCTTTGAGGAGAGCATTTTTAAGCTTTTGGCACCATTTTTGAGTGAATTGCCAAAAGTCAGATTTTTGCTGAAATTGTGACCCCGGGGCTTAGGGATTTTTTCAAAAAAATATTTTCTGCCGGTTAAGTTTTTGAGGGCTGATTTCTTGTCCTGTGATAAAAAGCCTTCTGTTTCAAGTGCCAAACCTTTCAGGAGAGCATTTTCAGGCTTTGGGCATCATCTTTGAGTGAATTGCCAAAAGTCAGATTTTTGCTAAAATTGTGACCCCGGGGCTTAGGGATTTTTTCAAAAAAATATTTTCTGCCAGTTATGTTTTTGAGGGCTGATTTCTTGTCCTGTGATAAAAAGCCTTCTGTTTCGAGTGCCAAACCTTTCAGGAGAGCATTTTCAGGCTTTTGGCACCATTTTTAAGTGAATTGCCAAAAGTCAGATTTTTGCTGAAATTGTGACCCCGGGGCTTAGGGATTTTTTCAAAAAAATATTTTCTGCCGGTTAAGTTTTTGAGGGCTGATTTCTTGTCCTGTGATAAAAAGCCTTCTGTTTCGAGTGCCAAACCTTTGAGGAGAGCATTTTCAAGCTTTTGGCACCATCTTTGAGTGAATTGCCAAAAGTCAGATTTTTGCTGAAATTGTGACCCCGGGGCTTAGGGATTTTTTCAAAAAAATATTTTCTGCCGGTTAAGTTTTTGAGGGCTGATTTCTTGTCCTGTGATAAAAAGCCTTCTGTTTCGAGTGCCAAACCTTTCAGGAGAGCATTTTCAAGCTTTTGGCACCATCTTTGAGTGAATTGCCAAAAGTCAGATTTTTGCTGAAATTGTGACCCCGGGGCTTAGGGATTTTTTCAAAAAAATATTTTCTGCCGGTTAGGTTTTTGAGGGCTGATTTCTTGTCCTGTGATAAAAAGCCTTCTGTTTCAAGTGCCAAACCTTTCAGGAGAGCATTTACAGGCTTTTGGCACCATCTTTGAGTGAATTGCCAAAAGTCAGATTTTTGCTGAAATTGTGACCCCGGGGCTTAGGGATTTTTCAAAAAAATATTTTCTGCCGGTTAGGTTTTTGAGGGCTGATTTCTTGTCCTGTGATAAAAAGCCTTCTGTTTCGAGTGCCAAACCTTTCAGGAGAGCATTTTCAGGCTTTTAGCACCATCTTTGAGTGAATTGCCAAAAGTCAGATTTTTGCTGAAATTGTGACCCCGGGGCTTAGGGATTTTTTCAAAAAAATATTTTCTGCCGGTTAGGTTTTTGAGGGCTGATTTCTTCTCCTGTGATAAAAAGCCTTCTGTTTCAAGTGCCAAACCTTTCAGGAGAGCATTTTCAGGCTTTTGGCACCATCTTTGAGTGAATTGCCAAAAGTCAGATTTTTGCTGAAATTGTGACCCCGGGGCTTAGGGATTTTATAAAAATTTTTTTCTGCCGGTTAGGTTTTTGAGGGCTGATTTCTTGTCCTGTGATAAAAAGCCTTCTGTTTCGAGTGCAAACCCCGGGGCTTAGGGATTTTTTCAAAAAAATATTTTCTGCCGGTTAGGTTTTTGAGGGCTGATTTCTTGTCCTGTGATAAAAAGCCTTCTGTTTCGAGTGCCAAACCAGTGAGGAGAGCATTTTCAGGCTTTTGGCACCATTTTTGAGTGAATTGCCAAAAGTCAGATTTTTGCTGAAATTGTGACCCCGGGGCTTAGGGATTTTTCAAAAAAATATTTTCTGCCGGTTAAGTTGTTGAGGGCTGATTTCTTGTCCTGTGATAAAAAGCCTTCTGTTTCGAGTGCCAAACCTTTCAGGAGAGCATTTTCAGGCTTTTGGCACCATCTTTGAGTGAATTGCCAAAAGTCAGATTTTTGCTGAAATTGTGACCCCGGGGCTTAGGGATTTTTTCAAAAAAATATTTTCTGCCGGTTAGGTTTTTGAGGGCTGATTTCTTGTCCTGTGATAAAAAGCCTTCTGTTTCGAGTGCCAAACCTTTGAGGAGAGCATTTTCAAGCTTTTGGTACCATTTTTGAGTGAATTGCCAAAAGTCAGATTTTTGCTGAAATTGTGACCCCGGGGCTTAGGGATTTTTTCAAAAAAATATTTTCTGCCGGTTAGGTTTTTGAGGGCTGATTTCTTGTCCTGTGATAAAAAGCCTTCTGTTTCGAGTGCCAAACCTTTGAGGAGAGCATTTTCAAGCTTTTGGCACCATTTTTGAGTGAATTGCCAAAAGTCAGATTTTTGCTGAAATTGTGACCCCGGGGCTTAGGGATTTTTTCAAAAAGATATTTTCTGCCGGTTAGGTTTTTGAGGGCTGATTTCTTATCCTGTGATAAAAAGCCTTCTGTTTCGAGTGCCAAACCTTTGAGGAGAGCATTTTCAAGCTTTTGGTACCATTTTTGAGTGAATTGCCAAAAGTCAGATTTTTACTGAAATTGTGACCCCGGGGCTTAGGCATTTTTTCAAAAAAATATTTTCTGCCGGTTAGGTTTTTGAGGGCTGATTTCTTGTCCTGTGACAAAAAGCATTTTGTTTCGAGTGCCAAACCTTTGAGGAGAGCATTTTTAAGCTTTTGGCACCATTTTTGAGTGAATTGCCAAAAGTCAGATTTTTGCTGAAATTGTGACCCCGGGGCTTAGGGATTTTTTCAAAAAAATATTTTCTGCCGGTTAAGTTTTTGAGGGCTGATTTCTTGTCCTGTGATAAAAAGCCTTCTGCTTCAAGTGCCAAACCTTTCAGGAGAGCATTTTCAGGCTTTTGGCATCATCTTTGAGTGAATTGCCAAAAGTCAGATTTTTGCTAAAATTGTGACCCCGGGGCTTAGGGATTTTTTCAAAAAAATATTTTCTGCCGGTTATGTTTTTGAGGGCTGATTTCTTGTCCTGTGATAAAAAGCCTTCTGTTTCGAGTGCCAAACCTTTCAGGAGAGCATTTTCAGGCTTTTGGCACCATTTTTAAGTGAATTGCCAAAAGTCAGATTTTTGCTGAAATTGTGACCCCGGGGCTTAGGGATTTTTTCAAAAAAATATTTTCTGCCGGTTAAGTTTTTGAGGGCTGATTTCTTGTCCTGTGATAAAAAGCCTTCTGTTTCGAGTGCCAAACCTTTGAGGAGAGCATTTTCAAGCTTTTGGCACCATCTTTGAGTGAATTGCCAAAAGTCAGATTTTTGCTGAAATTGTGACCCCGGGGCTTAGGGATTTTTTCAAAAAAATATTTTCTGCCGGTTAGGTTTTTGAGGGCTGATTTCTTGTCCTGTGATAAAAAGCCTTCTGTTTCGAGTGCCAAACCTTTCAGGAGAGCATTTTCAGGCTTTTGGCACCATTTTTGAGTGAATTGCCAAAAGTCAGATTTTTGCTGAAATTGTGACCCCGGGGCTTAGGGATTTTTTCAAAAAAATATTTTCTGCCGGTTAAGTTTTTGAGGGCTGATTTCTTGTCCTGTGATAAAAAGCCTTCTGTTTCGAGTGCAAACCCCGGGGCTTAGGGATTTTTTCAAAAAAATATTTTCTGCCGGTTAGGTTTTTGAGGGCTGATTTCTTGTCCTGTGATAAAAAGCCTTCTGTTTCAAGTGCCAAACCTTTCAGGAGAGCATTTACAGGCTTTTGGCACCATCTTTGAGTGAATTGCCAAAAGTCAGATTTTTGCTGAAATTGTGACCCCGGGGCTTAGGGATTTTTCAAAAAAATATTTTCTGCCGGTTAGGTTTTTGAGGGCTGATTTCTTGTCCTGTGATAAAAAGCCTTCTGTTTCGAGTGCCAAACCTTTCAGGAGAGCATTTTCAGGCTTTTAGCACCATCTTTGAGTGAATTGCCAAAAGTCAGATTTTTGCTGAAATTGTGACCCCGGGGCTTAGGGATTTTTTCAAAAAAATATTTTCTGCCGGTTAGGTTTTTGAGGGCTGATTTCTTCTCCTGTGATAAAAAGCCTTCTGTTTCAAGTGCCAAACCTTTCAGGAGAGCATTTTCAGGCTTTTGGCACCATCTTTGAGTGAATTGCCAAAAGTCAGATTTTTGCTGAAATTGTGACCCCGGGGCTTAGGGATTTTTCAAAAAAATATTTTCTGCCGGTTAGGTTTTTGAGGGCTGATTTCTTGTCCTGTGATAAAAAGCCTTCTGTTTCGAGTGCAAACCCCGGGGCTTAGGGATTTTTTCAAAAAAATATTTTCTGCCGGTTAGGTTTTTGAGGGCTGATTTCTTGTCCTGTGATAAAAAGCCTTCTGTTTCGAGTGCCAAACCAGTGAGGAGAGCATTTACAGGCTTTTGGCACCATCTTTGAGTGAATTGCCAAAAGTCAGATTTTTGCTGAAATTGTGACCCCGGGGCTTAGGGATTTTTCAAAAAAATATTTTCTGCCGGTTAGGTTTTTGAGGGCTGATTTCTTGTCCTGTGATAAAAAGCCTTCTGTTTCGAGTGCCAAACCTTTCAGGAGAGCATTTTCAGGCTTTTAGCACCATCTTTGAGTGAATTGCCAAAAGTCAGATTTTTGCTGAAATTGTGACCCCGGGGCTTAGGGATTTTTTCAAAAAAATATTTTCTGCCGGTTAGGTTTTTGAGGGCTGATTTCTTCTCCTGTGATAAAAAGCCTTCTGTTTCAAGTGCCAAACCTTTCAGGAGAGCATTTTCAGGCTTTTGGCACCATCTTTGAGTGAATTGCCAAAAGTCAGATTTTTGCTGAAATTGTGACCCCGGGGCTTAGGGATTTTTCAAAAAAATATTTTCTGCCGGTTAGGTTTTTGAGGGCTGATTTCTTGTCCTGTGATAAAAAGCCTTCTGTTTCGAGTGCAAACCCCGGGGCTTAGGGATTTTTTCAAAAAAATATTTTCTGCCGGTTAGGTTTTTGAGGGCTGATTTCTTGTCCTGTGATAAAAAGCCTTCTGTTTCGAGTGCCAAACCAGTGAGGAGAGCATTTTCAGGCTTTTGGCACCATTTTTGAGTGAATTGCCAAAAGTCAGATTTTTGCTGAAATTGTGACCCCGGGGCTTAGGGATTTTTCAAAAAAATATTTTCTGCCGGTTAAGTTGTTGAGGGCTGATTTCTTGTCCTGTGATAAAAAGCCTTCTGTTTCGAGTGCCAAACCTTTCAGGAGAGCATTTTCAGGCTTTTGGCACCATCTTTGAGTGAATTGCCAAAAGTCAGATTTTTGCTGAAATTGTGACCCCGGGGCTTAGGGATTTTTTCAAAAAAATATTTTCTGCCGGTTAGGTTTTTGAGGGCTGATTTCTTGTCCTGTGATAAAAAGCCTTCTGTTTCGAGTGCCAAACCTTTGAGGAGAGCATTTTCAAGCTTTTGGTACCATTTTTGAGTGAATTGCCAAAAGTCAGATTTTTGCTGAAATTGTGACCCCGGGGCTTAGGGATTTTTTCAAAAAAATATTTTCTGCCGGTTAGGTTTTTGAGGGCTGATTTCTTGTCCTGTGATAAAAAGCCTTCTGTTTCGAGTGCCAAACCTTTGAGGAGAGCATTTTCAAGCTTTTGGCACCATTTTTGAGTGAATTGCCAAAAGTCAGATTTTTGCTGAAATTGTGACCCTGGGGCTTAGGGATTTTTTCAAAAAGATATTTTCTGCCGGTTAGGTTTTTGAGGGCTGATTTCTTATCCTGTGATAAAAAGCCTTCTGTTTCGAGTGCCAAACCTTTGAGGAGAGCATTTTCAAGCTTTTGGTACCATTTTTGAGTGAATTGCCAAAAGTCAGATTTTTACTGAAATTGTGACCCCGGGGCTTAGGCATTTTTTCAAAAAAATATTTTCTGCCGGTTAGGTTTTTGAGGGCTGATTTCTTGTCCTGTGATAAAAAGCATTTTGTTTCGAGTGCCAAACCTTTGAGGAGAGCATTTTTAAGCTTTTGGCACCATTTTTGAGTGAATTGCCAAAAGTCAGATTTTTGCTGAAATTGTGACCCCGGGGCTTAGGGATTTTTTCAAAAAAATATTTTCTGCCGGTTAAGTTTTTGAGGGCTGATTTCTTGTCCTGTGATAAAAAGCCTTCTGCTTCAAGTGCCAAACCTTTCAGGAGAGCATTTTCAGGCTTTTGGCATCATCTTTGAGTGAATTGCCAAAAGTCAGATTTTTGCTAAAATTGTGACCCCGGGGCTTAGGGATTTTTTCAAAAAAATATTTTCTGCCGGTTATGTTTTTGAGGGCTGATTTCTTGTCCTGTGATAAAAAGCCTTCTGTTTCGAGTGCCAAACCTTTCAGGAGAGCATTTTCAGGCTTTTGGCACCATTTTTAAGTGAATTGCCAAAAGTCAGATTTTTGCTGAAATTGTGACCCCGGGGCTTAGGGATTTTTTCAAAAAAATATTTTCTGCCGGTTAAGTTTTTGAGGGCTGATTTCTTGTCCTGTGATAAAAAGCCTTCTGTTTCGAGTGCCAAACCTTTGAGGAGAGCATTTTCAAGCTTTTGGCACCATCTTTGAGTGAATTGCCAAAAGTCAGATTTTTGCTGAAATTGTGACCCCGGGGCTTAGGGATTTTTTCAAAAAAATATTTTCTGCCGGTTAGGTTTTTGAGGGCTGATTTCTTGTCCTGTGATAAAAAGCCTTCTGTTTCGAGTGCCAAACCTTTCAGGAGAGCATTTTCAGGCTTTTGGCACCATTTTTGAGTGAATTGCCAAAAGTCAGATTTTTGCTGAAATTGTGACCCCGGGGCTTAGGGATTTTTTCAAAAAAATATTTTCTGCCGGTTAAGTTTTTGAGGGCTGATTTCTTGTCCTGTGATAAAAAGCCTTCTGTTTCGAGTGCCAAACCTTTGAGGAGAGCATTTTCAAGCTTTTGGCACCATCTTTGAGTGAATTGCCAAAAGTCAGATTTTTGCTGAAATTCTGACCCCGGGGCTTAGGGATTTTTTCAAAAAAATATTTTCTGCCGGTTAGGTTTTTGAGGGCTGATTTCTTGTCCTGTGATAAAAAGCCTTCTGTTTCGAGTGCCAAACCTTTGAGGAGAGCATTTTCAAGCTTTTGGCAGCATTTTTGAGTGAATTGCCAAAAGTCAGATTTTTGCTGAAATTGTGACCCCGGGGCTTAGGGATATTTTCAAAAAAATATTTTCTGCCGGTTAAGTTTTTGAGGGCTGATTTCTTGTCCTGTGATAAAAAGCCTTCTGTTTCAAGTGCCAAACCTTTCAGGAGAGCATTTTCAGGCTTTTGGCACCATCTTTGAGTGAATTGCCAAAAGTCAGATTTTTGCTGAAATTGTGACCCCGGGGCTTAGGGATTTTTTCAAAAAAATATTTTTTGCCGGTTAGGTTTTTGAGGGCTGATTTCTTGTCCTGTGATAAAAAGCCTTCTGTTTCGAGTGCCAAACCATTGAGGAGAGCATTTTCAGGTTTTTGGCACCATTTTTGAGTGTATTGCCAAAAGTAAGATTTTTGCTGAAATTGTGACCCCGGGGCTTAGGGATTTTTTCAAAAAAATATTTTCTGCCGGTTAAGTTTTTGAGGGCTGATTTCTTTTCCTCTGATAAAAAGCCTTCTGTTTCGAGTGCAAACCCCGGGGCTTAGGGATTTTTTCAAAAAAATATTTTCTGCCGGTTAGGTTTTTGAGGGCTGATTTCTTGTCCTGTGATAAAAAGCCTTCTGTTTCGAGTGCCAAACCTCTCAGGAGAGCATTTTCAGGCTTTTGGCACCATTTTTGAGTGAATTGCCAAAAGTCAGATTTTTGCTGAAATTGTGACCCCGGGGCTTAGGGATTTTTTCAAAAAAATATTTTCTGCCGGTTAAGTTTTTGAGGGCTGATTTCTTGTCCTGTGATAAAAAGCCTTCTGTTTCAAGTGCCAAACCTTTCAGGAGAGCATTTTCAGGCTTTTGGCACCATCTTTGAGTGAATTGCCAAAAGTCAGATTTTTGCTGAAATTGTGACCCCGGGGCTTAGGGATTTTTCAAAAAAATATTTTCTGCCGGTTAGGTTTTTGAGGGCTGATTTCTTGTCCTGTGATAAAAAGCCTTCTGTTTCAAGTGCCAAACCTTTCAGGAGAGCATTTTCAGGCTTTTGGCACCATCTTTGAGTGAATTGCCAAAAGTCAGATTTTTGCTGAAATTGTGACCCCGGGGCTTAGGGATTTTTCAAAAAAATATTTTCTGCCGGTTAGGTTTTTGAGGGCTGATTTCTTGTCCTGTGATAAAAAGCCTTCTGTTTCGAGTGCCAAACCTTTCAGGAGAGCATTTTCAGGCTTTTAGCACCATCTTTGAGTGAATTGCCAAAAGTCAAATTTTTGCTGAAATTGTGACCCCGGGGCTTAGGGATTTTTTCAAAAAAATATTTTCTGCCGGTTAGGTTTTTGAGGGCTGATTTCTTCTCCTGTGATAAAAAGCCTTCTGTTTCAAGTGCCAAACCTTTCAGGAGAGCATTTTCAGGCTTTTGGCACCATCTTTGAGTGAATTGCCAAAAGTCAGATTTTTGCTGAAATTGTGACCCCGGGGCTTAGGGATTTTTCAAAAAAATATTTTCTGCCGGTTAGGTTTTTGAGGGCTGATTTCTTGTCCTGTGATAAAAAGCCTTCTGTTTCGAGTGCCAAACCTTTTAGGAGAGCATTTTCAGGCTTTTAGCACCATCTTTGAGTGAATTGCCAAAAGTCAGATTTTTGCTAAAATTGTGATCCCGGGGCTTAGGGATTTTTTCAAAAAAATATTTTCTGCCGGTTAGGTTTTTGAGGGCTGATTTCTTGTCCTGTGATAAAAAGCCTTCTGTTTCAAGTGCCAAACCTTTCAGGAGAGCATTTTCAGGCTTTTGGCACCATCTTTGAGTGAATTGCCAAAAGTCAGATTTTTGCTAAAATTGTGACCCCGGGGCTTAGGGATTTTTTCAAAAAAATATTTTCTGCCGGTTATGTTTTTGAGGGCTGATTTCTTGTCCTGTGATAAAAAGCCTTCTGTTTCGAATGCCAAACCTTTCAGGACAGCATTTACAGGCTTTTGGCACCATTTTTGAGTGAATTGCCAAAAGTCAGATTTTTGCTGAAATTGTGACCCCGGGGCTTAGGGATTTTTTCAAAAAAATATTTTCTGCCGGTTATGTTTTTGAGGGCTGATTTCTTGTCCTGTGATAAAAAGCCTTCTGTTTCAAGTGCCAAACGTTTCAGGAGAGCATTTTCAGGCTTTTGGCACCATCTTTGAGTGAATTGCCAAAAGTCAGATTTTTGCTGAAATTGTGACCCCGGGGCTTAGTGATTTTTCAAAAAAATATTTTCTGCCGGTTAGGTTTTTGAGGGCTGATTTCTTGTCCTGTGATAAAAAGCCTTCTGTTTCGAGTGCCAAACCTTTCAGGAGAGCATTTTTAGGCTTTTGGCACCATCTTTGAGTGAATTGCCAAAAGTCAGATTTTTGCTAAAATTGTGATCCCGGCGCTTAGGGATTTTTTCAAAAAAATATTTTCTGCCGGTTAGGTTTTTCCGGGCTGATTTCTTGTTCTGTGATAAAAAGCCTTCTGTTTCAAGTGCCAAACCTTTCAGGAGAGCATTTTCAGGCTTTTGGCACCATCTTTGAGTGAATTGCCAAAAGTCAGATTTTTGCTAAAATTGTGACCCCGGGGCTTAGGGATTTTTTCAAAAAAATATTTTCTGCCGGTTATGTTTTTGAGGGCTGATTTCTTGTCCTGTGATAAAAAGCCTTCTGTTTCGAGTGCAAACCCCGGCCGGGGCTTAGGGATTTTTTCAAAAAAATATTTTCTGCCGGTTAGGTTTTTGAGGGCTGATTTCTTGTCCTGTGATAAAAAGCCTTCTGTTTAGAGTGCCAAACCTTTGAGGAGAGCATTTTCAAGCTTTTGGCACCATCTTTGAGTGAATTGCCAAAAGTCAGATTTTTGCTGAAATTGTGACCCCGGGGCTTAGGGATTTTTTCAAAAAAATATTTTCTGCCGGTTAGGTTTTTGAGGGCTGATTTCTTGTCCTGTGATAAAAAGCCTTCTGTTTCGAGTGCCAAACCTTTGAGGAGAGATTTTCTAGCTTTTGGTACCATTTTTGAGTGAATTGCCAATAGTCAGATTTTTGCTGAAATTGTGACCCCGGGGCTTAGGGATTTTTTCAAAAAAATATTTTCTGCCGGTTAGGTTTTTGAGGGCTGATTTCTAGTCCTGTGATAAAAAGCCTTCTGTTTCGAGTGCCAAACCTTTCAGGAGAGCATTTTCTGGCTTTTGGCACCATCTTTGAGTGAATTGCCAAAAGTCAGATTTTTGCTGAAATTGTGACCCCGGGGCTTAGGGATTTTTCAAAAAAATATTTTCTGCCGGTTAGGTTTTTGAGGGCTGATTTCTTGTCCTGTAATAAAAAGCCTTCTGTTTCGAGTGCCAAACCTTTCAGGAGAGCATTTTCAGGCTTTTGGCACCATCTTTGAGTGAATTGCCAAAAGTCAGATTTTTGCTAAAATTGTGATCCCGGGGCTTAGGGATTTTTTCAAAAAAATATTTTCTGCCGGTTAGGTTTTTGAGGGCTGATTTCTTTTCCTCTGATAAAAAGCCTTCTGTTTCGAGTGCAAACCCCGGGGCTTAGGGATTTTTTCAAAAAAATATTTTCTGCCGGTTAGGTTTTTGAGGGCTGATTTCTTGTCCTGTGATAAAAAGCCTTCTGTTTCAAGTGCCAAACCTTTCAGGAGAGCATTTTCAGGCTTTTGGCACCATCTTTGAGTGAATTGCCAAAAGTCAGATTTTTGCTGAAATTGTAACCCTGGGGCTTAGGGATTTTTCAAAAAAATATTTTCTGTCGGTTAGGTTTTTGAGGGCTGATTTCTTGTCCTGTGATAAAAAGCCTTCTGTTTCGAGTGCCAAACCTTTCAGGAGAGCATTTACAGGCTTTTGGCACCATCTTTGAGTGAATTGCCAAAAGTCAGATTTTTGCTAAAATTGTGATCCCGGGGCTTAGGGATTTTTTCAAAAAAATATTTTCTGCCGGTTAGGTTTTTGAGGGCTGATTTCTTGTCCTGTGATAAAAAGCCTTCTGTTTCAAGTGCCAAACCTTTCAGGAGAGCATTTTCAGGCTTTTGGCACCATCTTTGAGTGAATTGCCAAAAGTCAGATTTTTGCTAAAATTGTGACCCCGGGGCTTAGGGATTTTTTCAAAAAAATATTTTCTGCCGGTTAGGTTTTTGAGGGCTGATTTCTTGTCCTGTGATAAAAAGCCTTCTGTTTCGAGTGCCAAACCATTGAGGAGAGCATTTTCAGGTTTTTGGCACCATTTTTTAGTGTATTGCCAAAAATAAGATTTTTGCTGAAATTGTGACCCCGGGGCTTAGGGATTTTTTCAAAAAAATATTTTCTGCCGGTTAAGTTTTTGAGGGCTGATTTCTTTTCCTCTGATAAAAAGCCTTCTGTTTCGAGTGCAAACCCCGGGGCTTAGGGATTTTTTCAAAAAAATATTTTCTGCCGGTTAGGTTTTTGAGGGCTGATTTCTTGTCCTGTGATAAAAAGCCTTCTGTTTCGAGTGCCAAACCATTGAGGAGAGCATTTTCAGGCTTTTGGCACCATCTTTGAGTGAATTGCCAAAAGTCAGATTTTTGCTGAAATTGTGACCCCGGGGCTTAGGGATTTTTCAAAAAAATATTTTCTGCCGGTTAGGTTTTTGAGGGCTGATTTCTTGTCCTGTGATAAAAAGCCTTCTGTTTCGAGTGCAAACCTTTCAGGAGAGCATTTTCAGGCTTTTGGCACCATCTTTGAGTGAATTGCCAAAAGTCAGATTTTTGCTAAGATTGTGACCCCGGGGCTTAGGGATTTTTTCAAAAAAATATTTTCTGCCGGTTATGTTTTTGAGGGCTGATTTCTTGTCCTGTGATAAAAAGCCTTCTGTTTCGAGTGCAAACCCCGGGGCTTAGGGATTTTTTCAAAAAAATATTTTCTGCCGGTTAGGTTTTTGAGGGCTGATTTCTTGTCCTGTGAGAAAAAGCCTTCTGTTTCAAGTGCCAAACCTTTCAGGAGAGCATTTACAGGCTTTTGGCACCATCTTTGAGTGAATTGCCAAAAGTCAGATTTTTGCTAAAATTGTGACCCCGGGGCTTAGGGATTTTTTCAAAAAAATATTTTCTGCCGGTTATGTTTTTGAGGGCTGATTTCTTGTCCTGTGATAAAAAGCCTTCTGTTTCAAGTGCCAAACCTTTCAGGAGAGCATTTTCAGGCTTTTGGCACCATCTTTGAGTGAATTGCCAAAAGTCAGATTTTTGCTAAAATTGTGACCCCAGGGCTTAGGGATTTTTTCAAAAAAATATTTTCTGCCGGTTAGATTTTTGAGGGCTGATTTCTTGTCCTGTGATAAAAAGCCTTCTGTTTCGAGTGCCAAACCATTGAGGAGAGCATTTTCAGGTTTTTGGCACCATTTTTGAGTGTATTGCCAAAAATAAGATTTTTGCTGAAATTGTGACCCCGGGGCTTAGGGATTTTTTCAAAAAAATATTTTCTGCCGGTTAAGTTTTTGAGGGCTGATTTCTTTTCCTCTGATAAAAAGCCTTCTGTTTCGAGTGCAAACCCCGGGGCTTAGGGATTTTTTCAAAAAAATATTTTCTGCCGGTTAGGTTTTTGAGGGCTGATTTCTTGTCCTGTGATAAAAAGCCTTCTGTTTCGAGTGCCAAACCATTGAGGAGAGCATTTTCAGGCTTTTGGCACCATCTTTGAGTGAATTGCCAAAAGTCAGATTTTTGCTGAAATTGTGACCCCGGGGCTTAGGGATTTTTCAAAAAAATATTTTCTGCCGGTTAGGTTTTTGAGGGCTGATTTCTTGTCCTGTGATAAAAAGCCTTCTGTTTCGAGTGCCAAACCTTTCAGGAGAGCATTTACAGGCTTTTGGCACAATCTTTGAGTGAATTGCCAAAAGTCAGATTTTTGCTAAAATTGTGATCCCGGGGCTTAGGGATTTTTTCAAAAAAATATTTTCTGCCGGTTAGGTTTTTGAGGGCTGATTTCTTGTCCTGTGATAAAAAGCCTTCTGTTTCAAGTGCCAAACCTTTCAGGAGAGCATTTTCAGGCTTTTGGCACCATCTTTGAGTGAATTGCCAAAAGTCAGATTTTTGCTAAAATTGTGACCCCGGGGCTTAGGGATTTTTTCAAAAAAATATTTTCTGCCGGTTATGTTTTTGAGGGCTGATTTCTTGTCCTGTGATAAAAAGCCTTCTGTTTCGAGTGCAAACCCCGGGGCTTAGGGATTTTTTCAAAAAAATATTTTCTGCCGGTTAAGTTTTTGAGGGCTGATTTCTTGTCCTGTGATAAAAAGCCTTCTGTTTCAAGTGCCAAACCTTTCAGGAGAGCATTTTCAGGCTTTTGGCACCATCTTTGAGTGAATTGCCAAAAGTCAGATTTTTGCTAAAATTGTGACCCCGGGGCTTAGGGATTTTTTCAAAAAAATATTTTCTGCCGGTTATGTTTTTGAGGGCTGATTTTTTGTCCTGTGATAAAAAGCCTTCTGTTTCGAGTGCAAACCCCGGGGCTTAGGGATTTTTTCAAAAAAATATTTTCTGCCGGTTAGGTTTTTGAGGGCTGATTTCTTGTCCTGTGATAAAAAGCCTTCTGTTTCGAGTGCCAAACCTTTCAGGAGAGCAATTTCAGGCTTTTGGCACCATTTTTGAGTGAATTGCCAAAAGTCAGATTTTTGCTGAAATTGTGACCCCGGGGCTTAGGGATTTTTTCAAAAAAATATTTTCGGCCGCTTAGGTTTTTGAGGGCTGATTTCTTGTCCTGTGATAAAAAGCCTTCTGTTTCGAGTGCCAAACCTTTCAGGAGAGCATTTTCAGGCTTTTGGCACCATTTTTGAGTGAATTGCCAAAAGTCAGATTTTTGCTGAAATTGTGACCCCGGGGCTTAGGGATTTTTTCAAAAAAATATTTTCTGCCGGTTAAGTTTTTGAGGGCTGATTTCTTTTCCTCTGATAAAAAGCCTTCTGTTTCGAGTGCAAACCCCGGGGCTTAGGGATTTTTTCAAAAAAATATTTTCTGCCGGTTAGGTTTTTGAGGGCTGATTTCTTGTCCTGTGATAAAAAGCCTTCTGTTTCGAGTGCCAAACCATTGAGGAGAGCATTTTCAGGCTTTTGGCACCATCTTTGAGTGAATTGCCAAAAGTCAGATTTTTGCTGAAATTGTGACCCCGGGGCTTAGGGATTTTTCAAAAAAATATTTTCTGCCGGTTAGGTTTTTGAGGGCTGATTTCTTGTCCTGTGATAAAAAGCCTTCTGTTTCGAGTGCAAACCCCGGGGCTTAGGGATTTTTTCAAAAAAATATTTTCTGCCTGTTAAGTTTTTGAGGGCTGATTTCTTGTCCTGTGATAAAAAGCCTTCTGTTTCAAGTGCCAAACCTTTCAGGAGAGCATTTTCAGGCTTTTGGCACCATCTTTGAGTGAATTGCCAAAAGTCAGATTTTTGCTAAGATTGTGACCCCGGGGCTTAGGGATTTTTTCAAAAAAATATTTTCTGCCGGTTATGTTTTTGAGGGCTGATTTCTTGTCCTGTGATAAAAAGCCTTCTGTTTCGAGTGCAAACCCCGGGGCTTAGGGATTTTTTCAAAAAAATATTTTCTGCCGGTTAGGTTTTTGAGGGCTGATTTCTTGTCCTGTGATAAAAAGCCTTCTGTTTCAAGTGCCAAACCTTTCAGGAGAGCATTTACAGGCTTTTGGCACCATCTTTGAGTGAATTGCCAAAAGTCAGATTTTTGCTAAAATTGTGACCCCGGGGCTTAGGGATTTTTTCAAAAAAATATTTTCTGCCGGTTATGTTTTTGAGGGCTGATTTCTTGTCCTGTGATAAAAAGCCTTCTGTTTCAAGTGCCAAACCTTTCAGGAGAGCATTTTCAGGCTTTTGGCACCATCTTTGAGTGAATTGCCAAAAGTCAGATTTTTGCTAAAATTGTGACCCCGGGGCTTAGGGATTTTTTCAAAAAAATATTTTCTGCCGGTTAGGTTTTTGAGGGCTGATTTCTTGTCCTGTGATAAAAAGCCTTCTGTTTCGAGTGCCAAACCATTGAGGAGAGCATTTTCAGGTTTTTGGCACCATTTTTGAGTGTATTGCCAAAAATAAGATTTTTGCTGAAATTGTGACCCCGGGGCTTAGGGATTTTTTCAAAAAAATATTTTCTGCCGGTTAAGTTTTTGAGGGCTGATTTCTTTTCCTCTGATAAAAAGCCTTCTGTTTCGAGTGCAAACCCCGGGGCTTAGGGATTTTTTCAAAAAAATATTTTCTGCCGGTTAGGTTTTTGAGGGCTGATTTCTTGTCCTGTGATAAAAAGCCTTCTGTTTCGAGTGCCAAACCATTGAGGAGAGCATTTTCAGGCTTTTGGCACCATCTTTGAGTGAATTGCCAAAAGTCAGATTTTTGCTGAAATTGTGACCCCGGGGCTTAGGGATTTTTCAAAAAAATATTTTCTGCCGGTTAGGTTTTTGAGGGCTGATTTCTTGTCCTGTGATAAAAAGCCTTCTGTTTCGAGTGCCAAACCTTTCAGGAGAGCATTTACAGGCTTTTGGCACAATCTTTGAGTGAATTGCCAAAAGTCAGATTTTTGCTAAAATTGTGATCCCGGGGCTTAGGGATTTTTTCAAAAAAATATTTTCTGCCGGTTAGGTTTTTGAGGGCTGATTTCTTGTCCTGTGATAAAAAGCCTTCTGTTTCAAGTGCCAAACCTTTCAGGAGAGCATTTTCAGGCTTTTGGCACCATCTTTGAGTGAATTGCCAAAAGTCAGATTTTTGCTAAAATTGTGACCCCGGGGCTTAGGGATTTTTTCAAAAAAATATTTTCTGCCGGTTATGTTTTTGAGGGCTGATTTCTTGTCCTGTGATAAAAAGCCTTCTGTTTCGAGTGCAAACCCCGGGGCTTAGGGATTTTTTCAAAAAAATATTTTCTGCCGGTTAAGTTTTTGAGGGCTGATTTCTTGTCCTGTGATAAAAAGCCTTCTGTTTCAAGTGCCAAACCTTTCAGGAGAGCATTTTCAGGCTTTTGGCACCATCTTTGAGTGAATTGCCAAAAGTCAGATTTTTGCTAAAATTGTGACCCCGGGGCTTAGGGATTTTTTCAAAAAAATATTTTCTGCCGGTTATGTTTTTGAGGGCTGATTTCTTGTCCTGTGATAAAAAGCCTTCTGTTTCGAGTGCAAACCCCGGGGCTTAGGGATTTTTTCAAAAAAATATTTTCTGCCGGTTAGGTTTTTGAGGGCTGATTTCTTGTCCTGTGATAAAAAGCCTTCTGTTTCGAGTGCCAAACCTTTCAGGAGAGCAATTTCAGGCTTTTCGCACCATTTTTGAGTGAATTGCCAAAAGTCAGATTTTTGCTGAAATTGTGACCCCGGGGCTTAGGGATTTTTTCAAAAAAATATTTTCTGCCGCTTAGGTTTTTGAGGGCTGATTTCTTGTCCTGTGATAAAAAGCCTTCTGTTTCGAGTGCCAAACCTTTCAGGAGAGCATTTTCAGGCTTTTGGCACCATTTTTGAGTGAATTGCCAAAAGTCAGATTTTTGCTGAAATTGTGACCCCGGGGCTTAGGGATTTTTTCAAAAAAATATTTTCTGCCGGTTAGGTTTTTGAGGGCTGATTTCTTGTCCTGTGATAAAAAGCCTTCTGTTTCAAGTGCCAAACGTTTCAGGAGAGCATTTTCAGGCTTTTGGCACCATCTTTGAGTGAATTGCCAAAAGTCAGATTTTTGCTGAAATTGTGACCCCGGGGCTTAGGGATTTTTCAAAAAAATATTTTCTGCCGGTTAGGTTTTTGAGGGCTGATTTCTTGTCCTGTGATAAAAAGCCTTCTGTTTCGAGTGCTAAAGCTTTCAGGGGATCATTTGCAGGTTTTTGGCACCATTTTTGAGTGTATTGCCAAAAATAAGATTTTTGCTGAAATTGTGACCCCGGGGCTTAGGGATTTTTTCAAAAAAATATTTTCTGCCGGTTAAGTTTTTGAGGGCTGATTTCTTTTCCTCTGATAAAAAGCCTTCTGTTTCGAGTGCAAACCCCGGGGCTTAGGGATTTTTTCAAAAAAATATTTTCTGCCGGTTAGGTTTTTGAGGGCTGATTTCTTGTCCTGTGATAAAAAGCCTTCTGTTTCGAGTGCCAAACCATTGAGGAGAGCATTTTCAGGCTTTTGGCACCATTTTTGAGTGAATTGCCAAAAGTCAGATTTTTGCTGAAATTGTGATCCCGGGGCTTAGGGATTTTTTCAAAAAAATATTTTCTGCCGGTTAAGTTTTTGAGGGCTGATTTCTTGTCCTGTGATAAAAAGCCTTCTGTTTCAAGTGCCAAAGCTTTCAGGAGAGCATTTTCAGGCTTTTGGCACCATCTTTGAGTGAATTGCCAAAAGTCAGATTTTTGCTGAAATTGTAACCCTGGGGCTTAGGGATTTTTCAAAAAAATATTTTCTGTCGGTTAGGTTTTTGAGGGCTGATTTCTTGTCCTGTGATAAAAAGCCTTCTGTTTCGAGTGCCAAACCTTTCAGGAGAGCATTTACAGGCTTTTGGCACCATCTTTGAGTGAATTGCCAAAAGTCAGATTTTTGCTGAAATTGTGACCCCGGGGCTTAGGGATTTTTCAAAAAAATATTTTCTGCCGGTTAGGTTTTTGAGGGCTGATTTCTTGTCCTGTGATAAAAAGCCTTCTGTTTCAAGTGCCAAACGTTTCAGGAGAGCATTTTCAGGCTTTTGGCACCATCTTTGAGTGAATTGCCAAAAGTCAGATTTTTGCTGAAATTGTGACCCCGGGGCTTAGGGATTTTTCAAAAAAATATTTTCTGCCGGTTAGGTTTTTGAGGGCTGATTTCTTGTCCTGTGATAAAAAGCCTTCTGTTTCGAGTGCTAAAGCTTTCAGGGGATCATTTGCAGGTTTTTGGCACCATTTTTGAGTGTATTGCCAAAAATAAGATTTTTGCTGAAATTGTGACCCCGGGGCTTAGGGATTTTTTCAAAAAAATATTTTCTGCCGGTTAAGTTTTTGAGGGCTGATTTCTTTTCCTCTGATAAAAAGCCTTCTGTTTCGAGTGCAAACCCCGGGGCTTAGGGATTTTTTCAAAAAAATATTTTCTGCCGGTTAGGTTTTTGAGGGCTGATTTCTTGTCCTGTGATAAAAAGCCTTCTGTTTCGAGTGCCAAACCATTGAGGAGAGCATTTTCAGGCTTTTGGCACCATTTTTGAGTGAATTGCCAAAAGTCAGATTTTTGCTGAAATTGTGATCCCGGGGCTTAGGGATTTTTTCAAAAAAATATTTTCTGCCGGTTAAGTTTTTGAGGGCTGATTTCTTGTCCTGTGATAAAAAGCCTTCTGTTTCAAGTGCCAAAGCTTTCAGGAGAGCATTTTCAGGCTTTTGGCACCATCTTTGAGTGAATTGCCAAAAGTCAGATTTTTGCTGAAATTGTAACCCTGGGGCTTAGGGATTTTTCAAAAAAATATTTTCTGTCGGTTAGGTTTTTGAGGGCTGATTTCTTGTCCTGTGATAAAAAGCCTTCTGTTTCGAGTGCCAAACCTTTCAGGAGAGCATTTACAGGCTTTTGGCACCATCTTTGAGTGAATTGCCAAAAGTCAGATTTTTGCTGAAATTGTGACCCCGGGGCTTAGGGATTTTTCAAAAAAATATTTTCTGCCGGTTAGGTTTTTGAGGGCTGATTTCTTGTCCTGTGATAAAAAGCCTTCTGTTTCAAGTGCCAAACGTTTCAGGAGAGCATTTTCAGGCTTTTGGCACCATCTTTGAGTGAATTGCCAAAAGTCAGATTTTTGCTGAAATTGTGACCCCGGGGCTTAGGGATTTTTCAAAAAAATATTTTCTGCCGGTTAGGTTTTTGAGGGCTGATTTCTTGTCCTGTGATAAAAAGCCTTCTGTTTCGAGTGCTAAAGCTTTCAGGGGATCATTTGCAGGTTTTTGGCACCATTTTTGAGTGTATTGCCAAAAATAAGATTTTTGCTGAAATTGTGACCCCGGGGCTTAGGGATTTTTTCAAAAAAATATTTTCTGCCGGTTAAGTTTTTGAGGGCTGATTTCTTTTCCTCTGATAAAAAGCCTTCTGTTTCGAGTGCAAACCCCGGGGCTTAGGGATTTTTTCAAAAAAATATTTTCTGCCGGTTAGGTTTTTGAGGGCTGATTTCTTGTCCTGTGATAAAAAGCCTTCTGTTTCGAGTGCCAAACCATTGAGGAGAGCATTTTCAGGCTTTTGGCACCATTTTTGAGTGAATTGCCAAAAGTCAGATTTTTGCTGAAATTGTGATCCCGGGGCTTAGGGATTTTTTCAAAAAAATATTTTCTGCCGGTTAAGTTTTTGAGGGCTGATTTCTTGTCCTGTGATAAAAAGCCTTCTGTTTCAAGTGCCAAAGCTTTCAGGAGAGCATTTTCAGGCTTTTGGCACCATCTTTGAGTGAATTGCCAAAAGTCAGATTTTTGCTGAAATTGTAACCCTGGGGCTTAGGGATTTTTCAAAAAAATATTTTCTGTCGGTTAGGTTTTTGAGGGCTGATTTCTTGTCCTGTGATAAAAAGCCTTCTGTTTCGAGTGCCAAACCTTTCAGGAGAGCATTTACAGGCTTTTGGCACCATCTTTGAGTGAATTGCCAAAAGTCAGATTTTTGCTAAAATTGTGATCCCGGGGCTTAGGGATTTTTTCAAAAAAATATTTTCTGCCGGTTAGGTTTTTGAGGGCTGATTTCTTGTCCTGTGATAAAAAGCCTTCTGTTTCAAGTGCCAAACCTTTCAGGAGAGCATTTTCAGGCTTTTGGCACCATCTTTGAGTGAATTGCCAAAAGTCAGATTTTTGCTAAAATTGTGACCCCGGGGCTTAGGGATTTTTTCAAAAAAATATTTTCTGCCGGTTATGTTTTTGAGGGCTGATTTCTTGTCCTGTGATAAAAAGCCTTCTGTTTCGAGTGCAAACCCCGGGGCTTAGGGATTTTTTCAAAAAAATATTTTCTGCCTGTTAAGTTTTTGAGGGCTGATTTCTTGTCCTGTGATAAAAAGCCTTCTGTTTCAAGTGCCAAACCTTTCAGGAGAGCATTTTCAGGCTTTTGGCACCATCTTTGAGTGAATTGCCAAAAGTCAGATTTTTGCTAAGATTGTGACCCCGGGGCTTAGGGATTTTTTCAAAAAAATATTTTCTGCCGGTTATGTTTTTGAGGGCTGATTTCTTGTCCTGTGATAAAAAGCCTTCTGTTTCGAGTGCAAACCCCGGGGCTTAGGGATTTTTTCAAAAAAATATTTTCTCCCGGTTAGGTTTTTGAGGGCTGATTTCTTGTCCTGTGATAAAAAGCCTTCTGTTTCAAGTGCCAAACCTTTCAGGAGAGCATTTACAGGCTTTTGGCACCATCTTTGAGTGAATTGCCAAAAGTCAGATTTTTGCTAAAATTGTGACCCCGGGGCTTAGGGATTTTTTCAAAAAAATATTTTCTGCCGGTTAAGTTTTTGAGGGCTGATTTCTTGTCCTGTGATAAAAAGCCTTCTGTTTCAAGTGCCAAACCTTTCAGGAGAGCATTTTCAGGCTTTTGGCACCATCTTTGAGTGAATTGCCAAAAGTCAGATTTTTGCTGAAATTGTAACCCTGGGGCTTAGGGATTTTTCAAAAAAATATTTTCTGTCGGTTAGGTTTTTGAGGGCTGATTTCTTGTCCTGTGATAAAAAGCCTTCTGTTTCGAGTGCCAAACCTTTCAGGAGAGCATTTACAGGCTTTTGGCACCATCTTTGAGTGAATTGCCAAAAGTCAGATTTTTGCTAAAATTGTGATCCCGGGGCTTAGGGATTTTTTCAAAAAAATATTTTCTGCCGGTTAGGTTTTTGAGGGCTGATTTCTTGTCCTGTGATAAAAAGCCTTCTGTTTCAAGTGCCAAACCTTTCAGGAGAGCATTTTCAGGCTTTTGGCACCATCTTTGAGTGAATTGCCAAAAGTCAGATTTTTGCTGAAATTGTGACCCCGGGGCTTAGGGATTTTTCAAAAAAATATTTTCTGCCGGTTAGGTTTTTGAGGGCTGATTTCTTGTCCTGTGATAAAAAGCCTTCTGTTTCGAGTGCCAAACCTTTCAGGAGAGCATTTACAGGCTTTTGGCACCATCTTTGAGTGAATTGCCAAAAGTCAGATTTTTGCTAAAATTGTGATCCCGGGGCTTAGGGATTTTTTCAAAAAAATATTTTCTGCCGGTTAGGTTTTTGAGGGCTGATTTCTTGTCCTGTGATAAAAAGCCTTCTGTTTCAAGTGCCAAACCTTTCAGGAGAGCATTTTCAGGCTTTTGGCACCATCTTTGAGTGAATTGCCAAAAGTCAGATTTTTGCTAAAATTGTGACCCCGGGGCTTAGGGATTTTTTCAAAAAAATATTTTCTGCCGGTTATGTTTTTGAGGGCTGATTTCTTGTCCTGTGATAAAAAGCCTTCTGTTTCGAGTGCAAACCCCGGGGCTTAGGGATTTTTTCAAAAAAATATTTTCTGCCTGTTAAGTTTTTGAGGGCTGATTTCTTGTCCTGTGATAAAAAGCCTTCTGTTTCAAGTGCCAAACCTTTCAGGAGAGCATTTTCAGGCTTTTGGCACCATCTTTGAGTGAATTGCCAAAAGTCAGATTTTTGCTAAGATTGTGACCCCGGGGCTTAGGGATTTTTTCAAAAAAATATTTTCTGCCGGTTATGTTTTTGAGGGCTGATTTCTTGTCCTGTGATAAAAAGCCTTCTGTTTCGAGTGCCAAACCTTTCAGGAGAGCATTTACAGGCTTTTGGCACCATCTTTGAGTGAATTGCCAAAAGTCAGATTTTTGCTAAAATTGTGATCCCGGGGCTTAGGGATTTTTTCAAAAAAATATTTTCTGCCGGTTAGGTTTTTGAGGGCTGATTTCTTGTCCTGTGATAAAAAGCCTTCTGTTTCAAGTGCCAAACCTTTCAGGAGAGCATTTTCAGGCTTTTGGCACCATCTTTGAGTGAATTGCCAAAAGTCAGATTTTTGCTAAAATTGTGACCCCGGGGCTTAGGGATTTTTTCAAAAAAATATTTTCTGCCGGTTATGTTTTTGAGGGCTGATTTCTTGTCCTGTGATAAAAAGCCTTCTGTTTCGAGTGCAAACCCCGGGGCTTAGGGATTTTTTCAAAAAAATATTTTCTGCCTGTTAAGTTTTTGAGGGCTGATTTCTTGTCCTGTGATAAAAAGCCTTCTGTTTCAAGTGGCAAACCTTTCAGGAGAGCATTTTCAGGCTTTTGGCACCATCTTTGAGTGAATTGCCAAAAGTCAGATTTTTGCTAAAATTGTGACCCCGGGGCTTAGGGATTTTTTCAAAAAAATATTTTCTGCCGGTTAGGTTTTTGAGGGCTGATTTCTTGTCCTGTGATAAAAAGCCTTCTGTTTCGAGTGCAAACCCCGGGGCTTAGGGATTTTTTCAAAAAAATATTTTCTGCCTGTTAAGTTTTTGAGGGCTGATTTCTTGTCCTGTGATAAAAAGCCTTCTGTTTCAAGTGCCAAACCTTTCAGGAGAGCATTTTCAGGCTTTTGGCACCATCTTTGAGTGAATTGCCAAAAGTCAGATTTTTGCTAAGATTGTGACCCCGGGGCTTAGGGATTTTTTCAAAAAAATATTTTCTGCCGGTTATGTTTTTGAGGGCTGATTTCTTGTCCTGTGATAAAAAGCCTTCTGTTTCGAGTGCCAAACCTTTCAGGAGAGCATTTACAGGCTTTTGGCACCATCTTTGAGTGAATTGCCAAAAGTCAGATTTTTGCTAAAATTGTGATCCCGGGGCTTAGGGATTTTTTCAAAAAAATATTTTCTGCCGGTTAGGTTTTTGAGGGCTGATTTCTTGTCCTGTGATAAAAAGCCTTCTGTTTCAAGTGCCAAACCTTTCAGGAGAGCATTTTCAGGCTTTTGGCACCATCTTTGAGTGAATTGCCAAAAGTCAGATTTTTGCTAAAATTGTGACCCCGGGGCTTAGGGATTTTTTCAAAAAAATATTTTCTGCCGGTTATGTTTTTGAGGGCTGATTTCTTGTCCTGTGATAAAAAGCCTTCTGTTTCGAGTGCAAACCCCGGGGCTTAGGGATTTTTTCAAAAAAATATTTTCTGCCTGTTAAGTTTTTGAGGGCTGATTTCTTGTCCTGTGATAAAAAGCCTTCTGTTTCAAGTGCCAAACCTTTCAGGAGAGCATTTTCAGGCTTTTGGCACCATCTTTGAGTGAATTGCCAAAAGTCAGATTTTTGCTAAGATTGTGACCCCGGGGCTTAGGGATTTTTTCAAAAAAATATTTTCTGCCGGTTATGTTTTTGAGGGCTGATTTCTTGTCCTGTGATAAAAAGCCTTCTGTTTCGAGTGCAAACCCCGGGGCTTAGGGATTTTTTCAAAAAAATATTTTCTGCCGGTTAGGTTTTTGAGGGCTGATTTCTTGTCCTGTGATAAAAAGCCTTCTGTTTCAAGTGCCAAACCTTTCAGGAGAGCATTTACAGGCTTTTGGCACCATCTTTGAGTGAATTGCCAAAAGTCAGATTTTTGCTAAAATTGTGACCCCGGGGCTTAGGGATTTTTTCAAAAAAATATTTTCTGCCGGTTAAGTTTTTGAGGGCTGATTTCTTGTCCTGTGATAAAAAGCCTTCTGTTTCAAGTGCCAAACCTTTCAGGAGAGCATTTTCAGGCTTTTGGCACCATCTTTGAGTGAATTGCCAAAAGTCAGATTTTTGCTGAAATTGTAACCCTGGGGCTTAGGGATTTTTCAAAAAAATATTTTCTGTCGGTTAGGTTTTTGAGGGCTGATTTCTTGTCCTGTGATAAAAAGCCTTCTGTTTCGAGTGCCAAACCTTTCAGGAGAGCATTTACAGGCTTTTGGCACCATCTTTGAGTGAATTGCCAAAAGTCAGATTTTTGCTAAAATTGTGATCCCGGGGCTTAGGGATTTTTTCAAAAAAATATTTTCTGCCGGTTAGGTTTTTGAGGGCTGATTTCTTGTCCTGTGATAAAAAGCCTTCTGTTTCAAGTGCCAAACCTTTCAGGAGAGCATTTTCAGGCTTTTGGCACCATCTTTGAGTGAATTGCCAAAAGTCAGATTTTTGCTAAAATTGTGACCCCGGGGCTTAGGGATTTTTTCAAAAAAATATTTTCTGCCGGTTATGTTTTTGAGGGCTGATTTCTTGTCCTGTGATAAAAAGCCTTCTGTTTCGAGTGCAAACCCCGGGGCTTAGGGATTTTTTCAAAAAAATATTTTCTGCCGGTTAGGTTTTTGAGGGCTGATTTCTTGTCCTGTGATAAAAAGCCTTCTGTTTCAAGTGCCAAACCTTTCAGGAGAGCATTTACAGGCTTTTGGCACCATCTTTGAGTGAATTGCCAAAAGTCAGATTTTTGCTAAAATTGTGACCCCGGGGCTTAGGGATTTTTTCAAAAAAATATTTTCTGCCGGTTAAGTTTTTGAGGGCTGATTTCTTGTCCTGTGATAAAAAGCCTTCTGTTTCAAGTGCCAAACCTTTCAGGAGAGCATTTTCAGGCTTTTGGCACCATCTTTGAGTGAATTGCCAAAAGTCAGATTTTTGCTGAAATTGTAACCCTGGGGCTTAGGGATTTTTCAAAAAAATATTTTCTGTCGGTTAGGTTTTTGAGGGCTGATTTCTTGTCCTGTGATAAAAAGCCTTCTGTTTCGAGTGCCAAACCTTTCAGGAGAGCATTTACAGGCTTTTGGCACCATCTTTGAGTGAATTGCCAAAAGTCAGATTTTTGCTAAAATTGTGATCCCGGGGCTTAGGGATTTTTTCAAAAAAATATTTTCTGCCGGTTAGGTTTTTGAGGGCTGATTTCTTGTCCTGTGATAAAAAGCCTTCTGTTTCAAGTGCCAAACCTTTCAGGAGAGCATTTTCAGGCTTTTGGCACCATCTTTGAGTGAATTGCCAAAAGTCAGATTTTTGCTAAAATTGTGACCCCGGGGCTTAGGGATTTTTTCAAAAAAATATTTTCTGCCGGTTAGGTTTTTGAGGGCTGATTTCTTGTCCTGTGATAAAAAGCCTTCTGTTTCGAGTGCCAAACCATTGAGGAGAGCATTTTCAGGTTTTTGGCACCATTTTTTAGTGTATTGCCAAAAATAAGATTTTTGCTGAAATTGTGACCCCGGGGCTTAGGGATTTTTTCAAAAAAATATTTTCTGCCGGTTAAGTTTTTGAGGGCTGATTTCTTTTCCACTGATAAAAAGCCTTCTGTTTCGAGTGCAAACCCCGGGGCTTAGGGATTTTTTCAAAAAAATATTTTCTGCCGGTTAGGTTTTTGAGGGCTGATTTCTTGTCCTGTGATAAAAAGCCTTCTGTTTCGAGTGCCAAACCATTGAGGAGAGCATTTTCAGGCTTTTGGCACCATCTTTGAGTGAATTGCCAAAAGTCAGATTTTTGCTGAAATTGTGACCCCGGGGCTTAGGGATTTTTCAAAAAAATATTTTCTGCCGGTTAGGTTTTTGAGGGCTGATTTCTTGTCCTGTGATAAAAAGCCTTCTGTTTCGAGTGCAAACCCCGGGGCTTAGGGATTTTTTCAAAAAAATATTTTCTGCCTGTTAAGTTTTTGAGGGCTGATTTCTTGTCCTGTGATAAAAAGCCTTCTGTTTCAAGTGCCAAACCTTTCAGGAGAGCATTTTCAGGCTTTTGGCACCATCTTTGAGTGAATTGCCAAAAGTCAGATTTTTGCTAAGATTGTGACCCCGGGGCTTAGGGATTTTTTCAAAAAAATATTTTCTGCCGGTTATGTTTTTGAGGGCTGATTTCTTGTCCTGTGATAAAAAGCCTTCTGTTTCGAGTGCAAACCCCGGGGCTTAGGGATTTTTTCAAAAAAATATTTTCTGCCGGTTAGGTTTTTGAGGGCTGATTTCTTGTCCTGTGATAAAAAGCCTTCTGTTTCAAGTGCCAAACCTTTCAGGAGAGCATTTACAGGCTTTTGGCACCATCTTTGAGTGAATTGCCAAAAGTCAGATTTTTGCTAAAATTGTGACCCCGGGGCTTAGGGATTTTTTCAAAAAAATATTTTCTGCCGGTTATGTTTTTGAGGGCTGATTTCTTGTCCTGTGATAAAAAGCCTTCTGTTTCAAGTGCCAAACCTTTCAGGAGAGCATTTTCAGGCTTTTGGCACCATCTTTGAGTGAATTGCCAAAAGTCAGATTTTTGCTAAGATTGTGACCCCGGGGCTTAGGGATTTTTTCAAAAAAATATTTTCTGCCGGTTAGGTTTTTGAGGGCTGATTTCTTGTCCTGTGATAAAAAGCCTTCTGTTTCGAGTGCAAACCCCGGGGCTTAGGGATTTTTTCAAAAAAATATTTTCTGCCGGTTAGGTTTTTGAGGGCTGATTTCTTGTCCTGTGATAAAAAGCCTTCTGTTTCAAGTGCCAAACCTTTCAGGAGAGCATTTACAGGCTTTTGGCACCATCTTTGAGTGAATTGCCAAAAGTCAGATTTTTGCTAAAATTGTGACCCCGGGGCTTAGGGATTTTTTCAAAAAAATATTTTCTGCCGGTTATGTTTTTGAGGGCTGATTTCTTGTCCTGTGATAAAAAGCCTTCTGTTTCAAGTGCCAAACCTTTCAGGAGAGCATTTTCAGGCTTTTGGCACCATCTTTGAGTGAATTGCCAAAAGTCAGATTTTTGCTAAAATTGTGACCCCGGGGCTTAGGGATTTTTTCAAAAAAATATTTTCTGCCGGTTAGGTTTTTGAGGGCTGATTTCTTGTCCTGTGATAAAAAGCCTTCTGTTTCGAGTGCCAAACCATTGAGGAGAGCATTTTCAGGTTTTTGGCACCATTTTTGAGTGTATTGCCAAAAATAAGATTTTTGCTGAAATTGTGACCCCGGGGCTTAGGGATTTTTTCAAAAAAATATTTTCTGCCGGTTAAGTTTTTGAGGGCTGATTTCTTTTCCTCTGATAAAAAGCCTTCTGTTTCGAGTGCAAACCCCGGGGCTTAGGGATTTTTTCAAAAAAATATTTTCTGCCGGTTAGGTTTTTGAGGGCTGATTTCTTGTCCTGTGATAAAAAGCCTTCTGTTTCGAGTGCCAAACCATTGAGGAGAGCATTTTCAGGCTTTTGGCACCATCTTTGAGTGAATTGCCAAAAGTCAGATTTTTGCTGAAATTGTGACCCCGGGGCTTAGGGATTTTTCAAAAAAATATTTTCTGCCGGTTAGGTTTTTGAGGGCTGATTTCTTGTCCTGTGATAAAAAGCCTTCTGTTTCGAGTGCCAAACCTTTCAGGAGAGCATTTACAGGCTTTTGGCACAATCTTTGAGTGAATTGCCAAAAGTCAGATTTTTGCTAAAATTGTGATCCCGGGGCTTAGGGATTTTTTCAAAAAAATATTTTCTGCCGGTTAGGTTTTTGAGGGCTGATTTCTTGTCCTGTGATAAAAAGCCTTCTGTTTCAAGTGCCAAACCTTTCAGGAGAGCATTTTCAGGCTTTTGGCACCATCTTTGAGTGAATTGCCAAAAGTCAGATTTTTGCTAAAATTGTGACCCCGGGGCTTAGGGATTTTTTCAAAAAAATATTTTCTGCCGGTTAAGTTTTTGAGGGCTGATTTCTTGTCCTGTGATAAAAAGCCTTCTGTTTCAAGTGCCAAACCTTTCAGGAGAGCATTTTCAGGCTTTTGGCACCATCTTTGAGTGAATTGCCAAAAGTCAGATTTTTGCTAAGATTGTGACCCCGGGGCTTAGGGATTTTTTCAAAAAAATATTTTCTGCCGGTTATGTTTTTGAGGGCTGATTTCTTGTCCTGTGATAAAAAGCCTTCTGTTTCGAGTGCAAACCCCGGGGCTTAGGGATTTTTTCAAAAAAATATTTTCTGCCGGTTAGGTTTTTGAGGGCTGATTTCTTGTCCTGTGATAAAAAGCCTTCTGTTTCGAGTGCCAAACCTTTCAGGGGAGCAATTTCAGGCTTTTGGCACCATTTTTGAGTGAATTGCCAAAAGTCAGATTTTTGCTGAAATTGTGACCCCGGGGCTTAGGGATTTTTTCAAAAAAATATTTTCTGCCGCTTAGGTTTTTGAGGGCTGATTTCTTGTCCTGTGATAAAAAGCCTTCTGTTTCGAGTGCCAAACCTTTCAGGAGAGCATTTTCAGGCTTTTGGCACCATTTTTGAGTGAATTGCCAAAAGTCAGATTTTTGCTGAAATTGTGACCCCGGGGCTTAGGGATTTTTTCAAAAAAAAATTTTCTGCCGGTTAGGTTTTTGAGGGCTGATTTCTTGTCCTGTGATAAAAAGCCTTCTGTTTCAAGTGCCAAACGTTTCAGGAGAGCATTTTCAGGCTTTTGGCACCATCTTTGAGTGAATTGCCAAAAGTCAGATTTTTGCTGAAATTGTGACCCCGGGGCTTAGGGATTTTTCAAAAAAATATTTTCTGCCGGTTAGGTTTTTGAGGGCTGATTTCTTGTCCTGTGATAAAAAGCCTTCTGTTTCGAGTGCCAAACCTTTCAGGAGAGCATTTTCAGGCTTTTGGCACCATCTTTGAGTGAATTGCCAAAAGTCAGATTTTTGCTAAAATTGTGACCCCGGGGCTTAGGGATTTTTTCAAAAAAATATTTTCTGCCGCTTAGGTTTTTGAGGGCTGATTTCTTGTCCTGTGATAAAAAGCCTTCTGTTTCGAGTGCCAAACCTTTCAGGAGAGCATTTTCAGGCTTTTGGTACCATTTTTGAGTGAATTGCCAAAAGTCAGATTTTTGCTGAAATTGTGACCCCGGGGCTTAGGGATTTTTTCAAAAAAAAATTTTCTGCCGGTTAGGTTTTTGAGGGCTGATTTCTTGTCCTGTGATAAAAAGCCTTCTGTTTCGAGTGCAAAACCCGGGGCTTAGGGATTTTTTTTCAAAAAAATATTTTCTGCCGGTTAGGTTTTTGAGGGCTGATTTCTTGTCCTGTGATAAAAAGCCTTCTGTTTCGAGTGCAAACCCCCGGGGTTAGGGATTTTTTCAAAAAAATATTTTCTGCCGGTTAGGTTTTTAAGGGCTGATTTCTTGTCCTGTGATAAAAAGCCTTCTGTTTCGAGTGCCAAACCTTTGAGGAGAGCACTTTCAAGCTTTTGGCACCATCTTTGAGTGAATTGCCAAAAGTCAGATTTTTGCTGAAATTGTGACCCCGGGGCTTAGGGATTTTTTCAAAAAAATATTTTCTGCCGGTTAGGTTTTTGAGGGCTGATTTCTTGTCCTGTGATAAAAAGCCTTCTGTTTCGAGTGCCAAACCTTTGAGTAGAGCATTTTCAAGCTTTTGGCTCCATTTTTGAGTGAATTGCCAAAAGTCAGATTTTTGCTGAAATTGTGACCCTGGGGCTTAGGGATTTTTTCAAAAAAATATTTTCTGCCGGTTAAGTTTTTGAGGGCTGATTTCTTGTCCTGTGATAAAAAGCCTTCTGTTTCAAGTGCCAAACCTTTCAGGAGAGCATTTTCAGGCTTTTGGCACCATCTTTGAGTGAATTTCCAAAAGTCAGATTTTTGCTGAAATTGTGACCCCGGGGCTTAGGGATTTTTTCAAAAAAATATTTTCTGCCGGTTAAGTTTTTGAGGGCTGATTTCTTGTCCTGTGATAAAAAGCCTTCTGTTTCAAGTGCCAAACCTTTCAGGAGAGCATTTACAGGCTTTTGGCACCATCTTTGAGTGAATTGCCAAAAGTCAGATTTTTGCTAAAATTGTGACCCCGGGGCTTAGGGATTTTTTCAAAAAAATATTTTCTGCCGGTTATGTTTTTGAGGGCTGAATTCTTGTCCTGTGATAAAAAGCCTTCTGTTTCGAGTGCCAAACCTTTCAGGAGAGCATTTTCAGGCTTTTGGCACCATTTTTGAGTGAATTGCCAAAAGTCAGATTTTTGCTGAAATTGTGACCCCGGGGCTTAGGGATTTTTTCAAAAAAATATTTTCTGCCGGTTATGTTTTTGAGGGCTGATTTCTTGTCCTGTGATAAAAAGCCTTCTGTTTCGAGTGCCAAACCTTTCAGGAGAGCATTTTCAGGCTTTTGGCACCATTTTTGAGTGAATTGCCAAAAGTCAGATTTTTGCTGAAATTGTGACCCCGGGGCTTAGGGATTTTTTTCAAAAAAATATTTTCTGCCGGTTAAGTTTTTGAGGGCTGATTTCTTGTCCTGTGATAAAAAGCCTTCTGTTTCGAGTGCCAAACCCCGGGGCTTAGGGATTTTTTCAAAAAAATATTTTCTGCCGGTTAGGTTTTTGAGGGCTGATTTCTTTTCCTGTGATAAAAAGCCTTCTGTTTCGAGTGCCAAACCCATTGAGGAGAGCATTTTCAGGCTTTTGGCACCATTTTTGAGTGAATTGCCAAAAGTCAGATTTTTGCTGAAATTGTGACCCCGGGGCTTAGGGATTTTTTCAAAAAAATATTTTCTGCCGGTTAAGTTTTTGAGGGCTGATTTCTTGTCCTGTGATAAAAAGCCTTCTGTTTCGAGTGCCAAACCTTTCAGGAGAGCATTTTCAGGCTTTTGGCACCATTTTTGAGTGAATTGCCAAAATTCCGATTTTTGCTGAAGTTGTGACCCCGGGGCTTAGGGATTTTTTCAAAAAAATATTTTCTACCGGTTAAGTTTTTGAGGGCTGATTTCTTGTCCTTTGATAAAAAGCCTTCTGTTTCGCGTGCCAAACCTTTCAGGAGAGCATTTTCAAGCTTTTGCCACCATTTTTGAGTGAATTGCCAAAAGTCAGATTTTTGCTGAAATTGTGACCCCGGGGCTTAGGGATTTTTTCAAAAAAATATTTTCTGCCGGTTAGGTTTTTGAGGGCTGATTTCTTGTCCTGTGATAAAAAGCCTTCTGTTTCAAGTGCCAAACCTTTCAGGAGAGCATTTTCAGGCTTTTGGCACCATCTTTGAGTGAATTTCCAAAAGTCAGATTTTTGCTCAAATTGTGACCCCGGGGCTTAGGGATTTTTTCAAAAAAATATTTTCTGCCGGTTATGTTTTTGAGGGCTGATTTCTTGTTCTGTGATAAAAAGCCTTCTGTTTCGAGTGCCAAACCCCGGGGCTTAGGGATTTTTTCAAAAAAATATTTTCTGCCGGTTAGGTTTTTGAGGGCTGATTTCTTGTCCTGTGATAAAAAGCCTTCTGTTTCGAGTGCCAAACCATTGAGGAGAGTATTTTCAGGCTTTTGGCACCATTTTTGAGTGAATTGCCAAAAGTCAGATTTTTGCTGAAATTGTGACCCCGGGGCTTAGGGATTTTTTCAAAAAAATATTTTCTGCCGGTTATGTTTTTGAGGGCTGATTTCTTGTCCTGTGATAAAAAGCCTTCTGTTTCGAGTGCCAAACCTTTCAGGAGAGCATTTTCAGGCTTTTGGCACCATATTTGAGTGAATTGCCAAAAGTCAGATTTTTGCTGAAATTGTGACCCCGGGGCTTAGGGATTTTTTCAAAAAAATATTTTCTGCCGGTTAAGTTTTTGAGGGCTGATTTCTTGTCCTGTGATAAAAAGCCTTCTGTTTCAAGTGCCAAACCTTTCAGGAGAGCATTTTCAGGCTTTTGGCACCATCTTTGAGTGAATTGCCAAAAGTCAGATTTTTACTGAAATTGTGACCCCGGGGCTTAGGGATTTTTTCAAAAAAATATTTTCTGCCGGTTATGTTTTTGAGGGCTGATTTCTTGTCCTGTGATAAAAAGCCTTCTGTTTCGAGTGCCAAACCCCGGGGCTTAGGGATTTTTTCAAAAAAATATTTTCTGCCGGTTAGGTTTTTGAAGGCTGATTTCTTTTCCTGTGATAAAAAGCCTTCTGTTTCGAGTGCCAAACCCATTGAGGAGAGCATTTTCAGGCTTTTGGCACCATTTTTGAGTGAATTGCCAAAAGTCAGATTTTTGCTGAAATTGTGACCCCGGGGCTTAGGGATTTTTTCAAAAAAATATTTTCTGCCGGTTAAGTTTTTGAGGGCTGATTTCTTGTCCTGTGATAAAAAGCCTTCTGTTTCGAGTGCCAAACCTTTCAGGAGAGGATTTTCAGGCTTTTGGCACCATTTTTGAGTGAATTGCCAAAATTCAGATTTTTGCTGAAGTTGTGACCCCGGGGCTTAGGGATTTTTTCAAAAAAATATTTTCTACCGGTTAAGTTTTTGAGGGTTGATTTCTTGTCCTTTGATAAAAAGCCTTCTGTTTCGCGTGCCAAACCTTTCAGGAGAGCATTTTCAAGCTTTTGCCACCATTTTTGAGTGAATTGCCAAAAGTCAGATTTTTGCTGAAATTGTGACCCCGGGGCTTAGGGATTTTTTCAAAAAAATATTTTCTGCCGCTTAGGTTTTTGAGGGCTGATTTCTTGTCCTGTGATAAAAAGCCTTCTGTTTCGAGTGCCAAACCATTGAGGAGAGTATTTTCAGGCTTTTGGCACCATTTTTGAGAGAATTGCCAGAAGTCAGATTTTTGCTGAAATTGTGACCCCGGGGCTTAGGGATTTTTTCAAAAAAATATTTTCTGCCGGTTAAGTTTTTGAGGGCTGATTTCTTGTCCTGTGATAAAAAGCCTTCTGTTTCAAGTGCCAAACCTTTCAGGAGAGCATTTTCAGGCTTTTGGCACCATCTTTGAGTGAATTGCCAAAAGTCAGATTTTTGCTGAAATTGTGACCCCGGGGCTAAGGGATTTTTTCAAAAAAATATTTTCTGCCGGTTATGTTTTTGAGGGCTGATTTCTTGTCCTGTGATAAAAAGCCTTCTGTTTCGAGTGCCAAACCTTTCAGGAGAGCATTTTCAGGCTTTTGTCACCATTTTTGAGTGAATTGCCAAAATTCAGATTTTTGCTGAAGTTGTGACCCCGGGGCTTAGGGATTTTTTCAAAAAAATATTTTCTACCGGTTAAGTTTTTGAGGGCTGATTTCTTGTCCTTTGATAAAAAGCCTTCTGTTTCGCGTGCCAAACCTTTCAGGAGAGCATTTTCAAGCTTTTGGCACCATTTTTGAGTGAATTGCCAAAAGTCAGATTTTTGCTGAAATTGTGACCCCGGGGCTTAGGGATTTTTTCAAAAAAATATTTTCTGCCGGTTAAGTTTTTGAGGGCTGATTTCTTGTCCTGTGATAAAAAGCCTTCTGTTTCGAGTGCCAAACCTTTCAGGAGAGCATTTTCAGGCTTTTGGCACCATTTTTGAGTGAATTGCCAAAATTCAGATTTTTGCTGAAATTGTGACCCCGGGGCTTAGGGATTTTTTCAAAAAAATATTTTCTGCCGGTTAAGTTTTTGAGTGCTGATTTCTCGTCCTGTGATAAAAAGCCTTCTGTTTCAAGTGCCAAACCTTTCAGGAGAGCATTTGAAACCGGTTGGCACCATTTTTGAGTGAATTGCCAAAAGTCAGATTTTTGCTGAAATTGTGACCCCGGGGCTTAGGGATTTTTTCAAAGAAATATTTTCTGCCGGTTAGTTTTTTGAGGGCTGATTTCTTGTCCTGTGATAAAAAGCCTTCTGTTTCGAGTGCCAAACCTTTGAGGAGAGCATTTTCAGGCATTTGGCACCATCTTTGAGTGAATTGCCAGAAGTCAGATTTTTGCTAAAATTGTGACCCCGGGGCTTAGGGATTTTTTCAAAAAAATATTTTCTGCCGGTTAGGTTTTTGAGGGCTGATTTCTTGTCCTGTGATAAAAAGCCTTCTGTTTCAAGTGCCAAACCTTTCAGGAGAGCATTTTCAGGCTTTTGCACCATCTTTGAGTGAATTTCCAAAAGTCAGATTTTTGCTCAAATTGTGACCCCGGGGCTTAGGGATTTTTTCAAAAAAATATTTTCTGCCGGTTATGTTTTTGAGGGCTGATTTCTTGTTCTGTGATAAAAAGCCTTCTGTTTCGAGTGCCAAACCCCGGGGCTTAGGGATTTTTTTAAAAAAATATTTTCTGCCGGTTAAGTTTTTGAGGGCTGATTTCTTGTCCTGTGATAAAAAGCCTTCTGTTTCGAGTGCCAAACCTTTCAGGAGAGCATTTTCAGGCTTTTGGCACCATCTTTGAGTGAATTGCCAAAATTCAGATTTTTGCTGAAATTGTGACCCCGGGGCTTAGGGATTTTTCAAAAAAATATTTTCTGCTGGTTAGGTTTTTGAGGGCTGATTTCTTGTCCTGTGATAAAAAGCCTTCTGTTTCGAGTGCCAAACCTTTGAGGAGAGCATTTTCAAGCTTTTGGCACCATTTTTGAGTGAATTGCCAAAAGTCAGATTTTTGCTGAAATTGTGACCCCGGGGCTAAGGGATTTTTTCAAAAAAATATTTTCTGCCGGTTATGTTTTTGAGGGCTGATTTCTTGTCCTGTGATAAAAAGCCTTCTGTTTCGAGTGCCAAACCTTTCAGGAGAGCATTTTCAGGCTTTTGTCACCATTTTTGAGTGAATTGTCAAAATTCAGATTTTTGCTGAAGTTGTGACCCCGGGGCTTAGGGATTTTTTCAAAAAAATATTTTCTACCGGTTAAGTTTTTGAGGGCTGATATCTTGTCCTTTGATAAAAAGCCTTCTGTTTCGCGTGCCAAACCTTTCAGGAGAGCATTTTCAAGCTTTTGGCACCATTTTTGAGTGAATTGCCAAAATTCAGATTTTTGCTGAAATTGTGACCCCGGGGCTTAGGGATTTTTTCAAAGAAATATTTTCTGCCGGTTAGTTTTTTGAGGGCTGATTTCTTGTCCTGTGATAAAAAGCCTTCTGTTTCGAGTGCCAAACCTTTGAGGAGAGCATTTTCAGGCTTTTGGCACCATCTTTGAGTGAATTGCCAAAAGTCAGATTTTTGCTGAAATTGTGACCCCGGGGCTTAGGGATTTTTTCAAAGAAATATTTTCTGCCGGTTAGTTTTTTGAGGGCTGATTTCTTGTCCTGTGATAAAAAGCCTTCTGTTTCGAGTGCCAAACCTTTGAGGAGAGCATTTTCAGGCTTTTGGCACCATCTTTGAGTGAATTGCCAAAATTCTGATTTTTGCTGAAATTGTGACCCCGGGGCTTAGGGATTTTTCAAAAAAATATTTTCTGCTGGTTAGGTTTTTGAGGGCTGATTTCTTGTCCTGTGATAAAAAGCCTTCTGTTTCGAGTGCCAAACCCCGGGGCTTAGGGATTTTTTCAAAAAAATATTTTCTGCCGGTTAAGTTTTTGAGGGCTGATTTCTTGTCCTGTGATAAAAAGCCTTCTGTTTCGAGTGCCAAACCTTTCAGGAGAGCATTTTCAGGCTTTTGGCACCATCTTTGAGGGAATTGCCAAAATTCTGATTTTTGCTGAAATTGTGACCCCGGGGCTTAGGGATTTTTTCAAAAAAATATTTTCTACCGGTTAAGTTTTTGAGGGCTGATTTCTTGTCCTTTGATAAAAAGCCTTCTGTTTCGCGTGCCAAACCTTTCAGGAGAGGATTTTCAAGCTTTTGGCACCATTTTTGAGTGAATTGCCAAAATTCAGATTTTTGCTGAAATTGTGACCCCGGGGCTTAGGGATTTTTTCAAAGAAATATTTTCTGCCGGTTAGTTTTTTGAGGGCTGATTTCTTGTCCTGTGATAAAAAGACTTCTGTATCGAGTGCCAAACCTTTCAGGAGAGCATTTTCAGGCTTTTGGCACCATCTTTGAGTGAATTGCCAAAAGTCAGATTTTTGCTGAAATTGTGACCCCGGGGCTTAGGGATTTTTTCAAAAAAATATTTTCTGCCGGTTAAGTTTTTGAGGGCTGATTTCTTGTCCTGTGATAAAAAGCCTTCTGTTTCGAGTGCCAAACCTTTCAGGAGAGCATTTTCAGGCTTTTGGCAGCATCTTTGAGAGAATTGCCAAAATTCAGATTTTTGCTGAAATTGTGACCCCGGGGCTTAGGGATTTTTTCAAAAAAATATTTTCTGCCGGTTAAGTTTTTGAGTGCTGATTTCTCGTCCTGTGATAAAAAGCCTTCTGTTTCAAGTGCCAAACCTTTCAGGAGAGCATTTGAAACCGGTTGGCACCATTTTTGAGTGAATTGCCAAAAGTCAGATGTTTGCTGAAATTGTGACCCCGGGGCTTAGGGATTTTTTCAAAAAAATATTTTCTACCGGTTAAGTTTTTGAGGGCTGATTTCTTGTGCTTTGATAAAAAGCCTTCTGTTTCGCGTGCCAAACCTTTCAGGAGAGCATTTTCAGGCTTTTGGCAGCATCTTTGAGTGAATTGCCAAAAGTCAGATTTTTGCTGAAATTGTGACCCCGGGGCTTAGGGATTTTTTCAAAAAAATATTTTCTGCCGGTTATGTTTTTGAGGGCTGAATTCTTGTCCTGTGATAAAAAGCCTTCTGTTTCGAGTGCCAAACCTTTCAGGAGAGCATTTTCAGGCTTTTGGCACCATTTTTGAGTGAATTGCCAAAAGTCAGATTTTTGCTGAAATTGTGACCCCGAGGCTTAGGGATTTTTTCAAAAAAATATTTTCTGCCGGTTAAGTTTTTGAGGGCTGATTTCTTGTCCTGTGATAAAAAGCCTTCTGTTTCGAGTGCCAAACGTTTCAGGAGAGCATTTTCAGGCTTTTGGCACCATCTTTGAGTGAATTGCCAAAAGTCAGATTTTTGCTAAAATTGTGACCCCAGGGCTTAGGGATTTTTTCAACAAAATATTTTCTGCCGGTTATGTTTTTGAGGGCTGATTTCTTGTCCTGTGATAAAAAGCCTTCTGTTTCGAGTGCCAAACCTTTCAGGAGAGCATTTTCAGGCTTTTGGCACCATCTTTGAGTGAATTGCCAAAAGTCAGATTTTTGCTAAAATTGTGACCCCGGGGCTTAGGGATTTTTCAAAAAAATATTTTCTGCCGGTTATGTTTTTGAGGGCTGATTTCTTGTTCTGTGATAAAAAGCCTTCTGTTTCGAGTGCCAAACCCCGGGGCTTAGGGATTTTTTCAAAAAAATATTTTCTACCGGTTAAGTTTTTGAGGGCTGATTTCTTGTCCTTTGATAAAAAGCCTTCTGTTTCGCGTGCCAAACCTTTCAGGAGAGGATTTTCAAGCTTTTGGCACCATTTTTGAGTGAATTGCCAAAATTCAGATTTTTGCTGAAATTGTGACCCCGGGGCTTAGGGATTTTTTCAAAGAAATATTTTCTGCCGGTTAGTTTTTTGAGGGCTGATTTCTTGTCTTGTGATAAAAAGACTTCTGTTTCGAGTGCCAAACCTTTCAGGAGAGCATTTTCAGGCTTTTGGCACCATCTTTGAGTGAATTGCCAAAAGTCAGATTTTTGCTGAAATTGTGACCCCGGGGCTTAGGGATTTTTTCAAAAAAATATTTTCTGCCGGTTAAGTTTTTGAGGGCTGATTTCTTGTCCTGTGATAAAAAGCCTTCTGTTTCGAGTGCCAAACCTTTCAGGAGAGCATTTTCAGGCTTTTGGCAGCATCTTTGAGAGAATTGCCAAAATTCAGATTTTTGCTGAAATTGTGACCCCGGGGCTTAGGGATTTTTTCAAAAAAATATTTTCTGCCGGTTAAGTTTTTGAGTGCTGATTTCTCGTCCTGTGATAAAAAGCCTTCTGTTTCAAGTGCCAAACCTTTCAGGAGAGCATTTGAAACCGGTTGGCACCATTTTTGAGTGAATTGCCAAAAGTCAGATGTTTGCTGAAATTGTGACCCCGGGGCTTAGGGATTTTTTCAAAAAAATATTTTCTGCCGGTTAAGTTTTTGAGGGCTGATTTCTTGTCCTGTGATAAAAAGCCTTCTGTTTCGAGTGCCAAACCTTTCAGGAGAGCATTTTCAGGCTTTTGGCACCATTTTTGAGTGAATTGCCAAAATTCAGATTTTTGCTGAAGTTGTGACCCCGGGGCTTAGGGATTTTTTCAAAAAAATATTTTCTGCCGGTTAGGTTTTTGAGGGCTGATTTCTTGTCCTGTGATAAAAAGCCTTCTGTTTCAAGTGCCAAACCTTTCAGGAGAGCATTTTCAGGCTTTTGGCACCATTTTTGAGTGAATTGCCAAAAGTCAGATTTTTGCTAAAATTGTGACCCCGGGGCTTAGGGATTTTTTCAAAAAAATATTTTCTCCCGGTTAAGTTTTTGAGGGCTGATTTCTTGTCCTGTGATAAAAAGCCTTCTGTTTTGAGTGCCAAACCCCGGGGCTTAGGGATTTTTTCAAAAAAATATTTTCTGCCGGTTAGGTTTTTGAGGGCTGATTTCTTTTCCTGTGATAAAAAGCCTTCTGTTTCGAGTGCCAAACCATTGAGGAGAGCATTTTCAGGCTTTTGGCACCATTTTTGAGTGAATTGCCAAAAGTCAGATTTTTGCTGAAATTGTGACCCCGGGGCTTAGGGATTTTTCAAAAAAATATTTTCTGCCGGTTATGTTTTTGAGGGCTGATTTCTTGTCCTGTGATAAAAAGCCTTCTGTTTCGAGAGCCAAACCTTTCAGGAGAGCATTTTCAGGCTTTTGGCACCATTTTTGAGTGAATTGCCAAAATTCAGATTTTTGCTGAAGTTGTGACCCCGGGGCTTAGGGATTTTTTCAAAAAAATATTTTCTACCGGTTAAGTTTTTGAGGGCTGATTTCTTGTCCTTTGATAAAAAGCCTTCTGTTTCGCGTGCCAAACCTTTCAGGAGAGCATTTTCAAGCTTTTGGCACCATTTTTGAGTGAATTGCCAAAAGTCAGATTTTTGCTGAAATTGTGACCCCAGGGCTTAGGGATTTTTTCAAAAAAATATTTTCTACCGGTTAAGTTTTTGAGGGCTGATTTCTTGTCCTTTGATAAAAAGCCTTCTGTTTCGCGTGCCAAACCTTTCAGGAGAGCATTTTCAAGCTTTTGCCACCATTTTTGAGTGAATTGCCAAAAGTCAGATTTTTGCTGAAATTGTGACCCCGGGGCTTAGGGATTTTTCCAAAAAAATATTTTCTGCCGCTTAGGTTTTTGAGGGCTGATTTCTTGTCCTGTGATAAAAAGCCTTCTGTTTCGAGTGCCAAACCCCGGGGCTTAGGGATTTTTTCAAAAAAATATTTTCTGCCGGTTAGGTTTTTGAGGGCTGATTTCTTGTCCTGTGATAAAAAGCCTTCTGTTTCGAGTGCCAAACCTTTCAGGAGAGCATTTTCAGGCTTTTGGCACCATTTTTGAGTGAATTGCCAAAAGTCAGATTTTTGCTGAAGTTGTGACCCCGGGGCTTAGGGATTTTTTCAAAAAAATATTTTCTGCCGGTTAGGTTTTTGAGGGCTGATTTCTTGTCCTGTGATAAAAAGCCTTCTGTTTCGAGTGCCAAACCCCGGGGCTTAGGGATTTTTTCAAAAAAATATTTTCTGCCGGTTAGGTTTTTGAGGGCTGATTTCTTGTCCTGTGATAAAAAGCCTTCTGTTTCGAGTGCGAAAACATTGAGGAGAGTATTTTCAGGCTTTTGGCACCATTTTTGAGTGAATTGCCAAAAGTCAGATTTTTGCTGAAATTGTGACCCCGGGGCTAAGGGATTTTTTCAAAAAAATATTTTCTGCCGGTTAAGTTTTTGAGGGCTGATTTCTTGTCCTGTGATAAAAAGCCTTCTGTTTCAAGTGCCAAACCTTTCAGGAGAGCATTTTCAGGTTTTTGGCACCATCTTTGAGTGAATTGCCAAAAGTCAGATTTTTGCTGAAATTGTGACCCCGGGGCTTAGGGATTTTTCAAAAAAATATTTTCTGCCGGTTAGGTTTTTGAGGGCTGATTTCTTGTCCTGTGATAAAAAGCCTTCTGTTTCGAGTGCCAAACCTTTGAGGAGAGCATTTTTAAGCTTTTGGCACCATTTTTGAGTGAATTGCCAAAAGTCAGATTTTTGCTGAAATTGTGACCCCGGGGCTGAGGGATTTTTTCAAAAAAATATTTCCTGCCGGTTATGTTTTTGAGGGCTGATTTCTTGTCCTGTGATAAAAAGCCTTCTGTTTCGAGTGCCAAACCTTTCAGGAGAGCATTTTCAGGCTTTTGTCACCATTTTTGAGTGAATTGCCAAAATTCAGATTTTTTCTGAAGTTGTGACCCCGGGGCTTAGGGATTTTTTCAAAAAAATATTTTCTACCGGTTAAGTTTTTGAGGGCTGATTTCTTGTCCTTTGATAAAAAGCCTTCTGTTTCGCGTGCCAAACCTTTCAGGAGAGCATTTTCAAGCTTTTGGCACCATTTTTGAGTGAATTGCCAAAAGTCAGATTTTTGCTGAAATTGTGACCCCGGGGCTTAGGGATTTTTTCAAAGAAATATTTTCTGCCGGTTAGTTTTTTGAGGGCTGATTTCTTGTCCTGTGATAAAAAGACTTCTGTTTTGAGTGCCAAACCTTTCAGGAGAGCATTTTCAGGCTTTTGGCACCATCTTTGAGTGAATTGCCAAAAGTCAGATTTTTGCTGAAATTGTGACCCCGGGGCTTAGGGATTTTTTCAAAAAAATATTTTCTGCCGGTTAAGTTTTTGAGGGCTGATTTCTTGTCCTGTGATAAAAAGCCTTCTGTTTCGAGTGCCAAACCTTTCAGGAGAGCATTTTCAGGCTTTTGGCACCATTTTTGAGTGAATTGCCAAAATTCAGATTTTTGCTGAAGTTGTGACCCCGGGGCTTAGGGATTTTTTCAAAAAAATATTTTCTGCCGGTTAGGTTTTTGAGGGCTGATTTCTTGTCCTGTGATAAAAAGCCTTCTGTTTCGAGTGCCAAACCTTTCAGGAGAGCATTTTCAGGCTTTTGGCACCATTTTTGAGTGAATTGCCAAAAGTCAGATTTTTGCTGAAGTTGTGACCCCGGGGCTTAGGGATTTTTTCAAAAAAATATTTTCTGCCGGTTAGGTTTTTGAGGGCTGATTTCTTGTCCTGTGATAAAAAGCCTTCTGTTTCGAGTGCCAAACCCCGGGGCTTAGGGATTTTTTCAAAAAAATATTTTCTGCCGGTTAGGTTTTTGAGGGCTGATTTCTTTTCCTGTGATAAAAAGCCTTCTGTTTCGAGTGCCAAACCCATTGAGGAGAGCATTTTCAGGCTTTTGGCACCATTTTTGAGTGAATTGCCAAAAGTCAGATTTTTGCTGAAGTTGTGACCCCGGGGCTTAGAGATTTTTTCAAAAAAATATTTTCTGCCGGTTAGGTTTTTGAGGGCTGATTTCTTGTCCTGTGATAAAAAGCCTTCTGTTTCGAGTGCCAAACCTTTCAGGAGAGCATTTTCAGGCTTTTGGCACCATTTTTGAGTGAATTGCCAAAATTCAGATTTTTGCTGAAGTTGTGACCCCGGGGCTTAGGGATTTTTTCAAAAAAATATTTTCTGCCGGTTAGGTTTTTGAGGGCTGATTTCTTGTCCTGTGATAAAAAGCCTTCTGTTTCGAGTGCCAAACCCATTGAGGAGAGCATTTTCAGGCTTTTGGCACCATTTTTGAGTGAATTGCCAAAAGTCAGATTTTTGCTGAAGTTGTGACCCCGGGGCTTAGGGATTTTTTCAAAAAAATATTTTCTACCGGTTAAGTTTTTGAGGGCTGATTTCTTGTCCTTTGATAAAAAGCCTTCTGTTTCGCGTGCCAAACCTTTCAGGAGAGCATTTTCAAGCTTTTGCCACCATTTTTGAGTGAATTGCCAAAAGTCAGATTTTTGCTGAAATTGTGACCCCGGGGCTTAGGGATTTTTCAAAAAAATATTTTCTGCCGGTTAGGTTTTTGAGGGCTGATTTCTTGTCCTGTGATAAAAAGCCTTCTGTTTCGAGTGCCAAACCCCGGGGCTTAGGGATTTTTTCAATAAAATATTTTCTGCCGGTTAGGTTTTTGAGGGCTGATTTCTTGTCCTGTGATAAAAAGCCTTCTGTTTCGAGTTCCAAACCTTTCAGGAGAGCATTTTCAGGCTTTTGGCACCATTTTTGAGTGAATTGCCAAAAGTCAGATTTTTGCTGAAATTGTGACCCCGGGGCTTAGGGATTTTTTCAAAAAAATATTTTCTGCCGGTTAAGTTTTTGAGGGCTGATTTCTTGTCCTGTGATAAAAAGCCTTCTCTTTCGAGTGCCAAACCTTTCAGGAGAGCATTTTCAGGCTTTTGGCACCATTTTTGAGTGAATTGCCAAAAGTCAGATTTTTGCTGAAATTGTGACCCCGGGGCTTAGGGATTTTTTCAAAAAAATATTTTCTGCCGGTTAAGTTTTTGAGGGCTGATTTCTTGTCCTGTGATAAAAAGCCTTCTGTTTCAAGTGCCAAACCTTTCAGGAGAGCATTTTCAGGCTTTTGGCACCATCTTTGAGTGAATTGCCAAAAGTCAGATTTTTGCTGAAATTGTGACCCCGGGGCTTAGGGATTTTTTCGAAAAAAAATTTTCTGCCGGTTAGGTTTTTGAGGGCTGATTTCTTGTCCTGTGATAAAAAGCCTTCTGTTTCGAGTGCCAAACCTTTCAGGAGAGCATTTTCAGGCTTTTGGCACCATCTTTGAGTGAATTGCCAAAAGTCAGATTTTTGCTGAAATTGTGACCCCGGGGCTTAGGGATTTTTTCAAAAAAATATTTTCTGCCGGTTAAGTTTTTGAGGGCTGATTTCTTGTCCTGTGATAAAAAGCCTTCTGTTTCGAGTGCCAAACCTTTGAGGAGAGCATTTTCAAGCTGTTGGCACCATTTTTGAGTGAATTGCCAAAAGTCAGATTTTTGCTGAAATTGTGACCCCGGGGCTTAGGGATTTTTTCAAAAAAATATTTTCTGCCGGTTAAGTTTTTGAGGGCTGATTTCTTGTCCTGAGATAAAAAGCCTTCTGTTTCGAGTGCCAAACCTTTCAGGTGAGCATTTTCAGGCTTTTGGCACCATTTTTGAGTGAATTGCCAAAAGTCAGATTTTTGCTGAAATTGTGACCCCGGGGCTTAGGGGTTTTTTCAAAAAAATATTTTCTGCCGTTAAGTTTTTGAGGGCTGATTTCTTGTCCTGTGATAAAAAGCCTTCTGTTTCAAGTGCCAAACCTTTCAGGAGAGCATTTTCAGGCTTTTGGCACCATCTTTGAGTGAATTGCCAAAAGTCAGATTTTTGCTGAAATTGTGACCCCGGGGCTTAGGGATTTTTTCGAAAAAAAATTTTCTGCCGGTTAGGTTTTTGAGGGCTGATTTCTTGTCCTGTGATAAAAAGCCTTCTGTTTCGAGTGCCAAACCTTTCAGGAGAGCATTTTCAGGCTTTTGGCACCATTTTTGAGTGAATTGCCAAAAGTCAGATTTTTGCTGAAATTGTGACCCCGGGGCTTAGGGATTTTTTCAAAAAAATATTTTCTGCCGGTTAAGTTTTTGAGGGCTGATTTCTTGTCCTGTGATAAAAAGCCTTCTGTTTCGAGTGCCAAACCTTTGAGGAGAGCATTTTCAAGCTGTTGGCACCATTTTTGAGTGAATTGCCAAAAGTCAGATTTTTGCTGAAATTGTGACCCCGGGGCTTAGGGATTTTTTCAAAAAAATATTTTCTGCCGGTTAAGTTTTTGAGGGCTGATTTCTTGTCCTGAGATAAAAAGCCTTCTGTTTCGAGTGCCAAACCTTTCAGGTGAGCATTTTCAGGCTTTTGGCACCATTTTTGAGTGAATTGCCAAAAGTCAGATTTTTGCTGAAATTGTGACCCCGGGGCTTAGGGGTTTTTTCAAAAAAATATTTTCTGCCGTTAAGTTTTTGAGGGCTGATTTCTTGTCCTGTGATAAAAAGCCTTCTGTTTCAAGTGCCAAACCTTTCAGGAGAGCATTTTCAAGCTGTTGACACCAGTTTTGAGTGAATTGCCAAAAGTCAGATTTTTGCTGAAATTGTGACCCCGGGGCTAAGGGATTTTTTCAAAAAAATATTTTCTGCGGGTTATGTTTTTGAGGGCTGATTTCTTGTCCTGTGGTAAAAAGCCTTCTGTTTCGAGTGCCAAACCTTTCAGGAGAGCATTTTCAGGCTTTTGGCACCATTTTTGAGTGAATTGCCAAAAGTCAGATTTTTGCTGAAGTTGTGACCCCGGGGCTTAGGGATTTTTTCAAAAAAATATTTTCTACCGGTTAAGTTTTTGAGGGCTGATTTCTTGTCCTTTGATAAAAAGCCTTCTGTTTCGCGTGCCAAACCTTTCAAGAGAGCATTTTCAAGCTTTTGGCACCATTTTTGAGTGAATTGCCAAAAGTCAGATTTTTGCTGAAATTGTGACCCCGGGGCTTAGGGATTTTTTCAAAGAAATATTTTCTGCCGGTTAGTTTTTTGAGGGCTGATTTCTTGCCCTGTGATAAAAAGCCTTCTGTTTCGAGTGCCAAACCTTTCAGGAGAGCATTTTCAGGCTTTTGGCACCATCTTTGAGTGAATTGCCAAAAGTCAGATTTTTGCTGAAATTGTGACCCCGGGGCTCAGGGATTTTTTCAAAAAAATATTTTCTGCCGGTTAAGTTTTTGAGGGCTGATTTCTTGTCCTGTGATAAAAAGCCTTCTGTTTCGAGTGCCAAACCTTTCAGGAGAGCATTTTCAGGCTTTTGGCACCATTTTTGAGTGAATTGCCAAAATTCAGATTTTTGCTGAAATTGTGACCCCGGGGCTTAGGGATTTTTTCAAAAAAAAATTTTCTCCCGGTTAAGTTTTTGAGTGCTGATTTCTCGTCCTGTGATAAAAAGCCTTCTGTTTCAAGTGCCAAACCTTTCAGGAGAGCATTTGAAACCGGTTGGCACCATTTTTGAGTGAATTGCCAAAATTCAGATGTTTGCTGAAATTGTGACCCCGGGGCTGAGGGATTTTTCAAAAAAATATTTTCTGCCGGTTAGGTTTTTGAGGGCTGATTTCTTGTCCTGTGATAAAAAGCCTTCTGTTTCGAGTGCCAAACCTTTGAGGAGAGCATTTTCAAGCTTTTGGCACCATTTTTGAGTGAATTGCCAAAAGTCAGATTTTTGCTGAAATTGTGACCCCGGGGCTAAGGGATTTTTTCAAAAAAATATTTTCTGCCGGTTATGTTTTTGAGGGCTGATTTCTTGTCCTGTGATAAAAAGCCTTCTGTTTCGAGTGCCAAACCTTTCAGGAGAGCATTTTCAGGCTTTTGTCACCATTTTTGAGTGAATTGCCAAAATTCAGATTTTTGCTGAAGTTGTGACCCCGGGGCTTAGGGATTTTTTCAAAAAAATATTTTCTACCGGTTAAGTTTTTGAGGGCTGATTTCTTGTCCTTTGATAAAAAGCCTTCTGTTTCACGTGCCAAACCTTTCAGGAGAGCATTTTCAAGCTTTTGGCACCATTTTTGAGTGAATTGCCAAAAGTCAGATTTTTGCTGAAATTGTGACCCCGGGGCTTAGGGATTTTTTCAAAGAAATATTTTCTGCCGGTTAGTTTTTTGAGGGCTGATTTCTTGTCCTGTGATAAAAAGCCTTCTGTTTCGAGTGCCAAACCTTTCAGGAGAGCATTTTCAGGCTTTTGGCACCATTTTTGAGTGAATTGCCAAAATTCAGATTTTTGCTGAAATTGTGACCCCGGGGCTTAGGGATTTTTTCAAAAAAATACTTTTTTCCGGTTAAGTTTTTGAGTGCTGATTTCTCGTCCTGTGATAAAAAGCCTTCTGTTTCAAGTGCCAAACCTTTCAGGAGAGCATTTGAAACCGGTTGGCACCATTTTTGAGTGAATTGCCAAAAGTCAGATTTTTGCTGAAATTGTGACCCCGGGGCTTAGGGATTTTTTCAAAAAAATATTTTCTGCCGGTTAGGTTTTTGAGGGCTGATTTCTTGTCCTGTGATAAAAAGCCTTCTGTTTCAAGTGCCAAACCTTTCAGGAGAGCATTTTCAGGCTTTTGCACCATCTTTGAGTGAATTTCCAAAAGTCAGATTTTTGCTCAAATTGTGACCCCGGGGCTTAGGGATTTTTTCAAAAAAATATTTTCTGCCGGTTATGTTTTTGAGGGCTGATTTCTTGTTCTGTGATAAAAAGCCTTCTGTTTCGAGTGCCAAACCCCGGGGCTTAGGGATTTTTTCAAAAAAATATTTTCTGCCGGTTAAGTTTTTGAGGGCTGATTTCTTGTCCTGTGATAAAAAGCCTTCTGTTTCGAGTGCCAAACCTTTCAGGAGAGCATTTTCAGGCTTTTGGCACCATCTTTGAGTGAATTGCCAAAATTCAGATTTTTGCTGAAATTGTGACCCCGGGGCTTAGGGATTTTTCAAAAAAATATTTTCTGCTGGTTAGGTTTTTGAGGGCTGATTTCTTGTCCTGTGATAAAAAGCCTTCTGTTTCGAGTGCCAAACCTTTGAGGAGAGCATTTTCAAGCTTTTGGCACCATTTTTGAGTGAATTGCCAAAAGTCAGATTTTGGCTGAAATTGTGACCCCGGGGCTAAGGGATTTTTTCAAAAAAATATTTTCTGCCGGTTATGTTTTTGAGGGCTGATTTCTTGTCCTGTGATAAAAAGCCTTCTGTTTCGAGTGCCAAACCTTTCAGGAGAGCATTTTCAGGCTTTTGTCACCATTTTTGAGTGAATTGCCAAAATTCAGATTTTTGCTGAAGTTGTGACCCCGGGGCTTAGGGATTTTTTCAAAAAAATATTTTCTACCGGTTAAGTTTTTGAGGGCTGATATCTTGTCCTTTGATAAAAAGCCTTCTGTTTCGAGTGCCAAACCTTTCAGGAGAGCATTTTCAGGCTTTTGGCACCATTTTTGAGTGAATTGCCAAAATTCAGATTTTTGCTGAAATTGTGACCCCGGGGCTTAGGGATTTTTTCAAAAAAATATTTTCTGCCGGTTAAGTTTTTGAGTGCTGATTTCTCGTCCTGTGATAAAAAGCCTTCTGTTTCAAGTGCCAAACCTTTCAGGAGAGCATTTGCAACCGGTTGGCACCATTTTTGAGTGAATTGCCAAAAGTCAGATTTTTGCTGAAATTGTGACCCCGGGGCTTAGGCATTTTTTCAAAGAAATATTTTCTGCCGGTTAGTTTTTTGAGGGCTGATTTCTTGTCCTGTGATAAAAAGCCTTCTGTTTCGAGTGCCAAACCTTTCAGGAGAGCATTTTCAGGCTTTTGGCACCATCTTTGAGTGAATTGCCAGAAGTCAGATTTTTGCTAAAATTGTGACCCCGGGGCTTAGGGATTTTTTCAAAAAAATATTTTCTGCCGGTTAGGTTTTTGAGGGCTGATTTCTTGTCCTGTGATAAAAAGCCTTCTGTTTCAAGTGCCAAACCTTTCAGGAGAGCATTTTCAGGCTTTTGCACCATCTTTGAGTGAATTTCCAAAAGTCAGATTTTTGCTAAAATTGTGACCCCGGGGCTTAGGGATTTTTTCAAAAAAATATTTTCTGCCGGTTATGTTTTTGAGGGCTGATTTCTTGTTCTGTGATAAAAAGCCTTCTGTTTCGAGTGCCAAACCTTTCAGGAGAGCATTTTCAGGCTTTTGGCACCATCTTTGAGGGAATTGCCAAAATTCAGATTTTTGCTGAAATTGTGACCCCGGGGCTTAGGGATTTTTCAAAAAAATATTTTCTGCTGGTTAGGTTTTTGAGGGCTGATTTCTTGTCCTGTGATAAAAAGCCTTCTGTTTCGAGTGCCAAACCTTTGAGGAGAGCATTTTCAAGCTTTTGGCACCATTTTTGAGTGAATTGCCAAAAGTCAGATTTTTGCTGAAATTGTGACCCCGGGGCTAAGGGATTTTTTCAAAAAAATATTTTCTGCCGGTTATGTTTTTGAGGGCTGATTTCTTGTCCTGTGATAAAAAGCCTTCTGTTTCGAGTGCCAAACCTTTCAGGAGAGCATTTTCAGGCTTTTGTCACCATTTTTGAGTGAATTGCCAAAATTCAGATTTTTGCTGAAGTTGTGACCCCGGGGCTTAGGGATTTTTTCAAAAAAATATTTTCTACCGGTTAAGTTTTTGAGGGCTGATATCTTGTCCTTTGATAAAAAGCCTTCTGTTTCGCGTGCCAAACCTTTCAGGAGAGCATTTTCAAGCTTTTGGCACCATTTTTGAGTGAATTGCCAAAATTCAGATTTTTGCTGAAATTGTGACCCCGGGGCTTAGGGATTTTTTCAAAGAAATATTTTCTGCCGGTTAGTTTTTTGAGGGCTGATTTCTTGTCCTGTGATAAAAAGCCTTCTGTTTCGAGTGCCAAACCCCGGGGCTTAGGGATTTTTTCAAAAAAATATTTTCTGCCGGTTAAGTTTTTGAGGGCTGATTTCTTGTCCTGTGATAAAAAGCCTTCTGTTTCGAGTGCCAAACCTTTCAGGAGAGCATTTTCAGGCTTTTGGCACCATCTTTGAGTGAATTGCCAAAATTCAGATTTTTGCTGAAATTGTGACCCCGGGGCTTTGGGATTTTTCAAAAAAATATTTTCTGCTGGTTAGGTTTTTGAGGGCTGATTTCTTATCCTGTGATAAAAAGCCTTCTGTTTCGAGTGGCAAACCTTTGAGGAGAGCATTTTCAAGCTTTTGGCACCATTTTTGAGTGAATTGCCAAAAGTCACATTTTTGCTGAAATTGTGACCCCGGGGCTAAGGGATTTTTTCAAAAAAATATTTTCTGCCGGTTATGTTTTTGAGGGCTGATTTCTTGTCCTGTGATAAAAAGCCTTCTGTTTCGAGTGCCAAACCTTTCAGGAGAGCATTTTCAGACTTTTGTCACAATTTTTGAGTGAATTGCCAAAATTCAGATTTTTGCTGAAGTTGTGACCCCGGGGCTTAGGGATTTTTTCAAAAAAATATTTTCTACCGGTTAAGTTTTTGAGGGCTGATTTCTTGTCCTTTGATAAAAAGCCTTCTGTTTCGCGTGCCAAACCTTTCAGGAGAGGATTTTCAAGCTTTTGGCACCATTTTTGAGTGAATTGCCAAAATTCAGATTTTTGCTGAAATTGTGACCCCGGGGCTTAGGGATTTTTTCAAAGAAATATTTTCTGCCGGTTAGTTTTTTGAGGGCTGATTTCTTGTCCTGTGATAAAAAGCCTTCTGTTTCGAGTGCCAAACCTTTCAGGAGAGCATTTTCAGGCTTTTGGCAGCATCTTTGAGAGAATTGCCAAAATTCAGATTTTTGCTGAAATTGTGACCCCGGGGCTTAGGGATTTTTTCAAAAAAATATTTTCTGCCGGTTAAGTTTTTGAGTGCTGATTTCTCGTCCTGTGATAAAAAGCCTTCTGTTTCAAGTGCCAAACCTTTCAGGAGAGCATTTGAAACCGGTTGGCACCATTTTTGAGTGAATTGCCAAAAGTCAGATGTTTGCTGAAATTGTGACCCCGGGGCTTAGGGATTTTTTCAAAAAAATATTTTCTCCCGGTTAAGTTTTTGAGGGCTGATTTCTTGTCCTGTGATAAAAAGCCTTCTGTTTTGAGTGCCAAACCCCGGGGTTTAGGGATTTTTTCAAAAAAATATTTTCTGCCGGTTAGGTTTTTGAGGGCTGATTTCTTTTCCTGTGATAAAAAGCCTTCTGTTTCGAGTGCCAAACCATTGAGGAGAGCATTTTCAGGCTTTTGGCACCATTTTTGAGTGAATTTCCAAAAGTCGGATTTTTGCTGAAATTGTGACCCCGGGGCTAAGGGATTCTTTCAAAAAAATATTTTCTGCCGGTTATGTTTTTGAGGGCTGATTTCTTGTCCTGTGATAAAAAGCCTTCTGTTTCGAGAGCCAAACCTTTCAGGAGAGCATTTTCAGGCTTTTGGCACCATTTTTGAGTGAATTGCCAAAATTCAGATTTTTGCTGAAGTTGTGACCCCGGGGCTTAGGGATTTTTTCAAAAAAATATTTTCTACCGGTTAAGTTTTTGAGGGCTTATTTCTTGTCCTTTGATAAAAAGCCTTCTGTTTCGCGTGCCAAACCTTTCAGGAGAGCATTTTCAAGCTTTTGGCACCATTTTTGAGTGAATTGCCAAAAGTCAGATTTATGCTGAAATTTTGACCCCGGGGCTTAGGGATTTTTTCAAAGAAATATTTTCTGCCGGTTAGTTTTTTGAGGGCTGATTTCTTGTCCTGTGATAAAAAGCCTTCTGTTTCGAGTGCCAAACCTTTCAGGAGAGCATTTTCAGGCTTTTGGCACCATTTTTGAGTGAATTGCCAAAATTCAGATTTTTGCTGAAATTGTGACCCCGGGGCTTAGGGATTTTTTCAAAAAAATATTTTCTGCCGGTTAAGTTTTTGAGTGCTGATTTCTCGTCCTGTGATAAAAAGTCTTCTGTTTCAAGTGCCAAACCTTTCAGGAGAGCATTTGAAACCGGTTGGCACCATTTTTGAGTGAATTGCCAAAAGTCAGATGTTTGCTGAAATTGTGACCCCGGGGCTTAGGGATTTTTTTCAAAAAAATATTTTCTGCCGGTTAAGTTTTTGAGGGCTGATTTCTTGTCCTGTGATAAAAAGCCTTCTGTTTCGAGTGCCAAACCTTTCAGGAGAGCATTTTCAGGCTTTTGGCACCATTTTTGAGTGAATTGCCAAAAGTCAGATGTTTGCTGAAATTGTGACCCCGGGGCTTAGGGATTTTTTCAAAAAAATATTTTCTGCCGGTTAAGTTTTTGAGTGCTGATTTCTCGTCCTGTGATAAAAAGCCTTCTGTTTCAAGTGCCAAACCTTTCAGGAGAGCATTTGAAACCGGTTGGCACCATTTTTGAGTGAATTGCCAAAAGTCAGATGTTTGCTGAAATTGTGACCCCGGGGCTTAGGGATTTTTTCAAAAAAATATTTTCTGCCGGTTAAGTTTTTGAGGGCTGATTTCTTGTCCTGTGATAAAAAGCCTTCTGTTTCGAGTGCCAAACCTTTCAGGAGAGCATTTTCAGGCTTTTGGCACCATTTTTGAGTGAATTGCCAAAAGTCAGATTTTTGCTGAAGTTGTGACCCCGGGGCTTAGGGATTTTTTCAAAAAAATATTTTCTACCGGTTAAGTTTTTGAGGGCTGATTTCTTGTCATTTGATAAAAAGCCTTCTGTTTCAAGTGCCAAACCTTTCAGGAGAGCATTTTCAGGCTTTTGGCACCATCTTTGAGTGAATTGCCAAAAGTCAGATTTTTGTTGAAATTGTGACCCCGGGGCTTAGGGATTTTTCAAAAAAAATATTTTCTGCCGCTTAGGTTTTTGAGGGCTGATTTCTTGTCCTGTGATAAAAAGCCTTCTGTTTCGAGTGCCAAACCCCGGGGCTTAGGGATTTTTTCAAAAAAATATTTTCTGCCGGTTAGGTTTTTGAGGGCTGATTTCTTGTCCTGTGATAAAAAGCCTTCTGTTTCGAGTGCCAAAACATTGAGGAGAGTATTTTCAGGCTTTTGGCACCATTTTTGAGTGAATTGCCAAAAGTCAGATTTTTGCTGAAATTGTGACCCCGGGGCTAAGGGATTTTTTCAAAAAAATATTTTCTGCCGGTTAGGTTTTTGAGGGCTGATTTCTTGTCCTGTGATAAAAAGCCTTCTGTTTCAAGTGCCAAACCTTTCAGGAGAGCATTTTCAGGTTTTTGGCACCATCTTTGAGTGAATTGCCAAAATTCAGATTTTTGCTGAAATTGTGACCCCGGGGCTTAGGGATTTTTCAAAAAAATATTTTCTGCCGGTTAGGTTTTTGAGGGCTGATTTCTTGTCCTGTGATAAAAAGCCTTCTGTTTCGAGTGCCAAACCTTTGAGGAGAGCATTTTCAAGCTTTTGGCACCATTTTTGAGTGAATTGCCAAAAGTCAGATGTTTGCTGAAATTGTGACCCCGGGGCTTAGGGATTTTTTCAAAAAAATATTTTCTGCCGGTTAAGTTTTTGAGGGCGGATTTCTTGTCCTGTGATAAAAAGCCTTCTGTTTCGAGTGCCAAACCTTTCAGGAGAGCATTTTCAGGCTTTTGGCACCATCTTTGAGTGAATTGCCAAAATTCTGATTTTTGCTGAAATTGTGACCCCGGGTCTTAGGGATTTTTCAAAAAAATATTTTCTGCTGGTTAGGTTTTTGAGGGCTGATTTCTTGTCCTGTGATAAAAAGCCTTCTGTTTCGAGTGCCAAACCTTTGAGGAGAGCATTTTCAAGCTTTTGGCACCATTTTTGAGTGAATTGCCAAAAGTCAGATTTTTGCTGAAATTGTGACCCCGGGGCTAAGGGATTTTTTCAAAAAAATATTTTCTGCCGGTTATGTTTTTGAGGGCTGATTTCTTGTCCTGTGATAAAAAGCCTTCTGTTTCGAGTGCCAAACCTTTCAGGAGAGCATTTTCAGACTTTTGTCACAATTTTTGAGTGAATTGCCAAAATTCAGATTTTTGCTGAAGTTGTGACCCCGGGGCTTAGGGATTTTTTCAAAAAAATATTTTCTACCGGTTAAGTTTTTGAGGGCTGATTTCTTGTCCTTTGATAAAAAGCCTTCTGTTTCGCGTGCCAAACCTTTCAGGAGAGGATTTTCAAGCTTTTGGCACCATTTTTGAGTGAATTGCCAAAATTCAGATTTTTGCTGAAATTGTGACCCCGGGGCTTAGGGATTTTTTAAAAGAAATATTTTCTGCCGGTTAGTTTTTTGAGGGCTGATTTCTTGTCCTGTGATAAAAAGACTTCTGTTTCGAGTGCCAAACCTTTCAGGAGAGCATTTTCAGGCTTTTGGCACCATCTTTGAGTGAATTGCCAAAAGTCAGATTTTTGCTGAAATTGTGACCCCGGGGCTTAGGGATTTTTTCAAAAAAATATTTTCTGCCGGTTAAGTTTTTGAGGGCTGATTTCTTGTCCTGTGATAAAAAGCCTTCTGTTTCGAGTGCCAAACCTTTCAGGAGAGCATTTTCAGGCTTTTGGCAGCATCTTTGAGAGAATTGCCAAAATTCAGATTTTTGCTGAAATTGTGACCCCGGGGCTTAGGGATTTTTTCAAAAAAATATTTTCTGCCGGTTAAGTTTTTGAGTGCTGATTTCTCGTCCTGTGATAAAAAGCCTTCTGTTTCAAGTGCCAAACCTTTCAGGAGAGCATTTGAAACCGGTTGGCACCATTTTTGAGTGAATTGCCAAAAGTCAGATTTTTGCTGAAATTGTGACCCCGGGGCTTATGGATTTTTTCAAAAAAATATTTTCTACCGGTTAAGTTTTTGAGGGCTGATTTCTTGTGCTTTGATAAAAAGCCTTCTGTTTCGCGTGCCAAACTTTTCAGGAGAGCATTTTCTGGCTTTTGGCAGCATCTTTGAGTGAATTGCCAAAAGTCAGATTTTTGCTGAAATTGTGACCCCGGGGCTTAGGGATTTTTTCAAAAAAATGTTTTCTGCCGGTTATGTTTTTGAGGGCTGAATTCTTGTCCTGTGATAAAAAGCCTTCTGTTTCGAGTGCCAAACCTTTCAGGAGAGCATTTTCAGGCTTTTGGCACCATTTTTGAGTGAATTGCCAAAAGTCAGATTTTTGCTGAAATTGTGACCCCGAGGCTTAGGGATTTTTTCAAAAAAATATTTTCTGCCGGTTATGTTTTTGAGGGCTGATTTCTTGTCCTGTGATAAAAAGCCTTCTGTTTCGAGTGCCAAACCTTTCAGGAGAGCATTTTCAGGCTTTTGGCACCATTTTTGAGTGAATTGCCAAAAGTCAGATTTTTGCTGAAATTGTGACCCCGGGGCTTAGGGATTTTTTCGAAAAATTTTTTTCTGCCGGTTAGGTTTTTGAGGGCTGATTTCTTGTCCTGTGATAAAAAGCCTTCTGTTTCGAGTGCCAAACCTTTCAGGAGAGCATTTTCAGGCTTTTGGCACCATCTTTGAGTGAATTGCCAAAAGTCAGATTTTTGCTGAAATTGTGACCCCGGGGCTTAGGGATTTTTTCAAAAAAATATTTTCTGCCGGTTAAGTTTTTGAGGGCTGATTTCTTGTCCTGTGATAAAAAGCCTTCTGTTTCAAGTGCCAAACCTTTCAGGAGAGCATTTTCAGGCTTTTGGCACCATCTTTGAGTGAATTGCCAAAATTCAGATTTTTGCTGAAATTGTGACCCCGGGGCTTAGGGATTTTTCAAAAAAATATTTTCTGCCGGTTAGGTTTTTGAGGGCTGATTTCTTGTCCTGTGATAAAAAGCCTTCTGTTTCGAGTGCCAAACCTTTGAGGAGAGCATTTTCAAGCTGTTGGCACCATTTTTGAGTGAATTGCCAAAAGTCAGATTTTTGCTGAAATTGTGACCCCGGGGCTTAGGGATTTTTTCAAAAAAATATTTTCTGCCGGTTAAGTTTTTGAGGGCTGATTTCTTGTCCTGTGATAAAAAGCCTTCTGTTTCGAGTGCCAAACCTTTCAGGAGAGCATTTTCAGGCTTTTGGCACCATTTTTGAGTGAATTGCCAAAAGTCAGATTTTTGCTGAAATTGTGACCCCGGGGCTTAGGGGTTTTTTCAAAAAAATATTTTCTGCCGTTAAGTTTTTGAGGGCTGATTTCTTGTCCTGTGATAAAAAGCCTTCTGTTTCGAGTGCCAAACCCCGGGGCTTAGGGATTTTTTCAAAAAAATATTTTCTGCCGGTTAGGTTTTTGAGGGCTGATTTCTTTTCCTGTGATAAAAAGCCTTCTGTTTCGAGTGCCAAACCCATTGAGGAGAGCATTTTCAGGCTTTTGGCACCATTTTTGAGTGAATTGCCAAAAGTCAGATTTTTGCTGAAATTGTGACCCCGGGGCTTAGGGATTTTTCCAAAAAAATATTTTCTGCCGCTTAGGTTTTTGAGGGCTGATTTCTTGTCCTGTGATAAAAAGCCTTCTGTTTCGAGTGCCAAACCCCGGGGCTTAGGGATTTTTTCAATAAAATATTTTCTGCCGGTTAGGTTTTTGAGGGCTGATTTCTTGTCCTGTGATAAAAAGCCTTCTGTTTCGAGTTCCAAACCTTTCAGGAGAGCATTTTCAGGCTTTTGGCACCATTTTTGAGTGAATTGCCAAAAGTCAGATTTTTGCTGAAATTGTGACCCCGGGGCTTAGGGATTTTTTCAAAAAAATATTTTCTGCCGGTTAAGTTTTTGAGGGCTGATTTCTTGTCCTGTGATAAAAAGCCTTCTCTTTCGAGTGCCAAACCTTTCAGGAGAGCATTTTCAGGCTTTTGGCACCATTTTTGAGTGAATTGCCAAAAGTCAGATTTTTGCTGAAATTGTGACCCCAAGGCTTAGGGATTTTTTCGAAAAAAAATTTTCTGCCGGTTAGGTTTTTGAGGGCTGATTTCTTGTCCTGTGATAAAAAGCCTTCTGTTTCGAGTGCCAAACCTTTCAGGAGAGCATTTTCAGGCTTTTGGCACCATCTTTGAGTGAATTGCCAAAAGTCAGATTTTTGCTGAAATTGTGACCCCGGGGCTTAGGGATTTTTTCAAAAAAATATTTTCTGCCGGTTAAGTTTTTGAGGGCTGATTTCTTGTCCTGTGATAAAAAGCCTTCTGTTTCAAGTGCCAAACCTTTCAGGAGAGCATTTTCAGGCTTTTGGCACCATCTTTGAGTGAATTGCCAAAATTCAGATTTTTGCTGAAATTGTGACCCCGGGGCTTAGGGATTTTTCAAAAAAATATTTTCTGCCGGTTAGGTTTTTGAGGGCTGATTTCTTGTCCTGTGATAAAAAGCCTTCTGTTTCGAGTGCCAAACCTTTGAGGAGAGCATTTTCAAGCTGTTGGCACCATTTTTGAGTGAATTGCCAAAATTCAGATTTTTGCTGAAATTGTGACCCCGGGGCTTAGGGATTTTTTCAAAAAAATATTTTCTGCCGGTTAAGTTTTTGAGGGCTGATTTCTTGTCCTGTGATAAAAAGCCTTCTGTTTCGAGTGCCAAACCTTTCAGGAGAGCATTTTCAGGCTTTTGGCACCATTTTTGAGTGAATTGCCAAAAGTCAGATTTTTGCTGAAATTGTGACCCCGGGGCTTAGGGGTTTTTTCAAAAAAATATTTTCTGCCGTTAAGTTTTTGAGGGCTGATTTCTTGTCCTGTGATAAAAAGCCTTCTGTTTCAAGTGCCAAACCTTTCAGGAGAGCATTTTCAAGCTGTTGACACCATTTTTGAGTGAATTGCCAAAAGTCAGATTTTTGCTGAAATTGTGACCCCGGGGCTAAGGGATTTTTTCAAAAAAATATTTTCTGCGGGTTATGTTTTTGAGGGCTGATTTCTTGTCCTGTGGTAAAAAGCCTTCTGTTTCGAGTGCCAAACCTTTCAGGAGAGCATTTTCAGGCTTTTGGCACCATTTTTGAGTGAATTGCCAAAAGTCAGATTTTTGCTGAAGTTGTGACCCCGGGGCTTAGGGATTTTTTCAAAAAAATATTTTCTACCGGTTAAGTTTTTGAGGGCTGATTTCTTGTCCTTTGATAAAAAGCCTTCTGTTTCGCGTGCCAAACCTTTCAAGAGAGCATTTTCAAGCTTTTGGCACCATTTTTGAGTAAATTGCCAAAAGTCAGATTTTTGCTGAAATTGTGACCCCGGGGGTTAGGGATTTTTTCAAAGAAATATTTTCTGCCGGTTAGTTTTTTGAGGGCTGATTTCTTGCCCTGTGATAAAAAGCCTTCTGTTTCGAGTGCCAAACCTTTCAGGAGAGCATTTTCAGGCTTTTGGCACCATTTTTGAGTGAATTGCCAAAAGTCAGATTTTTGCTGAAGTTGTGACCCCGGGGCTTAGGGATTTTTTCAAAAAAATATTTTCTACCGGTTAAGTTTTTGAGGGCTGATTTCTTGTCCTTTGATAAAAAGCCTTCTGTTTCGCGTGCCAAACCTTTCAAGAGAGCATTTTCAAGCTTTTGGCACCATTTTTGAGTAAATTGCCAAAAGTCAGATTTTTGCTGAAATTGTGACCCCGGGGGTTAGGGATTTTTTCAAAGAAATATTTTCTGCCGGTTAGTTTTTTGAGGGCTGATTTCTTGCCCTGTGATAAAAAGCCTTCTGTTTCGAGTGCCAAACCTTTCAGGAGAGCATTTTCAGGCTTTTGGCACCATCTTTGAGTGAATTGCCAAAAGTCAGATTTTTGCTGAAATTGTGACCCCGGGGCTCAGGGATTTTTTCAAAAAAATATTTTCTGCCGGTTAAGTTTTTGAGGGCTGATTTCTTGTCCTGTGATAAAAAGCCTTCTGTTTCGAGTGCCAAACCTTTCAGGAGAGCATTTTCAGGCTTTTGGCACCATTTTTGAGTGAATTGCCAAAATTCAGATTTTTGCTGAAATTGTGACCCCGGGGCTTAGGGATTTTTTCAAAAAAATATTTTCTCCCGGTTAAGTTTTTGAGTGCTGATTTCTCGTCCTGTGATAAAAAGCCTTCTGTTTCAAGTGCCAAACCTTTCAGGAGAGCATTTGAAACCGGTTGGCACCATTTTTGAGTGAATTGCCAAAAGTCAGATGTTTGCTGAAATTGTGACCCCGGGGCTTAGGGATTTTTTCAAAAAAATATTTTCTGCCGGTTAAGTTTTTGAGGGCTGATTTCTTGTCCTGTGATAAAAAGCCTTCTGTTTCGAGTGCCAAACCTTTCAGGAGAGCATTTTCAGGCTTTTGGCACCATTTTTGAGTGAATTGCCAAAAGTCAGATTTTTGCTGAAATTGTGACCCCGGGGCTTAGGGGTTTTTTCAAAAAAATATTTTCTGCCGTTAAGTTTTTGAGGGCTGATTTCTTGTCCTGTGATAAAAAGCCTTCTGTTTCAAGTGCCAAACCTTTCAGGAGAGCATTTTCAAGCTTTTGGCACCATTTTTGAGTGAATTGCCAAAAGTCAGATTTTTGCTGAAATTGTGACCCCGGGGCTTAGGGATTTTTTCAAAGAAATATTTTCTGCCGGTTAGTTTTTTGAGGGCTGATTTCTTGTCCTGTGATAAAAAGCCTTCTGTTTCAAGTGCCAAACCTTTCAGGAGAGCATTTTCAGGCTTTTGGCAACATCTTTGAGTGAATTGCCAAAAGTCTGATTTTTGCTGAAATTGTGACCCCGGGGCTTAGGGATTTTTTCAAAAAAATATTTTCTGCCGGTTAAGTTTTTGAGGGCTGATTTCTTGTCCTGTGATAAAAAGCCTTCTGCTTCAAATGCCAAACCTTTCAGGAGAGCATTTTCAGGCTTTTGGCACCATCTTTGAGTGAATTGCCAAAAGTCAGATTTTTGCTGAAATTGTGACCCCGGGGCTTAGGGATTTTTTCAAAAAAATATTTTCTGCCGGTTAAGTTTTTGAGGGCTGATTTCTTGTCCTGTGATAAAAAGCCTTCTGTTTCAAGTGCCAAACCTTTTAGGAGAGCATTTTCAGGCTTTTGGCACCATCTTTGAGTGAATTGCCAAAAGTCAGATTTTTGCTGAAATTGTGACCCCGGGGCTTAGGGATTTTTTCAAAAAAATATTTTCTGCCGGTTAAGTTTTTGAGGGCTGATTTCTTCTCCTGTGATAAAAAGCCTTCTGTTTCAAGTGCCAAACCTTTCAGGAGAGCATTTTCAAGCTGTTGGCACCATTTTTGAGTGAATTGCCAAAAGTCAGATTTTTGCTGAAATTGTGACCCCGGGGCTAAGGGATTTTTTCAAAAAAATATTTTCTGCCGGTTATGTTTTTGAGGGCTGATTTCTTGTCCTGTGGTAAAAAGCCTTCTGTTTCGAGTGCCAAACCTTTCAGGAGAGCATTTTCAGGCTTTTGGCACCATTTTTGAGTGAATTGCCAAAAGTCAGATTTTTGCTGAAGTTGTGACCCCGGGGCTTAGGGATTTTTTCAAAAAAATATTTTCTACCGGTTAAGTTTTTGAGGGCTGATTTCTTGTCCTTTGATAAAAAGCCTTCTGTTTCGCGTGCCAAACCTTTCAAGAGAGCATTTTCAAGCTTTTGGCACCATTTTTGAGTGAATTGCCAAAAGTCAGATTTTTGCTGAAATTGTGACCCCGGGGCTTTGGGATTTTTTCAAAGAAATATTTTCTGCCGGTTAGTTTTTTGAGGGCTGATTTCTTGCCCTGTGATAAAAAGCCTTCTGTTTCGAGTGCCAAACCTTTCAGGAGAGCATTTTCAGGCTTTTGGCACCATTTTTGAGTAAATTGCCAAAATTCAGATTTTTGCTGAAATTGTGACCCCGGGGCTTAAGGATTTTTTCAAAAAAATATTTTCTCCCGGTTAAGTTTTTGAGTGCTGATTTCTCGTCCTGTGATAAAAAGCCTTCTGTTTCAAGTGCCAAACCTTTCAGGAGAGCATTTGAAACCGGTTGGCACCATTTTTGAGTGAATTGCCAAAAGTCAGATGTTTGCTGAAATTGTGACCCCGGGGCTTAGGGATTTTTTCAAAAAAATATTTTCTGCCGGTTAAGTTTTTGAGGGCTGATTTCTTGTCCTGTGATAAAAAGCCTTCTGTTTCGAGTGCCAAACCTTTCTGGAGAGCATTTTCAGGCTTTTGGCACCATTTTTGAGTGAATTGCCAAAAGTCAGATTTTTGCTGAAATTGTGACCCCGGGGGCTTAGGGGTTTTTTCAAAAAAATATTTTCTGCCGTTAAGTTTTTGAGGGCTGATTTCTTGTCCTGTGATAAAAAGCCTTCTGTTTCAAGTGCCAAACCTTTCAGGAGAGCATTTTCAGGCTTTTGGCACCATCTTTGAGTGAATTGCCAAAAGTCAGATTTTTGCTGAAATTGTGACCCCGGGACTTAGGGATTTTTTCAAAAAAATATTTTCTGCCGGTTATGTTTTTGAGGGCTGATTTCTTGTCCTGTGATAAAAAGCCTTCTGTTTCAAGTGCCAAACCTTTCAGGAGAGCATTTTCAAGCTGTTGGCACCATTTTTGAGTGAATTGCCAAAAGTCAGATTTTTGCTGAAATTGTGACCCCGGGGCTTAGGGATTTTTTCAAAAAAATATTTTCTACCGGTTAAGTTTTTGAGGGCTGATTTCTTGTCCTTTGATAAAAAGCCTTCTGTTTCGCGTGCCAAACCTTTCAAGAGAGCATTTTCAAGCTTTTGGCACCATTTTTGAGTGAATTGCCAAAAGTCAGATGTTTGCTGAAATTGTGACCCCGGGGCTTAGGGATTTTTTCAAAAAAATATTTTCTGCCGGTTAAGTTTTTGAGGGCTGATTTCTTGCCCTGTGATAAAAAGCCTTCTGCTTCAAATGCCAAACCTTTCAGGAGAGCATTTTCAGGCTTTTGGCACCATTTTTGAGTGAATTGCCAAAAGTCAGATTTTTGCTGAAATTGTGACCCCGGGGCTTAGGGGTTTTTTCAAAAAAATATTTTCTGCCGTTAAGTTTTTGAGGGCTGATTTCTTGTCCTGTGATAAAAAGCCTTCTGTTTCAAGTGCCAAACCTTTCAGGAGAGCATTTGAAACCGGTTGGCACCATTTTTGAGTGAATTGCCAAAAGTCAGATTTTTGCTGAAATTGTGACCCCGTGACTTAGGGATTTTTTCAAAAAAATATTTTCTGCCGGTTATGTTTTTGAGGGCTGATTTCTTGTCCTGTGATAAAAAGCCTTCTGTTTCGAGTGCCAAACCTTTCAGGAGAGCATTTTCAGGCTTTTGGCACCATTTTTGAGTGAATTGCCAAAAGTCAGATTTTTGCTGAAATTGTGACCCCGGGGCTTAGGGGTTTTTTCAAAAAAATATTTTCTGCCGTTAAGTTTTTGAGGGCTGATTTCTTGTCCTGTGATAAAAAGCCTTCTGTTTCAAGTGCCAAACCTTTCAGGAGAGCATTTTCAGGCTTTTGGCACCATCTTTGAGTGAATTGCCAAAAGTCAGATTTTTGCTGAAATTGTGACCCCGGGACTTAGGGATTTTTTCAAAAAAATATCTTCTGCCGGTTATGTTTTTGAGGGCTGATTTCTTGTCCTGTGATAAAAAGCCTTCTGTTTCGAGTGCCAAACCTTTCAGGAGAGCATTTTCAGGCTTTTGGCACCATTTTTGAGTGAATTGCCAAAATTCAGATTTTTGCTGAAGTTGTGACCCCGGGGCTTAGGGATTTTTTCAATAAAATATTTTCTGCCGCTTAGGTTTTTGAGGGATGATTTCTTGTCCTGTGATAAAAAGCCTTCTGTTTCGAATTCCAAACCTTTCAGGAGAGCATTTTCAAGCTTTTGGAACCATCTTTGAGTGAATTGCCAAAAGTCAGATTTTTGCTAAAATTGTGACCCCGGGGCTTAGGGATTTTTTCAAAAAAATATTTTCTGCCGGTTATGTTTTTGAGGGCTGATTTCTGGTCCTGTGATAAAAATCCTTCTTTTTCGAGTGCCAAACCTTTCAGGAGAGCATTTTCAGGCTTTTGGCACCATTTTTGAGTGAATTGCCAAAAGTCAGATTTTTGCTGAAATTGTGACCCCGGGGCTTAGGGATTTTTTCAACAAAATATTTTCTGCCGCTTAGGTTTTTGAGGGCTGATTTCTTGTCCTGTGATAAAAAGCCTTCTGTTTCGAGTGCCAAACCTTTCAGGAGAGAATTTTCAGGCTTTTGGCACCATTTTTGAGTGAATTGCCAAAATTCAGATTTTTGCTGAAGTTGTGACCCCGGGGCTTAGGGATTTTTTCAAAAAAATATTTTCTGCCGGTTATGTTTTTGAGGGCTGATTTCTTGTCCTGTGATAAAAAGCCTTCTGTTTCGAGTGCCAAACCCCGGGGCTTAGGGATTTTTTCAAAAAAATATATTCTGCCGGTTAGGTTTTTGAGGGCTGATTTCTTTTCCTGTGATAAAAAGCCTTCTGTTTCGAGTGCCAAACCATTGAGGAGAGCATTTTCAGGCTTTTGGCACCATTTTTGAGTGAATTGCCAAAAGTCAGATTTTTACTGAAATTGTGACCCCGGGGCTTAGGGATTTTTTCAAAAAAATATTTTCTGCCGGTTAAGTTTTTGAGGGCTGATTTCTTGTCCTGTGATAAAAAGCCTTCTGTTTCGCGTGCCAAACCTTTCAAGAGAGCATTTTCAAGCTTTTGGCACCATTTTTGAGTGAATTGCCAAAAGTCAGATGTTTGCTGAAATTGTGACCCCGGGGCTTAGGGATTTTTTCAAAAAAATATTTTCTGCCGGTTAAGTTTTTGAGGGCTGATTTCTTGCCCTGTGATAAAAAGCCTTCTGCTTCAAATGCCAAACCTTTCAGGAGAGCATTTTCAGGCTTTTGGCACCATTTTTGAGTGAATTGCCAAAAGTCAGATTTTTGCTGAAATTGTGACCCCGGGGCTTAGGGGTTTTTTCAAAAAAATATTTTCTGCCGTTCAGTTTTTGAGGGCTGATTTCTTGTCCTGTGATAAAAAGCCTTCTGTTTCAAGTGCCAAACCTTTCAGGAGAGCATTTGAAACCGGTTGGCACCATTTTTGAGTGAATTGCCAAAAGTCAGATTTTTGCTGAAATTGTGACCCCGTGACTTAGGGATTTTTTCAAAAAAATATTTTCTGCCGGTTATGTTTTTGAGGGCTGATTTCTTGTCCTGTGATAAAAAGCCTTCTGTTTCGAGTGCCAAACCTTTCAGGAGAGCATTTTCAGGCTTTTGGCACCATTTTTGAGTGAATTGCCAAAAGTCAGATTTTTGCTGAAATTGTGACCCCGGGGCTTAGGGGTTTTTTCAAAAAAATATTTTCTGCCGTTAAGTTTTTGAGGGCTGATTTCTTGTCCTGTGATAAAAAGCCTTCTGTTTCAAGTGCCAAACCTTTCAGGAGAGCATTTTCAGGCTTTTGGCACCATCTTTGAGTGAATTGCCAAAAGTCAGATTTTTGCTGAAATTGTGACCCCGGGACTTAGGGATTTTTTCAAAAAAATATCTTCTGCCGGTTATGTTTTTGAGGGCTGATTTCTTGTCCTGTGATAAAAAGCCTTCTGTTTCGAGTGCCAAACCTTTCAGGAGAGCATTTTCAGGCTTTTGGCACCATTTTTGAGTGAATTGCCAAAATTCAGATTTTTGCTGAAGTTGTGACCCCGGGGCTTAGGGATTTTTTCAATAAAATATTTTCTGCCGCTTAGGTTTTTGAGGGATGATTTCTTGTCCTGTGATAAAAAGCCTTCTGTTTCGAATTCCAAACCTTTCAGGAGAGCATTTTCAAGCTTTTGGAACCATCTTTGAGTGAATTGCCAAAAGTCAGATTTTTGCTAAAATTGTGACCCCGGGGCTTAGGGATTTTTTCAAAAAAATATTTTCTGCCGGTTATGTTTTTGAGGGCTGATTTCTGGTCCTGTGATAAAAATCCTTCTTTTTCGAGTGCCAAACCTTTCAGGAGAGCATTTTCAGGCTTTTGGCACCATTTTTGAGTGAATTGCCAAAAGTCAGATTTTTGCTGAAATTGTGACCCCGGGGCTTAGGGATTTTTTCAACAAAATATTTTCTGCCGCTTAGGTTTTTGAGGGCTGATTTCTTGTCCTGTGATAAAAAGCCTTCTGTTTCGAGTGCCAAACCTTTCAGGAGAGAATTTTCAGGCTTTTGGCACCATTTTTGAGTGAATTGCCAAAATTCAGATTTTTGCTGAAGTTGTGACCCCGGGGCTTAGGGATTTTTTCAAAAAAATATTTTCTGCCGGTTATGTTTTTGAGGGCTGATTTCTTGTCCTGTGATAAAAAGCCTTCTGTTTCGAGTGCCAAACCCCGGGGCTTAGGGATTTTTTCAAAAAAATATATTCTGCCGGTTAGGTTTTTGAGGGCTGATTTCTTTTCCTGTGATAAAAAGCCTTCTGTTTCGAGTGCCAAACCATTGAGGAGAGCATTTTCAGGCTTTTGGCACCATTTTTGAGTGAATTGCCAAAAGTCAGATTTTTACTGAAATTGTGACCCCGGGGCTTAGGGATTTTTTCAAAAAAATATTTTCTGCCGGTTAAGTTTTTGAGGGCTGATTTCTTGTCCTGTGATAAAAAGCCTTCTGTTTCAAGTGCCAAACCTTTCAGGAGAGCATTTTCAGGCTTTTGGCACCATCTTTGAGTGAATTGCCAAAATTCAGATTTTTGCTGAAATTGTGACCCCGGGGCTTAGGGATTTTTCAAAAAAATATTTTCTGCCGGTTAGGTTTTTGAGGGCTGATTTCTTGTCCTGTGATAAAAAGCCTTCTGTTTCGAGTGCCAAACCTTTGAGGAGAGCATTTTCAAGCTGTTGGCACCATTTTTGAGTGAATTGCCAAAAGTCAGATTTTTGCTGAAATTGTGACCCCGGGGCTAAGGGATTTTTTCAAAAAAATATTTTCTGCCGGTTATGTTTTTGAGGGCTGATTTCTTGTCCTGTGATAAAAAGCCTTCTGTTTCGAGTGCCAAACCTTTCAGGAGAGCATTTTCAGGCTTTTGGCACCATTTTTGAGTGAATTGCCAAAATTCAGATTTTTGCTGAAGTTGTGACCCCGGGGCTTAGGGATTTTTTCAAAAAAATATTTTCTACCGGTTAAGTTTTTGAGGGCTGATTTCTTGTCCTTTGATAAAAAGCCTTCTGTTTCGCGTGCCAAACCTTTCAGGAGAGCATTTTCAAGATTTTGGCACCATTTTTGAGTGAATTGCCAAAAGTCAGATTTTTGCTGAAATTGTGACCCCGGGGCTTAGGGATTTTTTCAAAGAAATATTTTCTGCCGGTTAGTTTTTTGAGGGCTGATTTCTTGTCCTGTGATAAAAAGCCTTCTGTTTCGAGTGCCAAACCTTTCAGGAGAGCATTTTCAGGCTTTTGGCACCATCTTTGAGTGAATTGCCAAAAGTCAGATTTTTGCTGAAATTGTGACCCCGGGGCTTAGGGATTTTTTCAAAAAAATATTTTCTGCCGGTTAAGTTTTTGAGGGCTGATTTCTTGTCCTGTGATAAAAAGCCTTCTGTTTCGAGTGCCAAACCTTTCAGGAGAGCATTTTCAGGCTTTTGGCACCATTTTTGAGTGAATTGCCAAAAGTCAGATTTTTGCTGAAATTGTGACCCCGGGGCTTAGGGATTTTTTCAACAAAATATTTTCTGCCGGTTATGTTTTTGAGGGCTGATTTCTTGTCCTGTGATAAAAAGCCTTCTGTTTCGAGTGCCAAACCTTTCAGGAGAGAATTTTCAGGCTTTTGGCACCATTTTTGAGTGAATTGCCAAAATTCAGATTTTTGCTGAAGTTGTGACCCCGGGGCTTAGGGATTTTTTCAAAAAAATATTTTCTGCCGGTTATGTTTTTGAGGGCTGATTTCTTGTCCTTTGATAAAAAGCCTTCTGTTTCGCGTGCCAAACCTTTCAGGAGAGCATTTTCAAGCTTTTGGCACCATTTTTGAGTGAATTGCCAAAAGTCAGATTTTTGCTGAAATTGTGACCCCGGGGCTTAGGGATTTTTTCAAAAAAATATTTTCTGCCGGTTAGTTTTTTGAGGGCTGATTTCTTGTCCTGTGATAAAAAGCCTTCTGTTTCGATTGCCAAACCTTTCAGGTGAGCATTTTCAGGCTTTTGGCAACATGTTTGAGTGAATTGCCAAAAGTCAGATTTTTGCTGAAATTGTGACCCCGGGGCTTAGGGATTTTTTCAAAAAAATATTTTCTGCCGGTTAAGTTTTTGAGGGCTGATTTCTTGTCCTGTGATAAAAAGCCTTCTGCTTCAAATGCCAAACCTTTCAGGAGAGCATTTTCAGGCTTTTGGCACCATCCTTGAGTGAATTGCCAAAAGTCAGATTTTTGCTGAAATTGTGACCCCGGGGCTTAGGGATTTTTTCAAAAAAATATTTTCTGCCGGTTATGTTTTTGAGGGCTGATTTCTTGTCCTGTGATAAAAAGCCTTCTGTTTCGAGTGCCAAACCTTTCAGGAGAGCATTTTCAGGCTTTTGGCACCATTTTTGAGTGAATTGCCAAAAGTCAGATTTTTGCTGAAATTGTGACCCCGGGGCTTAGGGATTTTTTCAAAAAAATATTTTCTGCCGGTTAAGTTTTTGAGGGCTGATTTCTTGTCCTGTGATAAAAAGCCTTCTGCTTCAAATGCCAAACCTTTCAGGAGAGCATTTTCAGGCTTTTGGCACCATCTTTGAGTGAATTGCCAAAAGTCAGATTTTTCCTGAAATTGTGACCCCAGGGCTTAGGGATTTTTTCAAAAAAATATTTTCTGCCGGTTAAGTTTTTGAGGGCTGATTTCTTGTCCTGTGATAAAAAGCCTTCTGTTTCAAGTGCCAAACCTTTCAGGAGAGCATTTTCAGGCTTTTGGCACCATCTTTGAGTGAATTGCCAAAAGTCAGATTTTTGCTGAAATTGTGACCCCGGGGCTTAGGGATTTTTTCGAAAATTTTTTTTCTGCCGGTTAGGTTTTTGAGGGCTGATTTCTTGTCCTGTGATAAAAAGCCTTCTGTTTTGAGTGCCAAACCTTTCAGGAGAGCATTTTCAGGCTTTTGGCACCATCTTTGAGTGAATTGCCAAAAGTCTGATTTTTGCTGAAATTGTGACCCCGGGGCTTAGGGATTTTTTCAAAAAAATATTTTCTGCCGTTAAGTTTTTGAGGGCTGATTTCTTGTCCTGTGGTAAAAAGCCTTCTGTTTCGAGTGCCAAACCTTTCAGGAGAGCATTTTCAGGCTTTTGGCACCATTTTTGAGTGAATTGCCAAAAGTCAGATTTTTGCTGAAGTTGTGACCCCGGGGCTTAGGGATTTTTTCAAAAAAATATTTTCTACCGGTTAAGTTTTTGAGGGCTGATTTCTTGTCCTTTGATAAAAAGCCTTCTGTTTCGCATGCCAAACCTTTCAAGAGAGCATTTTCAAGCTTTTGGCACCATTTTTGAGTGAATTGCCAAAAGTCAGATTTTTGCTGAAATTGTGACCCCGGGGCTTAGGGATTTTTTCAAAGAAATATTTTCTGCCGGTTAGTTTTTTGAGGGCTGATTTCTTGCCCTGTGATAAAAAGCCTTCTGTTTCGAGTGCCAAACCTTTCAGGAGAGCATTTTCAGGCTTTTGGCACCATTTTTGAGTGAATTGCAAAAAGTCAGATTTTTGCTGAAATTGTGACCCCGGAGCTTAGGGATTTTTTCAAAAAAATATTTTCTGCCGGTTAAGTTTTTGAGGGCTGATTTCTTGTCCTGTGATAAAAAGCCTTCTGTTTCAAGTGCCAAACCTTTCAGGAGAGCATTTTCAGGCTTTTGGCACCATCTTTGAGTGAATTGCCAAAAGTCAGATTTTTGCTAAAATTGTGACCCCGGGGCTTAGGGATTTTTTCAAAAAAATATTTTCTGCCGGTTATGTTTTTGAGGGCTGATTTCTGGTCCTGTGATAAAAATCCTTCTTTTTCGAGTGCCAAACCTTTCAGGAGAGCATTTTCAGGCTTTTGGCACCATTTTTGAGTGAATTGCCAAAAGTCAGATTTTTGCTGAAATTGTGACCCCGGGGCTTAGGGATTTTTTCAACAAAATATTTTCTGCCGCTTAGGTTTTTGAGGGCTGATTTCTTGTCCTGTGATAAAAAGCCTTCTGTTTCGAGTGCCAAACCTTTCAGGAGAGAATTTTCAGGCTTTTGGCACCATTTTTGAGTGAATTGCCAAAATTCAGATTTTTGCTGAAGTTGTGACCCCGGGGCTTAGGGATTTTTTCAAAAAAATATTTTCTGCCGGTTATGTTTTTGAGGGCTGATTTCTTGTCCTGTGATAAAAAGCCTTCTGTTTCGAGTGCCAAACCCCGGGGCTTAGGGATTTTTTCAAAAAAATATATTCTGCCGGTTAGGTTTTTGAGGGCTGATTTCTTTTCCTGTGATAAAAAGCCTTCTGTTTCGAGTGCCAAACCATTGAGGAGAGCATTTTCAGGCTTTTGGCACCATTTTTGAGTGAATTGCCAAAAGTCAGATTTTTACTGAAATTGTGACCCCGGGGCTTAGGGATTTTTTCAAAAAAATATTTTCTGCCGGTTAAGTTTTTGAGGGCTGATTTCTTGTCCTGTGATAAAAAGCCTTCTGTTTCAAGTGCCAAACCTTTCAGGAGAGCATTTTCAGGCTTTTGGCACCATCTTTGAGTGAATTGCCAAAATTCAGATTTTTGCTGAAATTGTGACCCCGGGGCTTAGGGATTTTTCAAAAAAATATTTTCTGCCGGTTAGGTTTTTGAGGGCTGATTTCTTGTCCTGTGATAAAAAGCCTTCTGTTTCGAGTGCCAAACCTTTGAGGAGAGCATTTTCAGGCTTTTGGCACCATTTTTGAGTGAATTGCCAAAATTCAGATTTTTGCTGAAGTTGTGACCCCGGGGCTTAGGGATTTTTTCAAAAAAATATTTTCTACCGGTTAAGTTTTTGAGGGCTGATTTCTTGTCCTTTGATAAAAAGCCTTCTGTTTCGCGTGCCAAACCTTTCAGGAGAGCATTTTCAAGATTTTGGCACCATTTTTGAGTGAATTGCCAAAAGTCAGATTTTTGCTGAAATTGTGACCCCGGGGCTTAGGGATTTTTTCAAAGAAATATTTTCTGCCGGTTAGTTTTTTGAGGGCTGATTTCTTGTCCTGTGATAAAAAGCCTTCTGTTTCGAGTGCCAAACCTTTCAGGAGAGCATTTTCAGGCTTTTGGCACCATCTTTGAGTGAATTGCCAAAAGTCAGATTTTTGCTGAAATTGTGACCCCGGGGCTTAGGGATTTTTTCAAAAAAATATTTTCTGCCGGTTAAGTTTTTGAGGGCTGATTTCTTGTCCTGTGATAAAAAGCCTTCTGTTTCGAGTGCCAAACCTTTCAGGAGAGCATTTTCAGGCTTTTGGCACCATTTTTGAGTGAATTGCCAAAAGTCAGATTTTTGCTGAAATTGTGACCCCGGGGCTTAGGGATTTTTTCAACAAAATATTTTCTGCCGGTTATGTTTTTGAGGGCTGATTTCTTGTCCTGTGATAAAAAGCCTTCTGTTTCGAGTGCCAAACCTTTCAGGAGAGAATTTTCAGGCTTTTGGCACCATTTTTGAGTGAATTGCCAAAATTCAGATTTTTGCTGAAGTTGTGACCCCGGGGCTTAGGGATTTTTTCAAAAAAATATTTTCTGCCGGTTATGTTTTTGAGGGCTGATTTCTTGTCCTGTGATAAAAAGCCTTCTGTTTCGAGTGCCAAACCCCGGGGCTTAGGGATTTTTTCAAAAAAATATATTCTGCCGGTTAGGTTTTTGAGGGCTGATTTCTTGTCCTGTGATAAAAAGCCTTCTGTTTCGAGTGCCAAACCATTGAGGAGAGCATTTTCAGGCTTTTGGCACCATTTTTGAGTGAATTGCCAAAAGTCAGATTTTTACTGAAATTGTGACCCCGGGGCTTAGGGATTTTTTCAAAAAAATATTTTCTGCCGGTTAAGTTTTTGAGGGCTGATTTCTTGTCCTGTGATAAAAAGCCTTCTGTTTCAAGTGCCAAACCTTTCAGGAGAGCATTTTCAGGCTTTTGGCACCATCTTTGAGTGAATTGCCAAAATTCAGATTTTTGCTGAAATTGTGACCCCGGGGCTTAGGGATTTTTCAAAAAAATATTTTCTGCCGGTTAGGTTTTTGAGGGCTGATTTCTTGTCCTGTGATAAAAAGCCTTCTGTTTCGAGTGCCAATCCTTTGAGGAGAGCATTTTCAAGCTGTTGGCACCATTTTTGAGTGAATTGCCAAAAGTCAGATGTTTGCTGAAATTGTGACCCCGGGGCTAAGGGATTTTTTCAAAAAAATATTTTCTGCCGGTTATGTTTTTGAGGGCTGATTTCTTGTCCTGTGATAAAAAGCCTTCTGTTTCGAGTGCCAAACCTTTCAGGAGAGCATTTTCAGGCTTTTGGCACCATCTTTGAGTGAATTGCCAAAAGTCAGATTTTTGCTGAAATTGTGACCCCGGGGCTTAGGGATTTTTTCAAAAAAATATTTTCTGCCGGTTAAGTTTTTGAGGGCTGATTTCTTGTCCTGTGATAAAAAGCCTTATGTTTCGAGTGCCAAACCTTTCAGGAGAGCATTTTCAGGCTTTTGGCACCATCTTTGAGTGAATTGCCAAAAGTCAGATTTTTGCTGAAATTGTGACCCCGGGGCTTAGGGATTTTTTCAAAAAAATATTTTCTGCCGGTTAAGTTTTTGAGGGCTGATTTCTTGTCCTGTGATAAAAAGCCTTCTGTTTCAAGTGCCAAACCTTTCAGGAGAGCATTTTCAGGCTTTTGGCACCATCTTTGAGTGAATTGCCAAAAGTCAGATTTTTGCTGAAATTGTGACCCCGGGGCTTAGGGATTTTTTCGAAAAAATTTTTTCTGCCGGTTAGTTTTTTGAGGGCTGATTTCTTGTCCTGTGATAAAAAGCCTTCTGTTTCGATTGCCAAACCTTTCAGGAGAGCATTTTCAGGCTTTTGGCAACATCTTTGAGTGAATTGCCAAAAGTCAGATTTTTGCTGAAATTGTGACCCCGGGGCTTAGGGATTTTTTCAAAAAAATATTTTCTGCCGGTTAAGTTTTTGAGGGCTGATTTCTTGTCCTGTGATAAAAAGCCTTCTGTTTCAAGTGCCAAACCTTTCAGGAGAGCATTTTCAGGCTTTTGGCACCATCTTTGAGTGAATTGCCAAAATTCAGATTTTTGCTGAAATTGTGACCCCGGGGCTTAGGGATTTTTCAAAAAAATATTTTCTGCCGGTTAGGTTTTTGAGGGCTGATTTCTTGTCCTGTGATAAAAAGCCTTCTGTTTCGAGTGCCAATCCTTTGAGGAGAGCATTTTCAAGCTGTTGGCACCATTTTTGAGTGAATTGCCAAAAGTCAGATGTTTGCTGAAATTGTGACCCCGGGGCTAAGGGATTTTTTCAAAAAAATATTTTCTGCCGGTTATGTTTTTGAGGGCTGATTTCTTGTCCTGTGATAAAAAGCCTTCTGTTTCGAGTGCCAAAACTTTCAGGAGAGCATTTTCAGGCTTTTGGCACCATCTTTGAGTGAATTGCCAAAAGTCAGATTTTTGCTGAAATTGTGACCCCGGGGCTTAGGGATTTTTTCAAAAAAATATTTTCTGCCGGTTAAGTTTTTGAGGGCTGATTTCTTGTCCTGTGATAAAAAGCCTTCTGCTTCAAATGCCAAACCTTTCAGGAGAGCATTTTCAGGCTTTTGGCACCATCTTTGAGTGAATTGCCAAAAGTCAGATTTTTGCTGAAATTGTGACCCCGGGGCTTAGGGATTTTTTCAAAAAAATATTTTCTGCCGGTTAAGTTTTTGAGGGCTGATTTCTTGTCCTGTGATAAAAAGCCTTCTGTTTCAAGTGCCAAACCTTTCAGGAGAGCATTTTCAGGCTTTTGGCACCATCTTTGAGTGAATTGCCAAAAGTCAGATTTTTGCTGAAATTGTGACCCCGGGGCTTAGGGATTTTTTCGAAAAAATTTTTTCTGCCGGTTAGTTTTTTGAGGGCTGATTTCTTGTCCTGTGATAAAAAGCCTTCTGTTTCGATTGCCAAACCTTTCAGGAGAGCATTTTCAGGCTTTTGGCAACATCTTTGAGTGAATTGCCAAAAGTCAGATTTTTGCTGAAATTGTGACCCCGGGGCTTAGGGATTTTTTCAAAAAAATATGTTCTGCCGGTTAAGTTTTTGAGGGCTGATTTCTTGTCCTGTGATAAAAAGCCTTCTGCTTCAAATGCCAAACCTTTCAGGAGAGCATTTTCAGGCTTTTGGCACCATCTTTGAGTGAATTGCCAAAAGTCAGATTTTTGCTAAAATTGTGACCCCGGGGCTTAGGGATTTTTTCAAAAAAATATTTTCTGCCGGTTATGTTTTTGAGGGCTGAATTCTTGTCCTGTGATAAAAAGCCTTCTGTTTCGAGTGCCAAACCTTTCAGGAGAGCATTTTCAGGCTTTTGGCACCATTTTTGAGTGAATTGCCAAAAGTCAGATTTTTGCTGAAATTGTGACCCCGGGGCTTAGGGATTTTTTCAAAAAAATATTTTCTGCCGGTTAGTTTTTTGAGGGCTGATTTCTTGTCCTGTGATAAAAAGCCTTCTGTTTCGAGTGCCAAACCTTTCAGGAGAGCATTTTCAGGCTTTTAGCACCATCTTTGAGTGAATTGCCAAAAGTCAGATTTTTGCTGAAATTGTGACCCCGGGGCTTAGGGATTTTTTCAAAAAAATATTTTCTGCCGGTTATGTTTTTGAGGGCTGATTTCTTGTCCTGTGATAAAAAGCCTTCTGTTTCGAGTGCCAAACCTTTCAGGAGAGCATTTTCAGGCTTTTGGCACCATCTTTGAGTGAATTGCCAAAAGTCAGATTTTTGCTGAAATTGTGACCCCGGGGCTTAGGGATTTTTTCAAAAAAATATTTTCTGCCGGTTAAGTTTTTGAGGGCTGATTTCTTGTCCTGTGATAAAAAGCCTTCTGCTTCAAATGCCAAACCTTTCAGGAGAGCATTTTCAGGCTTTTGGCACCATCTTTGAGTGAATTGCCAAAAGTCAGATTTTTGCTGAAATTGTGACCCCGGGGCTTAGGGATTTTTTCAAAAAAATATTTTCTGCCGGTTAAGTTTTTGAGGGCTGATTTCTTGTCCTGTGATAAAAAGCCTTCTGTTTCAAGTGCCAAACCTTTCAGGAGAGCATTTTCAGGCTTTTGGCACCATCTTTGAGTGAATTGCCAAAAGTCAGATTTTTGCTGAAATTGTGACCCCGGGGCTTAGGGATTTTTTCGAAAAATTTTTTTCTGCCGGTTAGTTTTTTGAGGGCTGATTTCTTGTCCTGTGATAAAAAGCCTTCTGTTTCGATTGCCAAACCTTTCAGGAGAGCATTTTCAGGCTTTTGGCAACATCTTTGAGTGAATTGCCAAAAGTCAGATTTTTGCTGAAATTGTGACCCCGGGGCTTAGGGATTTTTTCAAAAAAATATGTTCTGCCGGTTAAGTTTTTGAGGGCTGATTTCTTGTCCTGTGATAAAAAGCCTTCTGCTTCAAATGCCAAACCTTTCAGGAGAGCATTTTCAGGCTTTTGGCACCATCTTTGAGTGAATTGCCAAAAGTCAGATTTTTGCTAAAATTGTGACCCCGGGGCTTAGGGATTTTTTCAAAAAAATATTTTCTGCCGGTTATGTTTTTGAGGGCTGAATTCTTGTCCTGTGATAAAAAGCCTTCTGTTTCGAGTGCCAAACCTTTCAGGAGAGCATTTTCAGGCTTTTGGCACCATTTTTGAGTGAATTGCCAAAAGTCAGATTTTTGCTGAAATTGTGACCCCGGGGCTTAGGGATTTTTTCAAAAAAATATTTTCTGCCGGTTAGTTTTTTGAGGGCTGATTTCTTGTCCTGTGATAAAAAGCCTTCTGTTTCGAGTGCCAAACCTTTCAGGAGAGCATTTTCAGGCTTTTGGCACCATTTTTGAGTGAATTGCCAAAATTCAGATTTTTGCTGAAGTTGTGACCCCGGGGCTTAGGGATTTTTTCAAAAAAATATTTTCTGCCGGTTATGTTTTTGAGGGCTGATTTCTTGTCCTGTGATAAAAAGCCTTCTGTTTCGAGTGCCAAACCCCGGGGCTTAGGGATTTTTTCAAAAAAATATATTCTGCCGGTTAGGTTTTTGAGGGCTGATTTCTTGTCCTGTGATAAAAAGCCTTCTGTTTCAAGTGCCAAACCTTTCAGGAGAGCATTTTCAGGCTTTTGGCACCATCTTTGAGTGAATTGCCAAAATTCAGATTTTTGCTGAAATTGTGACCCCGGGGCTTAGGGATTTTTCAAAAAAATATTTTCTGCCGGTTAGGTTTTTGAGGGCTTATTTCTTGTCCTGTGATAAAAAGCCTTCTGTTTCGAGTGCCAATCCTTTGAGGAGAGCATTTTCAAGCTGTTGGCACCATTTTTGAGTGAATTGCCAAAAGTCAGATTTTTGCTGAAATTGTGACCCCGGGGCTAAGGGATTTTTTCAAAAAAATATTTTCTGCCGGTTATGTTTTTGAGGGCTGATTTCTTGTCCTGTGATAAAAAGCCTTCTGTTTCGAGTGCCAAACCTTTCAGGAGAGCATTTTCAGGCTTTTGGCACCATTTTTGAGTGAATTGTCAAAATTCAGATTTTTGCTGAAGTTGTGACCCCGGGGCTTAGGGATTTTTTCAAAAAAATATTTTCAACCGGTTAAGTTTTTGAGGGCTGATTTCTTGTCCTTTGATAAAAAGCCTTCTGTTTCGCGTGCCAAACCTTTCAGGATAGCATTTTCAAGATTTTGGCACCATTTTTGAGTGAATTGCCAAAAGTCAGATTTTTGCTGAAATTGTGACCCCGGGGCTTAGGGATTTTTTCAAAGAAATATTTTCTGCCGGTTAGTTTTTTGAGGGCTGATTTCTTGTCCTGTGATAAAAAGCCTTCTGTTTCGAGTGCCAAACCTTTCAGGAGAGCATTTTCAGGCTTTTGGCACCATCTTTGAGTGAATTGCCAAAAGTCAGATTTTTGCTGAAATTGTGACCCCGGGGCTTAGGGATTTTTTCAAAAAAATATTTTCTGCCGGTTATGTTTTTGAGGGCTGAATTCTTGTCCTGTGATAAAAAGCCTTCTGTTTCGAGTGCCAAACCTTTCAGGAGAGCATTTTCAGGCTTTTGGCACCATTTTTGAGTGAATTGCCAAAAGTCAGATTTTTGCTGAAATTGTGACCCCGGGGCTTAGGGATTTTTTCAAAAAAATATTTTCTGCCGGTTAGTTTTTTGAGGGCTGATTTCTTGTCCTGTGATAAAAAGCCTTCTGTTTCGAGTGCCAAACCTTTCAGGAGAGCATTTTCAGGCTTTTGGCACCATTTTTGAGTGAATTGCCAAAATTCAGATTTTTGCTGAAGTTGTGACCCCGGGGCTTAGGGATTTTTTCAAAAAAATATTTTCTGCCGGTTATGTTTTTGAGGGCTGATTTCTTGTCCTGTGATAAAAAGCCTTCTGTTTCGAGTGCCAAACCCCGGGGCTTAGGGATTTTTTCAAAAAAATATATTCTGCCGGTTAGGTTTTTGAGGGCTGATTTCTTGTCCTGTGATAAAAAGCCTTCTGTTTCAAGTGCCAAACCTTTCAGGAGAGCATTTTCAGGCTTTTGGCACCATCTTTGAGTGAATTGCCAAAATTCAGATTTTTGCTGAAATTGTGACCCCGGGGCTTAGGGATTTTTCAAAAAAATATTTTCTGCCGGTTAGGTTTTTGAGGGCTTATTTCTTGTCCTGTGATAAAAAGCCTTCTGTTTCGAGTGCCAATCCTTTGAGGAGAGCATTTTCAAGCTGTTGGCACCATTTTTGAGTGAATTGCCAAAAGTCAGATTTTTGCTGAAATTGTGACCCCGGGGCTAAGGGATTTTTTCAAAAAAATATTTTCTGCCGGTTATGTTTTTTAGGGCTGATTTCTTGTCCTGTGATAAAAAGCCTTCTGTTTCGAGTGCCAAACCTTTCAGGAGAGCATTTTCAGGCTTTTGGCACCATTTTTGAGTGAATTGTCAAAATTCAGATTTTTGCTGAAGTTGTGACCCCGGGGCTTAGGGATTTTTTCAAAAAAATATTTTCAACCGGTTAAGTTTTTGAGGGCTGATTTCTTGTCCTTTGATAAAAAGCCTTCTGTTTCGCGTGCCAAACCTTTCAGGATAGCATTTTCAAGATTTTGGCACCATTTTTGAGTGAATTGCCAAAAGTCAGATTTTTGCTGAAATTGTGACCCCGGGGCTTAGGGATTTTTTCAAAGAAATATTTTCTGCCGGTTAGTTTTTTGAGGGCTGATTTCTTGTCCTGTGATAAAAAGCCTTCTGTTTCGAGTGCCAAACCTTTCAGGAGAGCATTTTCAGGCTTTTGGCACCATCTTTGAGTGAATTGCCAAAAGTCAGATTTTTGCTGAAATTGTGACCCCGGGGCTTAGGGATTTTTTCAAAAAGATATTTTCTACCGGTTAAGTTTTTGAGGGCTGATTTCTTGTCCTTTGATAAAAAGCCTTCTGTTTCGCGTGCCAAACCTTTCAGGAGAGCATTTTCAAGATTTTGGCACCATTTTTGAGTGAATTGCCAAAAGTCAGATTTTTGCTGAAATTGTGACCCCGGGGCTTAGGGATTTTTTCAAAGAAATATTTTCTGCCGGTTAGTTTTTTGAGGGCTGATTTCTTGTCCTGTGATAAAAAGCCTTCTGTTTCGAGTGCCAAACCTTTCAGGAGAGCATTTTCAGGCTTTTGGCACCATCTTTGAGTGAATTGCCAAAAGTCAGATTTTTGCTGAAATTGTGACCCCGGGGCTTAGGGATTTTTTCAAAAAAATATTTTCTGCCGGTTAAGTTTTTGAGGGCTGATTTCTTGTCCTGTGATAAAAAGCCTTCTGTTTCGAGTGCCAAACCTTTCAGGAGAGCATTTTCAGGCTTTTGGCACCATCTTTGAGTGAATTGCCAAAAGTCAGATTTTTTCGGAAATTGTGACCCCGGGGCTTAGGGATTTTTTCAAAAAAATATTTTCTGCCGTTAAGTTTTTGAGGGCTGATTTCTTGTCCTGTGATAAAAAGCCTTCTGTTTCAAGTGCCAAACCTTTCAGGAGAGCATTTTCAGGCTTTTGGCACCATCTTTGAGTGAATTGCCAAAAGTCAGATTTTTTCTGAAATTGTGACCCCGGGGCTTAGGGATTTTTTCAAAAAAATATTTTCTGCCGGTTATGTTTTTGAGGGCTGATTTCTTGTCCTGTGATAAAAAGCCTTCTGTTTCGAGTGCCAAACCTTTCAGGAGAGCATTTTCAGGCTTTTGGCACCATTTTTGAATGAATTGCCAAAAGTCAGATTTTTGCTAAAATTGTGACCCGGGGGCTTAGGGATTTTTTCAAAAAAATATTTTCTGCCGGTTAGTTTTTTGAGGGCTGATTTCTTGTCCTGTGATAAAAAGCCTTCTGTTTCGAGTGCCAAACCTTTGAGGAGAGCATTTTCACGCTGTTGGCACCATTTTTGAGTGAATTGCCAAAAGTCAGATTTTTGCTGAAATTGTGACCCCGGGGCTAAGGGATTTTTTCAAAAAAATATTTTCTGCCGGTTATGTTTTTGAGGGCTGATTTCTTGTCCTGTGATAAAAAGCCTTCTGTTTCGAGTGCCAAACCTTTCAGGAGAGCATTTTCAGGCTTTTGGCACCATTTTTGAGTGAATTGCCAAAATTCAGATTTTTGCTGAAGTTGTGACCCCGGGGCTTAGGGATTTTTTCAAAAAAATATTTTCTACCGGTTAAGTTTTTGAGGGCTGATTTCTTGTCCTTTGATAAAAAGCCTTCTGTTTCGCGTGCCAAACCTTTCAGGAGAGCATTTTCAATATTTTGGCACCATTTTTGAGTGAATTGCCAAAAGTCAGATTTTTGCTGAAATTGTGACCCCGGGGCTTAGGGATTTTTTCAAAGAAATATTTTCTGCCGGTTAGTTTTTTGAGGGCTGATTTCTTGTCCTGTGATAAAAAGCCTTCTGTTTCGAGTGCCAAACCTTTCAGGAGAGCATTTTCAGGCTTTTGGCACCATCTTTGAGTGAATTGCCAAAAGTCAGATTTTTGCTGAAATTGTGACCCCGGGGCTTAGGGATTTTTTCAAAAAAATATTTTCTGCCGGTTAGGTTTTTGAGGGCTGATTTCTTGTCCTGTGATAAAAAGCCTTCTGTTTCGAGTGCCAAACCTTTGAGGAGAGCATTTTCAAGCTTTTGGCACCATTTTTGGGTGAATTGCCAAAAGTCAGATTTTTGCTGAAATTGTGACCCCGGGGCTTAGGGATTTTTTCAAAAAAATATTTTCTGCCGGTTAAGTTTTTGAGGGCTGATTTCTTGTCCTGTGATAAAAAGCCTTCTGTTTCAAGTGCCAAACCTTTCAGGAGAGCATTTTCAGGCTTTTGGTACCATCTTTGAGTGAATTGCCAAAAGTCAGATTTTTGTTGAAATTGTGACCCCGGGGCTTAGGGATTTTTTTAAAAAAATTATTTTCTGCCGGTTATGTTTTTGAGGGCTGATTTCTTGTCCTGTGATAAAAAGCCTTCTGTTTCGAGTGCCAAACCTTTCAGGAGAGCATTTTCAGGCTTTTGGCACCATCTTTGAATGAATTGCCAAAAGTCAGATTTTTGCTGAAATTGTGACCCCGGGGCTTAGGGATTTTTTCAAAAAAATATTTTCTGCCGGTTAGGTTTTTGAGGGCTGATTTCTTGTCCTGTGATAAAAAGCCTTCTGTTTCGAGTTCCAAACCTTTCATGAGAGCATTTTCAAGCTTTTGGCACCATCTTTGAGTGAATTGCCAAAAGTCAGATTTTTGCTAAAATTGTGACCCCGGGGCTTAGGGATTTTTTCAAAAAAATATTTTCTGCCGGTTATGTTTTTGAGGGCTGATTTCTTGTCCTGTGATAAAAAGCCTTCTGTTTCAAGTGCCAAACCTTTCAGGAGAGCATTTTCAGGCTTTTGGCACCATTTTTGAGTGAATTGCCAAAATTCAGATTTTTGCTGAAGTTGTGACCCCGGGACTTTGGGATTTTTTCAATAAAATATTTTCTACCGGTTAAGTTTTTGAGGGCTGATTTCTTGTCCTTTGATAAAAAGCCTTCTGTTTCGCGTGCCAAACCTTTCAGGAGAGCATTTTCAAGCTTTTGGCACCATTTTTGAGTGAATTGCCAAAAGTCAGATTTTTGCTGAAATTGTGACCCCGGGGCTTAGGGATTTTTTCAAAGAAATATTTTCTGCCGGTTAGTTTTTTGAGGGCTGATTTCTTGTCCTGTGATAAAAAGCCTTCTGTTTCGATTGCCAAACCTTTCAGGAGAGCATTTTCAGGCTTTTGGCAACATCTTTGAGTGAATTGCCAAAAGTCAGATTTTTGCTGAAATTGTGACCCCGGGGCTTAGGGATTTTTTCAAAAAAATATTTTCTGCCGGTTAGGTTTTTGAGGGCTGATTTCTTGTCCTGTGATAAAAAGCCTTCTGTTTCGAGTGCCAAACCTTTCAGGAGAGCATTTTCAGGCTTTTGGCACCATCTTTGAGTGAATTGCCAAAAGTCAGATTTTTGCTGAAATTGTGACCCCGGGGCTTAGGGATTTTTTCAAAAAAATATTTTCTGCCGGTTAGGTTTTTGAGGGCTGATTTCTTGTCCTGTGATAAAAAGCCTTCTGTTTCGAGTTCCAAACCTTTCATGAGAGCATTTTCAAGCTTTTGGCACCATCTTTGAGTGAATTGCCAAAAGTCAGATTTTTGCTGAAATTGTGACCCCGGGGCTTAGGGATTTTTTCAAAAAAATATTTTCTGCCGGTTAGGTTTTTGAGGGCTGATTTCTTGTCCTGTGATAAAAAGCCTTCTGTTTCGAGTGCCAAACCTTACAGGAGAGCATTTTCAGGCTTTTGGCACCATTTTTGAGTGAATTGCAAAAAGTCAGATTTTTGCTGAAATTGTGACCCCGGAGCTTAGGGATTTTTTCAAAAAAATATTTTCTGCCGGTTAAGTTTTTGAGGGCTGAATTCTTGTCCTGTGATAAAAAGCCTTCTGTTTCGATGGCCAAACCTTTCAGGAGAGCATTTTCAGGCTTTTGGCACCATTTTTGAGTGAATTGCCAAAAGTCAGATTTTTGCTGAAATTGTGACCCCGGGGCTTAGGGATTTTTTCAAAAAAATATTTTCTGCCGGTTATGTTTTTGAGGGCTGATTTCTGGTCCTGTGATAAAAATCCTTCTGTTTCGAGTGCCAAACCTTTCAGGAGAGCATTTTCAGGCTTTTGGCACCATTTTTGAGTGAATTGCCAAAAGTCAGATTTTTGCTGAAATTGTGACCCCGGGGCTTAGGGATTTTTTCAACAAAATATTTTCTGCCGGTTATGTTTTTGAGGGCTGATTTCTTGTCCTGTGATAAAAAGCCTTCTGTTTCGAGTGCCAAACCTTTGAGGAGAGCATTTTCAAGCTTTTGGCACCATTTTTGAGTGAATTGCCAAAAGTCAGATTTTTGCTGAAATTGTGACCCCGGGGCTTAGGGATTTTTTCAAAAAAATATTTTCTGCCGGTTAAGTTTTTGAGGGCTGATTTCTTGTCCTGTGATAAAAAGCCTTCTGTTTCAAGTGCCAAACCTTTCAGGAGAGCATTTTCAGGCTTTTGGCACCATCTTTGAGTGAATTGCCAAAAGTCAGATTTTTGTTGAAATTGTGACCCCGGGGCTTAGGGATTTTTTTAAAAAAAATATTTTCTGCCGGTTATGTTTTTGAGGGCTGATTTCTTGTCCTGTGATAAAAAGCCTTCTGTTTCGAGTGCCAAACCTTTCAGGAGAGCATTTTCAGGCTTTTGGCACCATCTTTGAGTGAATTGCCAAAAGTCAGATTTTTGCTGAAATTGTGACCCCGGGGCTTAGGGATTTTTTCAAAAAAATATTTTCTGCCGGTTAGGTTTTTGAGGGCTGATTTCTTGTCCTGTGATAAAAAGCCTTCTGTTTCGAGTTCCAAACCTTTCATGAGAGCATTTTCAAGCTTTTGGCACCATCTTTGAGTGAATTGCCAAAAGTCAGATTTTTGCTAAAATTGTGACCCCGGGGCTTAGGGATTTTTTCAAAAAAATATTTTCTGCCGGTTATGTTTTTGAGGGCTGATTTCTTGTCCTGTGATAAAAAGCCTTCTGTTTCAAGTGCCTAACCTTTCAGGAGAGCATTTTCAGGCTTTTGGCACCATTTTTGAGTGAATTGCCAAAATTCAGATTTTTGCTGAAGTTGTGACCCCGGGACTTAGGGATTTTTTCAATAAAATATTTTCTACCGGTTAAGTTTTTGAGGGCTGATTTCTTGTCCTTTGATAAAAAGCCTTCTGTTTCGCGTGCCAAACCTTTCAGGAGAGCATTTTCAAGCTTTTGGCACCATTTTTGAGTGAATTGCCAAAAGTCAGATTTTTGCTGAAATTGTGACCCCGGGGCTTAGGGATTTTTTCAAAAAAATATTTTCTGCCGGTTAGTTTTTTGAGGGCTGATTTCTTGTCCTGTGATAAAAAGCCTTCTGTTTCGATTGCCAAACCTTTCAGGAGAGCATTTTCAGGCTTTTGGCAACATCTTTGAGTGAATTGCCAAAAGTCAGATTTTTGCTGAAATTGTGACCCCGGGGCTTAGGGATTTTTTCAAAAAAATATTTTCTGCCGGTTAGGTTTTTGAGGGCTGATTTCTTGTCCTGTGATAAAAAGCCTTCTGTTTCGAGTGCCAAACCTTTCAGGAGAGCATTTTCAGGCTTTTGGCACCATCTTTGAGTGAATTGCCAAAAGTCAGATTTTTGCTGAAATTGTGACCCCGGGGCTTAGGGATTTTTTCAAAAAAATATTTTCTGCCGGTTAGGTTTTTGAGGGCTGATTTCTTGTCCTGTGATAAAAAGCCTTCTGTTTCGAGTTCCAAACCTTTCATGAGAGCATTTTCAAGCTTTTGGCACCATCTTTGAGTGAATTGCCAAAAGTCAGATTTTTGCTGAAATTGTGACCCCGGGGCTTAGGGATTTTTTCAAAGAAATATTTTCTGCCGGTTAGTTTTTTGAGGGCTGATTTCTTGTCCTGTGATAAAAAGCCTTCTGTTTCGATTGCCAAACCTTTCAGGAGAGCATTTTCAGGCTTTTGGCAACATCTTTGAGTGAATTGCCAAAAGTCAGATTTTTGCTGAAATTGTGACCCCGGGGCTTAGGGATTTTTTCAAAAAAATATTTTCTGCCGGTTAGGTTTTTGAGGGCTGATTTCTTGTCCTGTGATAAAAAGCCTTCTGTTTCGAGTGCCAAACCTTTCAGGAGAGCATTTTCAGGCTTTTGGCACCATTTTTGAGTGAATTGCCAAAAGTCAGATTTTTGCTGAAATTGTGACCCCGGGGCTTAGGGATTTTTTCAACAAAATATTTTCTGCCGGTTATGTTTTTGAGGGCTGATTTCTTGTCCTGTGATAAAAAGCCTTCTGTTTCGAGTGCCAAACCTTTGAGGAGAGCATTTTCAAGCTTTTGGCACCATTTTTGAGTGAATTGCCAAAAGTCAGATTTTTGCTGAAATTGTGACCCCGGGGCTTAGGGATTTTTTCAAAAAAATATTTTCTGCCGGTTAAGTTTTTGAGGGCTGATTTCTTGTCCTGTGATAAAAAGCCTTCTGTTTCAAGTGCCAAACCTTTCAGGAGAGCATTTTCAGGCTTTTGGCACCATTTTTGAGTGAATTGCCAAAATTCAGATTTTTGCTGAAGTTGTGACCCCGGGACTTAGGGATTTTTTCAATAAAATATTTTCTACCGGTTAAGTTTTTGAGGGCTGATTTCTTGTCCTTTGATAAAAAGCCTTCTGTTTCGCGTGCCAAACCTTTCAGGAGAGCATTTTCAAGCTTTTGGCACCATTTTTGAGTGAATTGCCAAAAGTCAGATTTTTGCTGAAATTGTGACCCCGGGGCTTAGGGATTTTTTCAAAAAAATATTTTCTGCCGGTTAGTTTTTTGAGGGCTGATTTCTTGTCCTGTGATAAAAAGCCTTCTGTTTCGATTGCCAAACCTTTCAGGAGAGCATTTTCAGGCTTTTGGCAACATCTTTGAGTGAATTGCCAAAAGTCAGATTTTTGCTGAAATTGTGACCCCGGGGCTTAGGGATTTTTTCAAAAAAATATTTTCTGCCGGTTAGGTTTTTGAGGGCTGATTTCTTGTCCTGTGATAAAAAGCCTTCTGTTTCGAGTGCCAAACCTTTCAGGAGAGCATTTTCAGGCTTTTGGCACCATCTTTGAGTGAATTGCCAAAAGTCAGATTTTTGCTGAAATTGTGACCCCGGGGCTTAGGGATTTTTTCAAAAAAATATTTTCTGCCGGTTAGGTTTTTGAGGGCTGATTTCTTGTCCTGTGATAAAAAGCCTTCTGTTTCGAGTTCCAAACCTTTCATGAGAGCATTTTCAAGCTTTTGGCACCATCTTTGAGTGAATTGCCAAAAGTCAGATTTTTGCTGAAATTGTGACCCCGGGGCTTAGGGATTTTTTCAAAGAAATATTTTCTGCCGGTTAGTTTTTTGAGGGCTGATTTCTTGTCCTGTGATAAAAAGCCTTCTGTTTCGATTGCCAAACCTTTCAGGAGAGCATTTTCAGGCTTTTGGCAACATCTTTGAGTGAATTGCCAAAAGTCAGATTTTTGCTGAAATTGTGACCCCGGGGCTTAGGGATTTTTTCAAAAAAATATTTTCTGCCGGTTAGGTTTTTGAGGGCTGATTTCTTGTCCTGTGATAAAAAGCCTTCTGTTTCGAGTGCCAAACCTTTCAGGAGAGCATTTTCAGGCTTTTGGCACCATCTTTGAGTGAATTGCCAAAAGTCAGATTTTTGCTGAAATTGTGACCCCGGGGCTTAGGGATTTTTTCAAAAAAATATTTTCTGCCCGTTAGGTTTTTGAGGGCTGATTTCTTGTCCTGTGATAAAAAGCCTTCTGTTTCGAGTTCCAAACCTTTCATGAGAGCATTTTCAAGCTTTTGGCACCATCTTTGAGTGAATTGCCAAAAGTCAGATTTTTGCTGAAATTGTGACCCCGGGGCTTAGGGATTTTTTCAAAAAAATATTTTCTGCCGGTTAGGTTTTTGAGGGCTGATTTCTTGTCCTGTGATAAAAAGCCTTCTGTTTCGAGTGCCAAACCTTTCAGGAGAGCATTTTCAGGCTTTTGGCACCATCTTTGAGTGAATTGCCAAAAGTCAGATTTTTGCTGAAATTGTGACCCCGGGGCTTAGGGATTTTTTCAAAAAAATATTTTCTGCCGGTTAGGTTTTTGAGGGCTGATTTCTTGTCCTGTGATAAAAAGCCTTCTGTTTCGAGTTCCAAACCTTTCATGAGAGCATTTTCAAGCTTTTGGCACCATCTTTGAGTGAATTGCCAAAAGTCAGATTTTTGCTGAAATTGTGACCCCGGGGCTTAGGGATTTTTTCAAAAAAATATTTTCTGCCGGTTAGGTTTTTGAGGGCTGATTTCTTGTCCTGTGATAAAAAGCCTTCTGTTTCGAGTGCCAAACCTTACAGGAGAGCATTTTCAGGCTTTTGGCACCATTTTTGAGTGAATTGCCAAAAGTCAGATTTTTGCTGAAATTGTGACCCCGGAGCTTAGGGATTTTTTCAAAAAAATATTTTCTGCCGGTTAAGTTTTTGAGGGCTGAATTCTTGTCCTGTGATAAAAAGCCTTCTGTTTCGAGTGCCAAACCTTTCAGGAGAGCATTTTCAGGCTTTTGGCACCATTTTTGAGTGAATTGCCAAAAGTCAGATTTTTGCTGAAATTGTGACCCCGGGGCTTAGGGATTTTTTCAAAAAAATATTTTCTGCCGGTTATGTTTTTGAGGGCTGATTTCTGGTCCTGTGATAAAAATCCTTCTGTTTCGAGTGCCAAACCTTTCAGGAGAGCATTTTCAGGCTTTTGGCACCATTTTTGAGTGAATTGCCAAAAGTCAGATTTTTGCTGAAATTGTGACTCCGGGGCTTAGGGATTTTTTCAACAAAATATTTTCTGCCGGTTATGTTTTTGAGGGCTGATTTCTTGTCCTGTGATAAAAAGCCTTCTGTTTCGAGTGCCAAACCTTTCAGGAGAGAATTTTCAGGCTTTTGGCACCATTTTTGAGTGAATTGCCAAAATTCAGATTTTTGCTGAAGTTGTGACCCCGGGGCTTAGGGATTTTTTCAAAAAAATATTTTCTGCCGGTTATGTTTTTGAGGGCTGATTTCTTGTCCTGTGATAAAAAGCCTTCTGTTTCGAGTGCCAAACCCCGGGGCTTAGGGATTTTTTCAAAAAAATATATTCTGCCGGTTAGGTTTTTGAGGGCTGATTTCTTTTCCTGTGATAAAAAGCCTTCTGTTTCGAGTGCCAAACCATTGAGGAGAGCATTTTCAGGCTTTTGGCACCATTTTTGAGTGAATTGCCAAAAGTCAGATTTTTACTGAAATTGTGACCCCGGGGCTTAGGGATTTTTTCAAAAAAATATTTTCTGCCGGTTAAGTTTTTGAGGGCTGATTTCTTGTCCTGTGATAAAAAGCCTTCTGTTTCAAGTGCCAAACCTTTCAGGAGAGCATTTTCAGGCTTTTGGCACCATCTTTGAGTGATATGCCAAAATTCAGATTTTTGCTGAAATTGTGACCCCGGGGCTTAGGGATTTTTCAAAAAAATATTTTCTGCCGGTTAGGTTTTTGAGGGCTGATTTCTTGTCCTGTGATAAAAAGCCTTCTGTTTCGAGTGCCAAACCTTTGAGGAGAGCATTTTCAAGCTGTTGGCACCATTTTTGAGTGAATTGCCAAAAGTCAGATTTTTGCTGAAATTGTGACCCCGGGGCTAAGGGATTTTTTCAAAAAAATATTTTCTGCCGGTTATGTTTTTGAGGGCTGATTTCTTGTCCTGTGATAAAAAGCCTTCTGTTTCGAGTGCCAAACCTTTCAGGAGAGCATTTTCAGGCTTTTGGCACCATTTTTGAGTGAATTGCCAAAATTCAGATTTTTGCTGAAGTTGTGACCCCGGGGCTTAGGGATTTTTTCAAAAAAATATTTTCTACCGGTTAAGTTTTTGAGGGCTGATTTCTTGTCCTTTGATAAAAAGCCTTCTGTTTCGCGTGCCAAACCTTTCAGGAGAGCATTTTCAAGATTTTGGCACCATTTTTGAGTGAATTGCCAAAAGTCAGATTTTTGTTGAAATTGTGACCCCGGGGCTTAGGGATTTTTTCAAAAAAATATTTTCTGCCGGTTAGTTTTTTGAGGGCTGATTTCTTGTCCTGTGATAAAAAGCCTTCTGTTTCGATTGCCAAACCTTTCAGGAGAGCATTTTCAGGCTTTTGGCAACATCTTTGAGTGAATTGCCAAAAGTCAGATTTTTGCTGAAATTGTGACCCCGGGGCTTAGGGATTTTTTCAAAAAAATATTTTCTGCCGGTTAGGTTTTTGAGGGCTGATTTCTTGTCCTGTGATAAAAAGCCTTCTGTTTCGAGTGCCAAACCTTTCAGGAGAGCATTTTCAGGCTTTTGGCACCATCTTTGAGTGAATTGCCAAAAGTCAGATTTTTGCTGAAATTGTGACCCCGGGGCTTAGGGATTTTTTCAAAAAAATATTTTCTGCCGGTTAGGTTTTTGAGGGCTGATTTCTTGTCCTGTGATAAAAAGCCTTCTGTTTCGAGTTCCAAACCTTTCATGAGAGCATTTTCAAGTTTTTGGCACCATCTTTGAGTGAATTGCCAAAAGTCAGATTTTTGCTGAAATTGTGACCCCGGGGCTTAGGGATTTTTTCAAAAAAATATTTTCTGCCGGTTAGGTTTTTGAGGGCTGATTTCTTGTCCTGTGATAAAAAGCCTTCTGTTTCGAGTGCCAAACCTTACAGGAGAGCATTTTCAGGCTTTTGGCACCATTTTTGAGTGAATTGCAAAAAGTCAGATTTTTGCTGAAATTGTGACCCCGGAGCTTAGGGATTTTTTCAAAAAAATATTTTCTGCCGGTTAAGTTTTTGAGGGCTGAATTCTTGTCCTGTGATAAAAAGCCTTCTGTTTCGAGTGCCAAACCTTTCAGGAGAGCATTTTCAGGCTTTTGGCACCATTTTTGAGTGAATTGCCAAAAGTCAGATTTTTGCTGAAATTGTGACCCCGGGGCTTAGGGATTTTTTCAAAAAAATATTTTCTGCCGGTTATGTTTTTGAGGGCTGATTTCTGGTCCTGTGATAAAAATCCTTCTGTTTCGAGTGCCAAACCTTTCAGGAGAGCATTTTCAGGCTTTTGGCACCATTTTTGAGTGAATTGCCAAAAGTCAGATTTTTGCTGAAATTGTGACCCCGGGGCTTAGGGATTTTTTCAACAAAATATTTTCTGCCGGTTATGTTTTTGAGGGCTGATTTCTTGTCCTGTGATAAAAAGCCTTCTGTTTCGAGTGCCAAACCCCGGGGCTTAGGGATTTTTTCAAAAAAATATATTCTGCCGGTTAGGTTTTTGAGGGCTGATTTCTTTTCCTGTGATAAAAAGCCTTCTGTTTCGATTGCCAAACCTTTCAGGAGAGCATTTTCAGGCTTTTGGCAACATCTTTGAGTGAATTGCCAAAAGTCAGATTTTTACTGAAATTGTGACCCCGGGGCTTAGGGATTTTTTCAAAAAAATATTTTCTGCCGGTTAAGTTTTTGAGGGCTGATTTCTTGTCCTGTGATAAAAAGCCTTCTGTTTCAAGTGCCAAACCTTTCAGGAGAGCATTTTCAGGCTTTTGGCACCATCTTTGAGTGAATTGCCAAAATTCAGATTTTTGCTGAAATTGTGACCCCGGGGCTTAGGGATTTTTCAAAAAAATATTTTCTGCCGGTTAGGTTTTTGAGGGCTGATTTCTTGTCCTGTGATAAAAAGCCTTCTGTTTCGAGTGCCAAACCTTTGAGGAGAGCATTTTCAAGCTGTTGGCACCATTTTTGAGTGAATTGCCAAAAGTCAGATTTTTGCTGAAATTGTGACCCCGGGGCTAAGGGATTTTTTCAAAAAAATATTTTCTGCCGGTTATGTTTTTGAGGGCTGATTTCTTGTCCTGTGATAAAAAGCCTTCTGTTTCGAGTGCCAAACCTTTCAGGAGAGCATTTTCAGGCTTTTGGCACCATTTTTGAGTGAATTGCCAAAATTCAGATTTTTGCTGAAGTTGTGACCCCGGGGCTTAGGGATTTTTTCAAAAAAATATTTTCTACCGGTTAAGTTTTTGAGGGCTGATTTTTTGTCCTTTGATAAAAAGCCTTCTGTTTCGCGTGCCAAACCTTTCAGGAGAGCATTTTCAAGATTTTGGCACCATTTTTGAGTGAATTGCCAAAAGTCAGATTTTTGCTGAAATTGTGACCCCGGGGCTTAGGGATTTTTTCAAAGAAATATTTTCTGCCGGTTAGTTTTTTGCGGGCTGATTTCTTGTCCTGTGATAAAAAGCCTTCTGTTTCGAGTGCCAAACCTTTCAGGAGAGCATTTTCAGGCTTTTGGCACCATCTTTGAGTGAATTGCCAAAAGTCAGATTTTTGCTGAAATTGTGACCCCGGGGCTTAGGGATTTTTTCAAAAAAATATTTTCTGCCGGTTAAGTTTTTGAGGGCTGATTTCTTGTCCTGTGATAAAAAGCCTTCTGTTTCGAGTGCCAAACCTTTCAGGAGAGCATTTTCAGGCTTTTGGCACCATTTTTGAGTAAATTGCCAAAAGTCAGATTTTTGCTGAAATTGTGACCCCGGGGCATAGGGATTTTTTCAAAAAAATATTTTCTGCCGGTTAAGTTTTTGAGGGCTGATTTCTTGTCCTGTGATAAAAAGCCTTCTGTTTCAAGTGCCAAACCTTTCAGGAGAGCATTTTCAGGCTTTTGGCACCATCTTTGAGTGAATTGCCAAAAGTCAGATTTTTTCTGAAATTGTGACCCCGGGGCTTAGGGATTTTTTCAAAAAAATATTTTCTGCCGGTTATGTTTTTGAGGGCTGATTTCTTGTCCTGTGATAAAAAGCCTTCTGTTTCGAGTGCCAAACCTTTCAGGAGAGCATTTTCAGGCTTTTGGCACCATTTTTGAATGAATTGCCAAAAGTCAGATTTTTGCTAAAATTGTGACCCGGGGGCTTAGGTATTTTTTCAAAAAAATATTTTCTGCCGGTTAGTTTTTTGAGGGCTGATTTCTTGTCCTGTGATAAAAAGCCTTCTGTTTCGATTGCCAAACCTTTCAGGAGAGCATTTTCAGGCTTTTGGCAACATCTTTGAGTGAATTGCCAAAAGTCAGATTTTTGCTGAAATTGTGACCCCGGGGCTTAGGGATTTTTTCAAAAAAATATTTTCTGCCGGTTAGGTTTTTGAGGGCTGATTTCTTGTCCTGTGATAAAAAGCCTTCTGTTTCGAGTGCCAAACCTTTGAGGAGAGCATTTTCAAGCTTTTGGCACCATTTTTGAGTGAATTGCCAAAAGTCAGATTTTTGCTGAAATTGTGACCCCGGGGCTTAGGGATTTTTTCAAAAAAATATTTTCTGCCGGTTAAGTTTTTGAGGGCTGATTTCCTGTCCTGTGATAAAAAGCCTTCTGTTTCAAGTGCCAAACCTTTCAGGAGAGCATTTTCAGGCTTTTGGCACCATCTTTGAGTGAATTGCCAAAAGTCAGATTTTTGCTGAAATTGTGACCCCGGGGCTTAGGGATTTTTTTAAAAAAAATATTTTCTGCCGGTTATGTTTTTGAGGGCTGATTTCTTGTCCTGTGATAAAAAGCCTTCTGTTTCGAGTGCCAAACCTTTCAGGAGAGCATTTTCAGGCTTTTGGCACCATCTTTGAGTGAATTGCCAAAAGTCAGATTTTTGCTGAAATTGTGACCCCGGGGCTTAGGGATTTTTTCAAAAAAATATTTTCTGCCGGTTATGTTTTTGAGGGCTGATTTCTGGTCCTGTGATAAAAATCCTTCTGTTTCGAGTGCCAAACCTTTCAGGAGAGCATTTTCAGGCTTTTGGCACCATCTTTGAGTGAATTGCCAAAAGTCAGATTTTTGCTGAAATTGTGACCCCGGGGCTTAGGGATTTTTTCAACAAAATATTTTCTGCCGGTTATGTTTTTGAGGGCTGATTTCTTGTCCTGTGATAAAAAGCCTTCTGTTTCGAGTGCCAAACCTTTCAGGAGAGCATTTTCAGGCTTTTGGCACCATTTTTGAGTGAATTGCCAAAATTCAGATTTTTGCTGAAGTTGTGACCCCGGGGCTTAGGGATTTTTTCAAAGAAATATTTTCTGCCGGTTATGTTTTTGAGGGCTGATTTCTTGTCCTGTGATAAAAAGCCTTCTGTTTCGAGTGCCAAACCTTTCAGGAGAGCATTTTCAGGCTTTTGGCACCATTTTTGAGTGAATTGCCAAAATTCAGATTTTTGCTGAAGTTGTGATCCCGGGGCTTAGGGATTTTTTCAAAAAAATATTTTCTACCGGTGAAGTTTTTGAGGGCTGATTTCTTGTCCTTTGATAAAAAGCCTTCTATTTCGCGTGCCAAACCTTTCAGGAGAGCATTTTCAAGCTTTTGGCACCATTTTTGAGTGAATTGCCAAAGGTCAGATTTTTGCTGAAATTGTGACCCCGGGGCTTAGGGATTTTTTCAAAAAAATATTTTCTGCCGCTTAGGTTTTTGAGGGCTGATTTCTTGTCCTGTGATAAAAAGCCTTCTGTTTCAAGTGCCAAACCTTTCAGGAGAGCATTTTCAGGCTTTTGGCACCATCTTTGAGTGAATTACCAAAAGTCAGATTTTTGCTAAAATTGTGACCCCGGGGCTTAGGGATTTTTTCAAAAAAATATTTTCTGCCGGTTATGTTTTTGAGGGCTGATTTCTTGTCCTGTGATAAAAAGCCTTCTGTTTCAAGTGCGAAACCCCGGGGCTTAGGGATTTTTCAAAAAAATATTTTCTGCCGGTTAGGTTTTTGAGGGCTGATTTCTTGTCCTGTGATAAAAAGCCTTCTGTTTCGAGTGCCAAACCTTTGAGGAGAGCATTTTCAAGCTTTTGGCACCATTTTTGAGTGAATTGCCAAAAGTCAGATTTTTGCTGAAATTGTGACCCCGGGGCTTAGGGATTTTTTCAAAAAAATATTTTCTGCCGGTTATGTTTTTGAGGGCTGATTTCTTGTCCTGTGATAAAAAGCCTTCTGTTTCGAGTGCCAAACCTTTCAGGAGAGCATTTTGAGGCTTTTGGCACCATTTTTGAGTGAATTGCCAAAATTCAGATTTTTGCTGAAGTTGTGACCCCGGGGCTTAGGGATTTTTTCAAAAAAATATTTTCTACCGGTTAAGTTTTTAAGGGCTGATTTCTTGTCCTTTGATAAAAAGCCTTCAGTTTCTCGTGCCAAACCTTTCAGGAGAGCATTTTCAAGCTTTTGCCACCATTTTTGAGTGAATTGCCAAAGGTCAGATTTTTGCTGAAATTGTGACCCCGGGGCTTAGGGATTTTTTCAAAAAAATATTTTCTGCCGCTTAGGTTTTTGAGGGCTGATTTCTTGTCCTGTGATAAAAAGCCTTCTGTTTCAAGTGCCAAACCTTTCAGGAGAGCATTTTCAGGCTTTTGGCACCATTTTTGAGTGAATTGCCAAAATTCAGATTTTTGCTGAAATTGTGACCCCGGGGCTTAGGGATTTTTTCAAAAAAATATTTTCTGCCGGTTAGGTTTTTGAGGGCTGATTTCTTGTCCTGTGATAAAAAGCCTTCTGTTTCGAGTGCCAAACCTTTCAGGAGAGCATTTTCAGGATTTTGGCACCATTTTTGAGTGAATTGCCAAAAGTCAGATTTTTGCTGAAATTGTGACCCCGGGGCTTAGGTGTTTTTTCAAAAAAATATTTTCTGCCGTTAAGTTTTTGAGGGCTGATTTCTTGTCCTGTGATAAAAAGCCTTCTGTTTCAAGTGCCAAACCTTTCAGGAGAGCATTTTCAGGCTTTTGGCACCATCTTTGAGTGAATTACCAAAATTCAGATTTTTGCTAAAATTGTGACCCCGGGGCTTAGGGATTTTTTCAAAAAAATATTTTCTGCCGGTTATGTTTTTGAGGGCTGATTTCTTGTCCTGTGATAAAAAGCCTTCTGTTTCGAGTGCTAAACCCCGGGGCTTAGGGATTTTTTCAAAAAAATATTTTCTGCCGGTTAGGTTTTTGAGGGCTGATTTCTTGTCCTGTGATAAAAAGCCTTCTGTTTCGAGTGCCAAACCATTGAGGAGAGCATTTTCAGGCTTTTGGCACCATTTTTGAGTGAATTGCCAAAAGTCAGATTTTTGCTGAAATTGTGACCCCGGGGCTTAGGGATTTTTTCAAAAAAATATTTTCTGCCGGTTAAGTTTTTGAGGGCTGATTTCTTGTCCTGTGATAAAAAGCCTTCTGTTTCAAGTGCGAAACCCCGGGGCTTAGGGATTTTTCAAAAAAATATTTTCTGCCGGTTAGGTTTTTGAGGGCTGATTTCTTGTCCTGTGATAAAAAGCCTTCTGTTTCGAGTGCCAAACCTTTGAGGAGAGCATTTTCAAGCTTTTGGCACCATTTTTGAGTGAATTGCCAAAAGTCAGATTTTTGCTGAAATTGTGACCCCGGGGCTTAGGGATTTTTTCAAAAAAATATTTTCTGCCGGTTAAGTTTTTGAGGGCTGATTTCTTGTCCTGTGATAAAAAGCCTTCTGTTTCAAGTGCCAAACCTTTGAGGAGAGCATTTTCAAGCTTTTGGCACCATTTTTGAGTGAATTGCCAAAAGTCAGATTTTTGCTGAAATTGTGACCCCGGGGCTTAGGGATTTTTTCAAAAAAATATTTTCTGCCGGTTAGGTTTTTGAGGGCTGATTTCTTGTCCTGTGATAAAAAGCCTTCTGTTTCGAGTGCCAAACCTTTCAGGAGAGCATTTTCAGGATTTTGGCACCATTTTTGAGTGAATTGCCAAAAGTCAGATTTTTGCTGAAATTGTGACCTCGGGGCTTAGGTGTTTTTTCAAAAAAATATTTTCTGCCGTTAAGTTTTTGAGGGCTGATTTCTTGTCCTGTGATAAAAAGCCTTCTGTTTCAAGTGCCAAACCTTTCAGGAGAGCATTTTCAGGCTTTTGGCACCATCTTTGAGTGAATTACCAAAATTCAGATTTTTGCTAAAATTGTGACCCCGGGGCTTAGGGATTTTTTCAAAAAAATATTTTCTGCCGGTTATGTTTTTGAGGGCTGATTTCTTGTCCTGTGATAAAAAGCCTTCTGTTTCGAGTGCTAAACCCCGGGGCTTAGGGATTTTTTCAAAAAAATATTTTCTGCCGGTTAGGTTTTTGAGGGCTGATTTCTTGTCCTGTGATAAAAAGCCTTCTGTTTTGAGTGCCAAACCATTGAGGAGAGCATTTTCAGGCTTTTGGCACCATTTTTGAGTGAATTGCCAAAAGTCAGATTTTTGCTGAAATTGTGACCCCGGGGCTTAGGGATTTTTTCAAAAAAATATTTTCTGCCGGTTAAGTTTTTGAGGGCTGATTTCTTGTCCTGTGATAAAAAGCCTTCTGTTTCAAGTGCGAAACCCCGGGGCTTAGGGATTTTTCAAAAAAATATTTTCTGCCGGTTAGGTTTTTGAGGGCTGATTTCTTGTCCTGTGATAAAAAGCCTTCTGTTTCGAGTGCCAAACCTTTGATGAGAGCATTTTCAAGCTTTTGGCACCATTTTTGAGTGAATTGCCAAAAGTCAGATTTTTGCTGAAATTGTGACCCCGGGGCTTAGGGATTTTTTCAAAAAAATATTTTCTGCCGGTTAAGTTTTTGAGGGCTGATTTCTTGTCCTGTGATAAAAAGCCTTCTGTTTCAAGTGCCAAACCTTTGAGGAGAGCATTTTCAAGCTTTTGGCACCATTTTTGAATGAATTGCCAAAAGTCAGATTTTTGCTGAAATTGTGACCCCGGGGCTTAGGGATTTTTTCAAAAAAATATTTTCTGCCGGTTAAGTTTTTGAGGGCTGATTTCTTGTCCTGTGATAAAAAGCCTTCTGTTTCAAGTGCCAAACCTTTCAGGAGAGCATTTTCAGGCTTTTGGCACCATCTTTGAGTGAATTGCCAAAAGTCAGATTTTTGCTAAAATTGTGACCCCGGGGCTTAGGGATTTTTTGAAAAAAATATTTTCTGCCGGTTATGTTTTTGAGGGCTGATTTCTTGTCCTGTGATAAAAAGCCTTCTGTTTCGAGTGCCAAACCTTTCAGGAGAGCATTTTCAGGCTTTTGGCACCATTTTTGAGTGAATTGCCAAAAGTCAGATTTTTGCTGAAATTGTGACCCCGGGGCTTAGGGGTTTTTTCAAAAAAATATTTTCTACCGGTTAAGTTTTTGAGGGCTGATTTCTTGTCCTTTGATAAAAAGCCTTCTGTTTCGCGTGCCAAACCTTTCAGGAGAGCATTTTCAAGCTATTGCCACCATTTTTAAATGAATTGCCAAAAGTCAGATTTTTGCTGAAATTGTGACCCCGGGGCTTAGGGATTTTTTCAAAAAAATATTTTCTGCCGGTTAAGTTTTTGAGGGCTGATTTCTTGTCCTGTGATAAAAAGCCTTCTGTTTCAAGTGCCAAACCTTTGAGGAGAGCATTTTCAAGCTTTTGGCACCATTTTTGAGTGAATTGCCAAAAGTCAGATTTTTGCTGAAATTGTGACCCCGGGGCTTAGGGATTTTTTCAAAAAAATATTTTCTGCCGGTTAAGTTTTTGAGGGCTGATTTCTTGTCCTGTGATAAAAAGCCTTCTGTTTCAAGTGCCAAACCTTTCAGGAGAGCATTTTCAGGCTTTTGGCACCATCTTTGAGTGAATTGCCAAAAGTCAGATTTTTGCTAAAATTGTGACCCCGGGGCTTAGGGATTTTTTCAAAAAAATATTTTCTGCCGGTTATGTTTTTGAGGGCTGATTTCTTGTCCTGTGATAAAAAGCCTTCTGTTTCGAGTGCCAAACCTTTCAGGAGAGCATTTTCAGGCTTTTGGCACCATTTTTGAGTGAATTGCCAAAAGTCAGATTTTTGCTGAAATTGTGACCCCGGGGCTTAGGGATTTTTTCAAAAAAATATTTTCTGCCGGTTATGTTTTTGAGGGCTGATTTCTTGTCCTGTGATAAAAAGCCTTCTGTTTCAAGTGCCAAACCTTTCAGGAGAGCATTTTCAGGCTTTTGGCACCATCTTTGAGTGAATTGCCAAAAGTCAGATTTTTGCTGAAATTGTGACCCCGGGGCTTAGGGGTTTTTTCAAAAAAATATTTTCTACCGGTTAAGTTTTTGAGGGCTGATTTCTTGTCCTTTGATAAAAAGCCTTCTGTTTCGCGTGCCAAACCTTTCAGGAGAGCATTTTCAAGCTTTTGCCACCATTTTTGAATGAATTGCCAAAAGTCAGATTTTTGCTGAAATTGTGACCCCGGGGCTTAGGGATTTTTTCAAAAAAATATTTTCTGCCGGTTAAGTTTTTGAGTGCTGATTTCTCGTCCTGTGATAAAAAGCCTTCTGTTTCAAGTGCCAAACCTTTCAGGAGAGCATTTGAAACCGGATGGCACCATTTTTGAGTGAATTGCCAAAAGTCAGATGTTTCCTGAAATTTTGACCCCGGGGCTTAGGGATTTTTTCAAAAAAATATTTTCTGCCGGTTAAGTTTTTGAGGGCTGATTTCTTGTCCTGTGATAAAAAGCCTTCTGTTTCGAGTGCCAAACCTTTCAGGAGAGCATTTTCAGGCTTTTGGCACCATCTTTGAGTGAATTGCCAAAAGTCAGATTTTTGCTAAAATTGTGACCCCGGGGCTTAGGGATTTTTTCAAAAAAATATTTTCTGCCGGTTAAGTTTTTGAGGGCTGATTTCTTGTCCTGTGATAAAAAGCCTTCTGTTTCGAGTGCCAAACCTTTCAGGAGAGCATTTTCAGGCTTTTGGCACCATCTTTGAGTGAATTGCCCAAAGTCAGATGTTTGCTGAAATTGTGACCCCGGCTTAGGGATTTTTCAAAAAAATATTTTCTGCCGGTTAGGTTTTTGAGGGCTGATTTCTTGTCCTGTGATAAAAAGCCTTCTGTTTCGAGTGCCAAACCTTTGAGGAGAGCATTTTCAAGCTTTTGGCACCATTTTTGAGTGAATTGCCAAAAGTCAGATTTTTGCTGAAATTGTGACCCCGGGGCTTAGGGATTTTTTCAAAAAAATATTTTCTGCCGGTTAGGTTTTTGAGGGCTGATTTCTTGTCCTGTGATAAAAAGCCTTCTGTTTCGCGTGCCAAACCTTTCAGGAGAGCATTTTCAAGCTTTTGGCACCATTTTTGAGTGAATTGCCAAAAGTCAGATTTTTGCTGAAATTGTGACCCCGGGGCTTAGGGATTTTTTCAAAGAAATATTTTCTGCCGGTTAGTTTTTTGAGGGCTGATTTCTTGTCCTGTGATAAAAAGCCTTCTGTTGCGAGTGCCAAACCTTTCAGGAGAGCATTTGCAGGCTTTTGGCACCATTTTTGAGTGAATTGCCCAAAGTCAGATGTTTGCTGAAATTGTGACCCCGGCTTAGGGATTTTTCAAAAAAATATTTTCTGCCGGTTAGGTTTTTGAGGGCTGATTTCTTGTCCTGTGATAAAAAGCCTTCTGTTTCGAGTGCCAAACCTTTCAGGAGAGCATTTGAAACCGGTTGGCACCATTTTTGAGTGAATTGCCCAAAGTCAGATGTTTGCTGAAATTGTGACCCCGGGGCTTAGGGATTTTTTCAAAGAAATATTTTCTGCCGGTTAGTTTTTTGAGGGCTGATTTCTTGTCCTGTGATAAAAAGCCTTCTGTTTCGAGTGCCAAACCTTTCACGAGAGCATTTTCAGGCTTTTGGCACCATCTTTGAGTGAATTGCCAAAAGTCAGATTTTTGCTGAAATTGTGACCCCGGGGCTTAGGGATTTTTTCAAAAAAATATTTTCTGCCGGTTTAGTTTTTGAGGGCTGATTTCTTGTCCTGTGGTAAAAAGCCTTCTGTTTCAAGTGCCAAACCCCGGGGCTTAGGGATTTTTCAAAAAAATATTTTCTGCCGGTTAGGTTTTTGAGGGCTGATTTCTTGTCCTGTGATAAAAAGCCTTCTGTTTCGCGTGCCAAACCTTTCAGGAGAGCATTTTCAAGCTTTTGGCACCATTTTTGAGTGAATTGCCAAAAGTCAGATTTTTGCTGAAATTGTGACCCCGGGGCTTAGGGATTTTTTCAAAGAAATATTTTCTGCCGGTTAGTTTTTTGAGGGCTGATTTCTTGTCCTGTGATAAAAAGCCTTCTGTTGCGAGTGCCAAACCTTTCAGGAGAGCATTTTCAGGCTTTTGGCACCATTTTTGAGTGAATTGCCAAAATTCAGATTTTTGCTGAAGTTGTGACCCCGGGGCTTAGGGATCTTTTCAAAAAAATATTTTCTACCGGTTAAGTTTTTGAGGGCTGATTTCTTGTCCTTTGATAAAAAGCCTTCTGTTTCGCGTGCCAAACCTTTCAGGAGAGCATTTTCAAGCTTTTGGCACCATTTTTGAGTGAATTGCCAAAAGTCAGATTTTTGCTGAAATTGTGACCCCGGGGCTTAGGGATTTTTTCAAAGAAATATTTTCTGCCGGTTAGTTTTTTGAGGGCTGATTTCTTGTCCTGTGATAAAAAGCCTTCTGTTTCGAGTGCCAAACCTTTCAGGAGAGCATTTTCAGGCTTTTGGCACCATCTTTGAGTGAATTGCCAAAAGTCAGATTTTTGCTAAAATTGTGACCCCGGGGCTTAGGGATTTTTTCAAAAAAATATTTTCTGCCGGTTAAGTTTTTGAGGGCTGATTTCTTGTCCTGTGATAAAAAGCCTTCTGTTTCGAGTGCCAAACCTTTCAGGAGAGCATTTTCAGGCTTTTGGCACCATTTTTGAGTGAATTGCCAAAATTCAGATTTTTGCTGAAATTGTGACCCCGGGGCTTAGGGATTTTTTCAAAAAAATATTTTCTGCCGGTTAAGTTTTTGAGTGCTGATTTCTCGTCCTGTGATAAAAAGCCTTCTGTTTCAAGTGCCAAACCTTTCAGGAGAGCATTTGAAACCGGTTGGCACCATTTTTGAGTGAATTGCCAAAAGTCAGATGTTTGCTGAAATTGTGACCCCGGGGCTTAGGGATTTTTTCAAAAAAATATTTTCTGCCGGTTAAGTTTTTGAGGGCTGATTTCTTGTCCTGTGATAAAAAGCCTTCTGTTTCGAGTGCCAAACCTTTCAGGAGAGCATTTTCAGGCTTTTGGCACCATTTTTGAGTGAATTGCCCAAAGTCAGATTTTTGCTGAAATTGTGACCCCGGGGCTTAGGGATTTTTTCAAAAAAATATTTTCTGCCGGTTAAGTTTTTGAGTGCTGATTTCTCGTCCTGTGATAAAAAGCCTTCTGTTTCAAGTGCCAAACCTTTCAGGAGAGCATTTGAAACCGGTTGTCACCATTTTTGAGTGAATTGCCAAAAGTCAGATGTTTGCTGAAATTGTGACCCCGGGGCTTAGGGATTTTTTCAAAAAAATATTTTCTGCCGGTTAGGTTTTTGAGGGCTGATTTCTTCTCCTGTGATAAAAAGCCTTCTGTTTCGAGTGCCAAACCTTTCAGGAGAGCATTTGAAACCGGTTGGCACCATTTTTGAGTGAATTGCCCAAAGTGAGATGTTTGCTGAAATTGTGACCCCGGGGCTTAGGGATTTTTCAAAAAAATATTTTCTGCCGGTTAGGTTTTTGAGGGCTGATTTCTTGTCCTGTGATAAAAAGCCTTCTGTTTCGAGTGCCAAACCTTTCAGGAGAGCATTTTCAAGCTTTTGACACCATTTTTGAGTGAATTGCCAAAAGTCAGATTTTTGCTGAAATTGTGACCCCGGGGCTTAGGGATTTTTTCAAAAAAAATATTTTCTGCCGGTTATGTTTTTGAGGGCTGATTTCTTGTCCTGTGATAAAAAGCCTTCTGTTTCGAGTGCCAAACCTTTCAGGAGAGCATTTTCAAGCTTTTGACACCATTTTTGAGTGAATTGCCAAAAGTCAGATTTTTGCTGAAATTGTGACCCCGGGGCTTAGGGATTTTTTCAAAGAAATATTTTCTGCCGGTTAGTTTTTTGAGGGCTGATTTCTTGTCCTGTGATAAAAAGCCTTCTGTTGCGAGTGCCAAACCTTTCAGGAGAGCATTTTCAGGCTTTTGGCACCATTTTTGAGTGAATTGCCAAAATTCAGATTTTTGCTGAAGTTGTGACCCCGGGGCTTAGGGATTTTTTCAAAAAAATATTTTCTACCGGTTAAGTTTTTGAGGGCTGATTTCTTGTCCTTTGATAAAAAGCCTTCTGTTTCGCGTGCCAAACCTTTCAGGAGAGCATTTTCAAGCTTTTGGCACCATTTTTGAGTGAATTGCCAAAAGTCAGATGTTTGCTGAAATTGTGACCCCGGGGCTTAGGGATTTTTTCAAAAAAATATTTTCTGCCGGTTAAGTTTTTGAGGGCTGATTTCTTGTCCTGTGATAAAAAGCCTTCTGTTTCGAGTGCCAAACCTTTCAGGAGAGCATTTTCAGGCTTTTGGCACCATTTTTGAGTGAATTGCCCAAAGTCAGATGTTTGCTGAAATTGTGACCCCGGCTTAGGGATTTTTCAAAAAAATATTTTCTGCCGGTTAGGTTTTTGAGGGCTGATTTCTTGTCGTGTGATAAAAAGCCTTCTTTTTCGAGTGCCAAACCTTTCAGGAGAGCATTTGAAACCGGTTGGCACCATTTTTGAGTGAATTGCCCAAAGTGAGATGTTTGCTGAAATTGTGACCCCGGGGCTTAGGGATTTTTCAAAAAAATATTTTCTGCCGGTTAGGTTTTTGAGGGCTGATTTCTTGTCCTGTGATAAAAAGCCTTCTGTTTCGAGTGCCAAACCTTTGAGGAGAGCATTTTCAAGCTTTTGGCACCATTTTTGAGTGAATTGCCAAAAGTCAGATTTTTGCTGAAATTGTGACCCCGGGGCTTAGGGTTTTTTTCAAAAAAATATTTTCTTCCGGTTAAGTTTTTGAGGGCTGATTTCTTGTCCTGTGATAAAAAGCCTTCTGTTTCAAGTGCCAAACCTTTGAGGAGAGCATTTTCAAGCTTTTGGCACCATTTTTGAGTGAATTGCCAAAAGTCAGATTTTTGCTGAAATTGTGACCCCGGGGCTTAGGGATTTTTTCAAAAAAATATTTTCTGCCGGTTATGTTTTTGAGGGCTGATTTCTTGTCCTGTGATAAAAAGCCTTCTGTTTCAAGTGCCAAACCTTTCAGGAGAGCATTTTCAGGCTTTTGGCACCATCTTTGAGTGAATTGCCAAAAGTCAGATGTTTGCTGAAATTGTGACCCCGGGGCTTAGGGATTTTTTCAAAAAAATATTTTCTGCCGGTTAAGTTTTTGAGGGCTGATTTCTTGTCCTGTGATAAAAAGCCTTCTGTTTCGAGTGCCAAACCTTTCAGGAGAGCATTTTCAGGCTTTTGGCACCATCTTTGAGTGAATTGCCAAAAGTCAGATTTTTGCTAAAATTGTGACCCCGGGGCTTAGGGATTTTTTCAAAAAAATATTTTCTGCCGGTTATGTTTTTGAGGGCTGATTTCTTGTCCTGTGATAAAAAGCCTTCTGTTTCGAGTGCCAAACCTTTCAGGAGAGCATTTTCAGGCTTTTGGCACCATTTTTGAGTGAATTGCCAAAAGTCAGATTTTTGCTGAAATTGTGACCCCGGGGCTTAGGGATTTTTTCAAAAAAATATTTTCTGCCGGTTAAGTTTTTGAGGGCTGATTTCTTGTCCTGTGATAAAAAGCCTTCTGTTTCGCGTGCCAAACCTTTCAGGAGAGCATTTTCAAGCTTTTGGCACCATTTTTGAGTGAATTGCCAAAAGTTAGATTTTTGCTGAAATTGTGACCCCGGGGCTTAAGGATTTTTTCAAAGAAATATTTTCTGCCGGTTAGTTTTTTGAGGGCTGATTTCTTCTCCTGTGATAAAAAGCCTTCTGTTGCGAGTGCCAAACCTTTCAGGAGAGCATTTTCAGGCTTTTGGCACCATTTTTGAGTGAATTGCCAAAATTTAGATTTTTGCTGAAGTTGTGACCCCGGGGCTTAGGGATTTTTTCAAAAAAATATTTTCTACCGGTTAAGTTTTTGAGGGCTGATTTATTGTCCTTTGATAAAAAGCCTTCTGTTTCGCGTGCCAAACCTTTCAGGAGAGCATTTTCAAGCTTTTGGCACCATTTTTGAGTGAATTGCCAAAAGTCAGATTTTTGCTGAAATTGTGACCCCGGGGCTTAGGGATTTTTTCAAAGAAATATTTTCTGCCGGTTAAGTTTTTGAGGGCTGATTTCTTGTCCTGTGATAAAAAGCCTTCTGTTTCGAGTGCCAAACCTTTCAGGAGAGCATTTTCAGGCTTTTGGCACCATTTTTGAGTGAATTGCCCAAAGTCAGATGTTTGCTGAAATTGTGACCCCGGCTTAGGGATTTTTCAAAAAAATATTTTCTGCCGGTTAGGTTTTTGAGGGCTGATTTCTTGTCCTGTGATAAAAACCTTCTGTTTCGAGTGCCAAACCTTTCAGGAGAGCATTTGAAACCGGTTGGCACCATTTTTGAGTGAATTGCCCAAAGTCAGATGTTTGCTGAAATTGTGACCCCGGGGCTTAGGGATTTTTCAAAAAAATATTTTCTGCCGGTTAGGTTTTTGAGGGCTGATTTCTTGTCCTGTGATAAAAAGCCTTCTGTTTCGAGTGCCAAACCTTTGAGGAGAGCATTTTCAAGCTTTTGGCACCATTTTTGAGTGAATTGCCAAAAGTCAGATTTTTGCTGAAATTGTGACGCCGGGGCTTAGGGATTTTTTCAAAAAAATATTTTCTTCCGGTTAAGTTTTTGAGGGCTGATTTCTTGTCCTGTGATAAAAAGCCTTCTGTTTCAAGTGCCAAACCTTTGAGGAGAGCATTTTCAAGCTTTTGGCACCATTTTTGAGTGAATTGCCAAAAGTCAGATTTTTGCTGAAATTGTGACCCCGGGGCTTAGGGATTTTTTCAAAAAAATATTTTCTGCCGGTTAAGTTTTTGAGGGCTGATTTCTTGTCCTGTGATAAAAATCCTTCTGTTTCAAGTGCCAAACCTTTCAGGAGAGCATTTTCAGGCTTTTGGCACCATCTTTGAGTGAATTGCCAAAAGTCAGATTTTTGCTGAAATTGTGACCCCGGGGCTTAGGGATTTTTTCAAAAAAATATTTTCTGCCGGTTAAGTTTTTGAGGGCTGATTTCTTGTCCTGTGATAAAAAGCCTTCTGTTTCGAGTGCCAAACCTTTCAGGAGAGCATTTTCAGGCTTTTGGCACCATCTTTGAGTGAATTGCCAAAAGTCAGATTTTTGCTAAAATTGTGACCCCGGGGCTTAGGGATTTTTTCAAAAAAATATTTTCTGCCGGTTATGTTTTTGAGGGCTGATTTCTTGTCCTGTGATAAAAAGCCTTCTGTTTCGAGTGCCAAACCTTTCAGGAGAGCATTTTCAGGCTTTTGGCACCATTTTTGAGTGAATTGCCAAAAGTCAGATTTTTGCTGAAATTGTGACCCCGGGGCTTAGGGATTTTTTCAAAAAAATATTTTCTGCCGGTTAAGTTTTTGAGGGCTGATTTCTTGTCCTGTGATAAAAAGCCTTCTGTTTCGCGTGCCAAACCTTTCAGGAGAGCATTTTCAAGCTTTTGGCACCATTTTTGAGTGAATTGCCAAAAGTTAGATTTTTGCTGAAATTGTGACCCCGGGGCTTAAGGATTTTTTCAAAGAAATATTTTCTGCCGGTTAGTTTTTTGAGGGCTGATTTCTTCTCCTGTGATAAAAAGCCTTCTGTTGCGAGTGCCAAACCTTTCAGGAGAGCATTTTCAGGCTTTTGGCACCATTTTTGAGTGAATTGCCAAAATTTAGATTTTTGCTGAAGTTGTGACCCCGGGGCTTAGGGATTTTTTCAAAAAAATATTTTCTACCGGTTAAGTTTTTGAGGGCTGATTTATTGTCCTTTGATAAAAAGCCTTCTGTTTCGCGTGCCAAACCTTTCAGGAGAGCATTTTCAAGCTTTTGGCACCATTTTTGAGTGAATTGCCAAAAGTCAGATTTTTGCTGAAATTGTGACCCCGGGGCTTAGGGATTTTTTCAAAGAAATATTTTCTGCCGGTTAAGTTTTTGAGGGCTGATTTCTTGTCCTGTGATAAAAAGCCTTCTGTTTCGAGTGCCAAACCTTTCAGGAGAGCATTTTCAGGCTTTTGGCACCATTTTTGAGTGAATTGCCCAAAGTCAGATGTTTGCTGAAATTGTGACCCCGGCTTAGGGATTTTTCAAAAAAATATTTTCTGCCGGTTAGGTTTTTGAGGGCTGATTTCTTGTCCTGTGATAAAAACCTTCTGTTTCGAGTGCCAAACCTTTCAGGAGAGCATTTGAAACCGGTTGGCACCATTTTTGAGTGAATTGCCCAAAGTCAGATGTTTGCTGAAATTGTGACCCCGGGGCTTAGGGATTTTTCAAAAAAATATTTTCTGCCGGTTAGGTTTTTGAGGGCTGATTTCTTGTCCTGTGATAAAAAGCCTTCTGTTTCGAGTGCCAAACCTTTGAGGAGAGCATTTTCAAGCTTTTGGCACCATTTTTGAGTGAATTGCCAAAAGTCAGATTTTTGCTGAAATTGTGACGCCGGGGCTTAGGGATTTTTTCAAAAAAATATTTTCTTCCGGTTAAGTTTTTGAGGGCTGATTTCTTGTCCTGTGATAAAAAGCCTTCTGTTTCAAGTGCCAAACCTTTGAGGAGAGCATTTTCAAGCTTTTGGCACCATTTTTGAGTGAATTGCCAAAAGTCAGATTTTTGCTGAAATTGTGACCCCGGGGCTTAGGGATTTTTTCAAAAAAATATTTTCTGCCGGTTAAGTTTTTGAGGGCTGATTTCTTGTCCTGTGATAAAAATCCTTCTGTTTCAAGTGCCAAACCTTTCAGGAGAGCATTTTCAGGCTTTTGGCACCATCTTTGAGTGAATTGCCAAAAGTCAGATTTTTGCTGAAATTGTGACCCCGGGGCTTAGGGATTTTTTCAAAAAAATATTTTCTGCCGGTTAAGTTTTTGAGGGCTGATTTCTTGTCCTGTGATAAAAAGCCTTCTGTTTCAAGTGCCAAACCCCGGGGCTTAGGGATTTTTCAAAAAAATATTTTCTGCCGGTTAGGTTTTTGAGGGCTGATTTCTTGTCCTGTGATAAAAAGCCTTCTGTTTCAAGTGCCAAACCTTTCAGGAGAGCATTTTCTGGCTTTTGGCACCATCTTTGAGTGAATTGCCAAAAGTCAGATTTTTGCTAAAATTGTGACCCCGGGGCTTAGGGATTTTTTCAAAAAAATATTTTCTGCCGGTTATGTTTTTGAGGGCTGATTTCTTGTCCTGTGATAAAAAGCCTTCTGTTTCGAGTGCCAAACCTTTCAGGAGAGCATTTTCAGGCTTTTGGCACCATCTTTGAGTGAATTGCCAAAAGTCAGATTTTTGCGGAAATTGTGACCCCGGGGCTTAGGGATTTTTTCAAAAAAATATTTTCTGCCGGTTAAGTTTTTGAGTGCTGATTTCTCGTCCTGTGATAAAAAGCCTTCTGTTTCAAGTGCCAAACCTTTCAGGAGAGCATTTGAAACCGGTTGGCACCATTTTTGAGTGAATTGCCAAAAGTCAGATGTTTGCTGAAATTGTGACCCCGGGGCTTAGGGATTTTTTCAAAAAAATATTTTCTGCCGGTTAAGTTTTGGAGGGCTGATTTCTTGTCCTGTGATAAAAAGCCTTCTGTTTCGAGTGCCAAACCTTTCAGGAGAGCATTTTCAGGCTTTTGGCACCATTTTTGAGTGAATTGCCCAAAGTCAGATGTTTGCTGAAATTGTGACCCCGGCTTAGGGATTTTTCAAAAAAATATTTTCTGCCGGTTAGGTTTTTGAGGGCTGATTTCTTGTCCTGTGATAAAAAGCCTTCTGTTTCGAGTGCCAAACCTTTCAGGAGAGCATTTGAAACCGGTTGGCACCATTTTTGAGTGAATTGCCCAAAGTCAGATGTTTGCTGAAATTGTGACCCCGGGGCTTAGGGATTTTTTCAAAGAAATATTTTCTGCCGGTTAGTTTTTTGAGGGCTGATTTCTTTTCCTGTGATAAAAAGCCTTCTGTTTCGAGTGCCAAACCTTTCACGAGAGCATTTTCAGGCTTTTGGCACCATCTTTGAGTGAATTGCCAAAAGTCAGATTTTTGCTGAAATTGTGACCCCGGGGCTTAGGGATTTTTTCAAAAAAATATTTTCTGCCGGTTAAGTTTTTGAGGGCTGATTTCTTGTCCTGTGATAAAAAGCCTTCTGTTTCAAGTGCCAAACCCCGGGGCTTAGGGATTTTTCAAAAAAATATTTTCTGCCGGTTAGGTTTTTGAGGGCTGATTTCTTGTCCTGTGATAAAAAGCCTTCTGTTTCGCGTGCCAAACCTTTCAGGAGAGCATTTTCAAGCTTTTGGCACCATTTTTGAGTGAATTGCCAAAAGTCAGATTTTTGCTGAAATTGTGACCCCGGGGCTTAGGGATTTTTTCAAAGAAATATTTTCTGCCGGTTAGTTTTTTGAGGGCTGATTTCTTGTCCTGTGATAAAAAGCCTTCTGTTGCGAGTGCCAAACCTTTCAGGAGAGCATTTTCAGGCTTTTGGCACCATTTTTGAGTGAATTGCCAAAATTCAGATTTTTGCTGAAATTGTGACCCCGGGGCTTAGGGATTTTTTCAAAAAAAAATTTTCTGCCGGTTAAGTTTTTGAGTGCTGATTTCTCGTCCTGTGATAAAAAGCCTTCTGTTTCAAGTGCCAAACCTTTCAGGAGAGCATTTGAAACCGGTTGGCACCATTTTTGAGTGAATTGCCAAAAGTCAGATGTTTGCTGAAATTGTGACCCCGGGGCTTAGGGATTTTTTCAAAAAAATATTTTCTGCCGGTTAAGTTTTGGAGGGCTGATTTCTTGTCCTGTGATAAAAAGCCTTCTGTTTCGAGTGCCAAACCTTTCAGGAGAGCATTTTCAGGCTTTTGGCACCATTTTTGAGTGAATTGCCCAAAGTCAGATGTTTGCTGAAATTGTGACCCCGGCTTAGGGATTTTTCAAAAAAATATTTTCTGCCGGTTAGGTTTTTGAGGGCTGATTTCTTCTTCTGTGATAAAAAGCCTTCTGTTTCGAGTGCCAAACCTTTCAGGAGAGCATTTGAAACCGGTTGGCACCATTTTTGAGTGAATTGCCCAAAGTGAGATGTTTGCTGAAATTGTGACCCCGGGGCTTAGGGATTTTTCAAAAAAATATTTTCTGCCGGTTAGGTTTTTGAGGGCTGATTTCTTGTCCTGTGATAAAAAGCCTTCTGTTTCGAGTGCCAAACCTTTCAGGAGAGCATTTTCAAGCTTTTGACACCATTTTTGAGTGAATTGCCAAAAGTCAGATTTTTGCTGAAATTGTGACCCCGGGGCTTAGGGATTTTTTCAAAAAAATATTTTCTGCCGGTTATGTTTTTGAGGGCTGATTTCTTGTCCTGTGATAAAAAGCCTTCTGTTTCGAGTGCCAAACCTTTCAGGAGAGCATTTTCAAGCTTTTGACACCATTTTTGAGTGAATTGCCAAAAGTCAGATTTTTGCTGAAATTGTGACCCCGGGGCTTAGGGATTTTTTCAAAGAAATATTTTCTGCCGGTTAGTTTTTTGAGGGCTGATTTCTTGTCCTGTGATAAAAAGCCTTCTGTTGCGAGTGCCAAACCTTTCAGGAGAGCATTTTCAGGCTTTTGGCACCATTTTTGAGTGAATTGCCAAAATTCAGATTTTTGCTGAAGTTGTGACCCCGGGGCTTAGGGATTTTTTCAAAAAAATATTTTCTACCGGTTAAGTTTTTGAGGGCTGATTTCTTGTCCTTTGATAAAAAGCCTTCTGTTTCGCGTGCCAAACCTTTCAGGAGAGCATTTTCAAGCTTTTGGCACCATTTTTGAGTGAATTGCCAAAAGTCAGATTTTTGCTGAAATTGTGACCCCGGGGCTTAGGGATTTTTTCAAAAAAATATTTTCTGCCGGTTAAGTTTTTGAGTGCTGATTTCTCGTCCTGTGATAAAAAGCCTTCTGTTTCAAGTGCCAAACCTTTCAGGAGAGCATTTGAAACCGGTTGGCACCATTTTTGAGTGAATTGCCAAAAGTCAGATGTTTGCTGAAATTGTGACCCCGGGGCTTAGGGATTTTTTCAAAAAAATATTTTCTGCCGGTTAAGTTTTTGAGGGCTGATTTCTTGTCCTGTGATAAAAAGCCTTCTGTTTCGAGTGCCAAACCTTTCAGGAGAGCATTTTCAGGCTTTTGGCACCATTTTTGAGTGAATTGCCCAAAGTCAGATGTTTGCTGAAATTGTGACCCCGGCTTAGGGATTTTTCAAAAAAATATTTTCTGCCGGTTAGGTTTTTGAGGGCTGATTTCTTCTCCTGTGATAAAAAGCCTTCTGTTTCGAGTGCCAAACCTTTCAGGAGAGCATTTGAAACCGGTTGGCACCATTTTTGAGTGAATTGCCCAAAGTGAGATGTTTGCTGAAATTGTGACCCCGGGGCTTAGGGATTTTTCAAAAAAATATTTTCTGCCGGTTAGGTTTTTGAGGGCTGATTTCTTGTCCTGTGATAAAAAGCCTTCTGTTTCGAGTGCCAAACCTTTCAGGAGAGCATTTTCAAGCTTTTGACACCATTTTTGAGTGAATTGCCAAAAGTCAGATTTTTGCTGAAATTGTGACCCCGGGGCTTAGGGATTTTTTCAAAGAAATATTTTCTGCCGGTTATGTTTTTGAGGGCTGATTTCTTGTCCTGTGATAAAAAGCCTTCTGTTGCGAGTGCCAAACCTTTCAGGAGAGCATTTTCAGGCTTTTGGCACCATTTTTGAGTGAATTGCCAAAATTCAGATTTTTGCTGAAGTTGTGACCCCGGGGCTTAGGGATTTTTTCAAAAAAATATTTTCTACCGGTTAAGTTTTTGAGGGCTGATTTCTTGTCCTTTGATAAAAAGCCTTCTGTTTCGCGTGCCAAACCTTTCAGGAGAGCATTTTCAAGCTTTTGGCACCATTTTTGAGTGAATTGCCAAAAGTCAGATTTTTGCTGAAATTGTGACCCCGGGGCTTAGGGATTTTTTCAAAAAAATATTTTCTGCCGGTTAAGTTTTTGAGGGCTGATTTCTTGTCCTGTGATAAAAAGCCTTCTGTTTCGAGTCCCAAACCTTTCAGGAGAGCATTTTCAGGCTTTTGGCACCATTTTTGAGTGAATTGCCAAAATTCAGATTTTTGCTGAAATTGTGACCCCGGGGCTTAGGGATTTTTTCAAAAAAATATTTTCTGCCGGTTAAGTTTTTGAGTGCTGATTTCTCGTCCTGTGATAAAAAGCCTTCTGTTTCAAGTACCAAACCTTTCAGGAGAGCATTTGAAACCGGTTGGCACCATTTTTGAGTGAATTGCCAAAAGTCAGATGTTTGCTGAAATTGTGACCCCGGGGCTTAGGGATTTTTTCAAAAAAATATTTTCTGCCGGTTAAGTTTTTGAGGGCTGATTTCTTGTCCTGTGATAAAAAGCCTTCTGTTTCGAGTGCCAAACCTTTCAGGAGAGCATTTTCAGGCTTTTGGCACCATTTTTGAGTGAATTGCCCAAAGTCAGATGTTTGCTGAAATTGTGACCCCGGCTTAGCGATTTTTCAAAAAAATATTTTCTGCCGGTTAGGTTTTTGAGGGCTGATTTCTTGTCGTGTGATAAAAAGCCTTCTTTTTCGAGTGCCAAACCTTTCAGGAGAGCATTTGAAACCGGTTGGCACCATTTTTGAGTGAATTGCCCAAAGTGAGATGTTTGCTGAAATTGTGACCCCGGGGCTTAGGGATTTTTCAAAAAAATATTTTCTGCCGGTTAGGTTTTTGAGGGCTGATTTCTTGTCCTGTGATAAAAAGCCTTCTGTTTCGAGTGCCAAACCTGTCAGGAGAGCATTTTCAGGCTTTTGGCACCATCTTTGAGTGAATTGCCCAAAGTCAGATTTTTGCTAAAATTGTGACCCCGGGGCTTAGGGACTTTTTCAAAAAAATATTTTCTGCCGGTTATGTTTTTGAGGGCTGATTTCTTGTCCTGTGATAAAAAGCCTTCTCTTTCGAGTGCCAAACCTGTCAGGAGAGCATTTTCAGGCTTTTGGCACCATTTTTGAGTGAATTGCCAAAAGTCAGATTTTTGCTGAAATTGTGACCCCGGGGCTTAGGGGTTTTTTCAAAAAAATATTTACTGCCGGTTAAGTTTTTGAGGGCTGATTTCTTGTCCTGTGATAAAAAGCCTTCTGTTTCAAGTGCCAAACCTTTCAGGAAAGCATTTTCAGGCTTTTGGCACCATCTTTGAGTGAATTGCCCAAAGTCAGATTTTTGCTGAAATTGTGACCCCGGGGCTTAGGGATTTTTTCAAAAAAATATTTTCTACCGGTTAAGTTTTTGAGGGCTGATTTCTTGTCCTGTGATAAAAAGCCTTCTGTTTCGAGTGCCAAACCTTTCAGGAGAGCATTTTCAGGCTTTTGGCACCATTTTTGAGTGAATTGCCAAAAGTCAGATTTTTGCTGAAATTGTGACCCCGGGGCTTAGGGATTTTTTCAAAAAAATATTTTCTGCCGGTTAAGTTTTTGAGGGCTGATTTCTTGTCCTGTGATAAAAAGCCTTCTGTTTCGAGTCCCAAACCTTTCAGGAGAGCATTTTCAGGCTTTTGGCACCATTTTTGAGTGAATTGCCAAAATTCAGATTTTTGCTGAAATTGTGACCCCGGGGCTTAGGGATTTTTTCAAAAAAAATTTTCTGCCGGTTAAGTTTTTGAGTGCTGATTTCTCGTCCTGTGATAAAAAGCCTTCTGTTTCAAGTACCAAACCTTTCAGGAGAGCATTTGAAACCGGTTGGCACCATTTTTGAGTGAATTGCCAAAAGTCAGATGTTTGCTGAAATTGTGACCCCGGGGCTTAGGGATTTTTTCAAAAAAATATTTTCTGCCGGTTAAGTTTTTGAGGGCTGATTTCTTGTCCTGTGATAAAAAGCCTTCTGTTTCGAGTGCCAAACCTTTCAGGAGAGCATTTTCAGGCTTTTGGCACCATTTTTGAGTGAATTGCCCAAAGTCAGATGTTTGCTGAAATTGTGACCCCGGCTTAGGGATTTTTCAAAAAAATATTTTCTGCCGGTTAGGTTTTTGAGGGCTGATTTCTTGTCGTGTGATAAAAAGCCTTCTTTTTCGAGTGCCAAACCTTTCAGGAGAGCATTTGAAACCGGTTGGCACCATTTTTGAGTGAATTGCCCAAAGTGAGATGTTTGCTGAAATTGTGACCCCGGGGCTTAGGGATTTTTCAAAAAAATATTTTCTGCCGGTTAGGTTTTTGAGGGCTGATTTCTTGTCCTGTGATAAAAAGCCTTCTGTTTCGAGTGCCAAACCTGTCAGGAGAGCATTTTCAGGCTTTTGGCACCATCTTTGAGTGAATTGCCCAAAGTCAGATTTTTGCTAAAATTGTGACCCCGGGGCTTAGGGACTTTTTCAAAAAAATATTTTCTGCCGGTTATGTTTTTGAGGGCTGATTTCTTGTCCTGTGATAAAAAGCCTTCTCTTTCGAGTGCCAAACCTGTCAGGAGAGCATTTTCAGGCTTTTGGCACCATTTTTGAGTGAATTGCCAAAAGTCAGATTTTTGCTGAAATTGTGACCCCGGGGCTTAGGGGTTTTTTCAAAAAAATATTTTCTGCCGGTTAAGTTTTTGAGGGCTGATTTCTTGTCCTGTGATAAAAAGCCTTCTGTTTCAAGTGCCAAACCTTTCAGGAAAGCATTTTCAGGCTTTTGGCACCATCTTTGAGTGAATTGCCCAAAGTCAGATTTTTGCTGAAATTGTGACCCCGGGGCTTAGGGATTTTTTCAAAAAAATATTTTCTACCGGTTAAGTTTTTGAGGGCTGATTTCTTGTCCTGTGATAAAAAGCCTTCTGTTTCGAGTGCCAAACCTTTCAGGAGAGCATTTTCAGGCTTTTGGCACCATTTTTGAGTGAATTGCCCAAAGTCAGATGTTTGCTGAAATTGTGACCCCGGCTTAGGGATTTTTCAAAAAAATATTTTCTGCCGGTTAGGTTTTTGAGGGCTGATTTCTTGTCGTGTGATAAAAAGCCTTCTTTTTCGAGTGCCAAACCTTTCAGGAGAGCATTTGAAACCGGTTGGCACCATTTTTGAGTGAATTGCCCAAAGTGAGATGTTTGCTGAAATTGTGACCCCGGGGCTTAGGGATTTTTCAAAAAAATATTTTCTGCCGGTTAGGTTTTTGAGGGCTGATTTCTTGTCCTGTGATAAAAAGCCTTCTGTTTCGAGTGCCAAACCTGTCAGGAGAGCATTTTCAGGCTTTTGGCACCATCTTTGAGTGAATTGCCCAAAGTCAGATCTTTGCTAAAATTGTGACCCCGGGGCTTAGGGACTTTTTCAAAAAAATATTTTCTGCCGGTTATGTTTTTGAGGGCTGATTTCTTGTCCTGTGATAAAAAGCCTTCTCTTTCGAGTGCCAAACCTGTCAGGAGAGCATACTCAGGCTTTTGGCACCATTTTTGAGTGAATTGCCAAAAGTCAGATTTTTGCTGAAATTGTGACCCCGGGGCTTAGGGGTTTTTTCAAAAAAATATTTTCTGCCGGTTAAGTTTTTGAGGGCTGATTTCTTGTCCTGTGATAAAAAGCCTTCTGTTTCAAGTGCCAAACCTTTCAGGAGAGCATTTTCAGGCTTTTGGCACCATCTTTGAGTGAATTGCCCAAAGTCAGATTTTTGCTGAAATTGTGACCCCGGGGCTTAGGGGTTTTTTCAAAAAAATATTTTCTACCGGTTAAGTTTTTGAGGGCTGATTTCTTGTCCTGTGATAAAAAGCCTTCTGTTTCGAGTGCCAAACCTTTCAGGAGAGCATTTTCAGGCTTTTGGCACCATTTTTGAGTGAATTGCCAAAAGTCAGATTTTTGCTGAAATTGTGACCCCGGGGCTTAGGGGTTTTTTCAAAAAAATATTTTCTGCCGGTTAAGTTTTTGAGGGCTGATTTCTTGTCCTGTGATAAAAAGCCTTCTGTTTCAAGTGCCAAACCTTTCAGGAGAGCATTTTCAGGCTTTTGGCACCATCTTTGAGTGAATTGCCAAAAGTCAGATTTTTGCTGAAATTGTGACCCCGGGGCTTAGGGGGTTTTTCAAAAAAATATTTTCTACCGGTTAAGTTTTTGAGGGCTGATTTCTTGTCCTTTGATAAAAAGCCTTCTGTTTCGCGTGCCAAACCTTTCAGGAGAGCATTTTCAAGCTATTGCCACCATTTTTAAATGAATTGCCAAAAGTCAGATTTTTGCTGAAATTGTGACCCCGGGGCTTAGGGATTTTTTCAAAAAAATATTTTCTGCCGGTTATGTTTTTGAGGGCTGATTTCTTGTCCTGTGATAAAAAGCCTTCTGTTTCAAGTGCCAAACCTTTCAGGAGAGCATTTTCAGGCTTTTGGCACCATCTTTGAGTGAATTGCCAAAAGTCAGATTTTTGCTGAAATTGTGACCCCGGGGCTTAGGGGTTTTTTCAAAAAAATATTTTCTACCGGTTAAGTTTTTGAGGGCTGATTTCTTGTCCTTTGATAAAAAGCCTTCTGTTTCGCGTGCCAAACCTTTCAGGAGAGCATTTTCAGGCTTTTGGCACCATTTTTGAGTGAATTGCCAACATTCAGATTTTTGGTGAAATTGTGACCCCGGGGCTTAGGGATTTTTTCAAAAAAATATTTTCTGCCGGTTAAGTTTTTGAGTGCTGATTTCTCGTCCTGTGATAAAAAGCCTTCTGTTTCAAGTGCCAAACCTTTCAGGAGAGCATTTGAAACCGGATGGCACCATTTTTGAGTGAATTGCCAAAAGTCAGATGTTTGCTGAAATTGTGACCCCGGGGCTTAGGGATTTTTTCAAAAAAATATTTTCTGCCGGTTAAGTTTTTGAGGGCTGATTTCTTGTCCTGTGATAAAAAGCCTTCTGTTTCGAGTGCCAAACCTTTCAGGAGAGCATTTTCAGGCTTTTGGCACCATCTTTGAGTGAATTGCCAAAAGTCAGATTTTTGCTAAAATTGTGACCCCGGGGCTTAGGGATTTTTTCAAAAAAATATTTTCTGCCGGTTATGTTTTTGAGGGCTGATTTCTTGTCCTGTGATAAAAAGCATTCTGTTTCGAATGCCAAACCTTTCAGGAGAGCATTTTCAGGCTTTTGGCACCATTTTTGAGTGAATTGCCAACATTCAGATTTTTGCTGAAATTGTGACCCCGGGGCTTAGGGCTTTTTTCAAAAAAATATTTTCTGCCGGTTAGGTTTTTGAGGGCTGATTTCTTTTCCTGTGATAAAAAGCCTTCTGTTTCGAGTGCCAAACCATTGAGGAGAGCATTTTCAGGCTTTTGGCACCATTTTTGAGTGAATTGCCAAAAGTCAGATGTTTGCTGAAATTGTAACCCCGGGGCTTAGGGATTTTTTCAAAAAAATATTTTCTGCCGGTTAAGTTTTTGAGGGCTGATTTCTTGTCCTGTGATAAAAAGCCTTCTGTTTCAAGTGCCAAACCCCGGGGCTTAGGGATTTTTCAAAAAAATATTTTCTGCCGGTTAGCTTTTTGAGGGCTGATTTCTTGTCCTGTGATAAAAAGCCTTCTGTTGCGAGTGCCAAACCTTTGAGGAGAGCATTTTCAAGCTTTTGGCACCATTTTTGAGTGAATTGCCAAAAGTCAGATTTTTGCTGAAATTGTGACCCCGGGGCTTAGGGATTTTTTCAAAAAAATATTTTCTGCCGGTTATGTTTTTGAGGGCTGATTTCTTGTCCTGTGATAAAAAGCCTTCTGTTTCGAGTGCCGAACCTTTCAAGAGAGCATTTTCAGGCTTTTGGCACCATCTTTGAGTGAATTGCCAAAAGTCAGATTTTTGCTGAAATTGTGACCACGGGGCTTAGGGATTTTTTCAAAAAAATATTTTCTGCCGGTTAAGTTTTTGAGGGCTGATTTCTTGTCCTGTGATAAAAAGCCTTCTGTTTCAAGTGCCAAACCTTTCAGGAGAGCATTTTCAGGCTTTTGGCACCATTTTTGAGTGAATTGCCAAAATTCAGATTTTTGCTGAAATTGTGACCCCGGGGCTTAGGGGTTTTTTCAAAAAAATATTTTCTACCGGTTAAGTTTTTGAGGGCTGATTTCTTGTCCTGTGATAAAAAGCCTTCTGTTTCGAGTGCCAAACCTTTCAGGAGAGCATTTTCAGGCTTTTGGCACCATTTTTGAGTGAATTGCCAAAAGTCAGATTTTTGCTGAAATTGTGACCCCGGGGCTTAGGGGTTTTTTCAAAAAAATATTTTCTGCCGGTTAAGTTTTTGAGGGCTGATTTCTTGTCCTGTGATAAAAAGCCTTCTGTTTCAAGTGCCAAACCTTTCAGGAGAGCATTTTCAGGCTTTTGGCACCATCTTTGAGTGAATTGCCAAAAGTCAGATTTTTGCTGAAATTGTGACCCCGGGGCTTAGGGGGTTTTTCAAAAAAATATTTTCTACCGGTTAAGTTTTTGAGGGCTGATTTCTTGTCCTTTGATAAAAAGCCTTCTGTTTCGCGTGCCAAACCTTTCAGGAGAGCATTTTCAAGCTATTGCCACCATTTTTAAATGAATTGCCAAAAGTCAGATTTTTGCTGAAATTGTGACCCCGGGGCTTAGGGATTTTTTCAAAAAAATATTTTCTGCCGGTTATGTTTTTGAGGGCTGATTTCTTGTCCTGTGATAAAAAGCCTTCTGTTTCAAGTGCCAAACCTTTCAGGAGAGCATTTTCAGGCTTTTGGCACCATCTTTGAGTGAATTGCCAAAAGTCAGATTTTTGCTGAAATTGTGACCCCGGGGCTTAGGGGTTTTTTCAAAAAAATATTTTCTACCGGTTAAGTTTTTGAGGGCTGATTTCTTGTCCTTTGATAAAAAGCCTTCTGTTTCGCATGCCAAACCTTTCAGGAGAGCATTTTCAGGCTTTTGGCACCATTTTTGAGTGAATTGCCAAAAGTCAGATTTTTGCTGAAATTGTGACCCCGGGGCTTAGGGATTTTTTCAAAAAAATATTTTCTGCCGGTTAAGTTTTTGAGTGCTGATTTCTCGTCCTGTGATAAAAAGCCTTCTGTTTCAAGTGCCAAACCTTTCAGGAGAGCATTTTCAGGCTTTTGGCACCATCTTTGAGTGAATTGCCAAAAGTCAGATTTTTGCTAAAATTGTGACCCCGGGGCTTAGGGATTTTTTCAAAAAAATATTTTCTGCCGGTTATGTTTTTGAGGGCTGATTTCTTGTCCTGTGATAAAAAGCATTCTGTTTCGAATGCCAAACCTTTCAGGAGAGCATTTTCAGGCTTTTGGCACCATTTTTGAGTGAATTGCCAACATTCAGATTTTTGCTGAAATTGTGACCCTGGGGCTTAGGGCTTTTTTCAAAAAAATATTTTCTGCCGGTTAGGTTTTTGAGGGCTGATTTCTTTTCCTGTGATAAAAAGCCTTCTGTTTCGAGTGCCAAACCATTGAGGAGAGCATTTTCAGGCTTTTGGCACCATTTTTGAGTGAATTGCCAAAAGTCAGATGTTTGCTGAAATTGTAACCCCGGGGCTTAGGGATTTTTTCAAAAAAATATTTTCTGCCGGTTAAGTTTTTGAGGGCTGATTTCTTGTCCTGTGATAAAAAGCCTTCTGTTTCAAGTGCCAAACCCCGGGGCTTAGGGATTTTTCAAAAAAATATTTTCTGCCGGTTAGCTTTTTGAGGGCTGATTTCTTGTCCTGTGATAAAAAGCCTTCTGTTGCGAGTGCCAAACCTTTGAGGAGAGCATTTTCAAGCTTTTGGCACCATTTTTGAGTGAATTGCCAAAAGTCAGATTTTTGCTGAAATTGTGACCCCGGGGCTAAGGGATTTTTTCAAAAAAATATTTTCTGCCGGTTATGTTTTTGAGGGCTGATTTCTTGTCCTGTGATAAAAAGCCTTCTGTTTCGAGTGCCAAACCTTTCAGGAGAGCATTTTCAGGCTTTTGGCACCATTTTTGAGGGAATTGCCAAAATTCAGATTTTTGCTGAAGTTGTGACCCCGGGGCTTAGGGATTTTTTCAAAGAAATATTTTCTGCCGGTTAGTTTTTTGAGGGCTGATTTCTTGTCCTGTGATAAAAAGCCTTCTGTTTCGAGTGCCAAACCTTTCAAGAGAGCATTTTCAGGCTTTTGGCACCATCTTTGAGTGAATTGCCAAAAGTCAGATTTTTGCTGAAATTGTGACCACGGGGCTTAGGGATTTTTTCAAAAAAATATTTTCTGCCGGTTAAGTTTTTGAGGGCTGATTTCTTGTCCTGTGATAAAAAGCCTTCTGTTTCAAGTGCCAAACCTTTCAGGAGAGCATTTTCAGGCTTTTGGCACCATTTTTGAGTGAATTGCCAAAATTCAGATTTTTGCTGAAATTGTGACCCCCCGGGGCTTAGGGATTTTTTCAAAAAAATATTTTCTGCCGGTTAAGTTTTTGAGTGCTGATTTCTCGTCCTGTGATAAAAAGCCTTCTGTTTCAAGTGCCAAACCTTTCAGGAGAGCATTTGAAACCGGTTGGCACCATTTTTGAGTGAATTGCCAAAAGTCAGATGTTTGCTGAAATTTTGACACCGGGGCTTAGGGATTTTTTCAAAAAAATATTTTCTGCCGGTTAAGTTTTTGAGGGCTGATTTCTTGTCCTGTGATAAAAAGCCTTCTGTTTCGAGTGCCAAACCTTTCAGGAGAGCATTTTCAGGCTTATGGCACCATTTTTGAGTGAATTGCCCAAAGTCAGATGTTTGCTGAAATTGTGACCCCGGGGCTTAGGGATTTTTCAAAAAAATATTTTTTGCCGGTTAGGTTTTTGAGGGCTGATTTCTTGTCCTGTGATAAAAAGCATTCTGTTTCGAGTGCCAAACCTTTCAGGAGAGCATTTGAAACCGGTTGGCACCATTTTTGAGTGAATTGCCCAAAGTCAGATGTTTGCTGAAATTGTGACCCCGGGGCTTAGGGATTTTTTCAAAAAAATATTTTCTGCCGCTTAAGTTTTTGAGGGCTGATTTCTTGTCCTGTGATAAAAAGCCTTCTGTTTCGAGTGCCAAACCTTTCAGGAGAGCATTTTCAGGCTTTTGGCAACATCTTTAAGTAAATTGCCCAAAGTCAGATGTTTGCTGAAATTGTGACCCCGGGGCTTAGGGATTTTTCAAAAAAATATTTTCTGCCGGTTAAGTTTTTGAGGGCTGATTTCTTGTCCTGTGATAAAAAGCCTTCTGTTTCGAGTGCCAAACCTTTGAGGAGAGCATTTTCAAGCTTTTGGCACCATTTTTAAGTGAATTGCCAAAAGTCAGATTTTTGCTGAAATTGTGACCCCGGGGCTTAGGGATTTTTTCAAAGAAATATTTTCTGCCGGTTAGTTTTTTGAGGGCTGATTTCTTGTCCTGTGATAAAAAGCCTTCTGTTTCGAGTGCCAAACCTTTGAGGAGAGCATTTTCAAGCTTTTGGCACCATTTTTGAGTGAATTGCCCAAAGTCAGATTTTTGCTGAAATTGTGACCCCGGGGCTTCGGGATTTTTTCAAAGAAATATTTTCTGCCGGTTAGTTTTTTGAGGGCTGATTTCTTGTCCTGTGATAAAAAGCCTTCTGTTTCGCGTGCCAAACCTTTCAGGAGAGCATTTTCAGGCGTTTGGCACCATTTTTGAGTGAATTGCCAAAAGTCAGATTTTTGCTGAAATTGTGACCCAGGGGCTTAGGGATTTTTTCAAAGAAATATTTTCTGCCGGTTAGTTTTTTGAGGGCTGATTTCTTGTCCTGTGATAAAAAGCCTTCTGTTTCGAGTGCCAAACCTTTCAGGAGAGCATTTTCAGGCTTTTGGCACCATCTTTGAGTGAATTGCCAAAAGTCAGATTTTTGCTGAAATTGTGACCCCGGGGCTTAGGGATATTTTCAAAAAAATATTTTCTGCCGGTTAAGTTTTTGAGGGCTGATTTCTTGTCCTGTGATAAAAAGCCTTCTGTTTCAAGTGCCAAACCTTTCAGGAGAGCATTTTCAGGCTTTTGGCACCATTTTTGAGTGAATTGCCCAAAGTCAGATGTTTGCTGAAATTGTGACCCCGGGGCTTAGGGATTTTTTCAAAAAAATATTTTCTGCCGGTTAAGTTTTTGAGGGCTGATTTCTTGTCCTGTGATAAAAAGCCTTCTGTTTCAAGTGCCAAACCTTTCAGGAGAGCATTTGAAACCGGTTGGCACCATTTTTGAGTGAATTGCCAAAAGTCAGATGTTTGCTGAAATTGTGACCCCGGGGCTTAGGGATTTTTTCAAAAAAATATTTTCTGCCGGTTAAGTTTTTGAGGGCTGATTTCTTGTCCTGTGATAAAAAGCCTTCTGTTTCGAGTGCCAAACCTTTCAGGAGAGCATTTTCAGGCTTATGGCACCATTTTTGAGTGAATTGCCCAAAGTCAGATGTTTGCTGAAATTGTGACCCCGGGGCTTAGGGATTTTTCAAAAAAATATTTTCTGCCGGTTAGGTTTTTGAGGGCTGATTTCTTGTCCTGTGATAAAAAGCCTTCTGTTTCGAGTGCCAAACCTTTCAGGAGAGCATTTGAAACCGGTTGGCACCATTTTTGAGTGAATTGCCCAAAGTCAGATGTTTGCTGAAATTGTGACCCCGGGGCTTAGGGATTTTTTCAAAAAAATATTTTCTGCCGCTTAAGTTTTTGAGGGCTGATTTCTTTTCCTGTGATAAAACGCCTTCTGTTTCGAGTGCCAAACCCCGGGGCTTAGGGATTTTTTCAAAAAAATATTTTCTGCCGGTTATGTTTTTGAGGGCTGATTTCTTGTCCTGTGATAAAAAGCCTTCTGTTTCGAGTGCCAAACCCCGGGGCTTAGGGATTTTTTCAAAAAAATATTTTCTGCCGGTTAGGTTTTTGAGGGCTGATTTCTTTTCCTGTGATAAAAAGCCTTCTGTTTCGAGTGCCAAACCATTGAGGAGAGCATTTTCAGGCTTTTGGCACCATTTTTGAGTGAATTGCCAAAAGTCAGATGTTTGCTGAAATTGTGACCCCGGGGCTTAGGGATTTTTTCAAAAAAATATTTTCTGCCGGTTAAGTTTTTGAGGGCTGATTTCTTGTCCTGTGATAAAAAGCCTTCTGTTTCAAGTGCCAAACCCCGGGGCTTAGGGATTTTTCAAAAAAATATTTTCTGCCGGTTAGGTTTTTGAGGGCTGATTTCTTGTCCTGTGATAAAAAGCCTTCTGTTGCGAGTGCCAAACCTTTGAGGAGAGCATTTTCAAGCTTTTGGCACCATTTTTGAGTGAATTGCCAAAAGTCAGATTTTTGCTGAAATTGTGACCCCGGGGCTAAGGGATTTTTTCAAAAAAATATTTTCTGCCGGTTATGTTTTTGAGGGCTGATTTCTTGTCCTGTGATAAAAAGCCTTCTGTTTCGAGTGCCAAACCTTTCAGGAGAGCATTTTTAGGCTTTTGGCACCATTTTTGAGGGAATTGCCAAAATTCAGATTTTTGCTGAAGTTGTGACCCCGGGGCTTAGGGATTTTTTCAAAGAAATATTTTCTGCCGGTTAGTTTTTTGAGGGCTGATTTCTTGTCCTGTGATAAAAAGCCTTCTCTTTCGCGTGCCAAACCTTTCAGGAGAGCATTTTCAAGCTTTTGGCACCATTTTTGAGTGAATTGCCAAAAGTCAGATTTTTGCTGAAATTGTGACCCCGGGGCTTAGGGATTTTTTCAAAGAAATATTTTCTGCCGGTTAGTTTTTTGAGGGCTGATTTCTTGTCCTGTGATAAAAAGCCTTCTGTTTCGAGTGCCAAACCTTTCAGGAGAGCATTTTCAGGCTTTTGGCACCATCTTTGAGTGAATTGCCAAAAGTCAGATTTTTGCTGAAATTGTGAGCCCGGGGCTTAGGGATTTTTTCAAAAAAATATTTTCTGCCGGTTAAGTTTTTGAGGGCTGATTTCTTGTCCTGTGATAAAAAGCCTTCTGTTTCAAGTGCCAAACCTTTCAGGAGAGCATTTTCAGGCTTTTGGCACCATTTTTGAGTGAATTGCCAAAATTCAGATTTTTGCTGAAATTGTGACCCCGGGGCTTAGGGATTTTTTCAAAAAAATATTTTCTGCCGGTTAAGTTTTTGAGTGCTGATTTCTCGTCCTGTGATAAAAAGCCTTCTGTTTCAAGTGCCAAACCTTTCAGGAGAGCATTTGAAACCGGTTGGCACCATTTTTGAGTGAATTGCCAAAAGTCAGATGTTTGCTGAAATTGTGACCCCGGCTTAGGGATTTTTCAAAAAAATATTTTCTGCCGGTTAGGTTTTTGAGGGCTGATTTCTTGTCGTGTGATAAAAAGCCTTCTTTTTCGAGTGCCAAACCTTTCAGGAGAGCATTTGAAACCGGTTGGCACCATTTTTGAGTGAATTGCCCAAAGTGAGATGTTTGCTGAAATTGTGACCCCGGCTTAGGGATTTTTCAAAAAAATATTTTCTGCCGGTTAGGTTTTTGAGGGCTGATTTCTTGTCCTGTGATAAAAAGCCTTCTGTTTCGAGTGCCAAACCTGTCAGGAGAGCATTTTCAGGCTTTTGGCACCATCTTTGAGTGAATTGCCCAAAGTCAGATTTTTGCTAAAATTGTGACCCCGGGGCTTAGGGACTTTTTCAAAAAAATATTTTCTGCCGGTTATGTTTTTGAGGGCTGATTTCTTGTCCTGTGATAAAAAGCCTTCTCTTTCGAGTGCCAAACCTGTCAGGAGAGCATTTTCAGGCTTTTGGCACCATTTTTGAGTGAATTGCCAAAAGTCAGATTTTTGCTGAAATTGTGACCCCGGGGCTTAGGGGTTTTTTCAAAAAAATATTTTCTGCCGGTTAAGTTTTTGAGGGCTGATTTCTTGTCCTGTGATAAAAGCCTTCTGTTTCAAGTGCCAAACCTTTCAGGAAAGCATTTTCAGGCTTTTGGCACCATCTTTGAGTGAATTGCCCAAAGTCAGATTTTTGCTGAAATTGTGACCCCGGGGCTTAGGGGTTTTTTCAAAAAAATATTTTCTGCCGGTTAAGTTTTTGAGGGCTGATTTCTTGTCCTGTGATAAAAAGCCTTCTGTTTCAAGTGCCAAACCTTTCAGGAGAGCATTTTCAGGCTTTTGGCACCATCTTTGAGTGAATTGCCAAAAGTCAGATTTTTGCTGAAATTGTGACCCCGGCTTAGGGATTTTTCAAAAAAATGTTTTCTGCCGGTTAGGTTTTTGAGGGCTGATTTCTTGTCGTGTGATAAAAAGCCTTCTTTTTCGAGTGCCAAACCTTTCAGGAGAGCATTTGAAACCGGTTGGCACCATTTTTGAGTGAATTGCCCAAAGTGAGATGTTTGCTGAAATTGTGACCCCGGGGCTTAGGGATTTTTCAAAAAAATATTTTCTGCCGGTTAGGTTTTTGAGGGCTGATTTCTTGTCCTGTGATAAAAAGCCTTCTGTTTCGAGTGCCAAACCTTTCAGGAGAGCATTTTCAGGCTTTTGGCACCATTTTTGAGTGAATTGCCAAAAGTCAGATTTTTGCTGAAATTGTGACCCCGGGGCTTAGGGGTTTTTTCAAAAAAATATTTTCTGCCGGTTAAGTTTTTGAGGGCTGATTTCTTGTCCTGTGATAAAAAGCCTTCTGTTTCAAGTGCCAAACCTTTCAGGAGAGCATTTTCAGGCTTTTGGCACCATCTTTGAGTGAATTGCCAAAAGTCAGATTTTTGCTGAAATTGTGACCCCGGCTTAGGGATTTTTCAAAAAAATGTTTTCTGCCGGTTAGGTTTTTGAGGGCTGATTTCTTGTCGTGTGATAAAAAGCCTTCTTTTTCGAGTGCCAAACCTTTCAGGAGAGCATTTGAAACCGGTTGGCACCATTTTTGAGTGAATTGCCCAAAGTGAGATGTTTGCTGAAATTGTGACCCCGGGGCTTAGGGATTTTTTCAAAAAAATATTTTCTGCCGGTTAAGTTTTTGAGTGCTGATTTCTCGTCCTGTGATAAAAAGCCTTCTGTTTCAAGTGCCAAACCTTTCAGGAGAGCATTTGAAACCGGTTGGCACCATTTTTGAGTGAATTGCCAAAAGTCAGATGTTTGCTGAAATTGTGACCCCGGCTTAGGGATTTTTCAAAAAAATATTTTCTGCCGGTTAGGTTTTTGAGGGCTGATTTCTTGTCGTGTGATAAAAAGCCTTCTTTTTCGAGTGCCAAACCTTTCAGGAGAGCATTTGAAACCGGTTGGCACCATTTTTGAGTGAATTGCCCAAAGTGAGATGTTTGCTGAAATTGTGACCCCGGCTTAGGGATTTTTCAAAAAAATATTTTCTGCCGGTTAGGTTTTTGAGGGCTGATTTCTTGTCCTGTGATAAAAAGCCTTCTGTTTCGAGTGCCAAACCTGTCAGGAGAGCATTTTCAGGCTTTTGGCACCATCTTTGAGTGAATTGCCCAAAGTCAGATTTTTGCTAAAATTGTGACCCCGGGGCTTAGGGACTTTTTCAAAAAAATATTTTCTGCCGGTTATGTTTTTGAGGGCTGATTTCTTGTCCTGTGATAAAAAGCCTTCTCTTTCGAGTGCCAAACCTGTCAGGAGAGCATTTTCAGGCTTTTGGCACCATTTTTGAGTGAATTGCCAAAAGTCAGATTTTTGCTGAAATTGTGACCCCGGGGCTTAGGGGTTTTTTCAAAAAAATATTTTCTGCCGGTTAAGTTTTTGAGGGCTGATTTCTTGTCCTGTGATAAAAAGCCTTCTGTTTCAAGTGCCAAACCTTTCAGGAAAGCATTTTCAGGCTTTTGGCACCATCTTTGAGTGAATTGCCCAAAGTCAGATTTTTGCTGAAATTGTGACCCCGGGGCTTAGGGGTTTTTTCAAAAAAATATTTTCTGCCGGTTAAGTTTTTGAGGGCTGATTTCTTGTCCTGTGATAAAAAGCCTTCTGTTTCAAGTGCCAAACCTTTCAGGAGAGCATTTTCAGGCTTTTGGCACCATCTTTGAGTGAATTGCCAAAAGTCAGATTTTTGCTGAAATTGTGACCCCGGCTTAGGGATTTTTCAAAAAAATGTTTTCTGCCGGTTAGGTTTTTGAGGGCTGATTTCTTGTCGTGTGATAAAAAGCCTTCTTTTTCGAGTGCCAAACCTTTCAGGAGAGCATTTGAAACCGGTTGGCACCATTTTTGAGTGAATTGCCCAAAGTCAGATGTTTGCTGAAATTGTGACCCCGGGGCTTAGGGATTTTTTCAAAAAAATATTTTCTGCCGCTTAAGTTTTTGAGGGCTGATTTCTTTTCCTGTGATAAAACGCCTTCTGTTTCGAGTGCCAAACCCCGGGGCTTAGGGATTTTTTCAAAAAAATATTTTCTGCCGGTTATGTTTTTGAGGGCTGATTTCTTGTCCTGTGATAAAAAGCCTTCTGTTTCGAGTGCCAAACCCCGGGGCTTAGGGATTTTTTCAAAAAAATATTTTCTGCCGGTTAGGTTTTTGAGGGCTGATTTCTTTTCCTGTGATAAAAAGCCTTCTGTTTCGAGTGCCAAACCATTGAGGAGAGCATTTTCAGGCTTTTGGCACCATTTTTGAGTGAATTGCCAAAAGTCAGATGTTTGCTGAAATTGTGACCCCGGGGCTTAGGGATTTTTTCAAAAAAATATTTTCTGCCGGTTAAGTTTTTGAGGGCTGATTTCTTGTCCTGTGATAAAAAGCCTTCTGTTTCAAGTGCCAAACCCCGGGGCTTAGGGATTTTTCAAAAAAATATTTTCTGCCGGTTAGGTTTTTGAGGGCTGATTTCTTGTCCTGTGATAAAAAGCCTTCTGTTGCGAGTGCCAAACCTTTGAGGAGAGCATTTTCAAGCTTTTGGCACCATTTTTGAGTGAATTGCCAAAAGTCAGATTTTTGCTGAAATTGTGACCCCGGGGCTAAGGGATTTTTTCAAAAAAATATTTTCTGCCGGTTATGTTTTTGAGGGCTGATTTCTTGTCCTGTGATAAAAAGCCTTCTGTTTCGAGTGCCAAACCTTTCAGGAGAGCATTTTTAGGCTTTTGGCACCATTTTTGAGGGAATTGCCAAAATTCAGATTTTTGCTGAAGTTGTGACCCCGGGGCTTAGGGATTTTTTCAAAGAAATATTTTCTGCCGGTTAGTTTTTTGAGGGCTGATTTCTTGTCCTGTGATAAAAAGCCTTCTCTTTCGCGTGCCAAACCTTTCAGGAGAGCATTTTCAAGCTTTTGGCACCATTTTTGAGTGAATTGCCAAAAGTCAGATTTTTGCTGAAATTGTGACCCCGGGGCTTAGGGATTTTTTCAAAGAAATATTTTCTGCCGGTTAGTTTTTTGAGGGCTGATTTCTTGTCCTGTGATAAAAAGCCTTCTGTTTCGAGTGCCAAACCTTTCAGGAGAGCATTTTCAGGCTTTTGGCACCATCTTTGAGTGAATTGCCAAAAGTCAGATTTTTGCTGAAATTGTGAGCCCGGGGCTTAGGGATTTTTTCAAAAAAATATTTTCTGCCGGTTAAGTTTTTGAGGGCTGATTTCTTGTCCTGTGATAAAAAGCCTTCTGTTTCAAGTGCCAAACCTTTCAGGAGAGCATTTTCAGGCTTTTGGCACCATTTTTGAGTGAATTGCCAAAATTCAGATTTTTGCTGAAATTGTGACCCCGGGGCTTAGGGATTTTTTCAAAAAAATATTTTCTGCCGGTTAAGTTTTTGAGTGCTGATTTCTCGTCCTGTGATAAAAAGCCTTCTGTTTCAAGTGCCAAACCTTTCAGGAGAGCATTTGAAACCGGTTGGCACCATTTTTGAGTGAATTGCCAAAAGTCAGATGTTTGCTGAAATTGTGACCCCGGCTTAGGGATTTTTCAAAAAAATATTTTCTGCCGGTTAGGTTTTTGAGGGCTGATTTCTTGTCGTGTGATAAAAAGCCTTCTTTTTCGAGTGCCAAACCTTTCAGGAGAGCATTTGAAACCGGTTGGCACCATTTTTGAGTGAATTGCCCAAAGTGAGATGTTTGCTGAAATTGTGACCCCGGCTTAGGGATTTTTCAAAAAAATATTTTCTGCCGGTTAGGTTTTTGAGGGCTGATTTCTTGTCCTGTGATAAAAAGCCTTCTGTTTCGAGTGCCAAACCTGTCAGGAGAGCATTTTCAGGCTTTTGGCACCATCTTTGAGTGAATTGCCCAAAGTCAGATTTTTGCTAAAATTGTGACCCCGGGGCTTAGGGACTTTTTCAAAAAAATATTTTCTGCCGGTTATGTTTTTGAGGGCTGATTTCTTGTCCTGTGATAAAAAGCCTTCTCTTTCGAGTGCCAAACCTGTCAGGAGAGCATTTTCAGGCTTTTGGCACCATTTTTGAGTGAATTGCCAAAAGTCAGATTTTTGCTGAAATTGTGACCCCGGGGCTTAGGGGTTTTTTCAAAAAAATATTTTCTGCCGGTTAAGTTTTTGAGGGCTGATTTCTTGTCCTGTGATAAAAGCCTTCTGTTTCAAGTGCCAAACCTTTCAGGAAAGCATTTTCAGGCTTTTGGCACCATCTTTGAGTGAATTGCCCAAAGTCAGATTTTTGCTGAAATTGTGACCCCGGGGCTTAGGGGTTTTTTCAAAAAAATATTTTCTGCCGGTTAAGTTTTTGAGGGCTGATTTCTTGTCCTGTGATAAAAAGCCTTCTGTTTCAAGTGCCAAACCTTTCAGGAGAGCATTTTCAGGCTTTTGGCACCATCTTTGAGTGAATTGCCAAAAGTCAGATTTTTGCTGAAATTGTGACCCCGGCTTAGGGATTTTTCAAAAAAATGTTTTCTGCCGGTTAGGTTTTTGAGGGCTGATTTCTTGTCGTGTGATAAAAAGCCTTCTTTTTCGAGTGCCAAACCTTTCAGGAGAGCATTTGAAACCGGTTGGCACCATTTTTGAGTGAATTGCCCAAAGTGAGATGTTTGCTGAAATTGTGACCCCGGGGCTTAGGGATTTTTCAAAAAAATATTTTCTGCCGGTTAGGTTTTTGAGGGCTGATTTCTTGTCCTGTGATAAAAAGCCTTCTGTTTCGAGTGCCAAACCTTTCAGGAGAGCATTTTCAGGCTTTTGGCACCATTTTTGAGTGAATTGCCAAAAGTCAGATTTTTGCTGAAATTGTGACCCCGGGGCTTAGGGGTTTTTTCAAAAAAATATTTTCTGCCGGTTAAGTTTTTGAGGGCTGATTTCTTGTCCTGTGATAAAAAGCCTTCTGTTTCAAGTGCCAAACCTTTCAGGAGAGCATTTTCAGGCTTTTGGCACCATCTTTGAGTGAATTGCCAAAAGTCAGATTTTTGCTGAAATTGTGACCCCGGCTTAGGGATTTTTCAAAAAAATGTTTTCTGCCGGTTAGGTTTTTGAGGGCTGATTTCTTGTCGTGTGATAAAAAGCCTTCTTTTTCGAGTGCCAAACCTTTCAGGAGAGCATTTGAAACCGGTTGGCACCATTTTTGAGTGAATTGCCCAAAGTGAGATGTTTGCTGAAATTGTGACCCCGGGGCTTAGGGATTTTTTCAAAAAAATATTTTCTGCCGGTTAAGTTTTTGAGTGCTGATTTCTCGTCCTGTGATAAAAAGCCTTCTGTTTCAAGTGCCAAACCTTTCAGGAGAGCATTTGAAACCGGTTGGCACCATTTTTGAGTGAATTGCCAAAAGTCAGATGTTTGCTGAAATTGTGACCCCGGCTTAGGGATTTTTCAAAAAAATATTTTCTGCCGGTTAGGTTTTTGAGGGCTGATTTCTTGTCGTGTGATAAAAAGCCTTCTTTTTCGAGTGCCAAACCTTTCAGGAGAGCATTTGAAACCGGTTGGCACCATTTTTGAGTGAATTGCCCAAAGTGAGATGTTTGCTGAAATTGTGACCCCGGCTTAGGGATTTTTCAAAAAAATATTTTCTGCCGGTTAGGTTTTTGAGGGCTGATTTCTTGTCCTGTGATAAAAAGCCTTCTGTTTCGAGTGCCAAACCTGTCAGGAGAGCATTTTCAGGCTTTTGGCACCATCTTTGAGTGAATTGCCCAAAGTCAGATTTTTGCTAAAATTGTGACCCCGGGGCTTAGGGACTTTTTCAAAAAAATATTTTCTGCCGGTTATGTTTTTGAGGGCTGATTTCTTGTCCTGTGATAAAAAGCCTTCTCTTTCGAGTGCCAAACCTGTCAGGAGAGCATTTTCAGGCTTTTGGCACCATTTTTGAGTGAATTGCCAAAAGTCAGATTTTTGCTGAAATTGTGACCCCGGGGCTTAGGGGTTTTTTCAAAAAAATATTTTCTGCCGGTTAAGTTTTTGAGGGCTGATTTCTTGTCCTGTGATAAAAAGCCTTCTGTTTCAAGTGCCAAACCTTTCAGGAAAGCATTTTCAGGCTTTTGGCACCATCTTTGAGTGAATTGCCCAAAGTCAGATTTTTGCTGAAATTGTGACCCCGGGGCTTAGGGGTTTTTTCAAAAAAATATTTTCTGCCGGTTAAGTTTTTGAGGGCTGATTTCTTGTCCTGTGATAAAAAGCCTTCTGTTTCAAGTGCCAAACCTTTCAGGAGAGCATTTTCAGGCTTTTGGCACCATCTTTGAGTGAATTGCCAAAAGTCAGATTTTTGCTGAAATTGTGACCCCGGCTTAGGGATTTTTCAAAAAAATGTTTTCTGCCGGTTAGGTTTTTGAGGGCTGATTTCTTGTCGTGTGATAAAAAGCCTTCTTTTTCGAGTGCCAAACCTTTCAGGAGAGCATTTGAAACCGGTTGGCACCATTTTTGAGTGAATTGCCCAAAGTGAGATGTTTGCTGAAATTGTGACCCCGGGGCTTAGGGATTTTTCAAAAAAATATTTTCTGCCGGTTAGGTTTTTGAGGGCTGATTTCTTGTCCTGTGATAAAAAGCCTTCTGTTTCGAGTGCCAAACCTTTCAGGAGAGCATTTTCAGGCTTTTGGCACCATTTTTGAGTGAATTGCCAAAAGTCAGATTTTTGCTGAAATTGTGACCCCGGGGCTTAGGGGTTTTTTCAAAAAAATATTTTCTGCCGGTTAAGTTTTTGAGGGCTGATTTCTTGTCCTGTGATAAAAAGCCTTCTGTTTCAAGTGCCAAACCTTTCAGGAGAGCATTTTCAGGCTTTTGGCACCATCTTTGAGTGAATTGCCAAAAGTCAGATTTTTGCTGAAATTGTGACCCCGGCTTAGGGATTTTTCAAAAAAATGTTTTCTGCCGGTTAGGTTTTTGAGGGCTGATTTCTTGTCGTGTGATAAAAAGCCTTCTTTTTCGAGTGCCAAACCTTTCAGGAGAGCATTTGAAACCGGTTGGCACCATTTTTGAGTGAATTGCCCAAAGTGAGATGTTTGCTGAAATTGTGACCCCGGGGCTTAGGGATTTTTCAAAAAAATATTTTCTGCCGGTTAGGTTTTTGAGGGCTGATTTCTTGTCCTGTGATAAAAAGCCTTCTGTTTCGAGTGCCAAACCTGTCAGGAGAGCATTTTCAGGCTTTTGGCACCATCTTTGAGTGAATTGCCCAAAGTCAGATTTTTGCTAAAATTGTGACCCCGGGGCTTAGGGACTTTTTCAAAAAAATATTTTCTGCCGGTTATGTTTTTGAGGGCTGATTTCTTGTCCTGTGATAAAAAGCCTTCTCTTTCGAGTGCCAAACCTGTCAGGAGAGCATTTTCAGGCTTTTGGCACCATTTTTGAGTGAATTGCCAAAAGTCAGATTTTTGCTGAAATTGTGACCCCGGGGCTTAGGGGTTTTTTCAAAAAAATATTTTCTGCCGGTTAAGTTTTTGAGGGCTGATTTCTTGTCCTGTGATAAAAAGCCTTCTGTTTCAAGTGCCAAACCTTTCAGGAGAGCATTTTCAGGCTTTTGGCACCATCTTTGAGTGAATTGCCCAAAGTCAGATTTTTGCTGAAATTGTGACCCCGGGGCTTAGGGGTTTTTTCAAAAAAATATTTTCTACCGGTTAAGTTTTTGAGGGCTGATTTCTTGTCCTGTGATAAAAAGCCTTCTGTTTCGAGTGCCAAACCTTTCAGGAGAGCATTTTCAGGCTTTTGGCACCATTTTTGAGTGAATTGCCAAAAGTCAGATTTTTGCTGAAATTGTGACCCCGGGGCTTAGGGGTTTTTTCAAAAAAATATTTTCTGCCGGTTAAGTTTTTGAGGGCTGATTTCTTGTCCTGTGATAAAAAGCCTTCTGTTTCAAGTGCCAAACCTTTCAGGAGAGCATTTTCAGGCTTTTGGCACCATCTTTGAGTGAATTGCCAAAAGTCAGATTTTTGCTGAAATTGTGACCCCGGGGCTTAGGGGGTTTTTCAAAAAAATATTTTCTACCGGTTAAGTTTTTGAGGGCTGATTTCTTGTCCTTTGATAAAAAGCCTTCTGTTTCGCGTGCCAAACTTTTCAGGAGAGCATTTTCAAGCTATTGCCACCATTTTTAAATGAATTGCCAAAAGTCAGATTTTTGCTGAAATTGTGACCCCGGGGCTTAGGGATTTTTCAAAAAAATATTTTCTGCCGGTTAGGTTTTTGAGGGCTGATTTCTTGTCCTGTGATAAAAAGCCTTCTGTTTCGAGTGCCAAACCTTTCAGGAGAGCATTTGAAACCGGTTGGCACCATTTTTGAGTGAATTGCCCAAAGTCAGATGTTTGCTGAAATTGTGACCCCGGGGCTTAGGGATTTTTTCAAAAAAATATTTTCTGCCGCTTAAGTTTTTGAGGGCTGATTTCTTTTCCTGTGATAAAACGCCTTCTGTTTCGAGTGCCAAACCCCGGGGCTTAGGGATTTTTTCAAAAAAATATTTTCTGCCGGTTATGTTTTTGAGGGCTGATTTCTTGTCCTGTGAGAAAAAGCCTTCTGTTTCGAGTGCCAAACCCCGGGGCTTAGGGATTTTTTCAAAAAAATATTTTCTGCCGGTTAGGTTTTTGAGGGCTGATTTCTTTTCCTGTGATAAAAAGCCTTCTGTTTCGAGTGCCAAACCATTGAGGAGAGCATTTTCAGGCTTTTGGCACCATTTTTGAGTGAATTGCCAAAAGTCAGATGTTTGCTGAAATTGTGACCCCGGGGCTTAGGGATTTTTTCAAAAAAATATTTTCTGCCGGTTAAGTTTTTGAGGGCTGATTTCTTGTCCTGTGATAAAAAGCCTTCTGTTTCAAGTGCCAAACCCCGGGGCTTAGGGATTTTTCAAAAAAATATTTTCTGCCGGTTAGGTTTTTGAGGGCTGATTTCTTGTCCTGTGATAAAAAGCCTTCTGTTGCGAGTGCCAAACCTTTGAGGAGAGCATTTTCAAGCTTTTGGCACCATTTTTGAGTGAATTGCCAAAAGTCAGATTTTTGCTGAAATTGTGACCCCGGGGCTAAGGGATTTTTTCAAAAAAATATTTTCTGCCGGTTATGTTTTTGAGGGCTGATTTCTTGTCCTGTGATAAAAAGCCTTCTGTTTCGAGTGCCAAACCTTTCAGGAGAGCATTTTCAGGCTTTTGGCACCATTTTTGAGGGAATTGCCAAAATTCAGATTTTTGCTGAAGTTGTGACCCCGGGGCTTAGGGATTTTTTCAAAGAAATATTTTCTGCCGGTTAGTTTTTTGAGGGCTGATTTCTTGTCCTGTGATAAAAAGCCTTCTCTTTCGCGTGCCAAACCTTTCAGGAGAGCATTTTCAAGCTTTTGGCACCATTTTTGAGTGAATTGCCAAAAGTCAGATTTTTGCTGAAATTGTGACCCCGGGGCTTAGGGATTTTTTCAAAGAAATATTTTCTGCCGGTTAGTTTTTTGAGGGCTGATTTCTTGTCCTGTGATAAAAAGCCTTCTGTTTCGAGTGCCAAACCTTTCAGGAGAGCATTTTCAGGCTTTTGGCACCATCTTTGAGTGAATTGCCAAAAGTCAGATTTTTGCTGAAATTGTGAGCCCGGGGCTTAGGGATTTTTTCAAAAAAATATTTTCTGCCGGTTAAGTTTTTGAGGGCTGATTTCTTGTCCTGTGATAAAAAGCCTTCTGTTTCAAGTGCCAAACCTTTCAGGAGAGCATTTTCAGGCTTTTGGCACCATTTTTGAGTGAATTGCCAAAATTCAGATTTTTGCTGAAATTGTGACCCCGGGGCTTAGGGATTTTTTCAAAAAAATATTTTCTGCCGGTTAAGTTTTTGAGTGCTTATTTCTCGTCCTGTGATAAAAAGCCTTCTGTTTCAAGTGCCAAACCTTTCAGGAGAGCATTTGAAACCGGTTGGCACCATTTTTGAGTGAATTGCCAAAAGTCAGATGTTTGCTGAAATTGTGACCCCGGGGCTTAGGGATTTTTTCAAAAAAATATTTTCTGCCGGTTAAGTTTTTGAGGGCTGATTTCTTGTCCTGTGATAAAAAGCCTTCTGTTTCGAGTGCCAAACCTTTCAGGAGAGCATTTTCTGGCTTATGGCACCATTTTTGAGTGAATTGCCCAAAGTCAGATGTTTGCTGAAATTGTGACCCCGGGGCTTAGGGATTTTTCAAAAAAATATTTTCTGCCGGTTAGGTTTTTGAGGGCTGATTTCTTGTCCTGTGATAAAAAGCCTTCTGTTTCGAGTGCCAAACCTTTCAGGAGAGCATTTGAAACCGGTTGGCACCATTTTTGAGTGAATTGCCCAAAGTCAGATGTTTGCTGAAATTGTGACCCCGGGGCTTAGGGATTTTTTCAAAAAAATATTTTCTGCCGCTTAAGTTTTTGAGGGCTGATTTCTTGTCCTGTGATAAAAAGCCTTCTGTTTCGAGTGCCAAACCTTTCAGGAGAGCATTTTCAGGCTTTTGGCAACATCTTTAAGTAAATTGCCCCAAGTCAGATGTTTGCTGAAATTGTGACCCCGGGGCTTAGGGATTTTTCAAAAAAATATTTTCTGCCGGTTAAGTTTTTGAGGGCTGATTTCTTGTCCTGTGATAAAAAGCCTTCTGTTTCGAGTGCCAAACCTTTCAGGAGAGCATTTTCAAGCTTTTGGCACCATTTTTGAGTGAATTGCCAAAAGTCAGATTTTTGCTGAAATTGTGACCCCGGGGCTTAGGGATTTTTTCAAAGAAATATTTTCTGCCGGTTAGTTTTTTGAGGGCTGATTTCTTGTCCTGTGATAAAAAGCCTTCTGTTTCGAGTGCCAAACCTTTCAGGAGAGCATTTTCAGGCTTTTGGCACCATCTTTGAGTGAATTGCCAAAAGTCAGATTTTTGCTGAAATTGTGAGCCCGGGGCTTAGGGATTTTTTCAAAAAAATATTTTCTGCCGGTTAAGTTTTTGAGGGCTGATTTCTTGTCCTGTGATAAAAAGCCTTCTGTTTCAAGTGCCAAACCTTTCAGGAGAGCATTTTTAGGCTTTTGGCAACATTTTTGAGTGAATTGCCAAAATTCAGATTTTTGCTGAAATTGTGACCCCGGGGCTTAGGGATTTTTTCAAAAAAATATTTTCTGCCGGTTAAGTTTTTGAGTGCTGATTTCTCGTCCTGTGATAAAAAGCCTTCTGTTTCAAGTGCCAAACCTTTCAGGAGAGCATTTGAAACCGGTTGGCACCATTTTTGAGTGAATTGCCAAAAGTCAGATGTTTGCTGAAATTGTGACCCCGGGGCTTAGGGATTTTTTCAAAAAAATATTTTCTGCCGGTTAAGTTTTTGAGGGCTGATTTCTTGTCCTGTGATAAAAAGCCTTCTGTTTCGAGTGCCAAACCTTTCAGGAGAGCATTTTCAGGCTTATGGCACCATTTTTGAGTGAATTGCCCAAAGTCAGATGTTTGCTGAAATTGTGACCCCGGGGCTTAGGGATTTTTCAAAAAAATATTTTCTGCCGGTTAGGTTTTTGAGGGCTGATTTCTTGTCCTGTGATAAAAAGCCTTCTGTTTCGAGTGCCAAACCTTTCAGGAGAGCATTTGAAACCGGTTGGCACCATTTTTGAGTGAATTGCCCAAAGTCAGATGTTTGCTGAAATTGTGACCCCGGGGCTTAGGGATTTTTTCAAAAAAATATTTTCTGCCGCTTAAGTTTTTGAGGGCTGATTTCTTGTCCTGTGATAAAAAGCCTTCTGTTTCGAGTGCCAAACCTTTCAGGAGAGCATTTTCAGGCTTTTGGCAACATCTTTAAGTAAATTGCCCAAAGTCAGATGTTTGCTGAAATTGTGACCCCGGGGCTTAGGGATTTTTCAAAAAAATATTTTCTGCCGGTTAAGTTTTTGAGGGCTGATTTCTTGTCCTGTGATAAAAAGCCTTCTGTTTCGAGTGCCAAACCTTTGAGGAGAGCATTTTCAAGCTTTTGGCACCATTTTTGAGTGAATTGCCAAAAGTCAGATTTTTGCTGAAATTGTGACCCCGGGGCTTAGGGATTTTTTCAAAGAAATATTTTCTGCCGGTTAGTTTTTTGAGGGCTGATTTCTTGTCCTGTGATAAAAAGCCTTCTGTTTCGAGTGCCAAACCTTTGAGGAGAGCATTTTCAAGCTTTTGGCACCATTTTTGAGTGAATTGCCAAAAGTCAGATTTTTGCTGAAATTGTGACCCCGGGGCTTCGGGATTTTTTCAAAGAAATATTTTCTACCGGTTAGTTTTTTGAGGGCTGATTTCTTGTCCTGTGATAAAAAGCCTTCTGTTTCGCGTGCCAAACCTTTCAGGAGAGCATTTTCAGGCGTTTGGCACCATTTTTGAGTGAATTGCCAAAAGTCAGATTTTTGCTGAAATTGTGACCCCGGGGCTTAGGGATTTTTTCAAAGAAATATTTTCTGCCGGTTAGTTTTTTGAGGGCTGATTTCTTGTCCTGTGATAAAAAGCCTTCTGTTTCGAGTGCCAAACCTTTCAGGAGAGCATTTTCAGGCTTTTGGCACCATCTTTGAGTGAATTGCCAAAAGTCAGATTTTTGCTGAAATTGTGACCCCGGGGCTTAGGGATTTTTTCAAAAAAATATTTTCTGCCGGTTAAGTTTTTGAGGGCTGATTTCTTGTCCTGTGATAAAAAGCCTTCTGTTTCAAGTGCCAAACCTTTCAGGAGAGCATTTTCAGGCTTTTGGCACCATTTTTGAGTGAATTGCCCAAAGTCAGATGTTTGCTGAAATTGTGACCCCGGGGCTTAGGGATTTTTTCAAAAAAATATTTTCTGCCGGTTAAGTTTTTGAGGGCTGATTTCTCGTCCTGTGATAAAAAGCCTTCTGTTTCAAGTTCCAAACCTTTCAGGAGAGCATTTGAAACCGGTTGGCACCATTTTTGAGTGAATTGCCAAAAGTCAGATGTTTGCTGAAATTGTGACCCCGGGGCTTAGGGATTTTTCAAAAAAATATTTTCTGCCGGTTAGGTTTTTGAGGGCTGATTTCTTGTCCTGTGATAAAAAGCCTTCTGTTTCGAGTGCCAAACCTTTCAGGAGAGCATTTGAAACCGGTTGGCACCATTTTTGAGTGAATTGCCCAAAGTCAGATGTTTGCTGAAATTGTGACCCCGGGGCTTAGGGATTTTTTCAAAAAAATATTTTCTGCCGCTTAAGTTTTTGAGGGCTGATTTCTTGTCCTGTGATCAAAAGCCTTCTGTTTCGAGTGCCAAACCTTTCAGGAGAGCATTTTCAGGCTTTTGGCACCATCTTTGAGTGAATTGCCAAAAGTCAGACTTTTGCTGAAATTGTGACCCCGGGGCTTAGGGATTTTTTCAAAAAAATATTTTCTGCCGGTTAAGTTTTTGAGGGCTGATTTCTTGTCCTGTGATAAATAGCCTTCTGTTTCGAGTGCCAAACCTTTCAGGAGAGCATTTTCAGGCTTTTGGGACCATTTTTGAGTGAATTGCCAAAATTCAGATTTTTGCTGAAATTGTGACCCCGGGGCTTAGGGATTTTTTCAAAAAAATATTTTGTGCCGGTTAAGTTTTTGAGTGCTGATTTCTCGTCCTGTGATGAAAAGCCTTCTGTTTCAAGTGCCAAACCTTTCAGGAGAGCATTTGAAACCGGTTGGCACCATTTTTGAGTGAATTGCCAAAAGTCAGATTTTTGCTGAAATTGTGACCCCGGGGCTTAGGGATTTTTTCAAAGAAATATTTTCTGCCGGTTAGTTTTTTGAGGGCTGATTTCTTGTCCTGTGATAAAAAGCCTTCTGTTTCGAGTGCCAAACCTTTCAGGAGAGCATTTTCAGGCTTTTGGCACCATTTTTGAGTGAATTGCCCAAAGTCAGATGTTTGCTGAAATTGTGACCCCGGGGCTTAGGGATTTTTCAAAAAAATATTTTCTGCCGGTTAAGTTTTTGAGGGCTGATTTCTTGTCCTGTGATAAAAAGCCTTCTGTTTCGCGTGCCAAACCTTTCAGGAGAGCATTTTCAAGCTTTTGGCATCATTTTTGAGTGAATTGCCAAAAGTCAGATTTTTGCTGAAATTGTGACCCCGGGGCTTAGGGATTTTTTCAAAGAAATATTTTCTGCCGGTTAGTTTTTTGAGGGCTGATTTCTTGTCCTGTGATAAAAAGCCTTCTGTTTCGAGTGCCAAACCTTTCAGGAGAGCATTTTCAGGCTTTTGGCACCATTTTTGAGTGAATTGCCAAAATTCAGATTTTTGCTGAAGTTGTGACCCCGGGGCTTAGGGATTTTTTCAAAAAAATATTTTCTACCGGTTAAGTTTTTGAGGGCTGATTTCTTGTCCTTTGATAAAAAGCCTTCTGTTTCGCGTGCCAAATCTTTCAGGAGAGCATTTTCAAGCTTTTGGCACCATTTTTGAGTGAATTGCCAAAAGTCAGATTTTTGCTGAAATTGTGACCCCGGGGCTTAGGGATTTTTTCAAAGAAATATTTTCTGCCGGTTAGTTTTTTGAGGGCTGATTTCTTGTCCTGTGATAAAAAGCCTTCTGTTTCGAGTGCCAAACCTTTCAGGAGAGCATTTTCAGGCTTTTGGCACCATCTTTGAGTGAATTGCCAAAAGTCAGATTTTTGCTGAAATTGTGACCCCGGGGCTTAGGGATTTTTTCAAAAAAATATTTTCTGCCGGTTAAGTTTTGGAGGGCTGATTTCTTGTCCTGTGATAAAAAGCCTTCTGTTGCGAGTGCCAAACCTTTCAGGAGAGCATTTTCAGGCTTTTGGCACCATTTTTGAGTGAATTGCCAAAATTCAGATTTTTGCTGAAATTGTGACCCCGGGGCTTAGGGATTTTTTCAAAAAAATATTTTCTGCCGGTTAAGTTTTTGAGGGCTGATTTCTTGTCCTGTGATAAAAAGCCTTCTGTTTCGAGTGCCAAACCTTTCAGGAGAGCATTTTCAGGCTTATGGCACCATTTTTGAGTGAATTGCCCAAAGTCAGATGTTTGCTGAAATTGTGACCCCGGGGCTTAGGGATTTCTCAAAAAAATATTTTCTGCCGGTTAGGTTTTTGAGGGCTGATTTCTTGTCCTGTGATAAAAAGCCTTCTGTTTCGAGTGCCAAACCTTTCAGGAGAGCATTTGAAACCGGTTGGCACCATTTTTGAGTGAATTGCCCAAAGTCAGATGTTTGCTGAAATTGTGACCCCGGGGCTTAGGGATTTTTTCAAAAAAATATTTTCTGCCGCTTAAGTTTTTGAGGGCTGATTTCTTGTCCTGTGATAAAAAGCCTTCTGTTTCGCATGCCAAACCTTTCAGGAGAGCATTTTCAAGCTTTTGGCACCATTTTTGAGTGAATTGCCAAAAGTCAGATTTTTGCTGAAATTGTGACCCCGGGGCTTAGGGATTTTTTCAAAGAAATATTTTCTGCCGGTTAGTTTTTTGAGGGCTGATTTCTTGTCCTGTGATAAAAAGCCTTCTGTTTCGAGTGCCAAACCTTTCAGGAGAGCATTTTCAGGCTTTTGGCACCATTTTTGAGTGAATTGCCCAAAGTCAGATGTTTGCTGAAATTGTGACCCCGGGGCTTAGGGATTTTTCAAAAAAATATTTTCTGCCGGTTAAGTTTTTGAGGGCTGATTTCTTGTCCTGTGATAAAAAGCCTTCTGTTTCGCGTGCCAAACCTTTCAGGAGAGCATTTTCAAGCTTTTGGCACCATTTTTGAGTGAATTGCCAAAAGTCAGATTTTTGCTGAAATTGTGACCCCGGGGCTTAGGGATTTTTTCAAAGAAATATTTTCTGCCGGTTAGTTTTTTGAGGGCTGATTTCTTGTCCTGTGATAAAAAGCCTTCTGTTTCGAGTGCCAAACCTTTCAGGAGAGCATTTTCAGGCTTTTGGCACCATTTTTGAGTGAATTGCCAAAATTCAGATTTTTGCTGAAGTTGTGACCCCGGGGCTTAGGGATTTTTTCAAAAAAATATTTTCTACCGGTTAAGTTTTTGAGGGCTGATTTCTTGTCCTTTGATAAAAAGCCTTCTGTTTCGCGTGCCAAATCTTTCAGGAGAGCATTTTCAAGCTTTTGGCACCATTTTTGAGTGAATTGCCAAAAGTCAGATTTTTGCTGAAATTGTGACCCCGGGGCTTAGGGATTTTTTCAAAGAAATATTTTCTGCCGGTTAGTTTTTTGAGGGCTGATTTCTTGTCCTGTGATAAAAAGCCTTCTGTTTCGAGTGCCAAACCTTTCAGGAGAGCATTTTCAGGCTTTTGGCACCATCTTTGAGTGAATTGCCAAAAGTCAGATTTTTGCTGAAATTGTGACCCCGGGGCTTAGGGATTTTTTCAAAAAAATATTTTCTGCCGGTTAAGTTTTTGAGGGCTGATTTCTTGTCCTGTGATAAAAAGCCTTCTGTTTCGAGTGCCAAACCTTTCAGGAGAGCATTTTCAGGCTTTTGGCACCATTTTTGAGTGAATTGCCAAAATTCAGATTTTTGCTGAAATTGTGACCCCGGGGCTTAGGGATTTCTCAAAAAAATATTTTCTGCCGGTTAGGTTTTTGAGGGCTGATTTCTTGTCCTGTGATAAAAAGCCTTCTGTTTCGAGTGCCAAACCTTTCAGGAGAGCATTTGAAACCGGTTGGCACCATTTTTGAGTGAATTGCCCAAAGTCAGATGTTTGCTGAAATTGTGACCCCGGGGCTTAGGGATTTTTTCAAAAAAATATTTTCTGCCGCTTAAGTTTTTGAGGGCTGATTTCTTGTCCTGTGATAAAAAGCCTTCTGTTTCGCATGCCAAACCTTTCAGGAGAGCATTTTCAAGCTTTTGGCACCATTTTTGAGTGAATTGCCAAAAGTCAGATTTTTGCTGAAATTGTGACCCCGGGGCTTAGGGATTTTTTCAAAGAAATATTTTCTGCCGGTTAGTTTTTTGAGGGCTGATTTCTTGTCCTGTGATAAAAAGCCTTCTGTTTCGAGTGCCAAACCTTTCAGGAGAGCATTTTCAGGCTTTTGGCACCATTTTTGAGTGAATTGCCCAAAGTCAGATGTTTGCTGAAATTGTGACCCCGGGGCTTAGGGATTTTTCAAAAAAATATTTTCTGCCGGTTAAGTTTTTGAGGGCTGATTTCTTGTCCTGTGATAAAAAGCCTTCTGTTTCGCGTGCCAAACCTTTCAGGAGAGCATTTTCAAGCTTTTGGCACCATTTTTGAGTGAATTGCCAAAAGTCAGATTTTTGCTGAAATTGTGACCCCGGGGCTTAGGGATTTTTTCAAAGAAATATTTTCTGCCGGTTAGTTTTTTGAGGGCTGATTTCTTGTCCTGTGATAAAAAGCCTTCTGTTTCGAGTGCCAAACCTTTCAGGAGAGCATTTTCAGGCTTTTGGCACCATTTTTGAGTGAATTGCCAAAATTCAGATTTTTGCTGAAGTTGTGACCCCGGGGCTTAGGGATTTTTTCAAAAAAATATTTTCTACCGGTTAAGTTTTTGAGGGCTGATTTCTTGTCCTTTGATAAAAAGCCTTCTGTTTCGCGTGCCAAATCTTTCAGGAGAGCATTTTCAAGCTTTTGGCACCATTTTTGAGTGAATTGCCAAAAGTCAGATTTTTGCTGAAATTGTGACCCCGGGGCTTAGGGATTTTTTCAAAGAAATATTTTCTGCCGGTTAGTTTTTTGAGGGCTGATTTCTTGTCCTGTGATAAAAAGCCTTCTGTTTCGAGTGCCAAACCTTTCAGGAGAGCATTTTCAGGCTTTTGGCACCATCTTTGAGTGAATTGCCAAAAGTCAGATTTTTGCTGAAATTGTGACCCCGGGGCTTAGGGATTTTTTCAAAAAAATATTTTCTGCCGGTTAAGTTTTTGAGGGCTGATTTCTTGTCCTGTGATAAAAAGCCTTCTGTTTCGAGTGCCAAACCTTTCAGGAGAGCATTTTCAGGCTTTTGGCACCATTTTTGAGTGAATTGCCAAAATTCAGATTTTTGCTGAAATTGTGACCCCGGGGCTTAGGGATTTTTTCAAAAAAATATTTTCTGCCGGTTAAGTTTTTGAGGGCTGATTTCTTGTCCTGTGATAAAAAGCCTTCTGTTTCGAGTGCCAAACCTTTCAGGAGAGCATTTTCAGGCTTATGGCACCATTTTTGAGTGAATTGCCCAAAGTCAGATGTTTGCTGAAATTGTGACCCCGGGGCTTAGGGATTTCTCAAAAAAATATTTTCTGCCGGTTAGGTTTTTGAGGGCTGATTTCTTGTCCTGTGATAAAAAGCCTTCTGTTTCGAGTGCCAAACCTTTCAGGAGAGCATTTGAAACCGGTTGGCACCATTTTTGAGTGAATTGCCCAAAGTCAGATGTTTGCTGAAATTGTGACCCCGGGGCTTAGGGATTTTTTCAAAAAAATATTTTCTGCCGCTTAAGTTTTTGAGGGCTGATTTCTTGTCCTGTGATAAAAAGCCTTCTGTTTCGCATGCCAAACCTTTCAGGAGAGCATTTTCAAGCTTTTGGCACCATTTTTGAGTGAATTGCCAAAAGTCAGATTTTTGCTGAAATTGTGACCCCGGGGCTTAGGGATTTTTTCAAAGAAATATTTTCTGCCGGTTAGTTTTTTGAGGGCTGATTTCTTGTCCTGTGATAAAAAGCCTTCTGTTTCGAGTGCCAAACCTTTCAGGAGAGCATTTTCAGGCTTTTGGCACCATTTTTGAGTGAATTGCCCAAAGTCAGATGTTTGCTGAAATTGTGACCCCGGGGCTTAGGGATTTTTCAAAAAAATATTTTCTGCCGGTTAAGTTTTTGAGGGCTGATTTCTTGTCCTGTGATAAAAAGCCTTCTGTTTCGCGTGCCAAACCTTTCAGGAGAGCATTTTCAAGCTTTTGGCACCATTTTTGAGTGAATTGCCAAAAGTCAGATTTTTGCTGAAATTGTGACCCCGGGGCTTAGGGATTTTTTCAAAGAAATATTTTCTGCCGGTTAGTTTTTTGAGGGCTGATTTCTTGTCCTGTGATAAAAAGCCTTCTGTTTCGAGTGCCAAACCTTTCAGGAGAGCATTTTCAGGCTTTTGGCACCATTTTTGAGTGAATTGCCAAAATTCAGATTTTTGCTGAAGTTGTGACCCCGGGGCTTAGGGATTTTTTCAAAAAAATATTTTCTACCGGTTAAGTTTTTGAGGGCTGATTTCTTGTCCTTTGATAAAAAGCCTTCTGTTTCGCGTGCCAAATCTTTCAGGAGAGCATTTTCAAGCTTTTGGCACCATTTTTGAGTGAATTGCCAAATTCAGATTTTTGCTGAAATTGTGACCCCGGGGCTTAGGGATTTTTTCAAAGAAATATTTTCTGCCGGTTAGTTTTTTGAGGGCTGATTTCTTGTCCTGTGATAAAAAGCCTTCTGTTTCGAGTGCCAAACCTTTCAGGAGAGCATTTTCAGGCTTTTGGCACCATCTTTGAGTGAATTGCCAAAAGTCAGATTTTTGCTGAAATTGTGACCCCGGGGCTTAGGGATTTTTTCAAAAAAATATTTTCTGCCGGTTAAGTTTTTGAGGGCTGATTTCTTGTCCTGTGATAAAAAGCCTTCTGTTTCGAGTGCCAAACCTTTCAGGAGAGCATTTTCAGGCTTTTGGCACCATTTTTGAGTGAATTGCCAAAATTCAGATTTTTGCTGAAATTGTGACCCCGGGGCTTTGGGATTTTTTCAAAAAAATATTTTCTGCCGGTTAAGTTTTTGAGGGCTGATTTCTTGTCCTGTGATAAAAAGCCTTCTGTTTCGAGTGCCAAACCTTTCAGGAGAGCATTTTCAGGCTTATGGCACCATTTTTGAGTGAATTGCCCAAAGTCAGATGTTTGCTGAAATTGTGACCCCGGGGCTTAGGGATTTCTCAAAAAAATATTTTCTGCCGGTTAGGTTTTTGAGGGCTGATTTCTTGTCCTGTGATAAAAAGCCTTCTGTTTCGAGTGCCAAACCTTTCAGGAGAGCATTTGAAACCGGTTGGCACCATTTTTGAGTGAATTGCCCAAAGTCAGATGTTTGCTGAAATTGTGACCCCGGGGCTTAGGGATTTTTTCAAAAAAATATTTTCTGCCGCTTAAGTTTTTGAGGGCTGATTTCTTGTCCTGTGATAAAAAGCCTTCTGTTTCGCATGCCAAACCTTTCAGGAGAGCATTTTCAAGCTTTTGGCACCATTTTTGAGTGAATTGCCAAAAGTCAGATTTTTGCTGAAATTGTGACCCCGGGGCTTAGTGATTTTTTCAAAGAAATATTTTCTGCCGGTTAGTTTTTTGAGGGCTGATTTCTTGTCCTGTGATAAAAAGCCTTCTGTTTCGAGTGCCAAACCTTTCAGGAGAGCATTTTCAGGCTTTTGGCACCATTTTTGAGTGAATTGCCCAAAGTCAGATGTTTGCTGAAATTGTGACCCCGGGGCTTAGGGATTTTTCAAAAAAATATTTTCTGCCGGTTAAGTTTTTGAGGGCTGATTTCTTGTCCTGTGATAAAAAGCCTTCTGTTTCGCGTGCCAAACCTTTCAGGAGAGCATTTTCAAGCTTTTGGCTCCATTTTTGAGTGAATTGCCAAAAGTCAGATTTTTGCTGAAATTGTGACCCCGGGGCTTAGGGATTTTTTCAAAGAAATATTTTCTGCCGGTTAAGTTTTTGAGGGCTGATTTCTTGTCGTGTGATAAAAAGCCTTATGTTTCGAGTGCCAAACCTTTCAGGAGAGCATTTTCAGGCTTTTGGCACCATTTTTGAGTGAATTGCCAAAATTCAGATTTTTTCTGAAATTGTGACCCCGGGGCTTAGGGATTTTTTCAAAAAAATATTTTCTGCCGGTTAAGTTTTTGAGGGCTGATTTCTTGTCCTGTGATAAAAAGCCTTCTGTTTCGCGTGCCAAACCTTTCAGGAGAGCATTTTCAAGCTTTTGGCACCATTTTTGAGTGAATTGCCAAAAGTCAGATTTTTGCTGAAATTGTGACCCCGGGGCTTAGGGATTTTTTCAAAGAAATATTTTCTGCCGGTTAGTTTTTTGAGGGCTGATTTCTTGTCCTGTGATAAAAAGCCTTCTGTTTCGAGTGCCAAACCTTTCAGGAGAGCATTTTCAGGCTTTTGGCACCATTTTTGAGTGAATTGCCAAAATTCAGATTTTTGCTGAAGTTGTGACCCCGGGGCTTAGGGATTTTTTCAAAAAAATATTTTCTACCGGTTAAGTTTTTGAGGGCTGATTTCTTGTCCTTTGATAAAAAGCCTTCTGTTTCGCGTGCCAAATCTTTCAGGAGAGCATTTTCAAGCTTTTGGCACCATTTTTGAGTGAATTGCGAAAAATCAGATTTTTGCTGAAATTGTGACCCCGGGGCTTAGGGATTTTTTCAAAGAAATATTTTCTGCCGGTTAGTTTTTTGAGGGCTGATTTCTTGTCCTGTGATAAAAAGCCTTCTGTTTCGAGTGCCAAACCTTTCAGGAGAGCATTTTCAGGCTTTTGGCACCATCTTTGAGTGAATTGCCAAAAGTCAGATTTTTGCTGAAATTGTGACCCCGGGGCTTAGGGATTTTTTCAAAAAAATATTTTCTGCCGGTTAAGTTTTTGAGGGCTGATTTCTTGTCCTGTGATAAAAAGCCTTCTGTTTCGAGTGCCAAACCTTTCAGGAGAGCATTTTCAGGCATTTGGCACCATTTTTGAGTGAATTGCCAAAAGTCAGATTTTTGCTGAAATTGTGACCCCGGGGCTTAGGGATTTTTTCAAAAAAATATTTTCTGCCGGTTAGGTTTTTGAGGGCTGATTTCTTGTCCTGTGATAAAAAGCCTTCTGTTTCGAGTGCCAAACCTTTCAGGAGAGCATTTTCAGGCTTATGGCACCATTTTTGAGTGAATTGCCCAAAGTCAGATGTTTGCTGAAATTGTGACCCCGGGGCTTAGGGATTTCTCAAAAAAATATTTTCTGCCGGTTAGGTTTTTGAGGGCTGATTTCTTGTCCTGTGATAAAAAGCCTTCTGTTTCGAGTGCCAAACCTTTCAGGAGAGCATTTGAAACCGGTTGGCACCATTTTTGAGTGAATTGCCAAAAGTCAGATGTTTGCTGAAATTGTGACCCCGGGGCTTAGGGATTTTTTCAAAAAAATATTTTCTGCCGCTTAAGTTTTTGAGGGCTGATTTCTTGTCCTGTGATAAAAAGCCTTCTGTTTCGCGTGCCAAACCTTTCAGGAGAGCATTTTCAAGCTTTTGGCACCATTTTTGAGTGAATTGCCAAAAGTCAGATTTTTGCTGAAATTGTGACCCCGGGGCTTAGGGATTTTTCAAAAAAATATTTTCTGCCGGTTAAGTTTTTGAGGGCTGATTTCTTGTCCTGTGATAAAAAGCCTTCTGTTTCGAGTGCCAAACCTTTCAGGAGAGCATTTTCAGGCTTTTGGCACCATTTTTGAGTGAATTGCCCAAAGTCAGATGTTTGCTGAAATTGTGACCCCGGGGCTTAGGGATTTTTCAAAAAAATATTTTCTGCCGGTTAAGTTTTTGAGGGCTGATTTCTTGTCCTGTGATAAAAAGCCTTCTGTTTCGCGTGCCAAACCTTTCAGGAGAGCATTTTCAAGCTTTTGGCACCATTTTTGAGTGAATTGCCAAAAGTCAGATTTTTGCTGAAATTGTGACCCCGGGGCTTAGGGGTTTTTTCAAAGAAATATTTTCTGCCGGTTAAGTTTTTGAGGGCTGATTTCTTGTCCTGTGATAAAAAGCCTTATGTTTCGAGTGCCAAACCTTTCAGGAGAGCATTTTCAGGCTTTTGGCACCATTTTTGAGTGAATTGCCCAAAGTCAGATGTTTGCTGAAATTGTGACCCCGGGGCTTAGGGATTTTTCAAAAAAATATTTTCTGCCGGTTAAGTTTTTGAGGGCTGATTTCTTGTCCTGTGATAAAAAGCCTTCTGTTTCGCGTGCCAAACCTTTCAGGAGAGCATTTTCAAGCTTTTGGCACCATTTTTGAGTGAATTGCCAAAAGTCAGATTTTTGCTGAAATTGTGACCCCGGGGCTTAGGGGTTTTTTCAAAGAAATATTTTCTTCCGGTTAAGTTTTTGAGGGCTGATTTCTTGTCCTGTGATAAAAAGCCTTATGTTTCGAGTGCCAAACCTTTCAGGAGAGCATTTTCAGGCTTTTGGCACCATTTTTGAGTGAATTGCCAAAATTCAGATTTTTGCTGAAATTGTGACCCCGGGGCTTAGGGATTTTTTCAAAAAAATATTTTCTGCCGGTTAAGTTTTTGAGGGCTGATTTCTTGTCCTGTGATAAAAAGCCTTCTGTTTCGAGTGCCAAACCTTTCAGGAGAGCATATTCAGGCTTATGGCACCATTTTTGAGTGAATTGCCCAAAGTCAGATGTTTGCTGAAATTGTGACCCCGGGGCTTAGGGATTTCTCAAAAAAATATTTTCTGCCGGTTAGGTTTTTGAGGGCTGATTTCTTGTCCTGTGATAAAAAGCCTTCTGTTTCGAGTGCCAAACCTTTCAGGAGAGCATTTGAAACCGGTTGGCACCATTTTTGAGTGAATTGCCAAAAGTCAGATGTTTGCTGAAATTGTGACCCCGGGGCTTAGGGATTTTTTCAAAAAAATATTTTCTGCCGCTTAAGTTTTTGAGGGCTGATTTCTTGTCCTGTGATAAAAAGCCTTCTGTTTCGCGTGCCAAACCTTTCAGGAGAGCATTTTCAAGCTTTTGGCACCATTTTTGAGTGAATTGCCAAAAGTCAGATTTTTGCTGAAATTGTGACCCCGGGGCTTAGGGATTTTTTCAAAGAAATATTTTCTGCCGGTTAGTTTTTTGAGGGCTGATTTCTTGTCCTGTGATAAAAAGCCTTCTGTTTCGAGTGCCAAACCTTTCAGGAGAGCATTTTCAGGCTTTTGGCACCATTTTTGAGTGAATTGCCCAAAGTCAGATGTTTGCTGAAATTGTGACCCCGGGGCTTAGGGATTTTTCAAAAAAATATTTTCTGCCGGTTAAGTTTTTGAGGGCTGATTTCTTGTCCTGTGATAAAAAGCCTTCTGTTTCGCGTGCCAAACCTTTCAGGAGAGCATTTTCAAGCTTTTGGCACCATTTTTGAGTGAATTGCCAAAAGTCAGATTTTTGCTGAAATTGTGACCCCGGGGCTTAGGGATTTTTTCAAAGAAATATTTTCTGCCGGTTAGTTTTTTGAGGGCTGATTTCTTGTCCTGTGATAAAAAGCCTTCTGTTTCGAGTGCCAAACCTTTCAGGAGAGCATTTTCAGGCTTTTGGCACCATTTTTGAGTGAATTGCCAAAATTCAGATTTTTGCTGAAGTTGTGACCCCGGGGCTTAGGGATTTTTTCAAAAAAATATTTTCTACCGGTTAAGTTTTTGAGGGCTGATTTCTTGTCCTTTGATAAAAAGCCTTCTGTTTCGCGTGCCAAATCTTTCAGGAGAGCATTTTCAAGCTTTTGGCACCATTTTTGAGTGAATTGCCAAAAGTCAGATTTTTGCTGAAATTGTGACCCCGGGGCTTAGGGATTTTTTCAAAGAAATATTTTCTGCCGGTTAGTTTTTTGAGGGCTGATTTCTTGTCCTGTGATAAAAAGCCTTCTGTTTCGAGTGCCAAACCTTTCAGGAGAGCATTTTCAGGCTTTTGGCACCATCTTTGAGTGAATTGCCAAAAGTCAGATTTTTGCTGAAATTGTGACCCCGGGGCTTAGGGATTTTTTCAAAAAAATATTTTCTGCCGGTTAAGTTTTTGAGGGCTGATTTCTTGTCCTGTGATAAAAAGCCTTCTGTTTCGAGTGCCAAACCTTTCAGGAGAGCATTTTCAGGCTTTTGGCACCATTTTTGAGTGAATTGCCAAAAGTCAGATTTTTGCTGAAATTGTGACCCCGGGGCTTAGGGATTTTTTCAAAAAAATATTTTCTGCCGGTTAAGTTTTTGAGGGCTGATTTCTTGTCCTGTGATAAAAAGCCTTCTGTTTCGAGTGCCAAACCTTTCAGGAGAGCATTTTCAGGCTTATGGCACCATTTTTGAGTGAATTGCCCAAAGTCAGATGTTTGCTGAAATTGTGACCCCGGGGCTTAGGGATTTCTCAAAAAAATATTTTCTGCCGGTTAGGTTTTTGAGGGCTGATTTCTTGTCCTGTGATAAAAAGCCTTCTGTTTCGAGTGCCAAACCTTTCAGGAGAGCATTTGAAACCGGTTGGCACCATTTTTGAGTGAATTGCCCAAAGTCAGATGTTTGCTGAAATTGTGACCCCGGGGCTTAGGGATTTTTTCAAAAAAATATTTTCTGCCGCTTAAGTTTTTGAGGGCTGATTTCTTGTCCTGTGATAAAAAGCCTTCTGTTTCGAGTGCCAAACCTTTCAGGAGAGCATTTTCAGGCTTTTGGCACCATCTTTGAGTGAATTGCCAAAAGTCAGATTTTTGCTGAAATTGTGACCCCGGGGCTTAGGGATTTTTTCAAAAAAATATTTTCTGCCGGTTAAGTTTTTGAGGGCTGATTTCTTGTCCTGTGATAAAAAGCCTTATGTTTCGAGTGCCAAACCTTTCAGGAGAGCATTTTCAGGCTTTTGGCACCATTTTTGAGTGAATTGCCAAAAGTCAGATTTTTGCTGAAATTGTGACCCCGGGGCTTAGGGATTTTTTCAAAGAAATATTTTCTGCCGGTTAGTTTTTTGAGGGCTGATTTCTTGTCCTGTGATAAAAAGCCTTCTGTTTCGAGTGCCAAACCTTTCAGGAGAGCATTTTCAGGCTTTTGGCACCATCTTTGAGTGAATTGCCAAAAGTCAGATTTTTGCTGAAATTGTGACCCCGGGGCTTAGGGATTTTTTCAAAAAAATATTTTCTGCCGGTTAAGTTTTTGAGGGCTGATTTCTTGTCCTGTGATAAAAAGCCTTCTGTTTCGAGTGCCAAACCTTTCAGGAGAGCATTTTCAGGCTTTTGGCACCATTTTTGAGTGAATTGCCAAAAGTCAGATTTTTGCTGAAATTGTGACCCCGGGGCTTAGGGATTTTTTCAAAAAAATATTTTCTGCCGGTTAAGTTTTTGAGGGCTGATTTCTTGTCCTGTGATAAAAAGCCTTCTGTTTCGAGTGCCAAACCTTTCAGGAGAGCATTTTCAGGCTTATGGCACCATTTTTGAGTGAATTGCCCAAAGTCAGATGTTTGCTGAAATTGTGACCCCGGGGCTTAGGGATTTCTCAAAAAAATATTTTCTGCCGGTTAGGTTTTTGAGGGCTGATTTCTTGTCCTGTGATAAAAAGCCTTCTGTTTCGAGTGCCAAACCTTTCAGGAGAGCATTTGAAACCGGTTGGCACCATTTTTGAGTGAATTGCCCAAAGTCAGATGTTTGCTGAAATTGTGACCCCGGGGCTTAGGGATTTTTTCAAAAAAATATTTTCTGCCGCTTAAGTTTTTGAGGGCTGATTTCTTGTCCTGTGATAAAAAGCCTTCTGTTTCGAGTGCCAAACCTTTCAGGAGAGCATTTTCAGGCTTTTGGCACCATCTTTGAGTGAATTGCCAAAAGTCAGATTTTTGCTGAAATTGTGACCCCGGGGCTTAGGGATTTTTTCAAAAAAATATTTTCTGCCGGTTAAGTTTTTGAGGGCTGATTTCTTGTCCTGTGATAAAAAGCCTTATGTTTCGAGTGCCAAACCTTTCAGGAGAGCATTTTCAGGCTTTTGGCACCATTTTTGAGTGAATTGCCAAAATTCAGATTTTTGCTGAAATTGTGACCCCGGGGCTTAGGGATTTTTTCAAAAAAATATTTTCTGCCGGTTAAGTTTTTGAGGGCTGATTTCTTGTCCTGTGATAAAAAGCCTTCTGTTTCGAGTGCCAAACCTTTCAGGAGAGCATTTTCAGGCTTATGGCACCATTTTTGAGTGAATTGCCCAAAGTCAGATGTTTGCTGAAATTGTGACCCCGGGGCTTAGGGATTTCTCAAAAAAATATTTTCTGCCGGTTAGGTTTTTGAGGGCTGATTTCTTGTCCTGTGATAAAAAGCCTTCTGTTTCGAGTGCCAAACCTTTCAGGAGAGCATTTGAAACCGGTTGGCACCATTTTTGAGTGAATTGCCAAAAGTCAGATGTTTGCTGAAATTGTGACCCCGGGGCTTAGGGATTTTTTCAAAAAAATATTTTCTGCCGCTTAATTTTTTGAGGGCTGATTTCTTGTCCTGTGATAAAAAGCCTTCTGTTTCGCGTGCCAAACCTTTCAGGAGAGCATTTTCAAGCTTTTGGCACCATTTTTGAGTGAATTGCCAAAAGTCAGATTTTTGCTGAAATTGTGACCCCGGGGCTTAGGGATTTTTTCAAAGAAATATTTTCTGCCGGTTAGTTTTTTGAGGGCTGATTTCTTGTCCTGTGATAAAAAGCCTTCTGTTTCGAGTGCCAAACCTTTCAGGAGAGCATTTTCAGGCTTTTGGCACCATTTTTGAGTGAATTGCCCAAAGTCAGATGTTTGCTGAAATTGTGACCCCGGGGCTTAGGGATTTTTCAAAAAAATATTTTCTGCCGGTTAAGTTTTTGAGGGCTGATTTCTTGTCCTGTGATAAAAAGCCTTCTGTTTCGCGTGCCAAACCTTTCAGGAGAGCATTTTCAAGCTTTTGGCACCATTTTTGAGTGAATTGCCAAAAGTCAGATTTTTGCTGAAATTGTGACCCCGGGGCTTAGGGATTTTTTCAAAGAAATATTTTCTGCCGGTTAGTTTTTTGAGGGCTGATTTCTTGTCCTGTGATAAAAAGCCTTCTGTTTCGAGTGCCAAACCTTTCAGGAGAGCATTTTCAGGCTTTTGGCACCATTTTTGAGTGAATTGCCAAAATTCAGATTTTTGCTGAAGTTGTGACCCCGGGGCTTAGGGATTTTTTCAAAAAAATATTTTCTACCGGTTAAGTTTTTGAGGGCTGATTTCTTGTCCTTTGATAAAAAGCCTTCTGTTTCGCGTGCCAAATCTTTCAGGAGAGCATTTTCAAGCTTTTGGCACCATTTTTGAGTGAATTGCCAAAAGTCAGATTTTTGCTGAAATTGTGACCCCGGGGCTTAGGGATTTTTTCAAAGAAATATTTTCTGCCGGTTAGTTTTTTGAGGGCTGATTTCTTGTCCTGTGATAAAAAGCCTTCTGTTTCGAGTGCCAAACCTTTCAGGAGAGCATTTTCAGGCTTTTGGCACCATCTTTGAGTGAATTGCCAAAAGTCAGATTTTTGCTGAAATTGTGACCCCGGGGCTTAGGGATTTTTTCAAAAAAATATTTTCTGCCGGTTAAGTTTTTGAGGGCTGATTTCTTGTCCTGTGATAAAAAGCCTTCTGTTTCGAGTGCCAAACCTTTCAGGAGAGCATTTTCAGGCTTTTGGCACCATTTTTGAGTGAATTGCCAAAAGTCAGATTTTTGCTGAAATTGTGACCCCGGGGCTTAGGGATTTTTTCAAAAAAATATTTTCTGCCGGTTAAGTTTTTGAGGGCTGATTTCTTGTCCTGTGATAAAAAGCCTTCTGTTTCGAGTGCCAAACCTTTCAGGAGAGCATTTTCAGGCTTTTGGCACCATCTTTGAGTGAATTGCCAAAAGTCAGATTTTTGCTGAAATTGTGACCCCGGGGCTTAGGGATTTTTTCAAAAAAATATTTTCTGCCGGTTAAGTTTTTGAGGGCTGATTTCTTGTCCTGTGATAAAAAGCCTTCTGTTTCGAGTGCCAAACCTTTCAGGAGAGCATTTTCAGGCTTTTGGCACCATTTTTGAGTGAATTGCCAAAAGTCAGATTTTTGCTGAAATTGTGACCCCGGGGCTTAGGGATTTTTTCAAAAAAATATTTTCTGCCGGTTAAGTTTTTGAGGGCTGATTTCTTGTCCTGTGATAAAAAGCCTTCTGTTTCGAGTGCCAAACCTTTCAGGAGAGCATTTTCAGGCTTATGGCACCATTTTTGAGTGAATTGCCCAAAGTCAGATGTTTGCTGAAATTGTGACCCCGGGGCTTAGGGATTTCTCAAAAAAATATTTTCTGCCGGTTAGGTTTTTGAGGGCTGATTTCTTGTCCTGTGATAAAAAGCCTTCTGTTTCGAGTGCCAAACCTTTCAGGAGAGCATTTGAAACCGGTTGGCACCATTTTTGAGTGAATTGCCCAAAGTCAGATGTTTGCTGAAATTGTGACCCCGGGGCTTAGGGATTTTTTCAAAAAAATATTTTCTGCCGCTTAAGTTTTTGAGGGCTGATTTCTTGTCCTGTGATAAAAAGCCTTCTGTTTCGAGTGCCAAACCTTTCAGGAGAGCATTTTCAGGCTTTTGGCACCATCTTTGAGTGAATTGCCAAAAGTCAGATTTTTGCTGAAATTGTGACCCCGGGGCTTAGGGATTTTTTCAAAAAAATATTTTCTGCCGGTTAAGTTTTTGAGGGCTGATTTCTTGTCCTGTGATAAAAAGCCTTATGTTTCGAGTGCCAAACCTTTCAGGAGAGCATTTTCAGGCTTTTGGCACCATTTTTGAGTGAATTGCCAAAATTCAGATTTTTGCTGAAATTGTGACCCCGGGGCTTAGGGATTTTTTCAAAAAAATATTTTCTGCCGGTTAAGTTTTTGAGGGCTGATTTCTTGTCCTGTGATAAAAAGCCTTCTGTTTCGAGTGCCAAACCTTTCAGGAGAGCATTTTCAGGCTTATGGCACCATTTTTGAGTGAATTGCCCAAAGTCAGATGTTTGCTGAAATTGTGACCCCGGGGCTTAGGGATTTCTCAAAAAAATATTTTCTGCCGGTTAGGTTTTTGAGGGCTGATTTCTTGTCCTGTGATAAAAAGCCTTCTGTTTCGAGTGCCAAACCTTTCAGGAGAGCATTTGAAACCGGTTGGCACCATTTTTGAGTGAATTGCCCAAAGTCAGATGTTTGCTGAAATTGTGACCCCGGGGCTTAGGGATTTTTTCAAAAAAATATTTTCTGCCGCTTAAGTTTTTGAGGGCTGATTTCTTGTCCTGTGATAAAAAGCCTTCTGTTTCGAGTGCCAAACCTTTCAGGAGAGCATTTTCAGGCTTTTGGCACCATCTTTGAGTGAATTGCCAAAAGTCAGATTTTTGCTGAAATTGTGACCCCGGGGCTTAGGGATTTTTTCAAAAAAATATTTTCTGCCGGTTAAGTTTTGGAGGGCTGATTTCTTGTCCTGTGATAAAAAGCCTTATGTTTCGAGTGCCAAACCTTTCAGGAGAGCATTTTCAGGCTTTTGGCACCATTTTTGAGTGAATTGCCAAAATTCAGATTTTTGCTGAAATTGTGACCCCGGGGCTTAGGGATTTTTTCAAAAAAATATTTTCTGCCGGTTAAGTTTTTGAGTGCTGATTTCTCGTCCTGTGATAAAAAGCCTTCTGTTTCAAGTGCCAAACCTTTCAGGAGAGCATTTGAAACCGGTTGGCACCATTTTTGAGTGAATCGCCAAAAGTCAGATGTTTGCTGAAATTGTGACCCCGGGGCTTAGGGATTTTTTCAAAAAAATATTTTCTGCCGGTTAAGTTTTTGAGGGCTGATTTCTTGTCCTGTGATAAAAAGCCTTCTGTTTCGAGTGCCAAACCTTTCAGGAGAGCATTTTCAGGCTTTTGGCACCATTTTTGAGTGAATTGCCCAAAGTCAGATGTTTGCTGAAATTGTGACCCCAGGGCTTAGGGATTTTTTCAAAGAAATATTTTCTGCCGGTTAGTTTTTTGAGGGCTGATTTCTTGTCGTGTGATAAAAAGCCTTCTGTTTCGAGTGCCAAACCTTTCAGGAGAGCATTTTCAGGCTTTTGGCACCATTTTTGAGTGAATTGCCAAAATTCAGATTTTTGCTGAAGTTGTGACCCCGGGGCTTAGGGATTTTTTCAAAAAAATATTTTCTACCGGTTAAGTTTTTGAGGGCTGATTTCTTGTCCTTTGATAAAAAGCCTTCTGTTTCGCGTGCCAAATCTTTCAGGAGAGCATTTTCAAGCTTTTGGCACCATTTTTGAGTGAATTGCCCAAAGTCAGATGTTTGCTGAAATTGTGACCCCGGGGCTTAGGGATTTTTTCAAAGAAATATTTTCTGCCGGTTAGTTTTTTGAGGGCTGATTTCTTGTCCTGTGATAAAAAGCCTTCTGTTTTGAGTGCCAAACCTTTCAGGAGAGCATTTTCAGGCTTTTGGCACCATTTTTGAGTGAATTGCCAAAATTCAGATTTTTGCTGAAATTGTGACCCCGGGGCTTAGGGATTTTTTCAAAAAAATATTTCCTCCGGTTAAGTTTTTGAGTGCTGATTTCTCGTCCTGTGATAAAAAGCCTTCGGTTTCAAGTGCCAAACCTTTCAGGAGAGCATTTGAAACCGGTTGGCACCATTTTTGAGTGAATCGCCAAAAGTCAGATGTTTGCTGAAATTGTGACCCCGGGGCTTAGGGATTTTTTCAAAAAAATATTTTCTGCCGGTTACGTTTTTGAGGGCTGATTTCTTGTCCTGTGATAAAAAGCCTTCTGTTTCGAGTGCCAAACCTTTCAGGAGAGCATTTTCAGGCTTTTGGCACCATTTTTGAGTGAATTGCCAAAATTCAGATTTTTGCTGAAATTGTGACCCCGGGGCTTAGGGATTTTTTCAAAAAAATATTTTCTGCCGGTTAAGTTTTTGAGTGCTGATTTCTCGTCCTGTGATAAAAAGCCTTCTGTTTCAAGTGCCAAACCTTTCAGGAAAGCATTTGAAACCGGTTGGCACCATTTTTGAGTGAATCGCCAAAAGTCAGATGTTTGCTGAAATTGTGACCCCGGGGCTTAGGGATTTTTTCAAAAAAATATTTTCTGCCGGTTAAGTTTTTGAGGGCTGATTTCTTGTCCTGTGATAAAAAGCCTTCTGTTTCGAGTGCCAAACCTTTCAGGAGAGCATTTTCAGGCTTTTGGCACCATTTTTGAGTGAATTGCCCAAAGTCAGATTTTTGCTGAAATTGTGACCCCGGGGCTTAGGGATTTTTCAAAAAAATATTTTCTGCCGGTTAGGTTTTTGAGGGCTGATTTCTTGTCCTGTGATAAAAAGCCTTCTGTTTCGAGTGCCAAACCTTTCAGGAGAGCATTTGAAACCGGTTGGCACCATTTTTGAGTGAATTGCCCAAAGTCAGATGTTTGCTGAAATTGTGACCCCGGGGCTTAGGGATTTTTTCAAAAAAATATTTTCTGCCGCTTAAGTTTTTGAGGGCTGATTTCTTGTCCTGTGATAAAAAGCCTTCTGTTTCGAGTGCCAAACCTTTCATGAGAGCATTTTCAGGCTTTTGGCACCATTTTTGAGTGAATTGCCGAAAGTCAGATGTTTGCTGAAATTGTGACCCCGGGGCTTAGGGATTTTTCAAAAAAATATTTTCTGCCGGTTAGGTTTTTGAGGGCTGATTTCTTGTCCTGTGATAAAAAGCCTTCTGTTTCAAGTGCCAAACCTTTCAGGAGAGCATTTTCAGGCTTTTGGCACCATCTTTGAGTGAATTGGCAAAAGTCAGATTTTTGCTGAAATTGTGACCCCGGGGCTTACGGGTTTTTTTAAAAAAATATTTTCTACCGGTTTAGTTTTTGAGGGCTGATTTCTTGTCCTTTGATAAAAAGCCTTCTGTTTCGCGTGCCAAACCTTTCAGGAGAGCATTTTCAAGCTTTTGCCACCATTTTTGAATGAATTGCCAAAAGTCAGATTTTTGCTGAAATTGTGACCCCGGGGCTTAGGGATTTTTTCAAAGAAATATTTTCTGCCGGTTAGTTTTTTGAGGGCTGATTTCTTGTCCTGTGATAAAAAGCCTTCTGTTTCGAGTGCCAAACCTTTCAGGAGAGCATTTTCAAGCTTTTGCCACCATTTTTGAATGAATTGCCAAAAGTCAGATTTTTGCTGAAATTGTGACCCCGGGGCTTACGGGTTTTTTTAAAAAAATATTTTCTGCCGGTTAAGTTTTTGAGGGCTGATTTCTTGTCCTGTGATAAAAAGCCTTCTGTTTCGCGTGCCAAACCTTTCAGGAGAGCATTTTCAAGCTTTTGGCACCATTTTTGAGTGAATTGCCAAAAGTCAGATTTTTGCTGAAATTGTGACCCCGGGGCTTAGGGATTTTTTCAAAGAAATATTTTCTGCCGGTTAGTTTTTTGAGGGCTGATTTCTTGTCCTGTGATAAAAAGCCTTCTGTTTCGAGTGCCAAACCTTTCAGGAGAGCATTTTCAGGCTTTTGGCACCATTTTTGAGTGAATTGCCAAAATTCAGATTTTTGCTGAAGTTGTGACCCCGGGGCTTAGGGATTTTTTCAAAAAAATATTTTCTACCGGTTAAGTTTTTGAGGGCTGATTTCTTGTCCTTTGATAAAAAGCCTTCTGTTTCGCGTGCCAAATCTTTCAGGAGAGCATTTTCAAGCTTTTGGCACCATTTTTGAGTGAATTGCGAAAAATCAGATTTTTGCTGAAATTGTGACCCCGGGGCTTAGGGATTTTTTCAAAGAAATATTTTCTGCCGGTTAGTTTTTTGAGGGCTGATTTCTTGTCCTGTGATAAAAAGCCTTCTGTTTCGAGTGCCAAACCTTTCAGGAGAGCATTTTCAGGCTTTTGGCACCATCTTTGAGTGAATTGCCAAAAGTCAGATTTTTGCTGAAATTGTGACCCCGGGGCTTAGGGATTTTTTCAAAAAAATATTTTCTGCCGGTTAAGTTTTTGAGGGCTGATTTCTTGTCCTGTGATAAAAAGCCTTCTGTTTCGAGTGCCAAACCTTTCAGGAGAGCATTTTCAGGCATTTGGCACCATTTTTGAGTGAATTGCCAAAAGTCAGATTTTTGCTGAAATTGTGACCCCGGGGCTTAGGGATTTTTTCAAAAAAATATTTTCTGCCGGTTAAGTTTTTGAGGGCTGATTTCTTGTCCTGTGATAAAAAGCCTTCTGTTTCGAGTGCCAAACCTTTCAGGAGAGCATTTTCAGGCTTATGGCACCATTTTTGAGTGAATTGCCCAAAGTCAGATGTTTGCTGAAATTGTGACCCCGGGGCTTAGGGATTTCTCAAAAAAATATTTTCTGCCGGTTAGGTTTTTGAGGGCTGATTTCTTGTCCTGTGATAAAAAGCCTTCTGTTTCGAGTGCCAAACCTTTCAGGAGAGCATTTTCAGGCTTTTGGCACCATCTTTGAGTGAATTGCCAAAAGTCAGATTTTTGCTGAAATTGTGACCCCGGGGCTTAGGGATTTTTTCAAAGAAATATTTTCTGCCGGTTAGTTTTTTGAGGGCTGATTTCTTGTCCTGTGATAAAAAGCCTTCTGTTTCGAGTGCCAAACCTTTCAGGAGAGCATTTTCAGGCTTTTGGCACCATCTTTGAGTGAATTGCCAAAAGTCAGATTTTTGCTGAAATTGTGACCCCGGGGCTTAGGGATTTTTTCAAAGAAATATTTTCTGCCGGTTAGTTTTTTGAGGGCTGATTTCTTGTCCTGTGATAAAAAGCCTTCTGTTTCGAGTGCCAAACCTTTCAGGAGAGCATTTTCAGGCTTTTGGCACCATTTTTGAGTGAATTGCCAAAATTCAGATTTTTGCTGAAGTTGTGACCCCGGGGCTTAGGGATTTTTTCAAAAAAATATTTTCTACCGGTTAAGTTTTTGAGGGCTGATTTCTTGTCCTTTGATAAAAAGCCTTCTGTTTCGCGTGCCAAATCTTTCAGGAGAGCATTTTCAAGCTTTTGGCACCATTTTTGAGTGAATTGCGAAAAATCAGATTTTTGCTGAAATTGTGACCCCGGGGCTTAGGGATTTTTTCAAAGAAATATTTTCTGCCGGTTAGTTTTTTGAGGGCTGATTTCTTGTCCTGTGATAAAAAGCCTTCTGTTTCGAGTGCCAAACCTTTCAGGAGAGCATTTTCAGGCTTTTGGCACCATCTTTGAGTGAATTGCCAAAAGTCAGATTTTTGCTGAAATTGTGACCCCGGGGCTTAGGGATTTTTTCAAAAAAATATTTTCTGCCGGTTAAGTTTTTGAGGGCTGATTTCTTGTCCTGTGATAAAAAGCCTTCTGTTTCGAGTGCCAAACCTTTCAGGAGAGCATTTTCAGGCATTTGGCACCATTTTTGAGTGAATTGCCAAAAGTCAGATTTTTGCTGAAATTGTGACCCCGGGGCTTAGGGATTTTTTCAAAAAAATATTTTCTGCCGGTTAAGTTTTTGAGGGCTGATTTCTTGTCCTGTGATAAAAAGCCTTCTGTTTCGAGTGCCAAACCTTTCAGGAGAGCATTTTCAGGCTTATGGCACCATTTTTGAGTGAATTGCCCAAAGTCAGATGTTTGCTGAAATTGTGACCCCGGGGCTTAGGGATTTCTCAAAAAAATATTTTCTGCCGGTTAGGTTTTTGAGGGCTGATTTCTTGTCCTGTGATAAAAAGCCTTCTGTTTCGAGTGCCAAACCTTTCAGGAGAGCATTTGAAACCGGTTGGCACCATTTTTGAGTGAATTGCCAAAAGTCAGATGTTTGCTGAAATTGTGACCCCGGGGCTTAGGGATTTTTTCAAAAAAATATTTTCTGCCGCTTAAGTTTTTGAGGGCTGATTTCTTGTCCTGTGATAAAAAGCCTTCTGTTTCGCGTGCCAAACCTTTCAGGAGAGCATTTTCAAGCTTTTGGCACCATTTTTGAGTGAATTGCCAAAAGTCAGATTTTTGCTGAAATTGTGACCCCGGGGCTTAGGGATTTTTCAAAAAAATATTTTCTGCCGGTTAAGTTTTTGAGGGCTGATTTCTTGTCCTGTGATAAAAAGCCTTCTGTTTCGAGTGCCAAACCTTTCAGGAGAGCATTTTCAGGCTTTTGGCACCATTTTTGAGTGAATTGCCCAAAGTCAGATGTTTGCTGAAATTGTGACCCCGGGGCTTAGGGATTTTTCAAAAAAATATTTTCTGCCGGTTAAGTTTTTGAGGGCTGATTTCTTGTCCTGTGATAAAAAGCCTTCTGTTTCGCGTGCCAAACCTTTCAGGAGAGCATTTTCAAGCTTTTGGCACCATTTTTGAGTGAATTGCCAAAAGTCAGATTTTTGCTGAAATTGTGACCCCGGGGCTTAGGGGTTTTTTCAAAGAAATATTTTCTGCCGGTTAAGTTTTTGAGGGCTGATTTCTTGTCCTGTGATAAAAAGCCTTATGTTTCGAGTGCCAAACCTTTCAGGAGAGCATTTTCAGGCTTTTGGCACCATTTTTGAGTGAATTGCCCAAAGTCAGATGTTTGCTGAAATTGTGACCCCGGGGCTTAGGGATTTTTCAAAAAAATATTTTCTGCCGGTTAAGTTTTTGAGGGCTGATTTCTTGTCCTGTGATAAAAAGCCTTCTGTTTCGCGTGCCAAACCTTTCAGGAGAGCATTTTCAATCTTTTGGCACCATTTTTGAGTGAATTGCCAAAAGTCAGATTTTTGCTGAAATTGTGACCCCGGGGCTTAGGGGTTTTTTCAAAGAAATATTTTCTGCCGGTTAAGTTTTTGAGGGCTGATTTCTTGTCCTGTGATAAAAAGCCTTATGTTTCGAGTGCCAAACCTTTCAGGAGAGCATTTTCAGGCTTTTGGCACCATTTTTGAGTGAATTGCCAAAATTCAGATTTTTGCTGAAATTGTGACCCCGGGGCTTAGGGATTTTTTCAAAAAAATATTTTCTGCCGGTTAAGTTTTTGAGGGCTGATTTCTTGTCCTGTGATAAAAAGCCTTCTGTTTCGAGTGCCAAACCTTTCAGGAGAGCATATTCAGGCTTATGGCACCATTTTTGAGTGAATTGCCCAAAGTCAGATGTTTGCTGAAATTGTGACCCCGGGGCTTAGGGATTTCTCAAAAAAATATTTTCTGCCGGTTAGGTTTTTGAGGGCTGATTTCTTGTCCTGTGATAAAAAGCCTTCTGTTTCGAGTGCCAAACCTTTCAGGAGAGCATTTGAAACCGGTTGGCACCATTTTTGAGTGAATTGCCAAAAGTCAGATGTTTGCTGAAATTGTGACCCCGGGGCTTAGGGATTTTTTCAAAAAAATATTTTCTGCCGCTTAAGTTTTTGAGGGCTGATTTCTTGTCCTGTGATAAAAAGCCTTCTGTTTCGCGTGACAAACCTTTCAGGAGAGCATTTTCAAGCTTTTGGCACCATTTTTGAGTGAATTGCCAAAAGTCAGATTTTTGCTGAAATTGTGACCCCGGGGCTTAGGGATTTTTTCAAAGAAATATTTTCTGCCGGTTAGTTTTTTGAGGGCTGATTTCTTGTCCTGTGATAAAAAGCCTTCTGTTTCGAGTGCCAAACCTTTCAGGAGAGCATTTTCAGGCTTTTGGCACCATTTTTGAGTGAATTGCCCAAAGTCAGATGTTTGCTGAAATTGTGACCCCGGGGCTTAGGGATTTTTCAAAAAAATATTTTCTGCCGGTTAAGTTTTTGAGGGCTGATTTCTTGTCCTGTGATAAAAAGCCTTCTGTTTCGCGTGCCAAACCTTTCAGGAGAGCATTTTCAAGCTTTTGGCACCATTTTTGAGTGAATTGCCAAAAGTCAGATTTTTGCTGAAATTGTGACCCCGGGGCTTAGGGATTTTTTCAAAAGAAATATTTTCTGCCGGTTAGTTTTTTGAGGGCTGATTTCTTGTCCTGTGATAAAAAGCCTTCTGTTTCGAGTGCCAAACCTTTCAGGAGAGCATTTTCAGGCTTTTGGCACCATTTTTGAGTGAATTGCCAAAATTCAGATTTTTGCTGAAGTTGTGACCCCGGGGCTTAGGGATTTTTTCAAAAAAATATTTTCTACCGGTTAAGTTTTTGAGGGCTGATTTCTTGTCCTTTGATAAAAAGCCTTCTGTTTCGCGTGCCAAATCTTTCAGGAGAGCATTTTCAAGCTTTTGGCACCATTTTTGAGTGAATTGCCAAAAGTCAGATTTTTGCTGAAATTGTGACCCCGGGGCTTAGGGATTTTTTCAAAGAAATATTTTCTGCCGGTTAGTTTTTTTGAGGGCTGATTTCTTGTCCTGTGATAAAAAGCCTTCTGTTTCGAGTGCCAAACCTTTCAGGAGAGCATTTTCAGGCTTTTGGCACCATCTTTGAGTGAATTGCCAAAAGTCAGATTTTTGCTGAAATTGTGACCCCGGGGCTTAGGGATTTTTTCAAAAAAATATTTTCTGCCGGTTAAGTTTTTGAGGGCTGATTTCTTGTCCTGTGATAAAAAGCCTTCTGTTTCGAGTGCCAAACCTTTCAGGAGAGCATTTTCAGGCTTTTGGCACCATTTTTGAGTGAATTGCCAAAAGTCAGATTTTTGCTGAAATTGTGACCCCGGGGCTTAGGGATTTTTTCAAAAAAATATTTTCTGCCGGTTAAGTTTTTGAGGGCTGATTTCTTGTCCTGTGATAAAAAGCCTTCTGTTTCGCGTGACAAACCTTTCAGGAGAGCATTTTCAAGCTTTTGGCACCATTTTTGAGTGAATTGCCAAAAGTCAGATTTTTGCTGAAATTGTGACCCCGGGGCTTAGGGATTTTTTCAAAGAAATATTTTCTGCCGGTTAGTTTTTTGAGGGCTGATTTCTTGTCCTGTGATAAAAAGCCTTCTGTTTCGAGTGCCAAACCTTTCAGGAGAGCATTTTCAGGCTTTTGGCACCATTTTTGAGTGAATTGCCCAAAGTCAGATGTTTGCTGAAATTGTGACCCCGGGGCTTAGGGATTTTTCAAAAAAATATTTTCTGCCGGTTAAGTTTTTGAGGGCTGATTTCTTGTCCTGTGATAAAAAGCCTTCTGTTTCGCGTGCCAAACCTTTCAGGAGAGCATTTTCAAGCTTTTGGCACCATTTTTGAGTGAATTGCCAAAAGTCAGATTTTTGCTGAAATTGTGACCCCGGGGCTTAGGGATTTTTTCAAAGAAATATTTTCTGCCGGTTAGTTTTTTGAGGGCTGATTTCTTGTCCTGTGATAAAAAGCCTTCTGTTTCGAGTGCCAAACCTTTCAGGAGAGCATTTTCAGGCTTTTGGCACCATTTTTGAGTGAATTGCCAAAATTCAGATTTTTGCTGAAGTTGTGACCCCGGGGCTTAGGGATTTTTTCAAAAAAATATTTTCTACCGGTTAAGTTTTTGAGGGCTGATTTCTTGTCCTTTGATAAAAAGCCTTCTGTTTCGCGTGCCAAATCTTTCAGGAGAGCATTTTCAAGCTTTTGGCACCATTTTTGAGTGAATTGCCAAAAGTCAGATTTTTGCTGAAATTGTGACCCCGGGGCTTAGGGATTTTTTCAAAGAAATATTTTCTGCCGGTTAGTTTTTTGAGGGCTGATTTCTTGTCCTGTGATAAAAAGCCTTCTGTTTCGAGTGCCAAACCTTTCAGGAGAGCATTTTCAGGCTTTTGGCACCATCTTTGAGTGAATTGCCAAAAGTCAGATTTTTGCTGAAATTGTGACCCCGGGGCTTAGGGATTTTTTCAAAAAAATATTTTCTGCCGGTTAAGTTTTTGAGGGCTGATTTCTTGTCCTGTGATAAAAAGCCTTCTGTTTCGAGTGCCAAACCTTTCAGGAGAGCATTTTCAGGCTTTTGGCACCATTTTTGAGTGAATTGCCAAAAGTCAGATTTTTGCTGAAATTGTGACCCCGGGGCTTAGGGATTTTTTCAAAAAAATATTTTCTGCCGGTTAAGTTTTTGAGGGCTGATTTCTTGTCCTGTGATAAAAAGCCTTCTGTTTCGAGTGCCAAACCTTTCAGGAGAGCATTTTCAGGCTTATGGCACCATTTTTGAGTGAATTGCCCAAAGTCAGATGTTTGCTGAAATTGTGACCCCGGGGCTTAGGGATTTCTCAAAAAAATATTTTCTGCCGGTTAGGTTTTTGAGGGCTGATTTCTTGTCCTGTGATAAAAAGCCTTCTGTTTCGAGTGCCAAACCTTTCAGGAGAGCATTTGAAACCGGTTGGCACCATTTTTGAGTGAATTGCCCAAAGTCAGATGTTTGCTGAAATTGTGACCCCGGGGCTTAGGGATTTTTTCAAAAAAATATTTTCTGCCGCTTAAGTTTTTGAGGGCTGATTTCTTGTCCTGTGATAAAAAGCCTTCTGTTTCGAGTGCCAAACCTTTCAGGAGAGCATTTTCAGGCTTTTGGCACCATCTTTGAGTGAATTGCCAAAAGTCAGATTTTTGCTGAAATTGTGACCCCGGGGCTTAGGGATTTTTTCAAAAAAATATTTTCTGCCGGTTAAGTTTTTGAGGGCTGATTTCTTGTCCTGTGATAAAAAGCCTTATGTTTCGAGTGCCAAACCTTTCAGGAGAGCATTTTCAGGCTTTTGGCACCATTTTTGAGTGAATTGCCAAAATTCAGATTTTTGCTGAAATTGTGACCCCGGGGCTTAGGGATTTTTTCAAAAAAATATTTTCTGCCGGTTAAGTTTTTGAGGGCTGATTTCTTGTCCTGTGATAAAAAGCCTTCTGTTTCGAGTGCCAAACCTTTCAGGAGAGCATTTTCAGGCTTATGGCACCATTTTTGAGTGAATTGCCCAAAGTCACATGTTTGCTGAAATTGTGACCCCGGGGCTTAGGGATTTCTCAAAAAAATATTTTCTGCCGGTTAGGTTTTTGAGGGCTGATTTCTTGTCCTGTGATAAAAAGCCTTCTGTTTCGAGTGCCAAACCTTTCAGGAGAGCATTTGAAACCGGTTGGCACCATTTTTGAGTGAATTGCCCAAAGTCAGATGTTTGCTGAAATTGTGACCCCGGGGCTTAGGGATTTTTTCAAAAAAATATTTTCTGCCGCTTAAGTTTTTGAGGGCTGATTTCTTGTCCTGTGATAAAAAGCCTTCTGTTTCGAGTGCCAAACCTTTCAGGAGAGCATTTTCAGGCTTTTGGCACCATCTTTGAGTGAATTGCCAAAAGTCAGATTTTTGCTGAAATTGTGACCCCGGGGCTTAGGGATTTTTTCAAAAAAATATTTTCTGCCGGTTAAGTTTTGGAGGGCTGATTTCTTGTCCTGTGATAAAAAGCCTTATGTTTCGAGTGCCAAACCTTTCAGGAGAGCATTTTCAGGCTTTTGGCACCATTTTTGAGTGAATTGCCAAAATTCAGATTTTTGCTGAAATTGTGACCCCGGGGCTTAGGGATTTTTTCAAAAAAATATTTTCTGCCGGTTAAGTTTTTGAGTGCTGATTTCTCGTCCTGTGATAAAAAGCCTTCTGTTTCAAGTGCCAAACCTTTCAGGAGAGCATTTGAAACCGGTTGGCACCATTTTTGAGTGAATCGCCAAAAGTCAGATGTTTGCTGAAATTGTGACCCCGGGGCTTAGGGATTTTTTCAAAAAAATATTTTCTGCCGGTTAAGTTTTTGAGGGCTGATTTCTTGTCCTGTGATAAAAAGCCTTCTGTTTCGAGTGCCAAACCTTTCAGGAGAGCATTTTCAGGCTTTTGGCACCATTTTTGAGTGAATTGCCCAAAGTCAGATGTTTGCTGAAATTGTGACCCCAGGGCTTAGGGATTTTTTCAAAGAAATATTTTCTGCCGGTTAGTTTTTTGAGGGCTGATTTCTTGTCGTGTGATAAAAAGCCTTCTGTTTCGAGTGCCAAACCTTTCAGGAGAGCATTTTCAGGCTTTTGGCACCATTTTTGAGTGAATTGCCAAAATTCAGATTTTTGCTGAAGTTGTGACCCCGGGGCTTAGGGATTTTTTCAAAAAAATATTTTCTACCGGTTAAGTTTTTGAGGGCTGATTTCTTGTCCTTTGATAAAAAGCCTTCTGTTTCGCGTGCCAAATCTTTCAGGAGAGCATTTTCAAGCTTTTGGCACCATTTTTGAGTGAATTGCCCAAAGTCAGATGTTTGCTGAAATTGTGACCCCGGGGCTTAGGGATTTTTTCAAAGAAATATTTTCTGCCGGTTAGTTTTTTGAGGGCTGATTTCTTGTCCTGTGATAAAAAGCCTTCTGTTTCGAGTGCCAAACCTTTCAGGAGAGCATTTTCAGGCTTTTGGCACCATCTTTGAGTGAATTGCCAAAAGTCAGATTTTTGCTGAAATTGTGACCCCGGGGCTTAGGGATTTTTTCAAAAAAATATTTTCTGCCGGTTAAGTTTTGGAGGGCTGATTTCTTGTCCTGTGATAAAAAGCCTTCTGTTTCGAGTGCCAAACCTTTCAGGAGAGCATTTTCAGGCTTTTGGCACCATTTTTGAGTGAATTGCCAAAATTCAGATTTTTGCTGAAATTGTGACCCCGGGGCTTAGGGATTTTTTCAAAAAAATATTTCCTCCGGTTAAGTTTTTGAGTGCTGATTTCTCGTCCTGTGATAAAAAGCCTTCTGTTTCAAGTGCCAAACCTTTCAGGAGAGCATTTGAAACCGGTTGGCACCATTTTTGAGTGAATCGCCAAAAGTCAGATGTTTGCTGAAATTGTGACCCCGGGGCTTAGGGATTTTTTCAAAAAAATATTTTCTGCCGGTTAAGTTTTTGAGGGCTGATTTCTTGTCCTGTGATAAAAAGCCTTCTGTTTCGAGTGCCAAACCTTTCAGGAGAGCATTTTCAGGCTTTTGGCACCATTTTTGAGTGAATTGCCCAAAGTCAGATGTTTGCTGAAATTGTGACCCCAGGGCTTAGGGATTTTTTCAAAGAAATATTTTCTGCCGGTTAGTTTTTTGAGGGCTGATTTCTTGTCGTGTGATAAAAAGCCTTCTGTTTCGAGTGCCAAACCTTTCAGGAGAGCATTTTCAGGCTTTTGGCACCATTTTTGAGTGAATTGCCAAAATTCAGATTTTTGCTGAAGTTGTGACCCCGGGGCTTAGGGATTTTTTCAAAAAAATATTTTCTACCGGTTAAGTTTTTGAGGGCTGATTTCTTGTCCTTTGATAAAAAGCCTTCTGTTTCGCGTGCCAAATCTTTCAGGAGAGCATTTTCAAGCTTTTGGCACCATTTTTGAGTGAATTGCCCAAAGTCAGATGTTTGCTGAAATTGTGACCCCGGGGCTTAGGGATTTTTTCAAAGAAATATTTTCTGCCGGTTAGTTTTTTGAGGGCTGATTTCTTGTCCTGTGATAAAAAGCCTTCTGTTTTGAGTGCCAAACCTTTCAGGAGAGCATTTTCAGGCTTTTGGCACCATCTTTGAGTGAATTGCCAAAAGTCAGATTTTTGCTGAAATTGTGACCCCGGGGCTTAGGGATTTTTTCAAAAAAATATTTTCTGCCGGTTAAGTTTTGGAGGGCTGATTTCTTGTCCTGTGATAAAAAGCCTTCTGTTTCGAGTGCCAAACCTTTCAGGAGAGCATTTTCAGGCTTTTGGCACCATTTTTGAGTGAATTGCCAAAATTCAGATTTTTGCTGAAATTGTGACCCCGGGGCTTAGGGATTTTTTCAAAAAAATATTTCCTCCGGTTAAGTTTTTGAGTGCTGATTTCTCGTCCTGTGATAAAAAGCCTTCTGTTTCAAGTGCCAAACCTTTCAGGAGAGCATTTGAAACCGGTTGGCACCATTTTTGAGTGAATCGCCAAAAGTCAGATGTTTGCTGAAATTGTGACCCCGGGGCTTAGGGATTTTTTCAAAAAAATATTTTCTGCCGGTTACGTTTTTGAGGGCTGATTTCTTGTCCTGTGATAAAAAGCCTTCTGTTTCGAGTGCCAAACCTTTCAGGAGAGCATTTTCAGGCTTTTGGCACCATTTTTGAGTGAATTGCCAAAATTCAGATTTTTGCTGAAATTGTGACCCCGGGGCTTAGGGATTTTTTCAAAAAAATATTTTCTGCCGGTTAAGTTTTTGAGTGCTGATTTCTCGTCCTGTGATAAAAAGCCTTCTGTTTCAAGTGCCAAACCTTTCAGGAAAGCATTTGAAACCGGTTGGCACCATTTTTGAGTGAATCGCCAAAAGTCAGATGTTTGCTGAAATTGTGACCCCGGGGCTTAGGGATTTTTTCAAAAAAATATTTTCTGCCGGTTAAGTTTTTGAGGGCTGATTTCTTGTCCTGTGATAAAAAGCCTTCTGTTTCGAGTGCCAAACCTTTCAGGAGAGCATTTTCAGGCTTTTGGCACCATTTTTGAGTGAATTGCCCAAAGTCAGATTTTTGCTGAAATTGTGACCCCGGGGCTTAGGGATTTTTCAAAAAAATATTTTCTGCCGGTTAGGTTTTTGAGGGCTGATTTCTTGTCCTGTGATAAAAAGCCTTCTGTTTCGAGTGCCAAACCTTTCAGGAGAGCATTTGAAACCGGTTGGCACCATTTTTGAGTGAATTGCCCAAAGTCAGATGTTTGCTGAAATTGTGACCCCGGGGCTTAGGGATTTTTTCAAAAAAATATTTTCTGCCGCTTAAGTTTTTGAGGGCTGATTTCTTGTCCTGTGATAAAAAGCCTTCTGTTTCGAGTGCCAAACCTTTCATGAGAGCATTTTCAGGCTTTTGGCACCATTTTTGAGTGAATTGCCGAAAGTCAGATGTTTGCTGAAATTGTGACCCCGGGGCTTAGGGATTTTTCAAAAAAATATTTTCTGCCGGTTAGGTTTTTGAGGGCTGATTTCTTGTCCTGTGATAAAAAGCCTTCTGTTTCAAGTGCCAAACCTTTCAGGAGAGCATTTTCAGGCTTTTGGCACCATCTTTGAGTGAATTGGCAAAAGTCAGATTTTTGCTGAAATTGTGACCCCGGGGCTTACGGGTTTTTTTAAAAAAATATTTTCTACCGGTTTAGTTTTTGAGGGCTGATTTCTTGTCCTTTGATAAAAAGCCTTCTGTTTCGCGTGCCAAACCTTTCAGGAGAGCATTTTCAAGCTTTTGCCACCATTTTTGAATGAATTGCCAAAAGTCAGATTTTTGCTGAAATTGTGACCCCGGGGCTTAGGGATTTTTTCAAAAAAATATTTTCTGCCGGTTAAGTTTTTGAGGGCTGATTTCTTGTCCTGTGATAAAAAGCCTTCTGTTTCGAGTGCCAAACCTTTCAGGAGAGCATTTGAAACCGGTTAGCACCATTTTTGAGTGAATCGCCAAAAGTCAGATGTTTGCTGAAATTGTGACCCCGGGGCTTAGGGATTTTTTCAAAAAAATATTTTCTGCCGGTTAAGTTTTTGAGGGCTGATTTCTTGTCCTGTGATAAAAAGCCTTCTGTTTCGAGTGCCAAACCTTTCAGGAGAGCATTTTCAGGCTTTTGGCACCATTTTTGAGTGAATTGCCAAAATTCAGATTTTTGCTGAAATTGTGACCCCGGGGCTTAGGGATTTTTTCAAAAAAATATTTTCTGCCGGTTAAGTTTTTGAGTGCTGATTTCTCGTCCTGTGATAAAAAGCCTTCTGTTTCAAGTGCAAAACCTTTCAGGAGAGCATTTGAAACCGGTTGGCACGATTTTTGAGTGAATTGCCAAAATTCAGATTTTTGCTGAAATTGTGACCCCGGGGCTTAGGGATTTTTTCAAAAAAATATTTTCTGCCGCTTAAGTTTTTGAGGGCTGATTTCTTGTCCTGTGATAAAAAGCCTTCTGTTTCGAGTGCCAAACCTTTCAGGAGAGCATTTTCAGGCTTTTGGCACCATCTTTGAGTGAATTGCCAAAAGTCAGATTTTTGCTGAAATTGTGACCCCGGGGCTTAGGGATTTTTTCAAAAAAATATTTTCTGCCGGTTAAGTTTTTGAGGGCTGATTTCTTGTCCTGTGATAAAAAGCCTTCTGTTTCGAGTGCCAAACCTTTCAGGAGAGCATTTTCAGGCTTATGGCACCATTTTTGAGTGAATTGCCCAAAGTCAGATGTTTGCTGAAATTGTGACCCCGGGGCTTAGGGATTTCTCAAAAAAATATTTTCTGCCGGTTAGGTTTTTGAGGGCTGATTTCTTGTCCTGTGATAAAAAGCCTTCTGTTTCGAGTGCCAAACCTTTCAGGAGAGCATTTGAAACCGGTTGGCACCATTTTTGAGTGAATTGCCAAAAGTCAGATGTTTGCTGAAATTGTGACCCCGGGGCTTAGGGATTTTTTCAAAAAAATATTTTCTGCCGGTTAAGTTTTTGAGGGCTGATTTCTTGTCCTGTGATAAAAAGCCTTCTGTTTCGAGTGCCAAACCTTTCAGGAGAGCATTTTCAGGCTTTTGGCACCATTTTTGAGTGAATTGCCAAAATTCAGATTTTTGCTGAAATTGTGACCCCGGGGCTTAGGGATTTTTTCAAAAAAATATTTTCTGCCGGTTAAGTTTTTGAGGGCTGATTTCTTGTCCTGTGATAAAAAGCCTTCTGTTTCGAGTGCCAAACCTTTCAGGAGAGCATATTCAGGCTTTTGGCACCATTTTTGAGTGAATTGCCCAAAGTCAGATGTTTGCTGAAATTGTGACCCCGGGGCTTAGGGATTTCTCAAAAAAATATTTTCTGCCGGTTAGGTTTTTGAGGGCTGATTTCTTGTCCTGTGATAAAAAGCCTTCTGTTTCAAGTGCCAAACCTTTCAGGAGAGCATTTTCAGGCTTTTGGCACCATCTTTGAGTGAATTGGCAAAAGTCAGATTTTTGCTGAAATTGTGACCCCGGGGCTTACGGGTTTTTTTAAAAAAATATTTTCTACCGGTTTAGTTTTTGAGGGCTGATTTCTTGTCCTTTGATAAAAAGCCTTCTGTTTCGCGTGCCAAACCTTTCAGGAGAGCATTTTCAAGCTTTTGCCACCATTTTTGAATGAATTGCCAAAAGTCAGATTTTTGCTGAAATTGTGACCCCGGGGCTTAGGGATTTTTTCAAAAAAATATTTTCTGCCGGTTAAGTTTTTGAGGGCTGATTTCTTGTCCTGTGATAAAAAGCCTTCTGTTTCGAGTGCCAAACCTTTCAGGAGAGCATTTGAAACCGGTTAGCACCATTTTTGAGTGAATCGCCAAAAGTCAGATGTTTGCTGAAATTGTGACCCCGGGGCTTAGGGATTTTTTCAAAAAAATATTTTCTGCCGGTTAAGTTTTTGAGGGCTGATTTCTTTTCCTGTGATAAAAAGCCTTCTGTTTCGAGTGCCAAACCTTTCAGGAGAGCATTTTCAGGCTTTTGGCACCATTTTTGAGTGAATTGCCAAAATTCAGATTTTTGCTGAAATTGTGACCCCGGGGCTTAGGGATTTTTTCAAAAAAATATTTTCTGCCGGTTAAGTTTTTGAGTGCTGATTTCTCGTCCTGTGATAAAAAGCCTTCTGTTTCAAGTGCAAAACCTTTCAGGAGAGCATTTGAAACCGGTTGGCACGATTTTTGAGTGAATTGCCAAAAGACATATTTTTGCTGAAATTGTGACCCCGGGGCTTAGGGATTTTTTCAAAAAAATATTTTCTGCCGCTTAAGTTTTTGAGGGCTGATTTCTTGTCCTGTGATAAAAAGCCTTCTGTTTCGAGTGCCAAACCTTTCAGGAGAGCATTTTCAGGCTTTTGGCACCATCTTTGAGTGAATTGCCAAAAGTCAGATTTTTGCTGAAATTGTGACCCCGGGGCTTAGGGATTTTTTCAAAAAAATATTTTCTGCCGGTTAAGTTTTTGAGGGCTGATTTCTTGTCCTGTGATAAAAAGCCTTCTGTTTCGAGTGCCAAACCTTTCAGGAGAGCATTTTCAGGCTTATGGCACCATTTTTGAGTGAATTGCCCAAAGTCAGATGTTTGCTGAAATTGTGACCCCGGGGCTTAGGGATTTCTCAAAAAAATATTTTCTGCCGGTTAGGTTTTTGAGGGCTGATTTCTTGTCCTGTGATAAAAAGCCTTCTGTTTCGAGTGCCAAACCTTTCAGGAGAGCATTTGAAACCGGTTGGCACCATTTTTGAGTGAATTGCCAAAAGTCAGATGTTTGCTGAAATTGTGACCCCGGGGCTTAGGGATTTTTTCAAAAAAATATTTTCTGCCGCTTAAGTTTTTGAGGGCTGATTTCTTGTCCTGTGATAAAAAGCCTTCTGTTTCGAGTGCCAAACCTTTCAGGAGAGCATTTTCAGGCTTTTGGCACCATTTTTGAGTGAATTGCCAAAATTCAGATTTTTGCTGAAATTGTGACCCCGGGGCTTAGGGATTTTTTCAAAAAAATATTTTCTGCCGGTTAAGTTTTTGAGGGCTGATTTCTTGTCCTGTGATAAAAAGCCTTCTGTTTCGAGTGCCAAACCTTTCAGGAGAGCATATTCAGGCTTTTGGCACCATTTTTGAGTGAATTGCCCAAAGTCAGATGTTTGCTGAAATTGTGACCCCGGGGCTTAGGGATTTCTCAAAAAAATATTTTCTGCCGGTTAGGTTTTTGAGGGCTGATTTCTTGTCCTGTGATAAAAAGCCTTCTGTTTCGAGTGCCAAACCTTTCAGGAGAGCATTTGAAACCGGTTGGCACCATTTTTGAGTGAATTGCCAAAAGTCAGATGTTTGCTGAAATTGTGACCCCGGGGCTTAGGGATTTTTTCAAAAAAATATTTTCTGCCGCTTAAGTTTTTGAGGGCTGATTTCTTGTCCTGTGATAAAAAGCCTTCTGTTTCGCGTGCCAAACCTTTCAGGAGAGCATTTTCAAGCTTTTGGCACCATCTTTGAGTGAATTGCCAAAAGTCAGATTTTTGCTGAAATTGTGACCCCGGGGCTTAGGGATTTTTTCAAAGAAATATTTTCTGCCGGTTAGTTTTTTGAGGGCTGATTTCTTCTCCTGTGATAAAAAGCCTTCTGTTTCGAGTGCCAAACCTTTCAGGAGAGCATTTTCAGGCTTTTGGCACCATTTTTGAGTGAATTGCCCAAAGTCAGATGTTTGCTGAAATTGTGACCCCGGGGCTTAGGGATTTTTCAAAAAAATATTTTCTGCCGGTTAAGTTTTTGAGGGCTGATTTCTTGTCCTGTGATAAAAAGCCTTCTGTTTCGCGTGCCAAACCTTTCAGGAGAGCATTTTCAAGCTTTTGGCACCATTTTTGAGTGAATTGCCAAAAGTCAGATTTTTGCTGAAATTGTGACCCCGGGGCTTAGGGATTTTTTCAAAGAAATATTTTCTGCCGGTTAGTTTTTTGAGGGCTGATTTCTTGTCCTGTGATAAAAAGCCTTCTGTTTCGAGTGCCAAACCTTTCAGGAGAGCATTTTCAGGCTTTTGGCACCATTTTTGAGTGAATTGCCAAAATTCAGATTTTTGCTGAAGTTGTGACCCCGGGGCTTAGGGATTTTTTCAAAAAAATATTTTCTACCGGTTAAGTTTTTGAGGGCTGATTTCTTGTCCTTTGATAAAAAGCCTTCTGTTTCGCGTGCCAAATCTTTCAGGAGAGCATTTTCAAGCTTTTGGCACCATTTTTGAGTGAATTGCCAAAAGTCAGATTTTTGCTGAAATTGTGACCCCGGGGCTTAGGGATTTTTTCAAAGAAATATTTTCTGCCGGTTAGGTTTTTGAGGGCTGATTTCTTGTCCTGTGATAAAAAGCCTTCTGTTTCGAGTGCCAAACCTTTCAGGAGAGCATTTTCAGGCTTTTGGCACCATCTTTGAGTGAATTGCCAAAAGTCAGATTTTTGCTGAAATTGTGACCCCGGGGCTTAGGGATTTTTTCAAAAAAATATTTCCTGCCGGTTAAGTTTTTGAGGGCTGATTTCTTGTCCTGTGATAAAAAGCCTTCTGTTTCGAGTGCCAAACCTTTCAGGAGAGCATTTTCAGGCTTTTGGCACCATTTTTGAGTGAATTGCCAAAAGTCAGATTTTTGCTGAAATTGTGACCCCGGGGCTTAGGGATTTTTTCAAAAAAATATTTTCTGCCGGTTAAGTTTTTGAGGGCTGATTTCTTGTCCTGTGATAAAAAGCCTTCTGTTTCGAGTGCCAAACCTTTCAGGAGAGCATTTTCAGGCTTATGGCACCATTTTTGAGTGAATTGCCCAAAGTCAGATGTTTGCTGAAATTGTGACCCCGGGGCTTAGGGATTTCTCAAAAAAATATTTTCTGCCGGTTAGGTTTTTGAGGGCTGATTTCTTGTCCTGTGATAAAAAGCCTTCTGTTTCGAGTGCCAAACCTTTCAGGAGAGCATTTGAAACCGGTTGGCACCATTTTTGAGTGAATTGCCCAAAGTCAGATGTTTGCTGAAATTGTGACCCCGGGGCTTAGGGATTTTTTCAAAAAAATATTTTCTGCCGCTTAAGTTTTTGAGGGCTGATTTCTTGTCCTGTGATAAAAAGCCTTCTGTTTCGAGTGCCAAACCTTTCAGGAGAGCATTTTCAGGCTTTTGGCACCATCTTTGAGTGAATTGCCAAAAGTCAGATTTTTGCTGAAATTGTGACCCCCGGGCTTAGGGATTTTTTCAAAAAAATATTTTCTGCCGGTTAAGTTTTTGAGGGCTGATTTCTTGTCCTGTGATAAAAAGCCTTATGTTTCGAGTGCCAAACCTTTCAGGAGAGCATTTTCAGGCTTTTGGCACCATTTTTGAGTGAATTGCCAAAATTCAGATTTTTGCTGAAATTGTGACCCCGGGGCTTAGGGATTTTTTCAAAAAAATATTTTCTGCCGGTTAAGTTTTTGAGGGCTGATTTCTTGTCCTGTGATAAAAAGCCTTCTGTTTCGAGTGCCAAACCTTTCAGGAGAGCATTTTCAGGCTTATGGCACCATTTTTGAGTGAATTGCCCAAAGTCAGATGTTTGCTGAAATTGTGACCCCGGGGCTTAGGGATTTCTCAAAAAAATATTTTCTGCCGGTTAGGTTTTTGAGGGCTGATTTCTTGTCCTGTGATAAAAAGCCTTCTGTTTCGAGTGCCAAACCTTTCAGGAGAGCATTTGAAACCGGTTGGCACCATTTTTGAGTGAATTGCCCAAAGTCAGATGTTTGCTGAAATATTTTTCAAAAAAATATTTTCTGCCGCTTAAGTTTTTGAGGGCTGATTTCTTGTCCTGTGATAAAAAGCCTTCTGTTTCGAGTGCCAAACCTTTCAGGAGAGCATTTTCAGGCTTTTGGCACCATCTTTGAGTGAATTGCCAAAAGTCAGATTTTTGCTGAAACTGTGACCCCGGGGCTTAGGGATTTTTTCAAAAAAATATTTTCTGCCGGTTAAGTTTTGGAGGGCTGATTTCTTGTCCTGTGATAAAAAGCCTTATGTTTCGAGTGCCAAACCTTTCAGGAGAGCATTTTCAGGCTTTTGGCACCATTTTTGAGTGAATTGCCAAAATTCAGATTTTTGCTGAAATTGTGACCCCGGGGCTTAGGGATTTTTTCAAAAAAATATTTTCTGCCGGTTAAGTTTTTGAGTGCTGATTTCTCGTCCTGTGATAAAAAGCCTTCTGTTTCAAGTGCCAAACCTTTCAGGAGAGCATTTGAAACCGGTTGGCACCATTTTTGAGTGAATCGCCAAAAGTCAGATGTTTGCTGAAATTGTGACCCCGGGGCTTAGGGATTTTTTCAAAAAAATATTTTCTGCCGGTTAGGTTTTTGAGGGCTGATTTCTTGTCCTGTGATAAAAAGCCTTCTGTTTCAAGTGCCAAACCTTTCAGGAGAGCATTTTCAGGCTTTTGGCACCATCTTTGAGTGAATTGGCAAAAGTCAGATTTTTGCTGAAATTGTGACCCCGGGGCTTACGGGTTTTTTTAAAAAAATATTTTCTACCGGTTTAGTTTTTGAGGGCTGATTTCTTGTCCTTTGATAAAAAGCCTTCTGTTTCGCGTGCCAAACCTTTCAGGAGAGCATTTTCAAGCTTTTGCCACCATTTTTGAATGAATTGCCAAAAGTCAGATTTTTGCTGAAATTGTGACCCCGGGGCTTAGGGATTTTTTCAAAAAAATATTTTCTGCCGGTTAAGTTTTTGAGGGCTGATTTCTTGTCCTGTGATAAAAAGCCTTCTGTTTCGAGTGCCAAACCTTTCAGGAGAGCATTTGAAACCGGTTAGCACCATTTTTGAGTGAATCGCCAAAAGTCAGATGTTTGCTGAAATTGTGACCCCGGGGCTTAGGGATTTTTTCAAAAAAATATTTTCTGCCGGTTAAGTTTTTGAGGGCTGATTTCTTTTCCTGTGATAAAAAGCCTTCTGTTTCGAGTGCCAAACCTTTCAGGAGAGCATTTTCAGGCTTTTGGCACCATTTTTGAGTGAATTGCCAAAATTCAGATTTTTGCTGAAATTGTGACCCCGGGGCTTAGGGATTTTTTCAAAAAAATATTTTCTGCCGGTTAAGTTTTTGAGTGCTGATTTCTCGTCCTGTGATAAAAAGCCTTCTGTTTCAAGTGCAAAACCTTTCAGGAGAGCATTTGAAACCGGTTGGCACGATTTTTGAGTGAATTGCAAAAAGACATATTTTTGCTGAAATTGTGACCCCGGGGCTTAGGGATTTTTTCAAAAAAATATTTTCTGCCGCTTAAGTTTTTGAGGGCTGATTTCTTGTCCTGTGATAAAAAGCCTTCTGTTTCGAGTGCCAAACCTTTCAGGAGAGCATTTTCAGGCTTTTGGCACCATCTTTGAGTGAATTGCCAAAAGTCAGATTTTTGCTGAAATTGTGACCCCGGGGCTTAGGGATTTTTTCAAAAAAATATTTTCTGCCGGTTAAGTTTTTGAGGGCTGATTTCTTGTCCTGTGATAAAAAGCCTTCTGTTTCGAGTGCCAAACCTTTCAGGAGAGCATTTTCAGGCTTATGGCACCATTTTTGAGTGAATTGCCCAAAGTCAGATGTTTGCTGAAATTGTGACCCCGGGGCTTAGGGATTTCTCAAAAAAATATTTTCTGCCGGTTAGGTTTTTGAGGGCTGATTTCTTGTCCTGTGATAAAAAGCCTTCTGTTTCGAGTGCCAAACCTTTCAGGAGAGCATTTGAAACCGGTTGGCACCATTTTTGAGTGAATTGCCAAAAGTCAGATGTTTGCTGAAATTGTGACCCCGGGGCTTAGGGATTTTTTCAAAAAAATATTTTCTGCCGCTTAAGTTTTTGAGGGCTGATTTCTTGTCCTGTGATAAAAAGCCTTCTGTTTCGAGTGCCAAACCTTTCAGGAGAGCATTTTCAGGCTTTTGGCACCATTTTTGAGTGAATTGCCAAAATTCAGATTTTTGCTGAAATTGTGACCCCGGGGCTTAGGGATTTTTTCAAAAAAATATTTTCTGCCGGTTAAGTTTTTGAGGGCTGATTTCTTGTCCTGTGATAAAAAGCCTTCTGTTTCGAGTGCCAAACCTTTCAGGAGAGCATATTCAGGCTTTTGGCACCATTTTTGAGTGAATTGCCCAAAGTCAGATGTTTGCTGAAATTGTGACCCCGGGGCTTAGGGATTTCTCAAAAAAATATTTTCTGCCGGTTAGGTTTTTGAGGGCTGATTTCTTGTCCTGTGATAAAAAGCCTTCTGTTTCGAGTGCCAAACCTTTCAGGAGAGCATTTGAAACCGGTTGGCACCATTTTTGAGTGAATTGCCAAAAGTCAGATGTTTGCTGAAATTGTGACCCCGGGGCTTAGGGATTTTTTCAAAAAAATATTTTCTGCCGCTTAAGTTTTTGAGGGCTGATTTCTTGTCCTGTGATAAAAAGCCTTCTGTTTCGCGTGCCAAACCTTTCAGGAGAGCATTTTCAAGCTTTTGGCACCATCTTTGAGTGAATTGCCAAAAGTCAGATTTTTGCTGAAATTGTGACCCCGGGGCTTAGGGATTTTTTCAAAGAAATCTTTTCTGCCGGTTAGTTTTTTGAGGGCTGATTTCTTGTCCTGTGATAAAAAGCCTTCTGTTTCGAGTGCCAAACCTTTCAGGAGAGCATTTTCAGGCTTTTGGCACCATTTTTGAGTGAATTGCCCAAAGTCAGATGTTTGCTGAAATTGTGACCCCGGGGCTTAGGGATTTTTCAAAAAAATATTTTCTGCCGGTTAAGTTTTTGAGGGCTGATTTCTTGTCCTGTGATAAAAAGCCTTCTGTTTCGAGTGCCAAACCTTTCAGGAGAGCATTTTCAGGCTTTTGGCACCATTTTTGAGTGAATTGCCAAAATTCAGATTTTTGCTGAAGTTGTGACCCCGGGGCTTAGGGATTTTTTCAAAAAAATATTTTCTACCGGTTAAGTTTTTGAGGGCTGATTTCTTGTCCTTTGATAAAAAGCCTTCTGTTTCGCGTGCCAAATCTTTCAGGAGAGCATTTTCAAGCTTTTGGCACCATTTTTGAGTGAATTGCCAAAAGTCAGATTTTTGCTGAAATTGTGACCCCGGGGCTTAGGGATTTTTTCAAAGAAATATTTTCTGCCGGTTAGTTTTTTGAGGGCTGATTTCTTGTCCTGTGATAAAAAGCCTTCTGTTTCGAGTGCCAAACCTTTCAGGAGAGCATTTTCAGGCTTTTGGCACCATCTTTGAGTGAATTGCCAAAAGTCAGATTTTTGCTGAAATTGTGACCCCGGGGCTTAGGGATTTTTTCAAAAAAATATTTTCTGCCGGTTAAGTTTTGGAGGGCTGATTTCTTGTCCTGTGATAAAAAGACTTCTGTTTCGAGTGCCAAACCTTTCAGGAGAGCATTTTCAGGCTTTTGGCACCATTTTTGAGTGAATTGCCAAAATTCAGATTTTTGCTGAAATTGTGACCCCGGGGCTTAGGGATTTTTTCAAAAAAATATTTCCTCCGGTTAAGTTTTTGAGTGCTGATTTCTCGTCCTGTGATAAAAAGCCTTCTGTTTCAAGTGCCAAACCTTTCAGGAGAGCATTTGAAACCGGTTGGCACCATTTTTGAGTGAATCGCCAAAAGTCAGATGTTTGCTGAAATTGTGACCCCGGGGCTTAGGGATTTTTTCAAAAAAATATTTTCTGCCGGTTAAGTTTTTGAGGGCTGATTTCTTGTCCTGTGATAAAAAGCCTTATGTTTCGAGTGCCAAACCTTTCAGGAGAGCATTTTCAGGCTTTTGGCACCATTTTTGAGTGAATTGCCAAAATTCAGATTTTTGCTGAAATTGTGACCCCGGGGCTTAGGGATTTCTCAAAAAAATATTTTCTGCCGGTTAGGTTTTTGAGGGCTGATTTCTTGTCCTGTGATAAAAAGCCTTCTGTTTCGAGTGCCAAACCTTTCAGGAGAGCATTTGAAACCGGTTGGCACCATTTTTGAGTGAATTGCCCAAAGTCAGATGTTTGCTGAAATATTTTTCAAAAAAATATTTTCTGCCGCTTAAGTTTTTGAGGGCTGATTTCTTGTCCTGTGATAAAAAGCCTTCTGTTTCGAGTGCCAAACCTTTCAGGAGAGCATTTTCAAGCTTTTGGCACCATTTTTGAGTGAATTGCCAAAAGTCAGATTTTTGCTGAAATTGTGACCCCGGGGCTTAGGGATTTTTTCAAAGAAATATTTTCTGCCGGTTAGTTTTTTGAGGGCTGATTTCTTGTCGTGTGATAAAAAGCCTTCTGTTTCGAGTGCCAAACCTTTCAGGAGAGCATTTTCAGGCTTTTGGCACCATTTTTGAGTGAATTGCCAAAAGTCAGATTTTTGCTGAAATTGTGACCCCGGGGCTTAGGGATTTTTTCAAAAAAATATTTTCTGCCGGTTAAGTTTTGGAGGGCTGATTTCTTGTCCTGTGATAAAAAGCCTTCTGTTTCGAGTGCCAAACCTTTCAGGAGAGCATTTTCAGGCTTTTGGCACCATTTTTGAGTGAATTGCCAAAATTCAGATTTTTGCTGAAATTGTGACCCCGGGGCTTAGGGATTTTTTCAAAAAAATATTTCCTCCGGTTAAGTTTTTGAGTGCTGATTTCTCGTCCTGTGATAAAAAGCCTTCTGTTTCAAGTGCCAAACCTTTCAGGAGAGCATTTGAAACCGGTTGGCACCATTTTTGAGTGAATCGCCAAAAGTCAGATGTTTGCTGAAATTGTGACCCCGGGGCTTAGGGATTTTTTCAAAAAAATATTTTCTGCCGGTTAAGTTTTTGAGGGCTGATTTCTTGTCCTGTGATAAAAAGCCTTATGTTTCGAGTGCCAAACCTTTCAGGAGAGCATTTTCAGGCTTTTGGCACCATTTTTGAGTGAATTGCCAAAATTCAGATTTTTGCTGAAATTGTGACCCCGGGGCTTAGGGATTTTTTCAAAAAAATATTTTCTGCCGGTTAAGTTTTTGAGGGCTGATTTCTTGTCCTGTGATAAAAAGCCTTCTGTTTCGAGTGCCAAACCTTTCAGGAGAGCATTTTCAGGCTTATGGCACCATTTTTGAGTGAATTGCCCAAAGTCAGATGTTTGCTGAAATTGTGACCCCGGGGCTTAGGGATTTCTCAAAAAAATATTTTCTGCCGGTTAGGTTTTTGAGGGCTGATTTCTTGTCCTGTGATAAAAAGCCTTCTGTTTCGAGTGCCAAACCTTTCAGGAGAGCATTTGAAACCGGTTGGCACCATTTTTGAGTGAATTGCCCAAAGTCAGATGTTTGCTGAAATATTTTTCAAAAAAATATTTTCTGCCGCTTAAGTTTTTGAGGGCTGATTTCTTGTCCTGTGATAAAAAGCCTTCTGTTTCGAGTGCCAAACCTTTCAGGAGAGCATTTTCAGGCTTTTGGCACCATCTTTGAGTGAATTGCCAAAAGTCAGATTTTTGCTGAAATTGTGACCCCGGGGCTTAGGGATTTTTTCAAAAAAATATTTTCTGCCGGTTAAGTTTTGGAGGGCTGATTTCTTGTCCTGTGATAAAAAGCCTTATGTTTCGAGTGCCAAACCTTTCAGGAGAGCATTTTCAGGCTTTTGGCACCATTTTTGAGTGAATTGCCAAAATTCAGATTTTTGCTGAAATTGTGACCCCGGGGCTTAGGGATTTTTTCAAAAAAATATTTTCTGCCGGTTAAGTTTTTGAGTGCTGATTTCTCGTCCTGTGATAAAAAGCCTTCTGTTTCAAGTGCCAAACCTTTCAGGAGAGCATTTGAAACCGGTTGGCACCATTTTTGAGTGAATCGCCAAAAGTCAGATGTTTGCTGAAATTGTGACCCCGGGGCTTAGGGATTTTTTCAAAAAAATATTTTCTGCCGGTTAAGTTTTTGAGGGCTGATTTCTTGTCCTGTGATAAAAAGCCTTCTGTTTCGAGTGCCAAACCTTTCAGGAGAGCATTTTCAGGCTTATGGCACCATTTTTGAGTGCCAAACCTTTCAGGAGAGCATTTGAAACCGGTTGGCACCATTTTTGAGTGAATCGCCAAAAGTCAGATGTTTGCTGAAATTGTGACCCCGGGGCTTAGGGATTTTTTCAAAGAAATATTTTCTGCCGGTTAGTTTTTTGAGGGCTGATTTCTTGTCGTGTGATAAAAAGCCTTCTGTTTCGAGTGCCAAACCTTTCAGGAGAGCATTTTCAGGCTTTTGGCACCATTTTTGAGTGAATTGCCAAAATTCAGATTTTTGCTGAAGTTGTGACCCCGGGGCTTAGGGATTTTTTCAAAAAAATATTTTCTACCGGTTAAGTTTTTGAGGGCTGATTTCTTGTCCTTTGATAAAAAGCCTTCTGTTTCGCGTGCCAAATCTTTCAGGAGAGCATTTTCAAGCTTTTGGCACCATTTTTGAGTGAATTGCCAAAAGTCAGATTTTTGCTGAAATTGTGACCCCGGGGCTTAGGGATTTTTTCAAAGAAATATTTTCTGCCGGTTAGTTTTTTGAGGGCTGATTTCTTGTCCTGTGATAAAAAGCCTTCTGTTTCGAGTGCCAAACCTTTCAGGAGAGCATTTTCAGGCTTTTGGCACCATCTTTGAGTGAATTGCCAAAAGTCAGATTTTTGCTGAAATTGTGACCCCGGGGCTTAGGGATTTTTTCAAAAAAATATTTTCTGCCGGTTAAGTTTTGGAGGGCTGATTTCTTGTCCTGTGATAAAAAGCCTTCTGTTTCGAGTGCCAAACCTTTCAGGAGAGCATTTTCAGGCTTTTGGCACCATTTTTGAGTGAATTGCCAAAATTCAGATTTTTGCTGAAATTGTGACCCCGGGGCTTAGGGATTTTTTCAAAAAAATATTTCCTCCGGTTAAGTTTTTGAGTGCTGATTTCTCGTCCTGTGATAAAAAGCCTTCTGTTTCAAGTGCCAAACCTTTCAGGAGAGCATTTGAAACCGGTTGGCACCATTTTTGAGTGAATCGCCAAAAGTCAGATGTTTGCTGAAATTGTGACCCCGGGGCTTAGGGATTTTTTCAAAAAAATATTTTCTGCCGGTTAAGTTTTTGAGGGCTGATTTCTTGTCCTGTGATAAAAAGCCTTCTGTTTCGAGTGCCAAACCTTTCAGGAGAGCATTTTCAGGCTTTTGGCACCATTTTTGAGTGAATTGCCCAAAGTCAGATTTTTGCTGAAATTGTGACCCCGGGGTTTAGGGATTTTTTTTAAAAAAATATTTTCTGCCGGTTAGGTTTTTGAGGGCTGTGTCAGGGAACTGCCATCGGAGCATCAGGTGGTGGAGGGACTCAGGGAGGAAGAAAGAGACTCAACAGCTGAAGCAGGGACCAGCAGGGGGAGGAGTGGGTCTCTGAGGGAATGCGAGCAGGAGGGAGGGCTCAGGGAAGCTTCCAGCGAGAACAGTGGGGAGGTATCTGAGTCTCCCATAGGGAGACCCACACCTCGCCGGAAACTGTCACGCCGTGAGTCCAGGAGACGCGTTTCCGTTAAGGAGCTCCTTTGCTGGAAACGCTTCCGCAGACAGCCACTGTCGGACTCTACTAGTGACTAGAGCAGACATGTCTGAGGAGCTCCGTCACACACGGAGGTTTGTGGGGTCGCACAAACTCTGAGGGAGCACGTTTTTACGCACAAGCAGCTAATCAATCCCTAACAGCAGTCCGACAGTCTCTGTACGCTGCCTGTGCAAGAGAAAGCATCATGAGCGAACCAACCGGAACCGGAGGAGCGGGGGCTGGAGCTGGTCCAAGCTTGGAAGATAGATACCGAGCGTTGGAGGTCCAACTGGCGCTGCAGACGGCGAGGCTGGAGGAGAGAAGGGCTCAGGATGCAGACAAGAAGGGGAGAGCCACTCAATTCCCCAGAAAGGTACCAGGATTGGTGCAAAAATTTGGGGGGGACCCCAAGGATTACCATGCCTTTAGGACAGAGATGCAATATGCCATTAATGTGCAGTTCGATGAGTTCCCTGATGAGGAATCGCGAGTTGCTTTCGTAATTGGGCATCTTGAGAAAGGGGCGAGAGACTGGGTTCGACCCCTAATGGCAACGCACAATGACATACTAAAGGACACGAGGAAGTTCTTTCGTGCAATGGATATCATGTTTTCCAGCGATATTGAGGAAGGGGCGGTGCGCAGACAGCTAATGGCTTGTAAGCAGGGAAGTCGATCTGTCCGTGAGTACTGGACTGAGTTTACTATGCTGATTCACAGACTGAGTTGGGATTTATCGGCGGCACCCATTCAAATGCTATTTGAAGAAGGTCTTTCTTCGGCGGTGAAAGACGAGCTGTCACGGAGCCCCAGGGCGGAGTCTATGGATCAGCTGACCAAATCTGCGCTGACCATAGGAGCGCGGCAGGAGGCAAGAGCCTTGGAGAGGCGGGAAGGGAGAGGGGAACGTTGGAAGGAGTTCCGCATTCCAGACATTCCTGAGCCAGCTTTCCCGCCGGCAGAGCCGATGGAAATCGGAACAGCGCGCGCGCGCGCATTTTCAAAAACCAGCGAGGGGGCTAAGAAGGAGGGAAAGGGCCCCCGGAAATGCTATCTCTGCCAACAGCCAGGCCACTTTGCCAGAGTCTGCCCCCAGAGGAAGGAATGGCAAGGGATGGTGGGAGCTGTTGAGGGGGGAGAACAGGGGGGAACGGAGCAGGTAAAAGCCAACGCCTGGTTGCCACAATCGGGGCACTGCAGCCAGGCCAAAGAGCAGTGAAAGTGCCCGTGCCAGAAGCTCCTCGACCTGCTCTAGTGATTGAAGTGTCGCTAGAGCTGCAAAATGGGCACCCCCTAAAAATAAAGGCGCTATTGGACTCAGGCAGCTCCTGCAATTTTATGAGCAAGGAGTTCGCTGCTGAACACCAGATACAGACTATCCCTTTAAGCAACCCCCTGCAGGTGACCACGATTGATGGCAGGGAGTTGTTGGGAGGAGGAGTCAGCTTGCAGACTGTCCCAATGATAATGAGGGTGGCAAGGCACACAGAACTGATAGCGTTTAATGTGGCCACCCTGGGAGGCGCTCCCATTATTTTGGGAATGAGCTGGCTAGCTCTACATGATCCGCTGGTTGGCTGGCATCAAAGAGTGGTGTCCTTTGGTTCAGCACATTGCTTAGAACACTGCAAAGGGGAAAAGGGTTCAGCAGGGGCCCAAGCCACCCTAGCAGGGACTGAAGTAATGGAGAAGGTGAAGGTACCACCACAGTATGCAGATCTCAGCGACGTGTTCAGCGAGAAGGAAGCTGACCAACTACCACCTCATAGACCCTTTGATTGCCAGATCAATTTACTCCCTGGAGCACAGCTTCCCGTGGGCAAGTTGTATGCCATGTCAGACAGAGAAATGCAGGAGTTGCGAGGGTTTATTGACAAGAACCTGAAGAGAGGCTTCATCAGAGAGTCCAAAGCAGCAGGGGGTAGCCCAGTGTTCTTTGTGGACAAAAAAAACGCGGACAAGCCGAGACTTGTATGCGATTTTAGGAGGTTAAATGCAGTGACTGAACTGGTGGCTTTCCCTATGCCCAGAATTGATGATATTTTGACCAGGGTGAGGAAGGGAAAGATTTTTACAAAGCTGGATCTAAGGGGGGCGTACAACCTGATACGCATAAGGAAAGGGGATGAATGGAAAACCACCATGTTTTACCCCTTTGGGGGCATTTGAATACCTCGTTATGCCATTTGGATTACAAGCAGGCTCAGCGTGTTTTCAATCTTTTATGAACCACGTACTGGGCCCTTTGCTCTACAAGAATTGCGTTGCTTTCCTAGATGATGTGTTGGTGTATTCGGAGAATGAGGAGCAACATGTGAGAGACGTCAGAGAAGTGTTGAGCAGACTGCAAGCCAACAGGCTGTGGGTCAAACTGGAGAAGTGTCGGTTCCATACCAAGGAGGTGGAATTCCTGGGGTACCGCCTGTCAGACAAGGGATTGGCCATGGATCCCGGCAAGGTACAGGCAGTGCTGGAATGGAAAACACCCAAAACCAAGAAGGATGTGCAGAGGTTCCTAGGGTTTGGAAACTTTTATCGTAAGTTCATCCGCAACTTCGCCCATCTGACGGCGCCCATCACTGACTGTCTCAGCAGTAAAAAGAAGTTTGTATGGACGGCGGAGGCGGAGCGAGCGTTTGAGGAGCTGAAAAGGGCCTTCGCCTCTGAAGAACAACTTCTGCATGTGGATTTACGAAAGAAGCTAAGGGTTGAAACAGACGCATCTGACAGAGCCATAGGGGCGGTGCTTCTTCTGCAGCCGGGGAAGGAGGAGTCAGAGTGGCGACCGTGTGCCTTCTTTTCGCGAAAGCTGAACAAATCCGAGAGGAACTACACGGTGTACGACCGAGAACTTCTTGCTATTCATGAGGCGTTCCGGAGATGGAGGCATCTGCTAGTTGGTGCACAACATAAGGTGCAAGTGTGCACGGACCATAAAAATCTAGAGTATTGGAGAACTGCGCGAGTGCTCAACCAAAGGCAGTTGAGATGGGCCCAGGAGTTCTCCAAATTTAACTTTGAGATTTGTTACGTGCCAGGCCCAGAGAATGTTAGGGCGGACGCTCTCTCACGCAAACCTGAATATTTGGAGGGGGAGGGAGCACCCGAAGAAACCCATATCATTCCAGAGGACCGCTGGGTGTGTGGGGCGACTTTGGTGGGGCAAAGGGAATTGGTAGAGGGTACGGTGCAGGATGCATACGCCCAGGACAAACTCAGGGATCTCAGGAGGGAGGAAGACAAATCCGGTGGTTTTGAGGAGAGAAACGGGGCATTGTATTATAAGGGAGCGTTATATATACCTGAAGGGGAATTGAGGGAGAAGGTACTCAAGCAGCTGCACGATAGCCCCACAGCAGGGCATTTTGGGCAACACAAGACCATGTGGCTGGTTACCAGGGAATTTTGGTGGCCCAAGGTCAGGGAAGATGTGCGGGAGTATGTGAGAGGGTGTGAACAATGCCAAAGAGCCAAGGGGGAGAGGCGGGCGCCGGCTGGTTTATTAGAACCACTGCCCACACCTGAAAGACCGTGGGAAGCAGTGGCAATAGATTTCATGACTGATCTGCCAAGGTCTAGAGGGAAAACAGCCATCATGGTTGTAGTAGACCTGTTAACTAAAATGGCCCACTTTATAGCCTGCTCACATGCGGTCACAGCAGAAGAAACAGCCAAATTGTTTGTAGAGAATGTGTTTCGGTTGCATGGCGCCCCCTTGAGGGTGGTTTCAGACCGAGGGAAACAATTTACTTCCAGGTTCTGGAGGAAGCTCATGAGCTTACTGCATGTAGAGGTTAATTTTTCAACGGCCCGTCATCCAGAAACCAACGGGCAGGCGGAAAGAGCAAATGGGGTTCTCCAACAATATTTGAGGTGTTATGTTAATGACAGAGAGAATGATTGGGTGGAGAAGCTGGCGTTGGCAGAATTTGCCTACAACAATGCAGAGAACGTGTCCACGGGGATGAGCCCCTTTTTGGCTAATCACGGGTGCCATCCCAGAGCCTTCCCAGGGGGGGAGGGGGAGAACTGGAGCGTTCCAGCTGCAGAACAGTTCGTTGAAGAAATGGAAGCGATCCATCGCCAGCTCCAACTCAACTTAAACAGGGCTAAGAAGGAATATAAGGGGCAGGCAGACAAAAACCGAAGGGAAGGTGAAAGCATCAGGGTGGGGGACCAGGTGTGGCTGTCAACCCAAGGGTTGCCGTTCAAAGGAGGTTGTAAGAAATTAAGACCCAAAAGGCTGGGTCCGTTTGAAGTCATGCAGCAGGTCAATCCAGTGGCTTTCAGGCTCCGGTTACCGAACCACATGAAGCTGCACCCAGTTTTTCACAGGTCGTTGCTGTCACCGTATAGAGGAGACAGTGAAGGGAGGGTCACTAGGGGACCAGCAATGGAGGAGAAGGAACACAGCTACCATGTAGCGGAGATCCTCGATTCCAGGTGGAAGGGAGATCAAGTAGAGTATTTGGTAATGTGGGAAGGGGAACCGGAGTCGGAAAACACCTGGGTTAGGGCAGAGGATGTCAATGACGAAGTTTTAATAGAGACCTTTCATCAGAGGTTCCCACGTAAACCTCAGCCTGTAGCGAGGTTCCGAAGGGAATACTTTGCCACCACCGACGAGGAAGAGGAGTTGGAGGGGTTCCCAGATTCTGAAGAGGAAGAGGATTCAGCGAGCCAGGACGACGATCGATGGAGGGAATTGTTCGAGACGTCGGAAGATGAGGAAGATTCGTTTCGGGGTTTTAGCCCTTCACCTCCCAGGGGAGAGGAAATGGGAGGGGGTGAGGGGGGCCCTGGAGGGGAGGTGGATGTCAGGGAACTGCCATCGGAGCATCAGGTGGTGGAGGGACTCAGGGAGGAAGAAAGAGACTCAACAGCTGAAGCAGGGACCAGCAGGGGGAGGAGTGGGTCTCTGAGGGAATGCGAGCAGGAGGGAGGGCTCAGGGAAGCTTCCAGCGAGAACAGTGGGGAGGTATCTGAGTCTCCCATAGGGAGACCCACACCTCGCCGGAAACTGTCACGCCGTGAGTCCAGGAGACGCGTTTCCGTTAAGGAGCTCCTTTGCTGGAAACGCTTCCGCAGACAGCCACTGTCGGACTCTACTAGTGACTAGAGCAGACATGTCTGAGGAGCTCCGTCACACACGGAGGTTTGTGGGGTCGCACAAACTCTGAGGGAGCACGTTTTTACGCACAAGCAGCTAATCAATCCCTAACAGGCTGATTTCTTGTCCTGTGATAAAAAGCCTTCTGTTTCGAGTGCCAAACCTTTCAGGAGAGCATTTGAAACCGGTTGGCACCATTTTTGAGTGAATTGCCCAAAGTCAGATGTTTGCTGAAATTGTGACCCCGGGGCTTAGGGATTTTTTCAAAAAAATATTTTCTGCCGCTTAAGTTTTTGAGGGCTGATTTCTTGTCCTGTGATAAAAAGCCTTCTGTTTCGAGTGCCAAACCTTTCATGAGAGCATTTTCAGGCTTTTGGCACCATTTTTGAGTGAATTGCCGAAAGTCAGATGTTTGCTGAAATTGTGACCCCGGGGCTTAGGGATTTTTCAAAAAAATATTTTCTGCCGGTTAGGTTTTTGAGGGCTGATTTCTTGTCCTGTGATAAAAAGCCTTCTGTTTCAAGTGCCAAACCTTTCAGGAGAGCATTTTCAGGCTTTTGGCACCATCTTTGAGTGAATTGGCAAAAGTCAGATTTTTGCTGAAATTGTGACCCCGGGGCTTACGGGTTTTTTCAAAAAAATATTTTCTACCGGTTTAGTTTTTGAGGGCTGATTTCTTGTCCTTTGATAAAAAGCCTTCTGTTTCGCGTGCCAAACCTTTCAGGAGAGCATTTTCAAGCTTTTGCCACCATTTTTGAATGAATTGCCAAAAGTCAGATTTTTGCTGAAATTGTGACCCCGGGGCTTAGGGATTTTTTCAAAAAAATATTTTCTGCCGGTTAAGTTTTTGAGGGCTGATTTCTTGTCCTGTGATAAAAAGCCTTCTGTTTCGAGTGCCAAACCTTTCAGGAGAGCATTTTCAGGCTTTTGGCACCATTTTTGAGTGAATTGCCAAAATTCAGATTTTTGCTGAAATTGTGACCCCGGGGCTTAGGGATTTTTTCAAAAAAATATTTTCTGCCGGTTAAGTTTTTGAGTGCTGATTTCTCGTCCTGTGATAAAAAGCCTTCTGTTTCAAGTGCAAAACCTTTCAGGAGAGCATTTGAAACCGGTTGGCACGATTTTTGAGTGAATTGCCAAAAGACATATTTTTGCTGAAATTGTGACCCTGGGGCTTAGGGATTTTTTCAAAAAAATATTTTCTGCCGCTTAAGTTTTTGAGGGCTGATTTCTTGTCCTGTGATAAAAAGCCTTCTGTTTCGAGTGCCAAACCTTTCAGGAGAGCATTTTCAGGCTTTTGGCACCATCTTTGAGTGAATTGCCAAAAGTCAGATTTTTGCTGAAATTGTGACCCCGGGGCTTAGGGATTTTTTCAAAAAAATATTTTCTGCCGGTTAAGTTTTTGAGGGCTGATTTCTTGTCCTGTGATAAAAAGCCTTCTGTTTCGAGTGCCAAACCTTTCAGGAGAGCATTTTCAGGCTTATGGCACCATTTTTGAGTGAATTGCCCAAAGTCAGATGTTTGCTGAAATTGTGACCCCGGGGCTTAGGGATTTCTCAAAAAAATATTTTCTGCCGGTTAGGTTTTTGAGGGCTGATTTCTTGTCCTGTGATAAAAAGCCTTCTGTTTCGAGTGCCAAACCTTTCAGGAGAGCATTTGAAACCGGTTGGCACCATTTTTGAGTGAATTGCCAAAAGTCAGATGTTTGCTGAAATTGTGACCCCGGGGCTTAGGGATTTTTTCAAAAAAATATTTTCTGCCGCTTAAGTTTTTGAGGGCTGATTTCTTGTCCTGTGATAAAAAGCCTTCTGTTTCGCGTGCCAAACCTTTCAGGAGAGCATTTTCAAGCTTTTGGCACCATTTTTGAGTGAATTGCCAAAAGTCAGATTTTTGCTGAAATTGTGACCCCGGGGCTTAGGGATTTTTTCAAAGAAATATTTTCTGCCGGTTAGTTTTTTGAGGGCTGATTTCTTGTCCTGTGATAAAAAGCCTTCTGTTTCGAGTGCCAAACCTTTCAGGAGAGCATTTTCAGGCTTTTGGCACCATTTTTGAGTGAATTGCCCAAAGTCAGATGTTTGCTGAAATTGTGACCCCGGGGCTTAGGGATTTTTCAAAAAAATATTTTCTGCCGGTTAAGTTTTTGAGGGCTGATTTCTTGTCCTGTGATAAAAAGCCTTCTGTTTCGAGTGCCAAACCTTTCAGGAGAGCATATTCAGGCTTTTGGCACCATTTTTGAGTGAATTGCCCAAAGTCAGATGTTTGCTGAAATTGTGACCCCGGGGCTTAGGGATTTCTCAAAAAAATATTTTCTGCCGGTTAGGTTTTTGAGGGCTGATTTCTTGTCCTGTGATAAAAAGCCTTCTGTTTCGCGTGCCAAACCTTTCAGGAGAGCATTTGAAACCGGTTGGCACCATTTTTGAGTGAATTGCCCAAAGTCAGATTTTTGCTGAAATTGTGACCCCGGGGCTTAGGGATTTTTTCAAAGAAATATTTTCTGCCGGTTAGTTTTTTGAGGGCTGATTTCTTGTCCTGTGATAAAAAGCCTTCTGTTTCGAGTGCCAAACCTTTCAGGAGAGCATTTTCAGGCTTTTGGCACCATTTTTGAGTGAATTGCCCAAAGTCAGATGTTTGCTGAAATTGTGACCCCGGGGCTTAGGGATTTTTCAAAAAAATATTTTCTGCCGGTTAAGTTTTTGAGGGCTGATTTCTTGTCCTGTGATAAAAAGCCTTCTGTTTCGAGTGCCAAACCTTTCAGGAGAGCATATTCAGGCTTTTGGCACCATTTTTGAGTGAATTGCCCAAAGTCAGATGTTTGCTGAAATTGTGACCCCGGGGCTTAGGGATTTCTCAAAAAAATATTTTCTGCCGGTTAGGTTTTTGAGGGCTGATTTCTTGTCCTGTGATAAAAAGCCTTCTGTTTCGCGTGCCAAACCTTTCAGGAGAGCATTTGAAACCGGTTGGCACCATTTTTGAGTGAATTGCCCAAAGTCAGATTTTTGCTGAAATTGTGACCCCGGGGCTTAGGGATTTTTTCAAAGAAATATTTTCTGCCGGTTAGTTTTTTGAGGGCTGATTTCTTGTCCTGTGATAAAAAGCCTTCTGTTTCGAGTGCCAAACCTTTCAGGAGAGCATTTTCAGGCTTTTGGCACCATTTTTGAGTGAATTGCCAAAATTCAGATTTTTGCTGAAGTTGTGACCCCGGGGCTTAGGGATTTTTTCAAAAAAATATTTTCTACCGGTTAAGTTTTTGAGGGCTGATTTCTTGTCCTTTGATAAAAAGCCTTCTGTTTCGCGTGCCAAATCTTTCAGGAGAGCATTTTCAAGCTTTTGGCACCATTTTTGAGTGAATTGCCAAAAGTCAGATTTTTGCTGAAATTGTGACCCCGGGGCTTAGGGATTTTTTCAAAGAAATATTTTCTGCCGGTTAGTTTTTTGAGGGCTGATTTCTTGTCCTGTGATAAAAAGCCTTCTGTTTCGAGTGCCAAACCTTTCAGGAGAGCATTTTCAGGCTTTTGGCACCATCTTTGAGTGAATTGCCAAAAGTCAGATTTTTGCTGAAATTGTGACCCCGGGGCTTAGGGATTTTTTCAAAAAAATATTTTCTGCCGGTTAAGTTTTTGAGGGCTGATTTCTTGTCCTGTGATAAAAAGCCTTCTGTTTCGAGTGCCAAACCTTTCAGGAGAGCATTTTCAGGCTTTTGGCACCATTTTTGAGTGAATTGCCAAAAGTCAGATTTTTGCTGAAATTGTGACCCCGGGGCTTAGGGATTTTTTCAAAAAAATATTTTCTGCCGGTTAAGTTTTTGAGGGCTGATTTCTTGTCCTGTGATAAAAAGCCTTCTGTTTCGAGTGCCAAACCTTTCAGGAGAGCATTTTCAGGCTTATGGCACCATTTTTGAGTGAATTGCCCAAAGTCAGATGTTTGCTGAAATTGTGACCCCGGGGCTTAGGGATTTCTCAAAAAAATATTTTCTGCCGGTTAGGTTTTTGAGGGCTGATTTCTTGTCCTGTGATAAAAAGCCTTCTGTTTCGAGTGCCAAACCTTTCAGGAGAGCATTTGAAACCGGTTGGCACCATTTTTGAGTGAATTGCCCAAAGTCAGATGTTTGCTGAAATTGTGACCCCGGGGCTTAGGGATTTTTTCAAAAAAATATTTTCTGCCGCTTAAGTTTTTGAGGGCTGATTTCTTGTCCTGTGATAAAAAGCCTTCTGTTTCGAGTGCCAAACCTTTCAGGAGAGCATTTTCAGGCTTTTGGCACCATCTTTGAGTGAATTGCCAAAAGTCAGATTTTTGCTGAAATTGTGACCCCCGGGCTTAGGGATTTTTTCAAAAAAATATTTTCTGCCGGTTAAGTTTTTGAGGGCTGATTTCTTGTCCTGTGATAAAAAGCCTTCTGTTTCGCGTGCCAAACCTTTCAGGAGAGCATTTTCAAGCTTTTGGCACCATTTTTGAGTGAATTGCCAAAATTCAGATTTTTGCTGAAATTGTGACCCCGGGGCTTAGGGATTTTTTCAAAAAAATATTTTCTGCCGGTTAAGTTTTTGAGGGCTGATTTCTTGTCCTGTGATAAAAAGCCTTCTGTTTCGAGTGCCAAACCTTTCAGGAGAGCATTTTCAGGCTTATGGCACCATTTTTGAGTGAATTGCCCAAAGTCAGTTGTTTGCTGAAATTGTGACCCCGGGGCTTAGGGATTTCTCAAAAAAATATTTTCTGCCGGTTTGGTTTTTGAGGGCTGATTTCTTGTCCTGTGATAAAAAGCCTTCTGTTTCGAGTGCCAAACCTTTCAGGAGAGCATTTGAAACCGGTTGGCACCATTTTTGAGTGAATTGCCCAAAGTCAGATGTTTGCTGAAATATTTTTCAAAAAAATATTTTCTGCCGCTTAAGTTTTTGAGGGCTGATTTCTTGTCCTGTGATAAAAAGCCTTCTGTTTCGAGTGCCAAACCTTTCAGGAGAGCATTTTCAGGCTTTTGGCACCATCTTTGAGTGAATTGCCAAAAGTCAGATTTTTGCTGAAATTGTGACCCCGGGGCTTAGGGATTTTTTCAAAAAAATATTTTCTGCCGGTTAAGTTTTGGAGGGCTGATTTCTTGTCCTGTGATAAAAAGCCTTATGTTTCGAGTGCCAAACCTTTCAGGAGAGCATTTTCAGGCTTTTGGCACCATTTTTTAGTGAATTGCCAAAATTCAGATTTTTGCTGAAATTGTGACCCCGGGGCTTAGGGATTTTTTCAAAAAAATATTTTCTGCCGGTTAAGTTTTTGAGTGCTGATTTCTCGTCCTGTGATAAAAAGCCTTCTGTTTCAAGTGCCAAACCTTTCAGGAGAGCATTTGAAACCGGTTGGCACCATTTTTGAGTGAATCGCCAAAAGTCAGATGTTTGCTGAAATTGTGACCCCGGGGCTTAGGGATTTTTTCAAAGAAATATTTTCTGCCGGTTAGTTTTTTGAGGGCTGATTTCTTGTCGTGTGATAAAAAGCCTTCTGTTTCGAGTGCCAAACCTTTCAGGAGAGCATTTTCAGGCTTTTGGCACCATTTTTGAGTGAATTGCCAAAATTCAGATTTTTGCTGAAGTTGTGACCCCGGGGCTTAGGGATTTTTTCAAAAAAATATTTTCTGCCGGTTAGTTTTTTGAGGGCTGATTTCTTGTCCTGTGATAAAAAGCCTTCTGTTTCGAGTGCCAAACCTTTCAGGAGAGCATTTTCAGGCTTTTGGCACCATCTTTGAGTGAATTGCCAAAAGTCAGATTTTTGCTGAAATTGTGACCCCGGGGCTTAGGGATTTTTTCAAAAAAATATTTTCTGCCGGTTAAGTTTTGGAGGGCTGATTTCTTGTCCTGTGATAAAAAGCCTTCTGTTTCGAGTGCCAAACCTTTCAGGAGAGCATTTTCAGGCTTTTGGCACCATTTTTGAGTGAATTGCCAAAATTCAGATTTTTGCTGAAATTGTGACCCCGGGGCTTAGGGATTTTTTCAAAAAAATATTTCCTCCGGTTAAGTTTTTGAGTGCTGATTTCTCGTCCTGTGATAAAAAGCCTTCTGTTTCAAGTGCCAAACCTTTCAGGAGAGCATTTGAAACCGGTTGGCACCATTTTTGAGTGAATCGCCAAAAGTCAGATGTTTGCTGAAATTGTGACCCCGGGGCTTAGGGATTTTTTCAAAAAAATATTTTCTGCCGGTTAAGTTTTTGAGGGCTGATTTCTTGTCCTGTGATAAAAAGCCTTCTGTTTCGAGTGCCAAACCTTTCAGGAGAGCATTTTCAGGCTTTTGGCACCATTTTTGAGTGAATTGCCCAAAGTCAGATTTTTGCTGAAATTGTGACCCCAGGGCTTAGGGATTTTTTCAAAAAAATATTTTCTGCCGGTTAGGTTTTTGAGGGCTGTGTCAGGGAACTGCCATCGGAGCATCAGGTGGTGGAGGGACTCAGGGAGGAAGAAAGAGACTCAACAGCTGAAGCAGGGACCAGCAGGGGGAGGAGTGGGTCTCTGAGGGAATGCGAGCAGGAGGGAGGGCTCAGGGAAGCTTCCAGCGAGAACAGTGGGGAGGTATCTGAGTCTCCCATAGGGAGACCCACACCTCGCCGGAAACTGTCACGCCGTGAGTCCAGGAGACGCGTTTCCGTTAAGGAGCTCCTTTGCTGGAAACGCTTCCGCAGACAGCCACTGTCGGACTCTACTAGTGACTAGAGCAGACATGTCTGAGGAGCTCCGTCACACACGGAGGTTTGTGGGGTCGCACAAACTCTGAGGGAGCACGTTTTTACGCACAAGCAGCTAATCAATCCCTAACAGCAGTCCGACAGTCTCTGTACGCTGCCTGTGCAAGAGAAAGCATCATGAGCGAACCAACCGGAACCGGAGGAGCGGGGGCTGGAGCTGGTCCAAGCTTGGAAGATAGATACCGAGCGTTGGAGGTCCAACTGGCGCTGCAGACGGCGAGGCTGGAGGAGAGAAGGGCTCAGGATGCAGACAAGAAGGGGAGAGCCACTCAATTCCCCAGAAAGGTACCAGGATTGGTGCAAAAATTTGGGGGGGACCCCAAGGATTACCATGCCTTTAGGACAGAGATGCAATATGCCATTAATGTGCAGTTCGATGAGTTCCCTGATGAGGAATCGCGAGTTGCTTTCGTAATTGGGCATCTTGAGAAAGGGGCGAGAGACTGGGTTCGACCCCTAATGGCAACGCACAATGACATACTAAAGGACACGAGGAAGTTCTTTCGTGCAATGGATATCATGTTTTCCAGCGATATTGAGGAAGGGGCGGTGCGCAGACAGCTAATGGCTTGTAAGCAGGGAAGTCGATCTGTCCGTGAGTACTGGACTGAGTTTACTATGCTGATTCACAGACTGAGTTGGGATTTATCGGCGGCACCCATTCAAATGCTATTTGAAGAAGGTCTTTCTTCGGCGGTGAAAGACGAGCTGTCACGGAGCCCCAGGGCGGAGTCTATGGATCAGCTGACCAAATCTGCGCTGACCATAGGAGCGCGGCAGGAGGCAAGAGCCTTGGAGAGGCGGGAAGGGAGAGGGGAACGTTGGAAGGAGTTCCGCATTCCAGACATTCCTGAGCCAGCTTTCCCGCCGGCAGAGCCGATGGAAATCGGAACAGCGCGCGCGCGCGCATTTTCAAAAACCAGCGAGGGGGCTAAGAAGGAGGGAAAGGGCCCCCGGAAATGCTATCTCTGCCAACAGCCAGGCCACTTTGCCAGAGTCTGCCCCCAGAGGAAGGAATGGCAAGGGATGGTGGGAGCTGTTGAGGGGGGAGAACAGGGGGGAACGGAGCAGGTAAAAGCCAACGCCTGGTTGCCACAATCGGGGCACTGCAGCCAGGCCAAAGAGCAGTGAAAGTGCCCGTGCCAGAAGCTCCTCGACCTGCTCTAGTGATTGAAGTGTCGCTAGAGCTGCAAAATGGGCACCCCCTAAAAATAAAGGCGCTATTGGACTCAGGCAGCTCCTGCAATTTTATGAGCAAGGAGTTCGCTGCTGAACACCAGATACAGACTATCCCTTTAAGCAACCCCCTGCAGGTGACCACGATTGATGGCAGGGAGTTGTTGGGAGGAGGAGTCAGCTTGCAGACTGTCCCAATGATAATGAGGGTGGCAAGGCACACAGAACTGATAGCGTTTAATGTGGCCACCCTGGGAGGCGCTCCCATTATTTTGGGAATGAGCTGGCTAGCTCTACATGATCCGCTGGTTGGCTGGCATCAAAGAGTGGTGTCCTTTGGTTCAGCACATTGCTTAGAACACTGCAAAGGGGAAAAGGGTTCAGCAGGGGCCCAAGCCACCCTAGCAGGGACTGAAGTAATGGAGAAGGTGAAGGTACCACCACAGTATGCAGATCTCAGCGACGTGTTCAGCGAGAAGGAAGCTGACCAACTACCACCTCATAGACCCTTTGATTGCCAGATCAATTTACTCCCTGGAGCACAGCTTCCCGTGGGCAAGTTGTATGCCATGTCAGACAGAGAAATGCAGGAGTTGCGAGGGTTTATTGACAAGAACCTGAAGAGAGGCTTCATCAGAGAGTCCAAAGCAGCAGGGGGTAGCCCAGTGTTCTTTGTGGACAAAAAAAACGCGGACAAGCCGAGACTTGTATGCGATTTTAGGAGGTTAAATGCAGTGACTGAACCGGTGGCTTTCCCTATGCCCAGAATTGATGATATTTTGACCAGGGTGAGGAAGGGAAAGATTTTTACAAAGCTGGATCTAAGGGGGGCGTACAACCTGATACGCATAAGGAAAGGGGATGAATGGAAAACCACCATGTTTACCCCTTTGGGGGCATTTGAATACCTCGTTATGCCATTTGGATTACAAGCAGGCTCAGCGTGTTTTCAATCTTTTATGAACCACGTACTGGGCCCTTTGCTCTACAAGAATTGCGTTGCTTTCCTAGATGATGTGTTGGTGTATTCGGAGAATGAGGAGCAACATGTGAGAGACGTCAGAGAAGTGTTGAGCAGACTGCAAGCCAACAGGCTGTGGGTCAAACTGGAGAAGTGTCGGTTCCATACCAAGGAGGTGGAATTCCTGGGGTACCGCCTGTCAGACAAGGGATTGGCCATGGATCCCGGCAAGGTACAGGCAGTGCTGGAATGGAAAACACCCAAAACCAAGAAGGATGTGCAGAGGTTCCTAGGGTTTGGAAACTTTTATCGTAAGTTCATCCGCAACTTCGCCCATCTGACGGCGCCCATCACTGACTGTCTCAGCAGTAAAAAGAAGTTTGTATGGACGGCGGAGGCGGAGCGAGCGTTTGAGGAGCTGAAAAGGGCCTTCGCCTCTGAAGAACAACTTCTGCATGTGGATTTACGAAAGAAGCTAAGGGTTGAAACAGACGCATCTGACAGAGCCATAGGGGCGGTGCTTCTTCTGCAGCCGGGGAAGGAGGAGTCAGAGTGGCGACCGTGTGCCTTCTTTTCGCGAAAGCTGAACAAATCCGAGAGGAACTACACGGTGTACGACCGAGAACTTCTTGCTATTCATGAGGCGTTCCGGAGATGGAGGCATCTGCTAGTTGGTGCACAACATAAGGTGCAAGTGTGCACGGACCATAAAAATCTAGAGTATTGGAGAACTGCGCGAGTGCTCAACCAAAGGCAGTTGAGATGGGCCCAGGAGTTCTCCAAATTTAACTTTGAGATTTGTTACGTGCCAGGCCCAGAGAATGTTAGGGCGGACGCTCTCTCACGCAAACCTGAATATTTGGAGGGGGAGGGAGCACCCGAAGAAACCCATATCATTCCAGAGGACCGCTGGGTGTGTGGGGCGACTTTGGTGGGGCAAAGGGAATTGGTAGAGGGTACGGTGCAGGATGCATACGCCCAGGACAAACTCAGGGATCTCAGGAGGGAGGAAGACAAATCCGGTGGTTTTGAGGAGAGAAACGGGGCATTGTATTATAAGGGAGCGTTATATATACCTGAAGGGGAATTGAGGGAGAAGGTACTCAAGCAGCTGCACGATAGCCCCACAGCAGGGCATTTTGGGCAACACAAGACCATGTGGCTGGTTACCAGGGAATTTTGGTGGCCCAAGGTCAGGGAAGATGTGCGGGAGTATGTGAGAGGGTGTGAACAATGCCAAAGAGCCAAGGGGGAGAGGCGGGCGCCGGCTGGTTTATTAGAACCACTGCCCACACCTGAAAGACCGTGGGAAGCAGTGGCAATAGATTTCATGACTGATCTGCCAAGGTCTAGAGGGAAAACAGCCATCATGGTTGTAGTAGACCTGTTAACTAAAATGGCCCACTTTATAGCCTGCTCACATGCGGTCACAGCAGAAGAAACAGCCAAATTGTTTGTAGAGAATGTGTTTCGGTTGCATGGCGCCCCCTTGAGGGTGGTTTCAGACCGAGGGAAACAATTTACTTCCAGGTTCTGGAGGAAGCTCATGAGCTTACTGCATGTAGAGGTTAATTTTTCAACGGCCCGTCATCCAGAAACCAACGGGCAGGCGGAAAGAGCAAATGGGGTTCTCCAACAATATTTGAGGTGTTATGTTAATGACAGAGAGAATGATTGGGTGGAGAAGCTGGCGTTGGCAGAATTTGCCTACAACAATGCAGAGAACGTGTCCACGGGGATGAGCCCCTTTTTGGCTAATCACGGGTGCCATCCCAGAGCCTTCCCAGGGGGGGAGGGGGAGAACTGGAGCGTTCCAGCTGCAGAACAGTTCGTTGAAGAAATGGAAGCGATCCATCGCCAGCTCCAACTCAACTTAAACAGGGCTAAGGAGGAATATAAGAGGCAGGCAGACAAAAACCGAAGGGAAGGTGAAAGCATCAGGGTGGGGGACCAGGTGTGGCTGTCAACCCAAGGGTTGCCGTTCAAAGGAGGTTGTAAGAAATTAAGACCCAAAAGGCTGGGTCCGTTTGAAGTCATGCAGCAGGTCAATCCAGTGGCTTTCAGGCTCCGGTTACTGAACCACATGAAGCTGCACCCAGTTTTTCACAGGTCGTTGCTGTCACCGTATAGAGGAGACAGTGAAGGGAGGGTCACTAGGGGACCAGCAATGGAGGAGAAGGAACACAGCTACCATGTAGCGGAGATCCTCGATTCCAGGTGGAAGGGAGATCAAGTAGAGTATTTGGTAATGTGGGAAGGGGAACCGGAGTCGGAAAACACCTGGGTTAGGGCAGAGGATGTCAATGACGAAGTTTTAATAGAGACCTTTCATCAGAGGTTCCCACGTAAACCTCAGCCTGTAGCGAGGTTCCGAAGGGAATACTTTGCCACCACCGACGAGGAAGAGGAGTTGGAGGGGTTCCCAGATTCTGAAGAGGAAGAGGATTCAGCGAGCCAGGACGACGATCGATGGAGGGAATTGTTCGAGACGTCGGAAGATGAGGAAGATTCGTTTCGGGGTTTTAGCCCTTCACCTCCCAGGGGAGAGGAAATGGGAGGGGGTGAGGGGGGCCCTGGAGGGGAGGTGGATGTCAGGGAACTGCCATCGGAGCATCAGGTGGTGGAGGGACTCAGGGAGGAAGAAAGAGACTCAACAGCTGAAGCAGGGACCAGCAGGGGGAGGAGTGGGTCTCTGAGGGAATGCGAGCAGGAGGGAGGGCTCAGGGAAGCTTCCAGCGAGAACAGTGGGGAGGTATCTGAGTCTCCCATAGGGAGACCCACACCTCGCCGGAAACTGTCACGCCGTGAGTCCAGGAGACGCGTTTCCGTTAAGGAGCTCCTTTGCTGGAAACGCTTCCGCAGACAGCCACTGTCGGACTCTACTAGTGACTAGAGCAGACATGTCTGAGGAGCTCCGTCACACACGGAGGTTTGTGGGGTCGCACAAACTCTGAGGGAGCACGTTTTTACGCACAAGCAGCTAATCAATCCCTAACAGGCTGATTTCTTGTCCTGTGATAAAAAGCCTTCTGTTTCGAGTGCCAAACCTTTCAGGAGAGCATTTGAAACCGGTTGGCACCATTTTTGAGTGAATTGCCCAAAGTCAGATGTTTGCTGAAATTGTGACCCCGGGGCTTAGGGATTTTTTCAAAAAAATATTTTCTGCCGCTTAAGTTTTTGAGGGCTGATTTCTTGTCCTGTGATAAAAAGCCTTCTGTTTCGAGTGCCAAACCTTTCATGAGAGCATTTTCAGGCTTTTGGCACCATTTTTGAGTGAATTGCCGAAAGTCAGATGTTTGCTGAAATTGTGACCCCGGGGCTTAGGGATTTTTCAAAAAAATATTTTCTGCCGGTTAGGTTTTTGAGGGCTGATTTCTTGTCCTGTGATAAAAAGCCTTCTGTTTCAAGTGCCAAACCTTTCAGGAGAGCATTTTCAGGCTTTTGGCACCATCTTTGAGTGAATTGGCAAAAGTCAGATTTTTGCTGAAATTGTGACCCCGGGGCTTACGGGTTTTTTCAAAAAAATATTTTCTACCGGTTTAGTTTTTGAGGGCTGATTTCTTGTCCTTTGATAAAAAGCCTTCTGTTTCGCGTGCCAAACCTTTCAGGAGAGCATTTTCAAGCTTTTGCCACCATTTTTGAATGAATTGCCAAAAGTCAGATTTTTGCTGAAATTGTGACCCCGGGGCTTAGGGATTTTTTCAAAAAAATATTTTCTGCCGGTTAAGTTTTTGAGGGCTGATTTCTTGTCCTGTGATAAAAAGCCTTCTGTTTCGAGTGCCAAACCTTTCAGGAGAGCATTTTCAGGCTTTTGGCACCATTTTTGAGTGAATTGCCAAAATTCAGATTTTTGCTGAAATCGTGACCCCGGGGCTTAGGGGTTTTTTCAAAAAAATATTTTCTGCCGGTTAAGTTTTTGAGTGCTGATTTCTCGTCCTGTGATAAAAAGCCTTCTGTTTCAAGTGCCAAACCTTTCAGGAGAGCATTTGAAACCGGTTGGCACCATTTTTGAGTGAATTGCCAAAATTCAGATTTTTGCTGAAATTGTGACCCCGGGGCTTAGGGATTTTTTCAAAAAAATATTTTCTGCCGGTTAAGTTTTTGAGTGCTGATTTCTCGTCCTGTGATAAAAAGCCTTCTGTTTCAAGTGCAAAACCTTTCAGGAGAGCATTTGAAACCGGTTGGCACGATTTTTGAGTGAATTGCCAAAAGACATATTTTTGCTGAAATTGTGACCCCGGGGCTTAGGGATTTTTTCAAAAAAATATTTTCTGCCGCTTAAGTTTTTGAGGGCTGATTTCTTGTCCTGTGATAAAAAGCCTTCTGTTTCGAGTGCCAAACCTTTCAGGAGAGCATTTTCAGGCTTTTGGCACCATTTTTGAGTGAATTGCCCAAAGTCAGATGTTTGCTGAAATTGTGACCCCGGGGCTTAGGGATTTTTCAAAAAAATATTTTCTGCCGGTTAGGTTTTTGAGGGCTGATTTCTTGTCCTGTGATAAAAAGCCTTCTGTTTCGAGTGCCAAACCTTTGAGGAGAGCATTTTCAAGCTTTTGGCACCATTTTTGAGTGAATTGCCAAAAGTCAGATTTTTGCTGAAATTGTGACCCCGGGGCTTAGGGATTTTTTCAAAGAAATATTTTCTGCCGGTTAGTTTTTTGAGGGCTGATTTCTTGTCCTGTGATAAAAAGCCTTCTGTTTCGAGTGCCAAACCTTTGAGGAGAGCATTTTCAAGCTTTTGGCACCATTTTTGAGTGAATTGCCAAAAGTCAGATTTTTGCTGAAATTGTGACCCCGGGGCTTCGGGATTTTTTCAAAGAAATATTTTCTGCCGGTTAGTTTTTTGAGGGCTGATTTCTTGTCCTGTGATAAAAAGCCTTCTGTTTCGCGTGCCAAACCTTTCAGGAGAGCATTTTCAGGCTTTTGGCACCATTTTTGAGTGAATTGCCAAAATTCAGATTTTTGCTGAAGTTGTGACCCCGGGGCTTAGGGATTTTTAGAAAAAAATATTTTCTACCGGTTAAGTTTTTGAGGGCTGATTTCTTGTCCTTTGATAAAAAGCCTTCTGTTTCGCGTGCCAAATCTTTCAGGAGAGCATTTTCAAGCTTTTGGCACCATTTTTGAGTGAATTGCCAAAAGTCAGATTTTTGCTGAAATTGTGACCCCGGGGCTTAGGGATTTTTTCAAAGAAATATTTTCTGCCGGTTAGTTTTTTGAGGGCTGATTTCTTGTCCTGTGATAAAAAGCCTTCTGTTTCGAGTGCCAAACCTTTCAGGAGAGCATTTTCAGGCTTTTGGCACCATCTTTGAGTGAATTGCCAAAAGTCAGATTTTTGCTGAAATTGTGACCCCGGGGCTTAGGGATTTTTTCAAAAAAATATTTTCTGCCGGTTAAGTTTTGGAGGGCTGATTTCTTGTCCTGTGATAAAAAGCCTTCTGTTTCGAGTGCCAAACCTTTCAGGAGAGCATTTTCAGGCTTTTGGCACCATTTTTGAGTGAATTGCCAAAATTCAGATTTTTGCTGAAATTGTGACCCCGGGGCTTAGGGATTTTTTCAAAAAAATATTTCCTCCGGTTAAGTTTTTGAGTGCTGATTTCTCGTCCTGTGATAAAAAGCCTTCTGTTTCAAGTGCCAAACCTTTCAGGAGAGCATTTGAAACCGGTTGGCACCATTTTTGAGTGAATCGCCAAAAGTCAGATGTTTGCTGAAATTGTGACCCCGGGGCTTAGGGATTTTTTCAAAAAAATATTTTCTGCCGCTTAAGTTTTTGAGGGCTGATTTCTTGTCCTGTGATAAAAAGCCTTCTGTTTCGAGTGCCAAACCTTTCATGAGAGCATTTTCAGGCTTTTGGCACCATTTTTGAGTGAATTGCCGAAAGTCAGATGTTTGCTGAAATTGTGACCCCGGGGCTTAGGGATTTTTCAAAAAAATTTTTTCTGCCGGTTAGGTTTTTGAGGGCTGATTTCTTGTCCTGTGATAAAAAGCCTTCTGTTTCAAGTGCCAAACCTTTCAGGAGAGCATTTTCAGGCTTTTGGCACCATCTTTGAGTGAATTGGCAAAAGTCAGATTTTTGCTGAAATTGTGACCCCGGGGCTTACGGGTTTTTTCAAAAAAATATTTTCTGCCGGTTAAGTTTTTGAGGGCTGATTTCTTGTCCTGTGATAAAAAGCCTTCTGTTTCGAGTGCCAAACCTTTCAGGAGAGCATTTTCAGGCTTTTGGCACCATTTTTGAGTGAATTGCCAAAATTCAGATTTTTGCTGAAATTGTGACCCCGGGGCTTAGGGATTTTTTCAAAAAAATATTTTCTGCCGGTTAAGTTTTTGAGTGCTGATTTCTCGTCCTGTGATAAAAAGCCTTCTGTTTCAAGTGCAAAACCTTTCAGGAGAGCATTTGAAACCGGTTGGCACGATTTTTGAGTGAATTGCCAAAAGACATATTTTTGCTGAAATTGTGACCCCGGGGCTTAGGGATTTTTTCAAAAAAATATTTTCTGCCGCTTAAGTTTTTGAGGGCTGATTTCTTGTCCTGTGATAAAAAGCCTTCTGTTTCGAGTGCCAAACCTTTCAGGAGAGCATTTTCAGGCTTTTGGCACCATTTTTGAGTGAATTGCCCAAAGTCAGATGTTTGCTGAAATTGTGACCCCGGGGCTTAGGGATTTTTCAAAAAAATATTTTCTGCCGGTTAGGTTTTTGAGGGCTGATTTCTTGTCCTGTGATAAAAAGCCTTCTGTTTCGAGTGCCAAACCTTTCAGGAGAGCATTTGAAACCGGTTGGCACCATTTTTGAGTGAATTGCCCAAAGTCAGATGTTTGCTGAAATTGTGACCCCGGGGCTTAGGGATTTTTTCAAAAAAATATTTTCTGCCGCTTAAGTTTTTGAGGGCTGATTTCTTGTCCTGTGATAAAAAGCCTTCTGTTTCGAGTGCCAAACCTTTCAGGAGAGCATTTTCAGGCTTTTGGCAACATCTTTAAGTAAATTGCCCAAAGTCAGATGTTTGCTGAAATTGTGACCCCGGGGCTTAGGGATTTTTCAAAAAAATATTTTCTGCCGGTTAAGTTTTTGAGGGCTGATTTCTTGTCCTGTGATAAAAAGCCTTCTGTTTCGAGTGCCAAACCTTTGAGGAGAGCATTTTCAAGCTTTTGGCACCATTTTTGAGTGAATTGCCAAAAGTCAGATTTTTGCTGAAATTGTGACCCCGGGGCTTAGGGATTTTTTCAAAGAAATATTTTCTGCCGGTTAGTTTTTTGAGGGCTGATTTCTTGTCCTGTGATAAAAAGCCTTCTGTTTCGAGTGCCAAACCTTTGAGGAGAGCATTTTCAAGCTTTTGGCACCATTTTTGAGTGAATTGCCAAAAGTCAGATTTTTGCTGAAATTGTGACCCCGGGGCTTCGGGATTTTTTCAAAGAAATATTTTCTGCCGGTTAGTTTTTTGAGGGCTGATTTCTTGTCCTGTGATAAAAAGCCTTCTGTTTCGCGTGCCAAACCTTTCAGGAGAGCATTTTCAGGCTTTTGGCACCATTTTTGAGTGAATTGCCAAAATTCAGATTTTTGCTGAAGTTGTGACCCCGGGGCTTAGGGATTTTTTCAAAAAAATATTTTCTACCGGTTAAGTTTTTGAGGGCTGATTTCTTGTCCTTTGATAAAAAGCCTTCTGTTTCGCGTGCCAAATCTTTCAGGAGAGCATTTTCAAGCTTTTGGCACCATTTTTGAGTGAATTGCCAAAAGTCAGATTTTTGCTGAAATTGTGACCCCGGGGCTTAGGGATTTTTTCAAAGAAATATTTTCTGCCGGTTAGTTTTTTGAGGGCTGATTTCTTGTCCTGTGATAAAAAGCCTTCTGTTTCGAGTGCCAAACCTTTCAGGAGAGCATTTTCAGGCTTTTGGCACCATCTTTGAGTGAATTGCCAAAAGTCAGATTTTTGCTGAAATTGTGACCCCGGGGCTTAGGGATTTTTTCAAAAAAATATTTTCTGCCGGTTAAGTTTTGGAGGGCTGATTTCTTGTCCTGTGATAAAAAGCCTTCTGTTTCGAGTGCCAAACCTTTCAGGAGAGCATTTTCAGGCTTTTGGCACCATTTTTGAGTGAATTGCCAAAATTCAGATTTTTGCTGAAATTGTGACCCCGGGGCTTAGGGATTTTTTCAAAAAAATATTTCCTCCGGTTAAGTTTTTGAGTGCTGATTTCTCGTCCCGTGATAAAAAGCCTTCTGTTTTAAGTGCCAAACCTTTCAGGAGAGCATTTGAAACCGGTTGGCACCATTTTTGAGTGAATCGCCAAAAGTCAGATGTTTGCTGAAATTGTGACCCCGGGGCTTAGGGATTTTTTCAAAAAAATATTTTCTGCCGGTTAAGTTTTTGAGGGCTGATTTCTTGTCCTGTGATAAAAAGCCTTCTGTTTCGAGTGCCAAACCTTTCAGGAGAGCATTTTCAGGCTTTTGGCACCATTTTTGAGTGAATTGCCAAAATTCAGATTTTTGCTGAAATTGTGACCCCGGGGCTTAGGGATTTTTTCAAAAAAATATTTTCTGCCGGTTAAGTTTTTGAGTGCTGATTTCTCGTCCTGTGATAAAAAGCCTTCTGTTTCAAGTGCCAAACCTTTCAGGAGAGCATTTGAAAGCGGTTGGCACCATTTTTGAGTGAATCGCCAAAAGTCAGATGTTTGCTGAAATTGTGACCCCGGGGCTTAGGGATTTTTTCAAAAAAATATTTTCTGCCGGTTAAGTTTTTGAGGGCTGATTTCTTGTCCTGTGATAAAAAGCCTTCTGTTTCGAGTGCCAAACCTTTCAGGAGAGCATTTTCAGGCTTTTGGCACCATTTTTGAGTGAATTGCCCAAAGTCAGATGTTTGCTGAAATTGTGACCCCGGGGCTTAGGGACTTTTCAAAAAAATATTTTCTGCCGGTTAGGTTTTTGAGGGCTGATTTCTTGTCCTGTGATAAAAAGCCTTCTGTTTCGAGTGCCAAACCTTTCAGGAGAGCATTTGAAACCGGTTGGCACCATTTTTGAGTGAATTGCCCAAAGTCAGATGTTTGCTGAAATTGTGACCCCGGGGCTTAGGGATTTTTTCAAAAAAATATTTTCTGCCGCTTAAGTTTTTGAGGGCTGATTTCTTGTCCTGTGATAAAAAGCCTTCTGTTTCGAGTGCCAAACCTTTCATGAGAGCATTTTCAGGCTTTTGGCACCATTTTTGAGTGAATTGCCGAAAGTCAGGTGTTTGCTGAAATTGTGACCCCGGGGCTTAGGGATTTTTCAAAAAAATATTTTCTGCCGGTTAGGTTTTTGAGGGCTGATTTCTTGTCCTGTGATAAAAAGCCTTCTGTTTCAAGTGCCAAACCTTTCAGGAGAGCATTTTCAGGCTTTTGGCACCATCTTTGAGTGAATTGGCAAAAGTCAGATTTTTGCTAAAATTGTGACCCCGGGGCTTAGGGATTTGTTCAAAAAAATATTTTCTGCCGGTTAAGTTTTTGAGGGCTGATTTCTTGTCCTGTGATAAAAAGCCTTCTGTTTCGAGTGCCAAACCTTTCAGGAGAGCATTTTCAGGCTTTTGGCACCATTTTTGAGTGAATTGCCAAAATTCAGATTTTTGCTGAAATCGTGACCCCGGGGCTTAGGGGTTTTTTCAAAAAAATATTTTCTGCCGGTTAAGTTTTTGAGTGCTGATTTCTCGTCCTGTGATAAAAAGCCTTCTGTTTCAAGTGCCAAACCTTTCAGGAGAGCATTTGAAACCGGTTGGCACCATTTTTGAGTGAATCGCCAAAAGTCAGATGTTTGCTGAAATTGTGACCCCGGGGCTTAGGGATTTTTTCAAAAAAATATTTTCTGCCGGTTAAGTTTTTGAGGGCTGATTTCTTGTCCTGTGATAAAAAGCCTTCTGTTTCGAGTGCCAAACCTTTCAGGAGAGCATTTTCAGGCTTTTGGCACCATTTTTGAGTGAATTGCCAAAATTCAGATTTTTGCTGAAATTGTGACCCCGGGGCTTAGGGATTTTTTCAAAAAAATATTTTCTGCCGGTTAAGTTTTTGAGTGCTGATTTCTCGTCCTGTGATAAAAAGCCTTCTGTTTCAAGTGCCAAACCTTTCAGGAGAGCATTTGAAACCGGTTGGCACCATTTTTGAGTGAATTGCCAAAAGACATATTTTTGCTGAAATTGTGACCCCGGGGCTTAGGGATTTTTTCAAAAAAATATTTTCTGCCGCTTAAGTTTTTGAGGGCTGATTTCTTGTCCTGTGATAAAAAGCCTTCTGTTTCGAGTGCCAAACCTTTCAGGAGAGCATTTTCAGGCTTTTGGCACCATTTTTGAGTGAATTGCCCAAAGTCAGATGTTTGCTGAAATTGTGACCCCGGGGCTTAGGGATTTTTCAAAAAAATATTTTCTGCCGGTTAGGTTTTTGAGGGCTGATTTCTTGTCCTGTGATAAAAAGCCTTCTGTTTCGAGTGCCAAACCTTTCAGGAGAGCATTTGAAACCGGTTGGCACCATTTTTGAGTGAATTGCCCAAAGTCAGATGTTTGCTGAAATTGTGACCCCGGGGCTTAGGGATTTTTTCAAAAAAATATTTTCTGCCGCTTAAGTTTTTGAGGGCTGATTTCTTGTCCTGTGATAAAAAGCCTTCTGTTTCGAGTGCCAAACCTTTCAGGAGAGCATTTTCAGGCTTTTGGCACCATTTTTGAGTGAATTGCCCAAAGTCAGATGTTTGCTGAAATTGTGACCCCGGCTTAGGGATTTTTCAAAAAAATATTTTCTGCCGGTTAGGTTTTTGAGGGCTGATTTCTTGTCCTGTGATAAAAAGCCTTCTGTTTCAAGTGCCAAACCTGTCAAGAGAGGATTTTCAAGCTTTTGGCACCATCTTTGAGTGAATTGCCAAAAGTCAGATTTTTGCTGAAATTGTGACCCCGGGGCTTAGGGGTTTTTTCAAAAAAATATTTTCTACCGGTTAAGTTTTTGAGTGCTGATTTCTCGTCCTGTGATAAAAAGCCTTCTGTTTCAAGTGCCAAACCTTTCAGGAGAGCATTTGAAACCGGTTGGCACCATTTTTGAGTGAATCGCCAAAAGTCAGATGTTTGCTGAAATTGTGACCCCGGGGCTAAGGGATTTTTTCAAAAAAATATTTTCTGCCGCTTAAGTTTTTGAGGGCTGATTTCTTGTCCTGTGATAAAAAGCCTTCTGTTTCGAGTGCCAAACCTTTCAGGAGAGCATTTTCAGGCTTTTGGCACCATTTTTGAGTGAATTGCCCAAAGTCAGATGTTTGCTGAAATTGTGACCCCGGGGCTTAGGGATTTTTCAAAAAAATATTTTCTGCCGGTTAGGTTTTTGAGGGCTGATTTCTTGTCCTGTGATAAAAAGCCTTCTGTTTCAAGTGCCAAACCTTTCAGGAGAGCATTTTCAAGCTTTTGGCACCATCTTTGAGTGAATTGCCAAAAGTCAGATTTTTGCTGAAATTGTGACCCCCGGGCTTAGGGGTTTTTTCAAAAAAATATTTTCTACCGGTTAAGTTTTTGAGGGCTGATTTCTTGTCCTTTGATAAAAAGCCTTCTGTTTCGCGTGCCAAACCTTTCAGGAGAGCATTTTCAAGCTTTTGCCACCATTTTTGAATGAATTGCCAAAAGTCAGATTTTTGCTGAAATTGTGACCCCGGGGCTTAGGGATTTTTTCAAAAAAATATTTTCTGCCGGTTAGGTTTTTGAGGGCTGATTTCTTGTCCTGTGATAAAAAGCCTTCTGTTTCAAGTGCCAAACCTTTCAGGAGAGCATTTTCAGGCTTTTGGCACCATCTTTGAGTGAATTGCCAAAAGTCAGATGTTTGCTGAAATTGTGACCCCGGGGCTTAGGGATTTTTTCAAAAAAATATTTTCTGCCGCTTAAGTTTTTGAGGGCTGATTTCTTGTCCTGTGATAAAAAGCCTTCTGTTTCGAGTGCCAAACCTTTCAGGAGAGCATTTTCAGGCTTTTGGCACCATTTTTGAGTGAATTGCCCAAAGTCAGATGTTTGCTGAAATTGTGACCCCGGGGCTTAGGGATTTTTCAAAAAAATATTTTCTGCCGGTTAGGTTTTTGAGGGCTGATTTCTTGTCCTGTGATAAAAAGCCTTCTGTTTCGAGTGCCAAACCTTTCAGGAGAGCATTTGAAACCGGTTGGCACCATTTTTGAGTGAATTGCCCAAAGTCAGATGTTTGTGAAATTGTGACCCCGGGGCTTAGGGATTTTTTCAAAAAAATATTTTCTGCCGCTTAAGTTTTTGAGGGCTGATTTCTTGTCCTGTGATAAAAAGCCTTCTGTTTCGAGTGCCAAACCTTTCAGGAGAGCATTTTCAGGCTTTTGGCAACATCTTTAAGTGAATTGCCAAAAGTCAGATTTTTGCTGAAATTGTGACCCCGGGGCTTAGGGGTTTTTTCAAAAAAATATTTTCTACCGGTTAAGTTTTTGAGGGCTGATTTCTTGTCCTTTGATAAAAAGCCTTCTGTTTCGCGTGCCAAACCTTTCAGGAGAGCATTTTCAAGCTTTTGCCACCATTTTTGAATGAATTGCCAAAAGTCAGATTTTTGCTGAAATTGTGACCCCGGGGCTTAGGGATATTTTCAACTAAATATTTTCTGCCGGTTAAGTTTTTGAGGGCTGATTTCTTGTCCTGTGATAAAAAGCCTTCTGTTTCAAGTGCCAAACCTTTCAGGAGAGCATATTCAGGCTTTTGGCACCATCTTTGAGTGAATTGCCAAAAGTCAGATTTTTGCTGAAATTGTGACCCCGGGGCTTAGGGGTTTTTTCAAAAAAATATTTTCTACCGGTTAAGTTTTTGAGGGCTGATTTCTTGTCCTTTGATAAAAAGCCTTCTGTTTCGCGTGCCAAACCTTTCAGGAGAGCATTTTCAAGCTTTTGCCACCATTTTTGAGTGAATTGCCAAAAGTCAGATTTTTGCTGAAATTGTGACCCCGGGGCTTAGGGATTTTTTCAAAAAAAAATTTCTGCCGGTTAAGTTTTTGAGGGCTGATTTCTTGTCCTGTGATTAAAAGCCTTCTGTTTCGCGTGCCAAACCTTTCAGGAGAGCATTTTCAAGCTTTTGGCACCATTTTTGAGTGAATTGCCAAAAGTCAGATTTTTGCTGAAATTGTGACCCCGGGGCTTAGGGATTTTTTCAAAGAAATATTTTCTGCCGGTTAGTTTTTTGAGGGCTGATTTCTTGTCCTGTGATAAAAAGCCTTCTGTTTCGAGTGCCAAACCTTTCCGGAGAGCATTATCAGGCTTTTGGCACCATTTTTGAGTGAATTGCCAAAATTCAGATTTTTGCTGAAGTTGTGACCCCGGGGCTTAGGGATTTTTTCAAAAAAATATTTTCTGCCGGTTAAGTTTTTGAGGGCTGATTTCTTGTCCTGTGATAAAAAGCCTTCTGTTTCGCGTGCCAAACCTTTCAGGAGAGCATTTTCAGGCTTTTGGCACCATTTTTGAGTGAATTGCCAAAATTCAGATTTTTGCTGAAATTGTGACCCCGGGGCTTAGGGATTTTTTCAAAAAAATATTTTCTGCCGGTTATGTTTTTGAGGGCTGATTTCTTGTCCTGTGATAAAAAGCCTTCTGTTTCAAGTGCCAAACCTTTCAGGAGAGCATTTTCAGGCTTTTGGCACCATCTTTGAGTGAATTGCCAAAAGTCAGATGTTTGCTGAAATTGTGACCCCGGGGCTTAGGGATTTTTTCAAAAAAATATTTTCTGCCGCTTAAGTTTTTGAGGGCTGATTTCTTGTCCTGTGATAAAAAGCCTTCTGTTTCGAGTGCCAAACCTTTCAGGAGAGCATTTTCAGGCTTTTGGCACCATTTTTGAGTGAATTGCCCAAAGTCAGATGTTTGCTGAAATTGTGACCCCGGGGCTTAGGGATTTTTCAAAAAAATATTTTCTGCCGGTTAGGTTTTTGAGGGCTGATTTCTTGTCCTGTGATAAAAAGCCTTCTGTTTCGAGTGCCAAACCTTTCAGGAGAGCATTTGAAACCGGTTGGCACCATTTTTGAGTGAATTGCCCAAAGTCAGATGTTTGCTGAAATTGTGACCCCGGGGCTTAGGGATTTTTTCAAAAAAATATTTTCTGCCGGTTAAGTTTTTGAGTGCTGATTTCTCGTCCTGTGATAAAAAGCCTTCTGTTTCAAGTGCCAAACCTTTCAGGAGAGCATTTGAAACCGGTTGGCACCATTTTTGAGTGAATTGCCAAAAGACATATTTTTGCTGAAATTGTGACCCCGGGGCTTAGGGATTTTTTCAAAAAAATATTTTCTGCCGCTTAAGTTTTTGAGGGCTGATTTCTTGTCCTGTGATAAAAAGCCTTCTGTTTCGAGTGCCAAACCTTTCAGGAGAGCATTTTCAGGCTTTTGGCACCATTTTTGAGTGAATTGCCCAAAGTCAGATGTTTGCTGAAATTGTGACCCCGGGGCTTAGGGATTTTTCAAAAAAATATTTTCTGCCGGTTAGGTTTTTGAGGGCTGATTTCTTGTCCTGTGATAAAAAGCCTTCTGTTTCGAGTGCCAAACCTTTCAGGAGAGCATTTGAAACCGGTTGGCACCATTTTTGAGTGAATTGCCCAAAGTCAGATGTTTGCTGAAATTGTGACCCCGGGGCTTAGGGATTTTTTCAAAAAAATATTTTCTGCCGCTTAAGTTTTTGAGGCCTGATTTCTTGTCCTGTGATAAAAAGCCTTCTGTTTCGAGTGCCAAACCTTTCAGGAGAGCATTTTCAGGCTTTTGGCACCATTTTTGAGTGAATTGCCCAAAGTCAGATGTTTGCTGAAATTGTGACCCCGGCTTAGGGATTTTTCAAAAAAATATTTTCTGCCGGTTAGGTTTTTGAGGGCTGATTTCTTGTCCTGTGATAAAAAGCCTTCTGTTTCAAGTGCCAAACCTGTCAAGAGAGGATTTTCAAGCTTTTGGCACCATCTTTGAGTGAATTGCCAAAAGTCAGATTTTTGCTGAAATTGTGACCCCGGGGCTTAGGGGTTTTTTCAAAAAAATATTTTCTACCGGTTAAGTTTTTGAGTGCTGATTTCTCGTCCTGTGATAAAAAGCCTTCTGTTTCAAGTGCCAAACCTTTCAGGAGAGCATTTGAAACCGGTTGGCACCATTTTTGAGTGAATCGCCAAAAGTCAGATGTTTGCTGAAATTGTGACCCCGGGGCTAAGGGATTTTTTCAAAAAAATATTTTCTGCCGCTTAAGTTTTTGAGGGCTGATTTCTTGTCCTGTGATAAAAAGCCTTCTGTTTCGAGTGCCAAACCTTTCAGGAGAGCATTTTCAGGCTTTTGGCACCATTTTTGAGTGAATTGCCCAAAGTCAGATGTTTGCTGAAATTGTGACCCCGGGGCTTAGGGATTTTTCAAAAAAATATTTTCTGCCGGTTAGGTTTTTGAGGGCTGATTTCTTGTCCTGTGATAAAAAGCCTTCTGTTTCAAGTGCCAAACCTTTCAGGAGAGCATTTTCAAGCTTTTGGCACCATCTTTGAGTGAATTGCCAAAAGTCAGATTTTTGCTGAAATTGTGACCCCCGGGCTTAGGGGTTTTTTCAAAAAAATATTTTCTACCGGTTAAGTTTTTGAGGGCTGATTTCTTGTCCTTTGATAAAAAGCCTTCTGTTTCGCGTGCCAAACCTTTCAGGAGAGCATTTTCAAGCTTTTGCCACCATTTTTGAATGAATTGCCAAAAGTCAGATTTTTGCTGAAATTGTGACCCCGGGGCTTAGGGATTTTTTCAAAAAAATATTTTCTGCCGGTTATGTTTTTGAGGGCTGATTTCTTGTCCTGTGATAAAAAGCCTTCTGTTTCAAGTGCCAAACCTTTCAGGAGAGCATTTTCAGGCTTTTGGCACCATCTTTGAGTGAATTGCCAAAAGTCAGATGTTTGCTGAAATTGTGACCCCGGGGCTTAGGGATTTTTTCAAAAAAATATTTTCTGCCGCTTAAGTTTTTGAGGGCTGATTTCTTGTCCTGTGATAAAAAGCCTTCTGTTTCAAGTGCCAAACCTTTCAGGAGAGCATTTTCAGGCTTTTGGCACCATTTTTGAGTGAATTGCCCAAAGTCAGATGTTTGCTGAAATTGTGACCCCGGGGCTTAGGGATTTTTCAAAAAAATATTTTCTGCCGGTTAGGTTTTTGAGGGCTGATTTCTTGTCCTGTGATAAAAAGCCTTCTGTTTCGAGTGCCAAACCTTTCAGGAGAGCATTTGAAACCGGTTGGCACCATTTTTGAGTGAATTGCCCAAAGTCAGATGTTTGTGAAATTGTGACCCCGGGGCTTAGGGATTTTTTCAAAAAAATATTTTCTGCCGCTTAAGTTTTTGAGGGCTGTTTTCTTGTCCTGTGATAAAAAGCCTTCTGTTTCGAGTGCCAAACCTTTCAGGAGAGCATTTTCAGGCTTTTGGCACCATCTTTAAGTGAATTGCCAAAAGTCAGATTTTTGCTGAAATTGTGACCCCGGGGCTTAGGGGTTTTTTCAAAAAAATATTTTCTACCGGTTAAGTTTTTGAGGGCTGATTTCTTGTCCTTTGATAAAAAGCCTTCTGTTTCGCGTGCCAAACCTTTCAGGAGAGCATTTTCAAGCTTTTGCCACCATTTTTGAATGAATTGCCAAAAGTCAGATTTTTGCTGAAATTGTGACCCCGGGGCTTAGGGATATTTTCAACTAAATATTTTCTGCCGGTTAAGTTTTTGAGGGCTGATTTCTTGTCCTGTGATAAAAAGCCTTCTGTTTCAAGTGCCAAACCTTTCAGGAGAGCATATTCAGGCTTTTGGCACCATCTTTGAGTGAATTGCCAAAAGTCAGATTTTTGCTGAAATTGTGACCCCGGGGCTTAGGGGTTTTTTCAAAAAAATATTTTCTACCGGTTAAGTTTTTGAGGGCTGATTTCTTGTCCTTTGATAAAAAGCCTTCTGTTTCGCGTGCCAAACCTTTCAGGAGAGCATTTTCAAGCTTTTGCCACCATTTTTGAGTGAATTGCCAAAAGTCAGATTTTTGCTGAAATTGTGACCCCGGGGCTTAGGGATTTTTTCAAAAAAAAATTTCTGCCGGTTAAGTTTTTGAGGGCTGATTTCTTGTCCTGTGATTAAAAGCCTTCTGTTTCGCGTGCCAAACCTTTCAGGAGAGCATTTTCAAGCTTTTGGCACCATTTTTGAGTGAATTGCCAAAAGTCAGATTTTTGCTGAAATTGTGACCCCGGGGCTTAGGGATTTTTTCAAAGAAATATTTTCTGCCGGTTAGTTTTTTGAGGGCTGATTTCTTGTCCTGTGATAAAAAGCCTTCTGTTTCGAGTGCCAAACCTTTCCGGAGAGCATTATCAGGCTTTTGGCACCATTTTTGAGTGAATTGCCAAAATTCAGATTTTTGCTGAAGTTGTGACCCCGGGGCTTAGGGATTTTTTCAAAAAAATATTTTCTGCCGGTTAAGTTTTTGAGGGCTGATTTCTTGTCCTGTGATAAAAAGCCTTCTGTTTCGAGTGCCAAACCTTTCAGGAGAGCATTTTCAGGCTTTTGGCACCATTTTTGAGTGAATTGCCAAAATTCAGATTTTTGCTGAAATTGTGACCCCGGGGCTTAGGGATTTTTTCAAAAAAATATTTTCTGCCGGTTATGTTTTTGAGGGCTGATTTCTTGTCCTGTGATAAAAAGCCTTCTGTTTCAAGTGCCAAACCTTTCAGGAGAGCATTTTCAGGCTTTTGGCACCATCTTTGAGTGAATTGCCAAAAGTCAGATGTTTGCTGAAATTGTGACCCCGGGGCTTAGGGATTTTTTCAAAAAAATATTTTCTGCCGCTTAAGTTTTTGAGGGCTGATTTCTTGTCCTGTGATAAAAAGCCTTCTGTTTCGAGTGCCAAACCTTTCAGGAGAGCATTTTCAGGCTTTTGGCACCATTTTTGAGTGAATTGCCCAAAGTCAGATGTTTGCTGAAATTGTGACCCCGGGGCTTAGGGATTTTTCAAAAAAATATTTTCTGCCGGTTAGGTTTTTGAGGGCTGATTTCTTGTCCTGTGATAAAAAGCCTTCTGTTTCGAGTGCCAAACCTTTCAGGAGAGCATTTGAAACCGGTTGGCACCATTTTTGAGTGAATTGCCCAAAGTCAGATGTTTGCTGAAATTGTGACCCCGGGGCTTAGGGATTTTTTCAAAAAAATATTTTCTGCCGCTTAAGTTTTTGAGGGCTGATTTCTTGTCCTGTGATAAAAAGCCTTCTGTTTCGAGTGCCAAACCTTTCAGGAGAGCATTTTCAGGCTTTTGGCACCATCTTTAAGTGAATTGCCAAAAGTCAGATTTTTGCTGAAATTGTGACCCCGGGGCTTAGGGGTTTTTTCAAAAAAATATTTTCTACCGGTTAAGTTTTTGAGGGCTGATTTCTTGTCCTTTGATAAAAAGCCTTCTGTTTCGCGTGCCAAACCTTTCAGGAGAGCATTTTCAAGCTTTTGCCACCATTTTTGAATGAATTGCCAAAAGTCAGATTTTTGCTGAAATTGTGACCCCGGGGCTTAGGGATATTTTCAACTAAATATTTTCTGCCGGTTAAGTTTTTGAGGGCTGATTTCTTGTCCTGTGATAAAAAGCCTTCTGTTTCAAGTGCCAAACCTTTCAGGAGAGCATATTCAGGCTTTTGGCACCATCTTTGAGTGAATTGCCAAAAGTCAGATTTTTGCTGAAATTGTGACCCCGGGGCTTAGGGGTTTTTTCAAAAAAATATTTTCTACCGGTTAAGTTTTTGAGGGCTGATTTCTTGTCCTTTGATAAAAAGCCTTCTGTTTCGCGTGCCAAACCTTTCAGGAGAGCATTTTCAAGCTTTTGCCACCATTTTTGAGTGAATTGCCAAAAGTCAGATTTTTGCTGAAATTGTGACCCCGGGGCTTAGGGATTTTTTCAAAAAAAAATTTCTGCCGGTTAAGTTTTTGAGGGCTGATTTCTTGTCCTGTGATTAAAAGCCTTCTGTTTCGCGTGCCAAACCTTTCAGGAGAGCATTTTCAAGCTTTTGGCACCATTTTTGAGTGAATTGCCAAAAGTCAGATTTTTGCTGAAATTGTGACCCCGGGGCTTAGGGATTTTTTCAAAGAAATATTTTCTGCCGGTTAGTTTTTTGAGGGCTGATTTCTTGTCCTGTGATAAAAAGCCTTCTGTTTCGAGTGCCAAACCTTTCCGGAGAGCATTATCAGGCTTTTGGCACCATTTTTGAGTGAATTGCCAAAATTCAGATTTTTGCTGAAGTTGTGACCCCGGGGCTTAGGGATTTTTTCAAAAAAATATTTTCTGCCGGTTAAGTTTTTGAGGGCTGATTTCTTGTCCTGTGATAAAAAGCCTTCTGTTTCGAGTGCCAAACCTTTCAGGAGAGCATTTTCAGGCTTTTGGCACCATTTTTGAGTGAATTGCCAAAATTCAGATTTTTGCTGAAATTGTGACCCCGGGGCTTAGGGATTTTTTCAAAAAAATATTTTCTGCCGGTTAAGTTTTTGAGTGCTGATTTCTCGTCCTGTGATAAAAAGCCTTCTGTTTCAAGTGCCAAACCTTTCAGGAGAGCATTTGAAACCGGTTGGCACCATTTTTGAGTGAATCGCCAAAAGTCAGATGTTTGCTGAAATTGTGACCCCGGGGCTTAGGGATTTTTTCAAAAAAATATTTTCTGCCGCTTAAGTTTTTGAGGGCTGATTTCTTGTCCTGTGATAAAAAGCCTTCTGTTTCGAGTGCCAAACCTTTCAGGAGAGCATTTTCAGGCTTTTGGCACCATTTTTGAGTGAATTGCCCAAAGTCAGATGTTTGCTGAAATTGTGACCCCGGGGCTTAGGGATTTTTCAAAAAAATATTTTCTGCCGGTTAGGTTTTTGAGGGCTGATTTCTTGTCCTGTGATAAAAAGCCTTCTGTTTCAAGTGCCAAACCTTTCAGGAGAGCATTTTCAGGCTTTTGCCACCATATTTGAATGAATTGCCAAAAGTCAGATTTTTGCTGAAATTGTGACCCCGGGGCTTAGGGATTTTTTCAAAAAAATATTTTCTGCCGCTTATGTTTTTGAGGGATGATTTCTTGTCCTGTGACAAAAAGCCTTCTGTTTCGAGTGCCAAACCTTTCAGGAGAGCATTTTCAGGCTTTTGGCACCATCTTTGAGTGAATTGCCAAAAGTCAGATTTTTGCTGAAATTGTGACCCCGGGGCTTAGGGGTTTTTTCAAAAAAATATTTTCTACCGGTTAAGTTTTTGAGGGCTGATTTCTTGTCCTTTGATAAAAAGCCTTCTGTTTCGCGTGCCAAACCTTTCAGGAGAGCATTTTCAAGCTTTTGCCACCATTTTTGAATGAATTGCCAAAAGTCAGATTTTTGCTGAAATTGTGACCTCGGGGCTTAGGGATTTTTTCAAAAAAATATTTTCTGCCGCTTAGGTTTTTGAGGGCTGATTTCTTGTCCTGTGATAAAAAGCCTTCTGTTTCGAGTGCCAAACCTTTCAGGAGAGCATTTTCAGGCTTTTGGCACCATCTTTGAGTGAATTGCCAAAAGTCAGATTTTTGCTGAAATTGTGACCCCGGGGCTTAGGGATTTTTTCAAAAAAATATTTTCTGCCGGTTATGTTTTTGAGGGCTGATTTCTTGTCCTGTGATAAGAAGCCTTCTGTTTCAAGTGCCAAACCTTTCAGGAGAGCATTTTCAGGCTTTTGGCACCATCTTTGAGTGAATTGCCAAAAGTCAGATTTTTGCTGAAATTGTGAACCCGGGGCTTAGGGGTTTTTTCAAAAAAATATTTTCTACCGGTTAAGTTTTTGAGGGCTGATTTCTTGTCCTTTGATAAAAAGCCTTCTGTTTCGCGTGCCAAACCTTTCAGGAGAGCATCTTCAAGCTTTTGCCACCATTTTTGAATGAATTGCCAAAAGTCAGATTTTTGCTGAAATTGTGACCTCGGGGCTTAGGGATTTTTTCGAAAAAATATTTTCTGCCGCTTAGGTTTTTGAGGGCTGATTTCTTGTCCTGTGATAGAAAGCCTTCTGTTTCGAGTGCCAAACCTTTCAGGAGAGCATTTTCAGGCTTTTGGCACCATGTTTGAGTGAATTGCCAAAAGTCAGATTTTTGCTGAAATTGTGACCCCGGGGTTTAGGGATTTTTTCAAAAAAATATTTTCTGCCGGTTAAGTTTTTGAGGGCTGATTTCTTGTCCTGTGATAAAAAGCCTTCTGTTTCGAGTGCCAAACCTTTCAGGAGAGCATTTTCAGGCTTTTGGCACCATCTTTGAGTGAATTGCCAAAAGTCAGATTTTTGCTGAAATTGTGACCCCCGGGCTTAGGGGTTTTTTCAAAAAAATATTTTCTACCGGTTAAGTTTTTGAGGGCTGATTTCTTGTCCTTTGATAAAAAGCCTTCTGTTTCGCGTGCCAAACCTTTCAGGAGAGCATTTTCAAGCTTTTGGCACCATTTTTGAATGAATTGCCAAAAGTCAGATTTTTGCTGAAATTGTGACCCCGGGGCTTAGGGGTTTTTTCAAAAAAATATTTTCTGCCGGTTAAGTTTTTGAGTGCTGATTTCTCGTCCTGTGATAAAAAGCCTTCTGTTTCAAGTGCCAAACCTTTCAGGAGAGCATTTGAAACCGGTTGGCACCATTTTTGAGTGAATTGCCAAAAGTCAGATGTTTGCTGAAATTGTGACCCCGGGGCTTAGGGATTTTTTCAAAAAAATATTTTCTGCCGGTTAAGTTTTTGAGGGCTGATTTCTTGTCCTGTGATAAAAAGCCTTCTGTTTCGAGTGCCAAACCTTTCAGGAGAGCATTTTCAGGCTTTTGGCACCATTTTTGAGTGAATTGCCCAAAGTCAGATGTTTGCTGAAATTGTGACCCCGGGGCTTAGGGATTTTTCAAAAAAATATTTTCTGCCGGTTAGGTTTTTGAGGGCTGATTTCTTGTCCTGTGATAAAAAGCCTTCTGTTTCGAGTGCCAAACCTTTCAGGAGAGCATTTGAAACCGGTTGGCACCATTTTTGAGTGAATTGCCCAAAGTCAGATGTTTGCTGAAATTGTGACCCCGGGGCTTAGGGGTTTTTTCAAAAAAATATTTTCTGCCGCTTAAGTTTTTGAGGGCTGATTTCTTGTCCTGTGATAAAAAGCCTTCTGTTTCGAGTGCCAAACCTTTCAGGAGAGCATTTTCAGGCTTTTGGCACCATTTTTGAGTGAATTGCCCAAAGTCAGATGTTTGCTGAAATTGTGACCCCGGGGCTTAGGGATTTTTCAAAAAAATATTTTCTGCCGGTTAGGTTTTTGAGGGCTGATTTCTTGTCCTGTGATAAAAAGCCTTCTGTTTCGAGTGCCAAACCTTTCAGGAGAGCATTTGAAACCGGTTGGCACCATTTTTGAGTGAATTGCCCAAAGTCAGATGTTTGCTGAAATTGTGACCCCGGGGCTTAGGGATTTTTTCAAAAAAATATTTTCTGCCGCTTAAGTTTTTGAGGGCTGATTTCTTGTCCTGTGATAAAAAGCCTTCTGTTTCGAGTGCCAAACCTTTCAGGAGAGCATTTTCAGGCTTTTGGCACCATTTTTGAGTGAATTGCCCAAAGTCAGATGTTTGCTGAAATTGTGACCTTAGGGATTTTTCAAAAAAATATTTTCTGCCGGTTAGGTTTTTGAGGGCTGATTTCTTGTCCTGTGATAAAAAGCCTTCTGTTTCGAGTGCCAAACCTTTCAGGAGAGCAATTGAAACCGGTTGGCACCATTTTTGAGTGAATTGCCCAAAGTCAGATGTTTGCTGAAATTGTGACCCCGGGGCTTAGGGATTTTTTCAAAAAAATATTTTCTGCCGGTTACGTTTTTGAGGGCTGATTTCTTGTCCTGTGATAAAAAGCCTTCTGTTTCGAGTGCCAAACCTTTCAGGAGAGCATCTTCAAGCTTTTGCCACCATTTTTGAATGAATTGCCAAAAGTCAGATTTTTGCTGAAATTGTGACCTCGGGGCTTAGGGATTTTTTCGAAAAAATATTTTCTGCCGCTTAGGTTTTTGAGGGCTGATTTCTTGTCCTGTGATAGAAAGCCTTCTGTTTCGAGTGCCAAACCTTTCAGGAGAGCATTTTCAGGCTTTTGGCACCATCTTTGAGTGAATTGCCAAAAGTCAGATTTTTGCTGAAATTGTGACCCCGGGGTTTAGGGATTTTTTCAAAAAAATATTTTCTGCCGGTTAAGTTTTTGAGGGCTGATTTCTTGTCCTGTGATAAAAAGCCTTCTGTTTCGAGTGCCAAACCTTTCAGGAGAGCATTTTCAGGCTTTTGGCACCATCTTTGAGTGAATTGCCAAAAGTCAGATTTTTGCTGAAATTGTGACCCCCGGGCTTAGGGGTTTTTTCAAAAAAATATTTTCTACCGGTTAAGTTTTTGAGGGCTGATTTCTTGTCCTTTGATAAAAAGCCTTCTGTTTCGCGTGCCAAACCTTTCAGGAGAGCATTTTCAAGCTTTTGGCACCATTTTTGAATGAATTGCCAAAAGTCAGATTTTTGCTGAAATTGTGACCCCGGGGCTTAGGGGTTTTTTCAAAAAAATATTTTCTGCCGGTTAAGTTTTTGAGTGCTGATTTCTCGTCCTGTGATAAAAAGCCTTCTGTTTCAAGTGCCAAACCTTTCAGGAGAGCATTTGAAACCGGTTGGCACCATTTTTGAGTGAATCGCCAAAAGTCAGATGTTTGCTGAAATTGTGACCCCGGGGCTTAGGGATTTTTTCAAAAAAATATTTTCTGCCGGTTAAGTTTTTGAGGGCTGATTTCTTGTCCTGTGATAAAAAGCCTTCTGTTTCGAGTGCCAAACCTTTCAGGAGAGCATTTTCAGGCTTTTGGCACCATTTTTGAGTGAATTGCCCAAAGTCAGATGTTTGCTGAAATTGTGACCCCGGGGCTTAGGGATTTTTCAAAAAAATATTTTCTGCCGGTTAGGTTTTTGAGGGCTGATTTCTTGTCCTGTGATAAAAAGCCTTCTGTTTCGAGTGCCAAACCTTTCAGGAGAGCATTTGAAACCGGTTGGCACCATTTTTGAGTGAATTGCCCAAAGTCAGATGTTTGCTGAAATTGTGACCCCGGGGCTTAGGGGTTTTTTCAAAAAAATATTTTCTGCCGCTTAAGTTTTTGAGGGCTGATTTCTTGTCCTGTGATAAAAAGCCTTCTGTTTCGAGTGCCAAACCTTTCAGGAGAGCATTTTCAGGCTTTTGGCACCATTTTTGAGTGAATTGCCCAAAGTCAGATGTTTGCTGAAATTGTGACCCCGGGGCTTAGGGATTTTTCAAAAAAATATTTTCTGCCGGTTAGGTTTTTGAGGGCTGATTTCTTGTCCTGTGATAAAAAGCCTTCTGTTTCGAGTGCCAAACCTTTCAGGAGAGCATTTGAAACCGGTTGGCACCATTTTTGAGTGAATTGCCCAAAGTCAGATGTTTGCTGAAATTGTGACCCCGGGGCTTAGGGATTTTTTCAAAAAAATATTTTCTGCCGCTTAAGTTTTTGAGGGCTGATTTCTTGTCCTGTGATAAAAAGCCTTCTGTTTCGAGTGCCAAACCTTTCAGGAGAGCATTTTCAGGCTTTTGGCACCATTTTTGAGTGAATTGCCCAAAGTCAGATGTTTGCTGAAATTGTGACCTTAGGGATTTTTCAAAAAAATATTTTCTGCCGGTTAGGTTTTTGAGGGCTGATTTCTTGTCCTGTGATAAAAAGCCTTCTGTTTCGAGTGCCAAACCTTTCAGGAGAGCAATTGAAACCGGTTGGCACCATTTTTGAGTGAATTGCCCAAAGTCAGATGTTTGCTGAAATTGTGACCCCGGGGCTTAGGGATTTTTTCAAAAAAATATTTTCTGCCGCTTAAGTTTTTGAGGGCTGATTTCTTGTCCTGTGATAAAAAGCCTTCTGTTTCGAGTGCCAAACCTTTCAGGAGAGCATTTTCAGGCTTTTGGCACCATCTTTAAGTGAATTGCCAAAAGTCAGATTTTTGCTGAAATTGTGACCCCGGGGCTTAGGGGTTTTTTCAAAAAAATATTTTCTACCGGTTAAGTTTTTGAGGGCTGATTTCTTGTCCTTTGATAAAAAGCCTTCTGTTTCGCGTGCCAAACCTTTCAGGAGAGCATTTTCAAGCTTTTGCCACCATTTTTGAATGAATTGCCAAAAGTCAGATTTTTGCTGAAATTGTGACCCCGGGGCTTAGGGATATTTTCAACTAAATATTTTCTGCCGGTTAAGTTTTTGAGGGCTGATTTCTTGTCCTGTGATAAAAAGCCTTCTGTTTCAAGTGCCAAACCTTTCAGGAGAGCATATTCAGGCTTTTGGCACCATCTTTGAGTGAATTGCCAAAAGTCAGATTTTTGCTGAAATTGTGACCCCGGGGCTTAGGGGTTTTTTCAAAAAAATATTTTCTACCGGTTAAGTTTTTGAGGGCTGATTTCTTGTCCTTTGATAAAAAGCCTTCTGTTTCGCGTGCCAAACCTTTCAGGAGAGCATTTTCAAGCTTTTGCCACCATTTTTGAGTGAATTGCCAAAAGTCAGATTTTTGCTGAAATTGTGACCCCGGGGCTTCGGGATTTTTTCAAAAAAATATTTTCTGCCGGTTAGGTTTTTGAGGGCTGATTTCTTGTCCTGTGATAAAAAGCCTTCTGTTTCGAGTGCCAAACCTTTCAGGAGAGCATTTGAAACCGGTTGGCACCATTTTTGAGTGAATTGCCCAAAGTCAGATGTTTGCTGAAATTGTGACCCCGGGGCTTAGGGATTTTTTCAAAAAAATATTTTCTGCCGCTTAAGTTTTTGAGGGCTGATTTCTTGTCCTGTGATAAAAAGCCTTCTGTTTCGAGTGCCAAACCTTTCAGGAGAGCATTTTCAGGCTTTTGGCACCATTTTTGAGTGAATTGCCCAAAGTCAGATGTTTGCTGAAATTGTGACCCCGGGGCTTAGGGATTTTTCAAAAAAATATTTTCTGCCGGTTAGGTTTTTGAGGGCTGATTTCTTGTACTGTGATAAAAAGCCTTCTGTTTCGCGTGCCAAACCTTTGAGGAGAGCATTTTCAAGCTTTTGGCACCATTTTTGAGTGAATTGCCAAAAGTCAGATTTTTGCTGAAATTGTGACCCCGGGGCTTAGGGATTTTTTCAAAAAAATATTTTCTGCCGCTTAAGTTTTTGAGGGCTGATTTCTTGTCCTGTGATAAAAAGCCTTCTGTTTCGAGTGCCAAACCTTTCAGGAGAGCATTTTCAGGCTTTTGGCACCATCTTTAAGTGAATTGCCAAAAGTCAGATTTTTGCTGAAATTGTGACCCCGGGGCTTAGGGGTTTTTTCAAAAAAATATTTTCTACCGGTTAAGTTTTTGAGGGCTGATTTCTTGTCCTTTGATAAAAAGCCTTCTGTTTCGCGTGCCAAACCTTTCAGGAGAGCATTTTCAAGCTTTTGCCACCATTTTTGAATGAATTGCCAAAAGTCAGATTTTTGCTGAAATTGTGACCCCGGGGCTTAGGGATATTTTCAACTAAATATTTTCTGCCGGTTAAGTTTTTGAGGGCTGATTTCTTGTCCTGTGATAAAAAGCCTTCTGTTTCAAGTGCCAAACCTTTCAGGAGAGCATATTCAGGCTTTTGGCACCATCTTTGAGTGAATTGCCAAAAGTCAGATTTTTGCTGAAATTGTGACCCCGGGGCTTAGGGGTTTTTTCAAAAAAATATTTTCTACCGGTTAAGTTTTTGAGGGCTGATTTCTTGTCCTTTGATAAAAAGCCTTCTGTTTCGCGTGCCAAACCTTTCAGGAGAGCATTTTCAAGCTTTTGCCACCATTTTTGAGTGAATTGCCAAAAGTCAGATTTTTGCTGAAATTGTGACCCCGGGGCTTAGGGATTTTTTCAAAAAAAAATTTCTGCCGGTTAAGTTTTTGAGGGCTGATTTCTTGTCCTGTGATTAAAAGCCTTCTGTTTCGCGTGCCAAACCTTTCAGGAGAGCATTTGAAACCGGTTGGCACCATTTTTGAGTGAATTGCCCAAAGTCAGATGTTTGCTGAAATTGTGACCCCGGGGCTTAGGGATTTTTTCAAAAAAATATTTTCTGCCGCTTAAGTTTTTGAGGGCTGATTTCTTGTCCTGTGATAAAAAGCCTTCTGTTTCGAGTGCCAAACCTTTCAGGAGAGCATTTTCAGGCTTTTGGCACCATTTTTGAGTGAATTGCCCAAAGTCAGATGTTTGCTGAAATTGTGACCCCGGGGCTTAGGGATTTTTCAAAAAAATATTTTCTGCCGGTGAGGTTTTTGAGGGCTGATTTCTTGTCCTGTGATAAAAAGCCTTCTGTTTCGAGTGCCAAACCTTTCAGGAGAGCATTTGAAACCGGTTGGCACCATTTTTGAGTGAATTGCCCAAAGTCAGATGTTTGCTGAAATTGTGACCCCGGGGCTTAGGGATTTTTTCAAAAAAATATTTTCTGCCGCTTAAGTTTTTGAGGGCTGATTTCTTGTCCTGTGATAAAAAGCCTTCTGTTTTGAGTGCCAAACCTTTCAGGAGAGCATTTTCAGGCTTTTGGCACCATCTTTAAGTGAATTGCCAAAAGTCAGATTTTTGCTGAAATTGTGACCCCGGGGCTTAGGGGTTTTTTCAAAAAAATATTTTCTACCGGTTAAGTTTTTGAGGGCTGATTTCTTGTCCTTTGATAAAAAGCCTTCTGTTTCGCGTGCCAAACCTTTCAGGAGAGCATTTTCAAGCTTTTGCCACCATTTTTGAATGAATTGCCAAAAGTCAGATTTTTGCTGAAATTGTGACCCCGGGGCTTAGGGATATTTTCAACTAAATATTTTCTGCCGGTTAAGTTTTTGAGGGCTGATTTCTTGTCCTGTGATAAAAAGCCTTCTGTTTCAAGTGCCAAACCTTTCAGGAGAGCATATTCAGGCTTTTGGCACCATCTTTGAGTGAATTGCCAAAAGTCAGATTTTTGCTGAAATTGTGACCCCGGGGCTTAGGGGTTTTTTCAAAAAAATATTTTCTACCGGTTAAGTATTTGAGGGCTGATTTCTTGTCCTTTGATAAAAAGCCTTCTGTTTCGCGTGCCAAACCTTTCAGGAGAGCATTTTCAAGCTTTTGGCACCATTTTTGAGTGAATTGCCAAAAGTCAGATTTTTGCTGAAATTGTGACCCCGGGGCTTAGGGATTTTTTCAAAGAAATATTTTCTGCCGGTTAGTTTTTTGAGGGCTGATTTCTTGTCCTGTGATAAAAAGCCTTCTGTTTCGAGTGCCAAACCTTTCAGGAGAGCATTATCAGGCTTTTGGCACCATTTTTGAGTGAATTGCCAAAATTCAGATTTTTGCTGAAGTTGTGACCCCAGGGCTTAGGGATTTTTTCAAAAAAATATTTTCTGCCGGTTAAGTTTTTGAGGGCTGATTTCTTGTCCTGTGATAAAAAGCCTTCTGTTTCGAGTGCCAAACCTTTCAGGAGAGCATTTTCAGGCTTTTGGCACCATTTTTGAGTGAATTGCCAAAATTCAGATTTTTGCTGAAATTGTGACCCCGGGGCTTAGGGATTTTTTCAAAAAAATATTTTCTGCCGGTTAAGTTTTTGAGTGTTGATTTCTCGTCCTGTGATAAAAAGCCTTCTGTTTCAAGTGCCAAACCTTTCAGGAGAGCATTTGAAACCGGTTGGCACCATCTTTGAGTGAATCGCCAAAAGTCAGATGTTTGCTGAAATTGTGACCCCGGGGCTTAGGGATTTTTTCAAAAAAATATTTTCTGCCGGTTAAGTTTTTGAGGGCTGATTTCTTGTCCTGTGATAAAAAGCCTTCTGTTTCGAGTGCCAAACCTTTCAGGAGAGCATTTTCAGGCTTTTGGCACCATTTTTGAGTGAATTGCCCAAAGTCAGATGTTTGCTGAAATTGTGACCCCGGGGCTTAGGGATTTTTCAAAAAAATATTTTCTGCCGCTTAGGTTTTTGAGGGCTGATTTCTTGTCCTGTGATAAAAAGCCTTCTGTTTCGAGTGCCAAACCTTTCAGGAGAGCATTTGAAACCGGTTGGCACCATTTTTGAGTGAATTGCCCAAAGTCAGATGTTTGCTGAAATTGTGACCCCGGGGCTTAGGGATTTTTTCAAAAAAATATTTTCTGCCGCTTAAGTTTTTGAGGGCTGATTTCTTGTCCTGTGATAAAAAGCCTTCTGTTTCGAGTGCCAAACCTTTCAGGAGAGCATTTTCAGGCTTTTGGCACCATTTTTGAGTGAATTGCCCAAAGTCAGATGTTTGCTGAAATTGTGACCCCGGGGCTTAGGGATTTTTCAAAAAAATACTTTCTGCCGGTGAGGTTTTTGAGGGCTGATTTCTTGTCCTGTGATAAAAAGCCTTCTGTTTCAAGTGCCAAACCTTTCAGGAGAGCATTTTCAGGCTTTTGGCACCATCTTTGAGTGAATTGCCAAAAGTCAGATTTTTGCTGAAATTGTGACCCCGGGGCTTAGGGGTTTTTTCAAAAAAATATTTTCTACCGGTTAAGTTTTTGAGGGCTGATTTCTTGTCCTGTGATAAAAAGCCTTCTGTTTCGCGTGCCAAACCTTTCAGGAGAGCATTTTCAAGCTTTTGCCACCATTTTTGAATGAATTGCCAAAAGTCAGATTTTTGCTGAAATTGTGACCCCGGGGCTTAGGGATTTTTTCAAAAAAATATTTTCTGCCGCTTATGTTTTTGAGGGATGATTTCTTGTCCTGTGACAAAAAGCCTTCTGTTTCGAGTGCCAAACCTTTCAGGAGAGCATTTTCAGGCTTTTGGCACCATCTTTGAGTGAATTGCCAAAAGTCAGATTTTTGCTGAAATTGTGACCCCGGGGCTTAGGGGTTTTTTCAAAAAAATATTTTCTACCGGTTAAGTTTTTGAGGGCTGATTTCTTGTCCTTTGATAAAAAGCCTTCTGTTTCGCGTGCCAAACCTTTCAGGAGAGCATTTTCAAGCTTTTGCCACCATTTTTGAATGAATTGCCAAAAGTCAGATTTTTGCTGAAATTGTGACCTCGGGGCTTAGGGATTTTTTCAAAAAAATATTTTCTGCCGCTTAGGTTTTTGAGGGCTGATTTCTTGTCCTGTGATAAAAAGCCTTCTGTTTCGAGTGCCAAACCTTTCAGGAGAGCATTTTCAGGCTTTTGGCACCATCTTTGAGTGAATTGCCAAAAGTCAGATTTTTGCTGAAATTGTCACCCCGGGGCTTAGGGATTTTTTCAAAAAAATATTTTCTGCCGGTTATGTTTTTGAGGGCTGATTTCTTGTCCTGTGATAAGAAGCCTTCTGTTTCAAGTGCCAAACCTTTCAGGAGAGCATTTTCAGGCTTTTGGCACCATCTTTGAGTGAATTGCCAAAAGTCAGATTTTTGCTGAAATTGTGACCCCGGGGCTTAGGGGTTTTTTCAAAAAAATATTTTCTACCGGTTAAGTATTTGAGGGCTGATTTCTTGTCCTTTGATAAAAAGCCTTCTGTTTCGCGTGCCAAACCTTTCAGGAGAGCATTTTCAAGCTTTTGGCACCATTTTTGAGTGAATTGCCAAAAGTCAGATTTTTGCTGAAATTGTGACCCCGGGGCTTAGGGATTTTTTCAAAGAAATATTTTCTGCCGGTTAGTTTTTTGAGGGCTGATTTCTTGTCCTGTGATAAAAAGCCTTCTGTTTCGAGTGCCAAACCTTTCAGGAGAGCATTATCAGGCTTTTGGCACCATTTTTGAGTGAATTGCCAAAATTCAGATTTTTGCTGAAGTTGTGACCCCGGGGCTTAGGGATTTTTTCAAAAAAATATTTTCTGCCGGTTAAGTTTTTGAGGGCTGATTTCTTGTCCTGTGATAAAAAGCCTTCTGTTTCGAGTGCCAAACCTTTCAGGAGAGCATTTTCAGGCTTTTGGCACCATTTTTGAGTGAATTGCCAAAATTCAGATTTTTGCTGAAATTGTGACCCCGGGGCTTAGGGATTTTTTCAAAAAAATATTTTCTGCCGGTTAAGTTTTTGAGTGTTGATTTCTCGTCCTGTGATAAAAAGCCTTCTGTTTCAAGTGCCAAACCTTTCAGGAGAGCATTTGAAACCGGTTGGCACCATTTTTGAGTGAATCGCCAAAAGTCAGATGTTTGCTGAAATTGTGACCCCGGGGCTTAGGGATTTTTTCAAAAAAATATTTTCTGCCGGTTAAGTTTTTGAGGGCTGATTTCTTGTCCTGTGATAAAAAGCCTTCTGTTTCGAGTGCCAAACCTTTCAGGAGAGCATTTTCAGGCTTTTGGCACCATTTTTGAGTGAATTGCCCAAAGTCAGATGTTTGCTGAAATTGTGACCCCGGGGCTTAGGGATTTTTCAAAAAAATATTTTCTGCCGCTTAGGTTTTTGAGGGCTGATTTCTTGTCCTGTGATAAAAAGCCTTCTGTTTCGAGTGCCAAACCTTTCAGGAGAGCATTTGAAACCGGTTGGCACCATTTTTGAGTGAATTGCCCAAAGTCAGATGTTTGCTGAAATTGTGACCCCGGGGCTTAGGGATTTTTTCAAAAAAATATTTTCTGCCGCTTAAGTTTTTGAGGGCTGATTTCTTGTCCTGTGATAAAAAGCCTTCTGTTTCGAGTGCCAAACCTTTCAGGAGAGCATTTTCAGGCTTTTGGCACCATTTTTGAGTGAATTGCCCAAAGTCAGATTTTTGCTGAAATTGTGACCCCGGGGCTTAGGGGTTTTTTCAAAAAAATATTTTCTACCGGTTAAGTTTTTGAGGGCTGATTTCTTGTCCTGTGATAAAAAGCCTTCTGTTTCGCGTGCCAAACCTTTCAGGAGAGCATTTTCAAGCTTTTGCCACCATTTTTGAATGAATTGCCAAAAGTCAGATTTTTGCTGAAATTGTGACCCCGGGGCTTACGGATTTTTTCAAAAAAATATTTTCTGCCGCTTATGTTTTTGAGGGATGATTTCTTGTCCTGTGACAAAAAGCCTTCTGTTTCGAGTGCCAAACCTTTCAGGAGAGCATTTTCAGGCTTTTGGCACCATCTTTGAGTGAATTGCCAAAAGTCAGATTTTTGCTGAAATTGTGACCCCGGGGCTTAGGGGTTTTTTCAAAAAAATATTTTCTACCGGTTAAGTTTTTGAGGGCTGATTTCTTGTCCTTTGATAAAAAGCCTTCTGTTTCGCGTGCCAAACCTTTCAGGAGAGCATTTTCAAGCTTTTGCCACCATTTTTGAATGAATTGCCAAAAGTCAGATTTTTGCTGAAATTGTGACCTCGGGGCTTAGGGATTTTTTCAAAAAAATATTTTCTGCCGCTTAGGTTTTTGAGGGCTGATTTCTTGTCCTGTGATAAAAAGCCTTCTGTTTCGAGTGCCAAACCTTTCAGGAGAGCATTTTCAGGCTTTTGGCACCATCTTTGAGTGAATTGCCAAAAGTCAGATTTTTGCTGAAATTGTCACCCCGGGGCTTAGGGATTTTTTCAAAAAAATATTTTCTGCCGGTTATGTTTTTGAGGGCTGATTTCTTGTCCTGTGATAAGAAGCCTTCTGTTTCAAGTGCCAAACCTTTCAGGAGAGCATTTTCAGGCTTTTGGCACCATCTTTGAGTGAATTGCCAAAAGTCAGATTTTTGCTGAAATTGTGACCCCGGGGCTTAGGGGTTTTTTCAAAAAAATATTTTCTACCAGTTAAGTTTTTGAGGGCTGATTTCTTGTCCTTTGATAAAAAGCCTTCTGTTTCGCGTGCCAAACCTTTCAGGAGAGCATTTTCAAGCTTTTGCCACCATTTTTGAATGAATTGCCAAAAGTCAGATTTTTGCTGAAATTGTGACCTCGGGGCTTAGGGATTTTTTCAAAAAAATATTTTCTGCCGCTTAGGTTTTTGAGGGCTGATTTCTTGTCCTGTGATAGAAAGCCTTCTGTTTCGAGTGCCAAACCTTTCAGGAGAGCATTTTCAGGCTTTTGGCACCATCTTTGAGTGAATTGCCAAAAGTCAGATTTTTGCTGAAATTGTGACCCCGGGGTTTAGGGATTTTTTCAAAAAAATATTTTCTGCCGGTTAAGTTTTTGAGTGCTGATTTCTCGTCCTGGGATAAAAAGCCTTCTGTTTCAAGTGCCAAACCTTTCAGGAGAGCATTTGAAACCGGTTGGCACCATTTTTGAGTGAACTGCCAAAAGTCAGATGTTTGCTGAAATTGTGACCTCGGGGCTTAGGGATTTTTTCAAAAAAATATTTTCTGCCGCTTAGGTTTTTGAGGGCTGATTTCTTGTCCTGTGATAAAAAGCCTTCTGTTTCGAGTGCCAAACCTTTCAGGAGAGCATTTTCAGGCTTTTGGCACCATCTTTGAGTGAATTGCCAAAAGTCAGATTTTTGCTGAAATTGTGACCCCGGGGCTTAGGGATTTTTTCAAAAAAATATTTTCTGCCGGTTATGTTTTTGAGGGCTGATTTCTTGTCCTGTGATAAAAAGCCTTCTGTTTCAAGTGCCAAACCTTTCAGGAGAGCATTTTCAGGCTTTTGGCACCATCTTTGAGTGAATTGCCAAAAGTCAGATTTTTGCTGAAATTGTGACCCCGGGGCTTAGGGGTTTTTTCAAAAAAAGATTTTCTGCCGGTTAAGTTTTTGAGTGCTGATTTCTCGTCCTGTGATAAAAAGCCTTCTGTTTCAAGTGCCAAACCTTTCAGGAGAGCATTTGAAACCGGTTGGCACCATTTTTGAGTGAATCGCCAAAAGTCAGATGTTTGCTGAAATTGTGACCCCGGGGCTTAGGAATTTTTTCAAAAAAATATTTTCTGCCGGTTAAGTTTTTGAGGGCTGATTTCTTGTCCTGTGATAAAAAGCCTTCTGTTTCGAGTGCCAAACCTTTCAGGAGAGCATTTTCAGGCTTTTGGCACCATTTTTGAGTGAATTGCCCAAAGTCAGATGTTTGCTGAAATTGTGACCCCGGGGCTTAGGGATTTTTCAAAAAAATATTTTCTGCCGGTTAGGTTTTTGAGGGCTGATTTCTTGTCCTGTGATAAAAAGCCTTCTGTTTCGAGTGCCAAACCTTTCAGGAGAGCATTTGAAACCGGTTGGCACCATTTTTGAGTGAATTGCCCAAAGTCAGATGTTTGCTGAAATTGTGACCCCGGGGCTTAGGGATTTTTTCAAAAAAATATTTTCTGCCGCTTAAGTTTTTGAGGGCTGATTTCTTGTCCTGTGATAAAAAGCCTTCTGTTTCGAGTGCCAAACCTTTCAGGAGAGCATTTTCAGGCTTTTGGCACCATTTTTGAGTGAATTGCCCAAAGTCAGATGTTTGCTGAAATTGTGACCCCGGGGCTTAGGGATTTTTCAAAAAAATATTTTCTGCCGGTTAGGTTTTTGAGGGCTGATTTCTTGTCCTGTGATAAAAAGCCTTCTGTTTCGAGTGCCAAACCTTTCAGGAGAGCATTTGAAACCGTTTGGCACCATTTTTGAGTGAATTGCCCAAAGTCAGATGTTTGCTGAAATTGTGACCCCGGGGCTTAGGGATTTTTTCAAAAAAATATTTTCTGCCGCTTAAGTTTTTGAGGGCTGATTTCTTGTCCTGTGATAAAAAGCCTTCTGTTTCGAGTGCCAAACCTTTCAGGAGAGCATTTTCAGGCTTTTGGCACCATCTTTAAGTGAATTGCCAAAGGTCAGATTTTTGCTGAAATTGTGACCCCGGGGCTTAGGGGTTTTTTCAAAAAAATATTTTCTACCGGTTAAGTTTTTGAGGGCTGATTTCTTGTCCTTTGATAAAAAGCCTTCTGTTTCGCGTGCCAAACCTTTCAGGAGAGCATTTTCAAGCTTTTGCCACCATTTTTGAATGAATTGCCAAAAGTCAGATTTTTGCTGAAATTGTGACCTCGGGGCTTAGGGATTTTTTCAAAAAAATATTTTCTGCCGCTTAGGTTTTTGAGGGCTGATTTCTTGTCCTGTGATAAAAAGCCTTCTGTTTCGAGTGCCAAACCTTTCAGGAGAGCATTTTCAGGCTTTTGGCACCATCTTTGAGTGAATTGCCAAAAGTCAGATTTTTGCTGAAATTGTGACCCCGGGGCTTAGGGATTTTTTCAAAAAAATATTTTCTGCCGGTTATGTTTTTGAGGGCTGATTTCTTGTCCTGTGATAAAAAGCCTTCTGTTTCAAGTGCCAAACCTTTCAGGAGAGCATTTTCAGGCTTTTGGCACCATCTTTGAGTGAATTGCCAAAAGTCAGATTTTTGCTGAAATTGTGACCCCGGGGCTTAGGGGTTTTTTCAAAAAAATATTTTCTGCCGGTTAAGTTTTTGAGTGCTGATTTCTCGTCCTGTGATAAAAAGCCTTCTGTTTCAAGTGCCAAACCTTTCAGGAGAGCATTTGAAACCGGTTGGCACCATTTTTGAGTGAATCGCCAAAAGTCAGATGTTTGCTGAAATTGTGACCCCGGGGCTTAGGAATTTTTTCAAAAAAATATTTTCTGCCGGTTAAGTTTTTGAGGGCTGATTTCTTGTCCTGTGATAAAAAGCCTTCTGTTTCGAGTGCCAAACCTTTCAGGAGAGCATTTTCAGGCTTTTGGCACCATTTTTGAGTGAATTGCCCAAAGTCAGATGTTTGCTGAAATTGTGACCCCGGGGCTTAGGGATTTTTCAAAAAAATATTTTCTGCCGGTTAGGTTTTTGAGGGCTGATTTCTTGTCCTGTGATAAAAAGCCTTCTGTTTCGAGTGCCAAACCTTTCAGGAGAGCATTTGAAACCGGTTGGCACCATTTTTGAGTGAATTGCCCAAAGTCAGATGTTTGCTGAAATTGTGACCCCGGGGCTTAGGGATTTTTTCAAAAAAATATTTTCTGCCGCTTAAGTTTTTGAGGGCTGATTTCTTGTCCTGTGATAAAAAGCCTTCTGTTTCGAGTGCCAAACCTTTCAGGAGAGCATTTTCAGGCTTTTGGCACCATTTTTGAGTGAATTGCCCAAAGTCAGATGTTTGCTGAAATTGTGACCCCGGGGCTTAGGGATTTTTCAAAAAAATATTTTCTGCCGGTTAGGTTTTTGAGGGCTGATTTCTTGTCCTGTGATAAAAAGCCTTCTGTTTCGAGTGCCAAACCTTTCAGGAGAGCATTTGAAACCGTTTGGCACCATTTTTGAGTGAATTGCCCAAAGTCAGATGTTTGCTGAAATTGTGACCCCGGGGCTTAGGGATTTTTTCAAAAAAATATTTTCTGCCGCTTAAGTTTTTGAGGGCTGATTTCTTGTCCTGTGATAAAAAGCCTTCTGTTTCGAGTGCCAAACCTTTCAGGAGAGCATTTTCAGGCTTTTGGCACCATCTTTAAGTGAATTGCCAAAGGTCAGATTTTTGCTGAAATTGTGACCCCGGGGCTTAGGGGTTTTTTCAAAAAAATATTTTCTACCGGTTAAGTTTTTGAGGGCTGATTTCTTGTCCTTTGATAAAAAGCCTTCTGTTTCGCGTGCCAAACCTTTCAGGAGAGCATTTTCAAGCTTTTGCCACCATTTTTGAATGAATTGCCAAAAGTCAGATTTTTGCTGAAATTGTGACCCCGGGGCTTAGGGATATTTTCAACTAAATATTTTCTGCCGGTTAAGTTTTTGAGGGCTGATTTCTTGTCCTGTGATAAAAAGCCTTCTGTTTCAAGTGCCAAACCTTTCAGGAGAGCATTTTCAGGCTTTTGGCACCATCTTTGAGTGAATTGCCAAAAGTCAGATTTTTGCTGAAATTGTGACCCCGGGGCTTAGGGGTTTTTTCAAAAAAATATTTTCTACCGGTTAAGTTTTTGAGGGCTGATTTCTTGTCCTTTGATAAAAAGCCTTCTGTTTCGCGTGCCAAACCTTTCAGGAGAGCATTTTCAAGCTTTTGCCACCATTTTTGAGTGAATTGCCAAAAGTCAGATTTTTGCTGAAATTGTGCCCCCGGGGCTTAGGGATTTTTTCAAAAAAAAATTTCTGCCGGTTAAGTTTTTGAGGGCTGATTTCTTGTCCTGTGATTAAAAGCCTTCTGTTTCGCGTGTCAAACCTTTCAGGAGAGCATTTTCAAGCTTTTGGCACCATTTTTGAGTGAATTGCCAAAAGTCAGATTTTTGCTGAAATTGTGACCCCGGGGCTTAGGGATTTTTTCAAAGAAATATTTTCTGCCGGTTAGTTTTTTGAGGGCTGATTTCTTGTCCTGTGATAAAAAGCCTTCTGTTTCGAGTGCCAAACCTTTCCGGAGAGCATTATCAGGCTTTTGGCACCATTTTTGAGTGAATTGCCAAAATTCAGATTTTTGCTGAAGTTGTGACCCCGGGGCTTAGGGATTTTTTCAAAAAAATATTTTCTGCCGGTTAAGTTTTTGAGGGCTGATTTCTTGTCCTGTGATAAAAAGCCTTCTGTTTCGAGTGCCAAACCTTTCAGGAGAGCATTTGAAACCGGTTGGCACCATTTTTGAGTGAATTGCCCAAAGTCAGATGTTTGCTGAAATTGTGACCCCGGGGCTTAGGGATTTTTTCAAAAAAATATTTTCTGCCGCTTAAGTTTTTGAGGGCTGATTTCTTGTCCTGTGATAAAAAGCCTTCTGTTTCGAGTGCCAAACCTTTCAGGAGAGCATTTTCAGGCTTTTGGCACCATCTTTGAGTGAATTGCCAAAAGTCAGATTTTTGCTGAAATTGTGACCCCGGGGCTTAGGGGTTTTTTCAAAAAAATATTTTCTGCCGGTTAAGTTTTTGAGTGCTGATTTCTCGTCCTGTGATAAAAAGCCTTCTGTTTCAAGTGCCAAACCTTTCAGGAGAGCATTTGAAACCGGTTGGCACCATTTTTGAGTGAATCGCCAAAAGTCAGATGTTTGCTGAAATTGTGACCCCGGGGCTTAGGAATTTTTTCAAAAAAATATTTTCTGCCGGTTAAGTTTTTGAGGGCTGATTTCTTGTCCTGTGATAAAAAGCCTTCTGTTTCGAGTGCCAAACCTTTCAGGAGAGCATTTTCAGGCTTTTGGCACCATTTTTGAGTGAATTGCCCAAAGTCAGATGTTTGCTGAAATTGTGACCCCGGGGCTTAGGGATTTTTCAAAAAAATATTTTCTGCCGGTTAGGTTTTTCAGGGCTGATTTCTTGTCCTGTGATAAAAAGCCTTCTGTTTCGAGTGCCAAACCTTTCAGGAGAGCATTTGAAACCGGTTGGCACCATTTTTGAGTGAATTGCCCAAAGTCAGATGTTTGCTGAAATTGTGACCCCGGGGCTTAGGGATTTTTTCAAAAAAATATTTTCTGCCGCTTAAGTTTTTGAGGGCTGATTTCTTGTCCTGTGATAAAAAGCCTTCTGTTTCGAGTGCCAAACCTTTCAGGAGAGCATTTTCAGGCTTTTGGCACCATTTTTGAGTGAATTGCCCAAAGTCAGATGTTTGCTGAAATTGTGACCCCGGGGCTTAGGGATTTTTCAAAAAAATATTTTCTGCCGGTTAGGTTTTTGAGGGCTGATTTCTTGTCCTGTGATAAAAAGCCTTCTGTTTCGAGTGCCAAACCTTTCAGGAGAGCATTTGAAACCGGTTGGCACCATTTTTGAGTGAATTGCCCAAAGTCAGATGTTTGCTGAAATTGTGACCCCGGGGCTTAGGGATTTTTTCAAAAAAATATTTTCTGCCGCTTAAGTTTTTGAGGGCTGATTTCTTGTCCTGTGATAAAAAGCCTTCTGTTTCGAGTGCCAAACCTTTCAGGAGAGCATTTTCAGGCTTTTGGCACCATCTTTAAGTGAATTGCCAAAGGTCAGATTTTTGCTGAAATTGTGACCCCGGGGCTTAGGGGTTTTTTCAAAAAAATATTTTCTACCGGTTAAGTTTTTGAGGGCTGATTTCTTGTCCTTTGATAAAAAGCCTTCTGTTTCGCGTGCCAAACCTTTCAGGAGAGCATTTTCAAGCTTTTGCCACCATTTTTGAATGAATTGCCAAAAGTCAGATTTTTGCTGAAATTGTGACCCCGGGGCTTAGGGATATTTTCAACTAAATATTTTCTGCCGGTTAAGTTTTTGAGGGCTGATTTCTTGTCCTGTGATAAAAAGCCTTCTGTTTCAAGTGCCAAACCTTTCAGGAGAGCATATTCAGGCTTTTGGCACCATCTTTGAGTGAATTGCCAAAAGTCAGATTTTTGCTGAAATTGTGACCCCGGGGCTTAGGGGTTTTTTCAAAAAAATATTTTCTACCGGTTAAGTTTTTGAGGGCTGATTTCTTGTCCTTTGATAAAAAGCCTTCTGTTTCGCGTGCCAAACCTTTCAGGAGAGCATTTTCAAGCTTTTGCCACCATTTTTGAGTGAATTGCCAAAAGTCAGATTTTTGCTGAAATTGTGCCCCCGGGGCTTAGGGATTTTTTCAAAAAAAAATTTCTGCCGGTTAAGTTTTTGAGGGCTGATTTCTTGTCCTGTGATTAAAAGCCTTCTGTTTCGCGTGCCAAACCTTTCAGGAGAGCATTTTCAAGCTTTTGGCACCATTTTTGAGTGAATTGCCAAAAGTCAGATTTTTGCTGAAATTGTGACCCCGGGGCTTAGGGATTTTTTCAAAGAAATATTTTCTGCCGGTTAGTTTTTTGAGGGCTGATTTCTTGTCCTGTGATAAAAAGCCTTCTGTTTCGAGTGCCAAACCTTTCCGGAGAGCATTATCAGGCTTTTGGCACCATTTTTGAGTGAATTGCCAAAATTCAGATTTTTGCTGAAGTTGTGACCCCGGGGCTTAGGGATTTTTTCAAAAAAATATTTTCTGCCGGTTAAGTTTTTGAGGGCTGATTTCTTGTCCTGTGATAAAAAGCCTTCTGTTTCGAGTGCCAAACCTTTCAGGAGAGCATTTTCAGGCTTTTGGCACCATTTTTGAGTGAATTGCCCAAAGTCAGATGTTTGCTGAAATTGTGACCCCGGGGCTTAGGGATTTTTTCAAAAAAATATTTTCTGCCGCTTATGTTTTTGAGGGATGATTTCTTGTCCTGTGACAAAAAGCCTTCTGTTTCGAGTGCCAAACCTTTCAGGAGAGCATTTTCAGGCTTTTGGCACCATCTTTGAGTGAATTGCCAAAAGTCAGTTTTTTTGCTGAAATTGTGACCCCGGGGCTTAGGGGTTTTTTCAAAAAAATATTTTCTACCGGTTAAGTTTTTGAGGGCTGATTTCTTGTCCTTTGATAAAAAGCCTTCTGTTTCGCGTGCCAAACCTTTCAGGAGAGCATTTTCAAGCTTTTGCCACCATTTTTGAATGAATTGCCAAAAGTCAGATTTTTGCTGAAATTGTGACCTCGGGGCTTAGGGATTTTTTCAAAAAAATATTTTCTGCCGCTTAGGTTTTTGAGGGCTGATTTCTTGTCCTGTGATAGAAAGCCTTCTGTTTCGAGTGCCAAACCTTTCAGGAGAGCATTTTCAGGCTTTTGGCACCATCTTTGAGTGAATTGCCAAAAGTCAGATTTTTGCTGAAATTGTGACCCCGGGGTTTAGGGATTTTTTCAAAAAAATATTTTCTGCCGGTTAAGTTTTTGAGTGCTGATTTCTCGTCCTGGGATAAAAAGCCTTCTGTTTCAAGTGCCAAACCTTTCAGGAGAGCATTTGAAACCGGTTGGCACCATTTTTGAGTGAACTGCCAAAAGTCAGATGTTTGCTGAAATTGTGACCTCGGGGCTTAGGGATTTTTTCAAAAAAATATTTTCTGCCGCTTAGGTTTTTGAGGGCTGATTTCTTGTCCTGTGATAAAAAGCCTTCTGTTTCGACTGCCATACCTTTCAGGAGAGCATTTTCAGGCTTTTGGCACCATCTTTGAGTGAATTGCCAAAAGTCAGATTTTTGCTGAAATTGTGACCCCCGGGCTTAGGGGTTTTTTCAAAAAAATATTTTCTACCGGTTAAGTTTTTGAGGGCTGATTTCTTGTCCTTTGATAAAAAGCCTTCTGTTTCGCGTGCCAAACCTTTCAGGAGAGCATTTTCAAGCTTTTGCCACCATTTTTGAATGAATTGACAAAAGTCAGATTTTTGCTGAAATTGTGACCCCGGGGCTTAGGGATTTTTTCAAAAAAATATTTTCTGCCGGTTATGTTTTTGAGGGCTGATTTCTTGTCCTGTGATAAAAAGCCTTCTGTTTCAAGTGCCAAACCTTTCAGGAGAGCATTTTAAGGCTTTTGGCACCATCTTTGAGTGAATTGCCAAAAGTCAGATTTTTGCTGAAATTGTGACCCCGGGGCTTAGGGGTTTTTTCAAAAAAATATTTTCTGCCGGTTAAGTTTTTGAGTGCTGATTTCTCGTCCTGTGATAAAAAGCCTTCTGTTTCAAGTGCCAAACCTTTCAGGAGAGCATTTGAAAGCGGTTGGCACCATTTTTGAGTGAATCGCCAAAAGTCAGATGTTTGCTGAAATTGTGACCCCGGGGCTTAGGGATTTTTTCAAAAAAATATTTTCTGCCGGTTAAGTTTTTGAGGGCTGATTTCTTGTCCTGTGATAAAAAGCCTTCTGTTTCGAGTGCCAAACCTTTCAGGAGAGCATTTTCAGGCTTTTGGCACCATTTTTGAGTGAATTGCCCAAAGTCAGATGTTTGCTGAAATTGTGACCCCGGGGCTTAGGGATTTTTCAAAAAAATATTTTCTGCCGGTTAGGTTTTTGAGGGCTGATTTCTTGTCCTGTGATAAAAAGCCTTCTGTTTCGAGTGCCAAACCTTTCAGGAGAGCATTTGAAACCGGTTGGCACCATTTTTTAGTGAATTGCCAAAAGTCAGATGTTTGCTGAAATTGTGACCCCGGGGCTTAGGGATTTTTTCAAAAAAATATTTTCTGCCGCTTAAGTTTTTGAGGGCTGATTTCTTGTCCTGTGATAAAAAGCCTTCTGTTTCGAGTGCCAAACCTTTCAGGAGAGCATTTTCAGGCTTTTGGCACCATTTTTGAGTGAATTGCCCAAAGTCAGATGTTTGCTGAAATTGTGACCCCGGGGCTTAGGGATTTTTCAAAAAAATATTTTCTGCCGGTTAGGTTTTTGAGGGCTGATTTCTTGTCCTGTGATAAAAAGCCTTCTGTTTCGAGTGCCAAACCTTTCAGGAGAGCATTTGAAACCGGTTGGCACCATTTTTGAGTGAATTGCCCAAAGTCAGATGTTTGCTGAAATTGTGACCCCGGGGCTTAGGGATTTTTTCAAAAAAATATTTTCTGCCGCTTAAGTTTTTGAGGGCTGATTTCTTGTCCTGTGATAAAAAGCCTTCTGTTTCGAGTGCCAAACCTTTCAGGAGAGCATTTTCAAGCTTTTGCCACCATTTTTGAATGAATTGCCAAAAGTCAGATTTTTGCTGAAATTGTGACCTCGGGGCTTAGGGATTTTTTCAAAAAAATATTTTCTGCCGCTTAGGTTTTTGAGGGCTGATTTCTTGTCCTGTGATAGAAAGCCTTCTGTTTCGAGTGCCAAACCTTTCAGGAGAGCATTTTCAGGCTTTTGGCACCATCTTTGAGTGAATTGCCAAAAGTCAGATTTTTGCTGAAATTGTGACCCCGGGGTTTAGGGATTTTTTCAAAAAAATATTTTCTGCCGGTTAAGTTTTTGAGTGCTGATTTCTCGTCCTGGGATAAAAAGCCTTCTGTTTCAAGTGCCAAACCTTTCAGGAGAGCATTTGAAACCGGTTGGCACCATTTTTGAGTGAACTGCCAAAAGTCAGATGTTTGCTGAAATTGTGACCTCGGGGCTTAGGGATTTTTTCAAAAAAATATTTTCTGCCGCTTAGGTTTTTGAGGGCTGATTTCTTGTCCTGTGATAAAAAGCCTTCTGTTTCGAGTGCCATACCTTTCAGGAGAGCATTTTCAGGCTTTTGGCACCATCTTTGAGTGAATTGCCAAAAGTCAGATTTTTGCTGAAATTGTGACCCCCGGGTTTAGGGGTTTTTTCAAAAAAATATTTTCTACCGGTTAAGTTTTTGAGGGCTGATTTCTTGTCCTTTGATAAAAAGCCTTCTGTTTCGCGTGCCAAACCTTTCAGGAGAGCATTTTCAAGCTTTTGCCACCATTTTTGAATGAATTGCCAAAAGTCAGATTTTTGCTGAAATTGTGACCCCGGGGCTTAGGGATTTTTTCAAAAAAATATTTTCTGCCGGTTATGTTTTTGAGGGCTGATTTCTTGTCCTGTGATAAAAAGCCTTCTGTTTCAAGTGCCAAACCTTTCAGGAGAGCATTTTCAGGCTTTTGGCACCATCTTTGAGTGAATTGCCAAAAGTCAGATTTTTGCTGAAATTGTGACCCCGGGGCTTAGGGGTTTTTTCAAAAAAATATTTTCTGCCGGTTAAGTTTTTGAGTGCTGATTTCTCGTCCTGTGATAAAAAGCCTTCTGTTTCAAGTGCCAAACCTTTCAGGAGAGCATTTGAAACCGGTTGGCACCATTTTTGAGTGAATCGCCAAAAGTCAGATGTTTGCTGAAATTGTGACCCCGGGGCTTAGGGATTTTTTCAAAAAAATATTTTCTGCCGGTTAAGTTTTTGAGGGCTGATTTCTTGTCCTGTGATAAAAAGCCTTCTGTTTCGAGTGCCAAACCTTTCAGGAGAGCATTTTCAGGCTTTTGGCACCATTTTTGAGTGAATTGCCCAAAGTCAGATGTTTGCTGAAATTGTGACCCCGGGGCTTAGGGATTTTTCAAAAAAATATTTTCTGCCGGTTAGGTTTTTGAGGGCTGATTTCTTGTCCTGTGATAAAAAGCCTTCTGTTTCGAGTGCCAAACCTTTCAGGAGAGCATTTGAAACCGGTTGGCACCATTTTTTAGTGAATTGCCAAAAGTCAGATGTTTGCTGAAATTGTGACCCCGGGGCTTAGGGATTTTTTCAAAAAAATATTTTCTGCCGCTTAAGTTTTTGAGGGCTGATTTCTTGTCCTGTGATAAAAAGACTTCTGTTTCGAGTGCCAAACCTTTCAGGAGAGCATTTTCAGGCTTTTGGCACCATTTTTGAGTGAATTGCCCAAAGTCAGATGTTTGCTGAAATTGTGACCCCGGGGCTTAGGGATTTTTCAAAAAAATATTTTCTGCCGGTTAGGTTTTTGAGGGCTGATTTCTTGTCCTGTGATAAAAAGCCTTCTGTTTCGAGTGCCAAACCTTTCAGGAGAGCATTTGAAACCGGTTGGCACCATTTTTGAGTGAATTGCCCAAAGTCAGATGTTTGCTGAAATTGTGACCCCGGGGCTTAGGGATTTTTTCAAAAAAATATTTTCTGCCGCTTAAGTTTTTGAGGGCTGATTTCTTGTCCTGTGATAAAAAGCCTTCTGTTTCGAGTGCCAAACCTTTCAGGAGAGCATTTTCAGGCTTTTGGCACCATCTTTAAGTGAATTGCCAAAAGTCAGATTTTTGCTGAAATTGTGACCCCGGGGCTTAGGGGTTTTTTCAAAAAAATATTTTCTACCGGTTAAGTTTTTGAGGGCTGATTTCTTGTCCTTTGATAAAAAGCCTTCTGTTTCGCGTGCCAAACCTTTCAGGAGAGCATTTTCAAGCTTTTGCCACCATTTTTGAATGAATTGCCAAAAGTCAGATTTTTGCTGAAATTGTGACCCCAGGGCTTAGGGATATTTTCAACTAAATATTTTCTGCCGGTTAAGTTTTTGAGGGCTGATTTCTTGTCCTGTGATAAAAAGCCTTCTGTTTCAAGTGCCAAACCTTTCAGGAGAGCATATTCAGGCTTTTGGCACCATCTTTGAGTGAATTGCCAAAAGTCAGATTTTTGCTGAAATTGTGACCCCGGGGCTTAGGGGTTTTTTCAAAAAAATATTTTCTACCGGTTAAGTTTTTGAGGGCTGATTTCTTGTCCTTTGATAAAAAGCCTTCTGTTTCGCGTGCCAAACCTTTCAGGAGAGCATTTTCAAGCTTTTGCCACCATTTTTGAGTGAATTGCCAAAAGTCAGATTTTTGCTGAAATTGTGACCCCGGGGCTTAGGGATTTTTTCAAAAAATATTTTCTGCCGGTTAAGTTTTTGAGGGCTGATTTCTTGTCCTGTGATTAAAAGCCTTCTGTTTCGCGTGCCAAACCTTTCAGGAGAGCATTTTCAAGCTTTTGGCACCATTTTTGAGTGAATTGCCAAAAGTCAGATTTTTGCTGAAATTGTGACCCCGGGGCTTAGGGATTTTTTCAAAGAAATATTTTCTGCCGGTTAGTTTTTTGAGGGCTGATTTCTTGTCCTGTGATAAAAAGCCTTCTGTTTCGAGTGCCAAACCTTTCCGGAGAGCATTATCAGGCTTTTGGCACCATTTTTGAGTGAATTGCCAAAATTCAGATTTTTGCTGAAGTTGTGACCCCGGGGCTTAGGGATTTTTTCAAAAAAATATTTTCTGCCGGTTAAGTTTTTGAGGGCTGATTTCTTGTCCTGTGATAAAAAGCCTTCTGTTTCGAGTGCCAAACCTTTCAGGAGAGCATTTTCAGGCTTTTGGCACCATTTTTGAGTGAATTGCCAAAATTCAGATTTTTGCTGAAATTGTGACCCCGGGGCTTAGGGATTTTTTCAAAGAAATATTTTCTGCCGGTTAGTTTTTTGAGGGCTGATTTCTTGTCCTGTGATAAAAAGCCTTCTGTTTCGAGTGCCAAACCTTTCCGGAGAGCATTATCAGGCTTTTGGCACCATTTTTGAGTGAATTGCCAAAATTCAGATTTTTGCTGAAGTTGTGACCCCGGGGCTTAGGGATTTTTTCAAAAAAATATTTTCTGCCGGTTAAGTTTTTGAGGGCTGATTTCTTGTCCTGTGATAAAAAGCCTTCTGTTTCGAGTGCCAAACCTTTCAGGAGAGCATTTTCAGGCTTTTGGCACCATTTTTGAGTGAATTGCCAAAATTCAGATTTTTGCTGAAATTGTGACCCCGGGGCTTAGGGATTTTTTCAAAAAAATATTTTCTGCCGGTTAAGTTTTTGAGTGCTGATTTCTCGTCCTGTGATAAAAAGCCTTCTGTTTCAAGTGCCAAACCTTTCAGGAGAGCATTTGAAACCGGTTGGCACCATTTTTGAGTGAATCGCCAAAAGTCAGATGTTTGCTGAAATTGTGACCCCGGGGCTTAGGGATTTTTTCAAAAAAATATTTTCTGCCGGTTAAGTTTTTGAGGGCTGATTTCTTGTCCTGTGATAAAAAGCCTTCTGTTTCGAGTGCCAAACCTTTCAGGAGAGCATTTTCAGGCTTTTGGCACCATTTTTGAGTGAATTGCCAAAAGTCAGATTTTTGCTGAAATTGTGACCCCGGGGCTTAGGGATTTTTTCAAAGAAATATTTTCTGCCGGTTAGTTTTTTGAGGGCTGATTTCTTGTCCTGTGATAAAAAGCCTTCTGTTTCGAGTGCCAAACCTTTCCGGAGAGCATTATCAGGCTTTTGGCACCATTTTTGAGTGAATTGCCAAAATTCAGATTTTTGCTGAAGTTGTGACCCCGGGGCTTAGGGATTTTTTCAAAAAAATATTTTCTGCCGGTTAAGTTTTTGAGGGCTGATTTCTTGTCCTGTGATAAAAAGCCTTCTGTTTCGAGTGCCAAACCTTTCAGGAGAGCATTTTCAGGCTTTTGGCACCATTTTTGAGTGAATTGCCAAAATTCAGATTTTTGCTGAAATTGTGACCCCGGGGCTTAGGGATTTTTTCAAAGAAATATTTTCTGCCGGTTAGTTTTTTGAGGGCTGATTTCTTGTCCTGTGATAAAAAGCCTTCTGTTTCGAGTGCCAAACCTTTCCGGAGAGCATTATCAGGCTTTTGGCACCATTTTTGAGTGAATTGCCAAAATTCAGATTTTTGCTGAAGTTGTGACCCCGGGGCTTAGGGATTTTTTCAAAAAAATATTTTCTGCCGGTTAAGTTTTTGAGGGCTGATTTCTTGTCCTGTGATAAAAAGCCTTCTGTTTCGAGTGCCAAACCTTTCAGGAGAGCATTTTCAGGCTTTTGGCACCATTTTTGAGTGAATTGCCAAAATTCAGATTTTTGCTGAAATTGTGACCCCGGGGCTTAGGGATTTTTTCAAAAAAATATTTTCTGCCGGTTAAGTTTTTGAGTGCTGATTTCTCGTCCTGTGATAAAAAGCCTTCTGTTTCAAGTGCCAAACCTTTCAGGAGAGCATTTGAAACCGGTTGGCACCATTTTTGAGTGAATCGCCAAAAGTCAGATGTTTGCTGAAATTGTGACCCCGGGGCTTAGGGATTTTTTCAAAAAAATATTTTCTGCCGGTTAAGTTTTTGAGGGCTGATTTCTTGTCCTGTGATAAAAAGCCTTCTGTTTCGAGTGCCAAACCTTTCAGGAGAGCATTTTCAGGCTTTTGGCACCATTTTTGAGTGAATTGCCCAAAGTCAGATGTTTGCTGAAATTGTGACCCCGGGGCTTAGGGATTTTTCAAAAAAATATTTTCTGCCGCTTAGGTTTTTGAGGGCTGATTTCTTGTCCTGTGATAAAAAGCCTTCTGTTTCGAGTGCCAAACCTTTCAGGAGAGCATTTGAAACCGGTTGGCACCATTTTTGAGTGAATTGCCCAAAGTCAGATGTTTGCTGAAATTGTGACCCCGGGGCTTAGGGATTTTTTCAAAAAAAGATTTTCTGCCGCTTAAGTTTTTGAGGGCTGATTTCTTGTCCTGTGATAAAAAGCCTTCTGTTTCGAGTGCCAAACCTTTCAGGAGAGCATTTTCAGGCTTTTGGCACCATTTTTGAGTGAATTGCCCAAAGTCAGATGTTTGCTGAAATTGTGACCCCGGGGCTTAGGGATTTTTCAAAAAAATACTTTCTGCCGGTGAGGTTTTTGAGGGCTGATTTCTTGTCCTGTGATAAAAAGCCTTCTGTTTCAAGTGCCAAACCTTTCAGGAGAGCATTTTCAGGCTTTTGGCACCATCTTTGAGTGAATTGCCAAAAGTCAGATTTTTGCTGAAATTGTGACCCCGGGGCTTAGGGGTTTTTTCAAAAAAATATTTTCTACCGGTTAAGTTTTTGAGGGCTGATTTCTTGTCCTGTGATAAAAAGCCTTCTGTTTCGCGTGCCAAACCTTTCAGGAGAGCATTTTCAAGCTTTTGCCACCATTTTTGAATGAATTGCCAAAAGTCAGATTTTTGCTGAAATTGTGACCCCGGGGCTTAGGGATTTTTTCAAAAAAATATTTTCTGCCGCTTATGTTTTTGAGGGATGATTTCTTGTCCTGTGACAAAAAGCCTTCTGTTTCGAGTGCCAAACCTTTCAGGAGAGCATTTTCAGGCTTTTGGCACCATTTTTGAGTGAATTGCCCAAAGTCAGATGTTTGCTGAAATTGTGACCCCGGGGCTTAGGGATTTTTCAAAAAAATATTTTCTGCCGCTTAGGTTTTTGAGGGCTGATTTCTTGTCCTGTGATAAAAAGCCTTCTGTTTCGAGTGCCAAACCTTTCAGGAGAGCATTTGAAACCGGTTGGCACCATTTTTGAGTGAATTGCCCAAAGTCAGATGTTTGCTGAAATTGTGACCCCGGGGCTTAGGGATTTTTTCAAAAAAATATTTTCTGCCGCTTAAGTTTTTGAGGGCTGATTTCTTGTCCTGTGATAAAAAGCCTTCTGTTTCGAGTGCCAAACCTTTCAGGAGAGCATTTTCAGGCTTTTGGCACCATTTTTGAGTGAATTGCCCAAAGTCAGATGTTTGCTGAAATTGTGACCCCGGGGCTTAGGGATTTTTCAAAAAAATACTTTCTGCCGGTGAGGTTTTTGAGGGCTGATTTCTTGTCCTGTGATAAAAAGCCTTCTGTTTCAAGTGCCAAACCTTTCAGGAGAGCATTTTCAGGCTTTTGGCACCATCTTTGAGTGAATTGCCAAAAGTCAGATTTTTGCTGAAATTGTGACCCCGGGGCTTAGGGGTTTTTTCAAAAAAATATTTTCTACCGGTTAAGTTTTTGAGGGCTGATTTCTTGTCCTGTGATAAAAAGCCTTCTGTTTCGCGTGCCAAACCTTTCAGGAGAGCATTTTCAAGCTTTTGCCACCATTTTTGAATGAATTGCCAAAAGTCAGATTTTTGCTGAAATTGTGACCCCGGGGCTTAGGGATTTTTTCAAAAAAATATTTTCTGCCGCTTATGTTTTTGAGGGATGATTTCTTGTCCTGTGACAAAAAGCCTTCTGTTTCGAGTGCCAAACCTTTCAGGAGAGCATTTTCAGGCTTTTGGCACCATCTTTGAGTGAATTGCCAAAAGTCAGATTTTTGCTGAAATTGTGACCCCGGGGCTTAGGGGTTTTTTCAAAAAAATATTTTCTACCGGTTAAGTTTTTGAGGGCTGATTTCTTGTCCTTTGATAAAAAGCCTTCTGTTTCGCGTGCCAAACCTTTCAGGAGAGCATTTTCAAGCTTTTGCCACCATTTTTGAATGAATTGCCAAAAGTCAGATTTTTGCTGAAATTGTGACCTCGGGGCTTAGGGATTTTTTCAAAAAAATATTTTCTGCCGCTTAGGTTTTTGAGGGCTGATTTCTTGTCCTGTGATAAAAAGCCTTCTGTTTCGAGTGCCAAACCTTTCAGGAGAGCATTTTCAGGCTTTTGGCACCATCTTTGAGTGAATTGCCAAAAGTCAGATTTTTGCTGAAATTGTGACCCCGGGGCTTAGGGAGTTTTTCAAAAAAATATTTTCTGCCGGTTATGTTTTTGAGGGCTGATTTCTTGTCCTGTGATAAGAAGCCTTCTGTTTCAAGTGCCAAACCTTTCAGGAGAGCATTTTCAGGCTTTTGGCACCATCTTTGAGTGAATTGCCAAAAGTCAGATTTTTGCTGAAATTGTGACCCCGGGGCTTAGGGGTTTTTTCAAAAAAATATTTTCTACCGGTTAAGTTTTTGAGGGCTGATTTCTTGTCCTTTGATAAAAAGCCTTCTGTTTCGCGTGCCAAACCTTTCAGGAGAGCATTTTCAAGCTTTTGCCACCATTTTTGAATGAATTGCCAAAAGTCAGATTTTTGCTGAAATTGTGACCTCGGGGCTTAGGGATTTTTTCAAAAAAATATTTTCTGCCGCTTAGGTTTTTGAGGGCTGATTTCTTGTCCTGTGATAGAAAGCCTTCTGTTTCGAGTGCCAAACCTTTCAGGAGAGCATTTTCAGGCTTTTGGCACCATCTTTGAGTGAATTGCCAAAAGTCAGATTTTTGCTGAAATTGTGACCCCGGGGCTTAGGGATTTTTTCAAAAAAATATTTTCTGCCGGTTAAGTTTTTGAGTGCTGATTTCTCGTCCTGGGATAAAAAGCCTTCTGTTTCAAGTGCCAAACCTTTCAGGAGAGCATTTGAAACCGGTTGGCACCATTTTTGAGTGAACTGCCAAAAGTCAGATGTTTGCTGAAATTGTGACCTCGGGGCTTAGGGATTTTTTCAAAAAAATATTTTCTGCCGCTTAGGTTTTTGAGGGCTGATTTCTTGTCCTGTGATAAAAAGCCTTCTGTTTCGAGTGCCAAACGTTTCAGGAGAGCATTTTCAGGCTTTTGGCACCATCTTTGATTGAATTGCCAAAAGTCAGATTTTTGCTGAAATTGTGACCCCGGGGTTTAGGAATTTTTTCAAAAAAATATTTTCTGCCGGTTAAGTTTTTGAGTGCTAATTTCTCGTCCTGGGATAAAAAGCCTTCTGTTTCAAGTGCCAAACCTTTCAGGAGAGCATTTGAAACCGGTTGGCACCATTTTTGAGTGAATTGCCAAAAGTCAGATGTTCGCTGAAATTGTGACCCCGGGGCTTAGGGATTTTTTCAAAAAAATATTTTCTGCCGGTTATGTTTTTGAGGGCTGATTTCTTGTCCTGTGATAAAAAGCCTTCTGTTTCGAGTGCCAAACCTTTCAGGAGAGCATTTTCAGGCTTTTGGCACCATCTTTGATTGAATTGCCAAAAGTCAGATTTTTGCTGAAATTGTGACCCCGGGGTTTAGGGATTTTTTCAAAAAAATATTTTCTGCCGGTTAAGTTTTTGAGTGCTGATTTCTCGTCCTGGGATAAAAAGCCTTCTGTTTCAAGTGCCAAACCTTTCAGGAGAGCATTTGAAACCGGTTGGCACCATTTTTGAGTGAATTGCCAAAAGTCAGATGTTTGCTGAAATTGTGACCCCGGGGCTTAGGGATTTTTTCAAAAAAATATTTTCTGCCGGTTAAGTTTTTGAGGGCTGATTTCTCGTCCTGTGATAAAAAGCCTTCTGTTTCAAGTGCCAAACCTTTCAGGAGAGCATTTGAAACCGGATGGCACCATTTTTGAGTGAATTGCCAAAAGTCAGATTTTTGCTGAAATTGTGACCCCGGGGCTTAGGGATTTTTTCAAAAAAATATTTTCTGCCGGTTAAGTTTTTGAGGGCTGATTTCTTGTCCTGTGATAAAAAGCCTTCTGTTTCAAGTGCCATACCTTTCAGGAGAGTATTTTCAGGCTTTTGGCACCATCTTTGAGTGAATTGCCAAAAGTCAGATTTTTGCTAAAATTGTGACCCCGGGGCTTAGGGTTTTTTTCAAAAAAATATTTTCTGCCGGTTATGTTTTTGAGGGCTGATTTCTTGTCCTGTGATAAGAAGCCTTCTGTTTCGAGTGCCAAACCCCGGCGCTCAGGGATTTTTTCAAAAAAATATTTTCTGCCGGTTAGGTTTTTGAGGGCTGATTTCTTGTCCTGTGATAAAAAGCCTTCTGTTTCGAGTGCCAAACCATTGAGGAGAGCATTTTCAGGCTTTTGGCACCATTTTTGGAGTGAATTGCCAAAAGTCAGATTTTTGCTAAAATTGTGACCCCGGGGCTTAGGGATTTTTTCAAAAAAATATTTTCTGCCGGTTAAGTTTTTGAGTGCTGATTTCTCGTCCTGGGATAAAAAGCCTTCTGTTTCAAGTGCCAAACCTTTCAGGAGAGCATTTGAAACCGGTTGGCACCATTTTTGAGTGAATTGCCAAAAGTCAGATGTTTGCTGAAATTGTGACCCCGGGGCTTAGGGATTTTTTCAAAAAAATATTTTCTGCCGGTTAAGTTTTTGAGGGCTGATTTCTCGTCCTGTGATAAAAAGCCTTCTGTTTCAAGTGCCAAACCTTTCAGGAGAGCATTTGAAACCGGATGGCACCATTTTTGAGTGAATTGCCAAAAGTCAGATTTTTGCTGAAATTGTGACCCCGGGGCTTAGGGATTTTTTCAAAAAAATATTTTCTGCCGGTTAAGTTTTTGAGGGCTGATTTCTTGTCCTGTGATAAAAAGCCTTCTGTTTCAAGTGCCATACCTTTCAGGAGAGTATTTTCAGGCTTTTGGCACCATCTTTGAGTGAATTGCCAAAAGTCAGATTTTTGCTAAAATTGTGACCCCGGGGCTTAGGGTTTTTTTCAAAAAAATATTTTCTGCCGGTTATGTTTTTGAGGGCTGATTTCTTGTCCTGTGATAAGAAGCCTTCTGTTTCGAGTGCCAAACCCCGGCGCTCAGGGATTTTTTCAAAAAAATATTTTCTGCCGGTTAGGTTTTTGAGGGCTGATTTCTTGTCCTGTGATAAAAAGCCTTCTGTTTCGAGTGCCAAACCATTGAGGAGAGCATTTTCAGGCTTTTGGCACCATTTTTGGAGTGAATTGCCAAAAGTCAGATTTTTGCTAAAATTGTGACCCCGGGGCTTAGGGATTTTTTCAAAAAAATATTTTCTACCGGTTAAGTTTTTGAGGGCTGATTTCTTGTCCTGTGATAAAAAGCCTTCTGTTTCGCGTGCCAAACCTTTCATGAGAGCATTTTCAAGCTTTTGCCACCATTTTTGAGTGAATTGCCAAAAGTCAGATTTTTGCTGAAATTGTGACCCCGGGGCTTAGGGATTTTTTCAAAAAAATATTTTCTGCCGCTTAGGTTTTTGAGGGCTGATTTCTTGTCCTGTGATAAAAAGCCTTCTGTTTCGAGTGCCAAACCTTTCAGGAGAGCATTTTCAGGCTTTTGGCACCATTTTTGAGTGAATTGCCCAAAGTCAGATGTTTGCTGAAATTGTGACCCCGGGGCTTAGGGATTTTTCAAAAAAATATTTTCTGCCGGTTAGGTTTTTGAGGGCTGATTTCTTGTCCTGTGATAAAAAGCCTTCTGTTTCGAGAGCCAAACCTTTCAGGAGAGCATTTGAAACCGGTTGGCACCATTTTTGAGTGAATTGCCCAAAGTCAGATGTTTGCTGAAATTGTGACCCCGTGGCTTAGGGATTTTTTCAAAAAAATATTTTCTGCCGCTTAAGTTTTTGAGGGCTGATTTCTTGTCCTTTGATAAAAAGCCTTCTGTTTCGCGTGCCAAACCTTTCAGGAGAGCATTTTCAAGCTTTTGCCACCATTTTTGAATGAATTGCCAAAAGTCAGATTTTTGCTGAAATTGTGACCCCGGGGCTTAGGGATATTTTCAACTAAATATTTTCTGCCGGTTAAGTTTTTGAGGGCTGATTTCTTGTCCTGTGATAAAAAGCCTTCTGTTTCAAGTGCCAAACCTTTCAGGAGAGCATATTCAGGCTTTTGGCACCATCTTTGAGTGAATTGCCAAAAGTCAGATTTTTGCTGAAATTGTGACCCCGGGGCTTAGGGGTTTTTTCAAAAAAATATTTTCTACCGGTTAAGTTTTTGAGGGCTGATTTCTTGTCCTTTGATAAAAAGCCTTCTGTTTCGCGTGCCAAACCTTTCAGGAGAGCATTTTCAAGCTTTTGCCACCATTTTTGAGTGAATTGCCAAAAGTCAGATTTTTGCTGAAATTGTGACCCCGGGGCTTAGGGATTTTTTCAAAAAAATATTTTCTGCCGGTTAAGTTTTTGAGGGCTGATTTCTTGTCCTGTGATTAAAAGCCTTCTGTTTCGCGTGCCAAACCTTTCAGGAGAGCATTTTCAAGCTTTTGGCACCATTTTTGAGTGAATTGCCAAAAGTCAGATTTTTGCTGAAATTGTGACCCCGGGGCTTAGGAATTTTTTCAAAAAAAAATTTCTACCGGTTAAGTTTTTGAGGGCTGATTTCTTGTCCTTTGATAAAAAGCCTTCTGTTTCGCGTGCCAAACCTTTCAGGAGAGCATTTTCAAGCTTTTGGCACCATTTTTGAGTGAATTGCCAAAAGTCAGATTTTTGCTGAAATTGTGACCCCGGGGCTTAGGGATTTTTTCAAAGAAATATTTTCTGCCGGTTAGTTTTTTGAGGGCTGATTTCTTGTCCTGTGATAAAAAGCCTTCTGTTTCGAGTGCCAAACCTTTCAGGAGAGCATTTTCAGGCTTTTGGCACCATCTTTGAGTGAATTGCCAAAAGTCAGATTTTTGCTGAAATTGTGACCCCGGGGCTTAGGGATTTTTTCAAAAAAATATTTTCTGCCGGTTAAGTTTTTGAGGGCTGATTTCTTGTCCTGTGATAAAAAGCCTTCTGTTTCGAGTGCCAAACCTTTCAGGAGAGCATTTTCAGGCTTTTGGCACCATTTTTGAGTGAATTGCCAAAATTCAGATTTTTGCTGAAATTGTGACCCCGGGGCTTAGGGATTTTTTCAAAAAAATATTTTCTGCCGGTTAAGTTTTTGAGTGCTGATTTCTCGTCCTGTGATAAAAAGCCTTCTGTTTCAAGTGCCAAACCTTTCAGGAGAGCATTTGAAACCGGTTGGCACCATTTTTGAGTGAATCGCCAAAAGTCAGATGTTTCCTGAAATTGTGACCCCGGGGCTTAGGGATTTTTTCAAAAAAATATTTTCTGCCGGTTAAGTTTTTGAGGGCTGATTTCTTGTCCTGTGATAAAAGGCCTTCTGTTTCAAGTGCCAAACCTTTCAGGAGAGCATATTCAGGCTTTTGGCACCATCTTTGAGTGAATTGCCAAAAGTCAGATTTTTGCTGAAATTGTGACCCCGGGGCTTAGGGGTTTTTTCAAAAAAATATTTTCTACCGGTTAAGTTTTTGAGGGCTGATTTCTTGTCCTTTGATAAAAAGCCTTCTGTTTCGCGTGCCAAACCTTTCAGGAGAGCATTTTCAAGCTTTTGGCACCATTTTTGAGTGAATTGCCAAAAGTCAGATTTTTGCTGAAATTGTGACCCCGGGGCTTAGGGATTTTTTCAAAGAAATATTTTCTGCCGGTTAGTTTTTTGAGGGCTGATTTCTTGTCCTGTGATAAAAAGCCTTCTGTTTCGAGTGCCAAACCTTTCCGGAGAGCATTATCAGGCTTTTGGCACCATTTTTGAGTGAATTGCCAAAATTCAGATTTTTGCTGAAGTTGTGACCCCGGGGCTTAGGAATTTTTTCAAAAAAAATTTTCTACCGGTTAAGTTTTTGAGGGCTGATTTCTTGTCCTTTGATAAAAAGCCTTCTGTTTCGCGTGCCAAACCTTTCAGGAGAGCATTTTCAAGCTTTTGGCACCATTTTTGCGTGAATTGCCAAAAGTCAGATTTTTGCTGAAATTGTGACCCCGGGGCTTAGGGATTTTTTCAAAGAAATATTTTCTGCCGGTTAGTTTTTTGAGGGCTGATTCCTTGTCCTGTGATAAAAAGCCTTCTGTTTCGAGTGCCAAACCTTTCAGGAGAGCATTTTCAGGCTTTTGGCACCATTTTTGAGTGAATTGCCAAAAGTCAGATTTTTGCTGAAATTGTGACCCCGGGGCTTAGGGATTTTTTCAAAAAAATATTTTCTGCCGGTTAAGTTTTTGAGTGCTGATTTCTCGTCCTGTGATAAAAAGCCTTCTGTTTCAAGTGCCAAACCTTTCAGGAGAGCTTTTGAAACCGGTTGGCACCATTTTTGAGTGAATCGCCAAAAGTCAGATGTTTCCTGAAATTGTGACCCCGGGGCTTAGGGATTTTTTCAAAAAAATATTTTCTGCCGGTTAAGTTTTTGAGGGCTGATTTCTTGTCCTGTGATAAAAAGCCTTCTGTTTCGAGTGCCAAACCTTTCAGGAGAGCATTTTCAGGCTTTTGGCACCATTTTTGAGTGAATTGCCAAAATTCAGATTTTTGCTGAAATTGTGACCCCGGGACTTAGGGATTTTTTCAAAAAAATATTTTCTACCGGTTAAGTTTTTGAGGGCTGATTTCTTGTCCTTTGATAAAAAGCCTTCTGTTTCGCGTGCCAAACCTTTCAGGAGAGCATTTTCAAGCTTTTGCCACCATTTTTGAATGAATGGCCAAAAGTCAGATTTTTGCTGAAATTGTGACCTCGGGGCTTAGGGATTTTTTCAAAAAAATATTTTCTGCCGCTTAGGTTTTTGAGGGCTGATTTCTTGTCCTGTGATAAAAAGCCTTCTGTATCGAGTGCCAAACCTTTCAGGAGAGCATTTTCAGGCTTTTGGCACCATCTTTGAGTGAATTGCCAAAAGTCAGATTTTTGCTGAAATTGTGACCCCGGGGCTTAGGGATTTTTTCAAAAAAATATTTTCTGCCGGTTAAGTTTTTGAGTGCTGATTTCTCGTCCTGTGATAAAAAGCCTTCTGTTTCAAGTGCCAAACCTTTCAGGAGAGCATTTGAAACCGGTTGGCACCATTTTTGAGTGAATTGCCAAAAGTCAGATGTTTGCTGAAATTGTGACCCCGGGGCTTAGGGATTTTTTCAAAAAAATATTTTCTGCCGGTTAAGTTTTTGAGTGCTGATTTCTCGTCCTGTGATAAAAAGCCTTCTGTTTCAAGTGCCAAACCTTTCAGGAGAGCATTTGAAACCGGTTGGCACCATTTTTGAGTGAATCGCCAAAAGTCAGATGTTTCCTGAAATTGTGACCCCGGGGCTTAGGGATTTTTTCAAAAAAATATTTTCTGCCGGTTAAGTTTTTGAGGGCTGATTTCTTGTCCTGTGATAAAAAGCCTTCTGTTTCGAGTGCCAAACCTTTCAGGAGAGCATTTTCAGGCTTTTGGCACCATTTTTGAGTGAATTGCCAAAATTCAGATTTTTGCTGAAATTGTGACCCCGGGACTTAGGGATTTTTTCAAAAAAATATTTTCTACCGGTTAAGTTTTTGAGGGCTGATTTCTTGTCCTTTGATAAAAAGCCTTCTGTTTCGCGTGCCAAACCTTTCAGGAGAGCATTTTCAAGCTTTTGCCACCATTTTTGAATGAATGGCCAAAAGTCAGATTTTTGCTGAAATTGTGACCTCGGGGCTTAGGGATTTTTTCAAAAAAATATTTTCTGCCGCTTAGGTTTTTGAGGGCTGATTTCTTGTCCTGTGATAAAAAGCCTTCTGTATCGAGTGCCAAACCTTTCAGGAGAGCATTTTCAGGCTTTTGGCACCATCTTTGAGTGAATTGCCAAAAGTCAGATTTTTGCTGAAATTGTGACCCCGGGGCTTAGGGATTTTTTCAAAAAAATATTTTCTGCCGGTTAAGTTTTTGAGTGCTGATTTCTCGTCCTGTGATAAAAAGCCTTCTGTTTCAAGTGCCAAACCTTTCAGGAGAGCATTTGAAACCGGTTGGCACCATTTTTGAGTGAATTGCCAAAAGTCAGATGTTTGCTGAAATTGTGACCCCGGGGCTTAGGGATTTTTTCAAAAAAATATTTTCTGCCGGTTATGTTTTTGAGGGCTGATTTCTTGTCCTGTGATAAAAAGCCTTCTGTTTCAAGTGCCAAACCTTTCAGGAGAGCATTTTCAGGCTTTTGGCACCATTTTTGAGTGAATTGCCAAAAGTCAGATTTTTGCTGAAATTGTGACCCCGGGGCTTAGGGGTTTTTTCAAAAAAATATTTTCTGCCGGTTAAGTTTTTGAGGGCTGATTTCTTGTCCTGTGATAAAAAGCCTTCTGTTTCAAGTGCCATACCTTTCAGGAGAGTATTTTCAGGCTTTTGGCACCATCTTTGAGTGATTTGCCAAAAGTCAGATTTTTGCTAAAATTGTGACCCCGGGGCTTAGGGTTTTTTTCAAAAAAATATTTTCTGCCGGTTATGTTTTTGAAGGCTGATTTCTTGTCCTGTGATAAGAAGCCTTCTGTTTCGAGTGCCAAACCATTGAGGAGAGCATTTTCAGGCTTTTGGCACCATTTTTGGAGTGAATTGCCAAAAGTCAGATTTTTGCTAAAATTGTGACCCCGGGGCTTAGGGATTTTTTCAAAAAAATATTTTCTGCCGCTTAGGTTTTTGAGGGCTGATTTCTTGTCCTGTGATAAAAAGCCTTCTGTTTCGAGTGCCAAACCTTTCAGGAGAGCATTTTCAGGCTTTTGGCACCATTTTTGAGTGAATTGCCCAAAGTCAGATGTTTGCTGAAATTGTGACCCCGGGGCTTAGGGATTTTTCAAAAAAATATTTTCTGCCGGTTAGGTTTTTGAGGGCTGATTTCTTGTCCTGTGATAAAAAGCCTTCTGTTTCGAGAGCCAAACCTTTCAGGAGAGCATTTGAAACCGGTTGGCACCATTTTTGAGTGAATTGCCCAAAGTCAGATGTTTGCTGAAATTGTGACCCCGTGGCTTAGGGATTTTTTCAAAAAAATATTTTCTGCCGCTTAAGTTTTTGAGGGCTGATTTCTTGTCCTTTGATAAAAAGCCTTCTGTTTCGCGTGCCAAACCTTTCAGGAGAGCATTTTCAGGCTTTTGCCACCATTTTTGAATGAATTGCCAAAAGTCAGATTTTTGCTGAAATTGTGACCCCGGGGCTTAGGGATATTTTCAACTAAATATTTTCTGCCGGTTAAGTTTTTGAGGGCTGATTTCTTGTCCTGTGATAAAAAGCCTTCTGTTTCAAGTGCCAAACCTTTCAGGAGAGCATTTTCAAGCTTTTGGCACCATTTTTGAGTGAATTGCCAAAAGTCAGATTTTTGCTGAAATTGTGACCCCGGGGCTTAGGGATTTTTTCAAAGAAATATTTTCTGCCGGTTAGTTTTTTGAGGGCTGATTTCTTGTCCTGTGATAAAAAGCCTTCTGTTTCGAGTGCCAAACCTTTCCGGAGAGCATTATCAGGCTTTTGGCACCATTTTTGAGTGAATTGCCAAAATTCAGATTTTTGCTGAAGTTGTGACCCCGGGGCTTAGGAATTTTTTCAAAAAAATTTTTCGACCGGTTAAGTTTTTGAGGGCTGATTTCTTGTCCTTTGATAAAAAGCCTTCTGTTTCGCGTGCCAAACCTTTCAGGAGAGCATTTTCAAGCTTTTGGCACCATTTTTGAGTGAATTGCCAAAAGTCAGATTTTTGCTGAAATTGTGACCCCGGGGCTTAGGGATTTTTTCAAAGAAATATTTTCTGCCGGTTAGTTTTTTGAGGGCTGATTTCTTGTCCTGTGATAAAAAGCCTTCTGTTTCGAGTGCCAAACCTTTCAGGAGAGCATTTTCAGGCTTTTGGCACTATCTTTGAGTGAATTGCCAAAAGTCAGATTTTTGCTGAAATTGTGACCCCGGGGCTTAGGGATTTTTTCAAAAAAATATTTTCTGCCGGTTAAGTTTTTGAGGGCTGATTTCTTGTCCTGTGATAAAAAGCCTTCTGTTTCGAGTGCCAAACCTTTCAGGAGAGCATTTTCAGGCTTTTGGCACCATTTTTGAGTGAATTGCCAAAATTCAGATTTTTGCTGAAATTGTGACCCCGGGGCTTAGGGATTTTTTCAAAAAAATATTTTCTGCCGGTTAAGTTTTTGAGTGCTGATTTCTCGTCCTGTGATAAAAAGCCTTCTGTTTCAAGTGCCAAACCTTTCAGGAGAGCATTTGAAACCGGATGGCACCATTTTTGAGTGAATCGCCAAAAGTCAGATGTTTCCTGAAATTGTGACCCCGGGGCTTAGGGATTTTTTCAAAAAAATATTTTCTGCCGGTTAAGTTTTTGAGGGCTGATTTCTTGTCCTGTGATAAAAAGCCTTCTGTTTCAAGTGCCAAACCTTTCAGGAGAGCATATTCAGGCTTTTGGCACCATCTTTGAGTGAATTGCCAAAAGTCAGATTTTTGCTGAAATTGTGACCCCGGGGCTTAGGGGTTTTTTCAAAAAAATATTTTCTACCGGTTAAGTTTTTGAGGGCTGATTTCTTGTCCTTTGATAAAAAGCCTTCTGTTTCGCGTGCCAAACCTTTCAGGAGAGCATTTTCAAGCTTTTGCCACCATTTTTGAGTGAATTGCCAAAAGTCAGATTTTTGCTGAAATTGTGACCCCGGGGCTTAGGGATATTTTCAAAAAAATATTTTCTGCCGGTTAAGTTTTTGAGGGCTGATTTCTTGTCCTGTGATTAAAAGCCTTCTGTTTCGCGTGCCAAACCTTTCAGGAGAGCATTTTCAAGCTTTTGGCACCATTTTTGAGTGAATTGCCAAAAGTCAGATTTTTGCTGAAATTGTGACCCCGGGGCTTACGGATTTTTTCAAAGAAATATTTTCTGCCGGTTAGTTTTTTGAGGGCTGATTTCTTGTCCTGTGATAAAAAGCCTTCTGTTTCGAGTGCCAAACCTTTCCGGAGAGCATTATCAGGCTTTTGGCACCATTTTTGAGTGAATTGCCAAAATTCAGATTTTTGCTGAAGTTGTGACCCCGGGGCTTAGGAATTTTTTCAAAAAAAATTTTCTACCGGTTAAGTTTTTGAGGGCTGATTTCTTGTCCTTTGATAAAAAGCCTTCTGTTTCGCGTGCCAAACCTTTCAGGAGAGCATTTTCAAGCTTTTGGCACCATTTTTGAGTGAATTGCCAAAAGTCAGATTTTTGCTGAAATTGTGACCCCGGGGCTTAGGGATTTTTTCAAAGAAATATTTTCTGCCGGTTAGTTTTTTGAGGGCTGATTTCTTATCCTGTGATAAAAAGCCTTCTGTTTCGAGTGCCAAACCTTTCAGGAGAGCATTTTCAGGCTTTTGGCACCATCTTTGAGTGAATTGCCAAAAGTCAGATTTTTACTGAAATTGTGACCCCGGGGCTTAGGGATTTTTTCAAAAAAATATTTTCTGCCGGTTAAGTTTTTGAGGGCTGATTTCTTGTCCTGTGATAAAAAGCCTTCTGTTTCGAGTGCCAAACCTTTCAGGAGAGCATTTTCAGGCTTTTGGCACCATTTTTGAGTGAATTGCCAAAATTCAGATTTTTGCTGAAATTGTGACCCCGGGGCTTAGGGATTTTTTCAAAAAAATATTTTCTGCCGGTTAAGTTTTTGAGTGCTGATTTCTTGTCCTGTGATAAAAAGCCTTCTGTTTCAAGTGCCAAACCTTTCAGGAGAGCATTTGAAACCGGTTGGCACCATTTTTGAGTGAATCGCCAAAAGTCAGATGTTTCCTGAAATTGTGACCCCGGGGCTTAGGGATTTTTTCAAAAAAATATTTTCTGCCGGTTAAGTTTTTGAGGGCTGATTTCTTGTCCTGTGATAAAAAGCCTTCTGTTTCGAGTGCCAAACCTTTCAGGAGAGCATTTTCAGGCTTTTGGCACCATTTTTGAGTGAATTGCCAAAATTCAGATTTTAGCTGAAATTGTGACCCCGGGACTTAGGGATTTTTTCAAAAAAATATTTTCTACCGGTTAAGTTTTTGAGGGCTGATTTCTTGTCCTTTGATAAAAAGCCTTCTGTTTCGCGTGCCAAACCTTTCAGGAGAGCATTTTCAAGCTTTTGCCACCATTTTTGAATGAATGGCCAAAAGTCAGATTTTTGCTGAAATTGTGACCCCGGGGCTTAGGGATATTTTCAAAAAAATATTTTCTGCCGGTTAAGTTTTTGAGGGCTGATTTCTTGTCCTGTGATTAAAAGCCTTCTGTTTCGCGTGCCAAACCTTTCAGGAGAGCATTTTCAAGCTTTTGGCACCATTTTTGAGTGAATTGCCAAAAGTCAGATTTTTGCTGAAATTGTGACCCCGGGGCTTACGGATTTTTTCAAAGAAATATTTTCTGCCGGTTAGTTTTTTGAGGGCTGATTTCTTGTCCTGTGATAAAAAGCCTTCTGTTTCGAGTGCCAAACCTTTCCGGAGAGCATTATCAGGCTTTTGGCACCATTTTTGAGTGAATTGCCAAAATTCAGATTTTTGCTGAAGTTGTGACCCCGGGGCTTAGGAATTTTTTCAAAAAAAATTTTCTACCGGTTAAGTTTTTGAGGGCTGATTTCTTGTCCTTTGATAAAAAGCCTTCTGTTTCGCGTGCCAAACCTTTCAGGAGAGCATTTTCAAGCTTTTGGCACCATTTTTGAGTGAATTGCCAAAAGTCAGATTTTTGCTGAAATTGTGACCCCGGGGCTTAGGGATTTTTTCAAAGAAATATTTTCTGCCGGTTAGTTTTTTGAGGGCTGATTTCTTGTCCTGTGATAAAAAGCCTTCTGTTTCGAGTGCCAAACCTTTCAGGAGAGCATTTTCAGGCTTTTGGCACCATCTTTGAGTGAATTGCCAAAAGTCAGATTTTTACTGAAATTGTGACCCCGGGGCTTAGGGATTTTTTCAAAAAAATATTTTCTGCCGGTTAAGTTTTTGAGGGCTGATTTCTTGTCCTGTGATAAAAAGCCTTCTGTTTCGAGTGCCAAACCTTTCAGGAGAGCATTTTCAGGCTTTTGGCACCATTTTTGAGTGAATTGCCAAAATTCAGATTTTTGCTGAAATTGTGACCCCGGGGCTTAGGGATTTTTTCAAAAAAATATTTTCTGCCGGTTAAGTTTTTGAGTGCTGATTTCTTGTCCTGTGATAAAAAGCCTTCTGTTTCAAGTGCCAAACCTTTCAGGAGAGCATTTGAAACCGGTTGGCACCATTTTTGAGTGAATCGCCAAAAGTCAGATGTTTCCTGAAATTGTGACCCCGGGGCTTAGGGATTTTTTCAAAAAAATATTTTCTGCCGGTTAAGTTTTTGAGGGCTGATTTCTTGTCCTGTGATAAAAAGCCTTCTGTTTCGAGTGCCAAACCTTTCAGGAGAGCATTTTCAGGCTTTTGGCACCATTTTTGAGTGAATTGCCAAAATTCAGATTTTAGCTGAAATTGTGACCCCGGGACTTAGGGATTTTTTCAAAAAAATATTTTCTACCGGTTAAGTTTTTGAGGGCTGATTTCTTGTCCTTTGATAAAAAGCCTTCTGTTTCGCGTGCCAAACCTTTCAGGAGAGCATTTTCAAGCTTTTGCCACCATTTTTGAATGAATGGCCAAAAGTCAGATTTTTGCTGAAATTGTGACCCCGGGGCTTAGGGATATTTTCAAAAAAATATTTTCTGCCGGTTAAGTTTTTGAGGGCTGATTTCTTGTCCTGTGATTAAAAGCCTTCTGTTTCGCGTGCCAAACCTTTCAGGAGAGCATTTTCAAGCTTTTGGCACCATTTTTGAGTGAATTGCCAAAAGTCAGATTTTTGCTGAAATTGTGACCCCGGGGCTTACGGATTTTTTCAAAGAAATATTTTCTGCCGGTTAGTTTTTTGAGGGCTGATTTCTTGTCCTGTGATAAAAAGCCTTCTGTTTCGAGTGCCAAACCTTTCCGGAGAGCATTATCAGGCTTTTGGCACCATTTTTGAGTGAATTGCCAAAATTCAGATTTTTGCTGAAGTTGTGACCCCGGGGCTTAGGAATTTTTTCAAAAAAATTTTTCTACCGGTTAAGTTTTTGAGGGCTGATTTCTTGTCCTTTGATAAAAAGCCTTCTGTTTCGCGTGCCAAACCTTTCAGGAGAGCATTTTCAAGCTTTTGGCACCATTTTTGAGTGAATTGCCAAAAGTCAGATTTTTGCTGAAATTGTGACCCCGGGGCTTAGGGATTTTTTCAAAAAAATATTTTCTGCCGGTTAGTTTTTTGAGGGCTGATTTCTTGTCCTGTGATAAAAAGCCTTCTGTTTCGAGTGCCAAACCTTTCAGGAGAGCATTTTCAGGCTTTTGGCACCATCTTTGAGTGAATTGCCAAAAGTCAGATTTTTACTGAAATTGTGACCCCGGGGCTTAGGGATTTTTTCAAAAAAATATTTTCTGCCGGTTAAGTTTTTGAGGGCTGATTTCTTGTCCTGTGATAAAAAGCCTTCTGTTTCGAGTGCCAAACCTTTCAGGAGAGCATTTTCAGGCTTTTGGCACCATTTTTGAGTGAATTGCCAAAATTCAGATTTTTGCTGAAATTGTGACCCCGGGGCTTAGGGATTTTTTCAAAAAAATATTTTCTGCCGGTTAAGTTTTTGAGTGCTGATTTCTTGTCCTGTGATAAAAAGCCTTCTGTTTCAAGTGCCAAACCTTTCAGGAGAGCATTTGAAACCGGTTGGCACCATTTTTGAGTGAATCGCCAAAAGTCAGATGTTTCCTGAAATTGTGACCCCGGGGCTTAGGGATTTTTTCAAAAAAATATTTTCTGCCGGTTAAGTTTTTGAGGGCTGATTTCTTGTCCTGTGATAAAAAGCCTTCTGTTTCGAGTGCCAAACCTTTCAGGAGAGCATTTTCAGGCTTTTGGCACCATTTTTGAGTGAATTGCCAAAATTCAGATTTTAGCTGAAATTGTGACCCCGGGACTTAGGGATTTTTTCAAAAAAATATTTTCTACCGGTTAAGTTTTTGAGGGCTGATTTCTTGTCCTTTGATAAAAAGCCTTCTGTTTCGCGTGCCAAACCTTTCAGGAGAGCATTTTCAAGCTTTTGCCACCATTTTTGAATGAATGGCCAAAAGTCAGATTTTTGCTGAAATTGTGACCTCGGGGCTTAGGGATTTTTTCAAAAAAATATTTTCTGCCGCTTAGGTTTTTGAGGGCTGATTTCTTGTCCTGTGATAAAAAGCCTTCTGTTTCGAGTGCCAAACCTTTCAGGAGAGCATTTTCAGGCTTTTGGCACCATATTTGAGTGAATTGCCAAAAGTCAGATTTTTGCTGAAATTGTGACCCCGGGGCTTAGGGATTTTTTCAAAAAAATATTTTCTGCCGGTTAAGTTTTTGAGTGCTGATTTCTCGTCCTGTGATAAAAAGCCTTCTGTTTCAAGTGCCAAACCTTTCAGGAGAGCATTTGAAACCGGTTGGCACCATTTTTGAGTGAATTGCCAAAAGTCAGATGTTTGCTGAAATTGTGACCCCGGGGCTTAGGGATTTTTTCAAAAAAATATTTTCTGCCGGTTATGTTTTTGAGGGCTGATTTCTTGTCCTGTGATAAAAAGCCTTCTGTTTCAAGTGCCAAACCTTTCAGGAGAGCATTTTCAGGCTTTTGGCACCATTTTTGAGTGAATTGCCAAAAGTCAGATTTTTGCTGAAATTGTGACCCCGGGGCTTAGGGGTTTTTTCAAAAAAATATTTTCTGCCGGTTAAGTTTTTGAGGGCTGATTTCTTGTCCTTTGATAAAAAGCCTTCTGTTTCGCGTGCCAAACCTTTCAGGAGAGCATTTTCAAGCTTTTGCCACCATTTTTGAATGAATTGCCAAAAGTCAGATTTTTGCTGAAATTGTGACCCCGGGGCTTAGGGATTTTTTCAAAAAAATATTTTCTGCCGCTTAGGTTTTTGAGGGCTGATTTCTTGTCCTGTGATAAAAAGCCTTCTGTTTCGAGTGCCAAACCTTTCAGGAGAGCATTTTCAGGCTTTTGGCACCATCTTTGAGTGAATTGCCAAAAGTCAGATTTTTGCTCAAATTGTGACCCCGGGGCTTAGGGATTTTTTCAAAAAAATATTTTCTGCCGGTTAAGTTTTTGAGGGCTGATTTCTTGTCCTGTGATAAAAAGCCTTCTGTTTCGAGTGCCAAACCTTTCAGGAGAGCATTTTCAGGCTTTTGGCACCATTTTTGAGTGAATTGCCAACATTCAGATTTTTGCTGAAATTGTGACCCCGGGGCTTAGGGATTTTTTCAAAAAAATATTTTCTGCCGGTTAAGTTTTTGAGTGCTGATTTCTCGTCCTATGATAAAAAGCCTTCTGTTTCAAGTGCCAAACCTTTCAAGAGAGCATTTGAAACCGGATGGCACCATTTTTGAGTGAATTGCCAAAAGTCAGATTTTTGCTGAAATTGTGACCCCGGGGCTTAGGGATTTTTTCAAAAAAATATTTTCTGCCGGTTAAGTTTTTGAGGGCTGATTTCTTGTCCTGTGATAAAAAGCCTTCTGTTTCAAGTGCCATACCTTTCAGGAGAGTATTTTCAGGCTTTTGGCACCATCTTTGAGTGAATTGCCAAAAGTCAGATTTTTGCTAAAATTGTGACCCCGGGGCTTAGGGTTTTTTTCAAAAAAATATTTTCTGCCGGTTATGTTTTTGAGGGCTGATTTCTTGTCCTGTGATAAAAAGCCTTCTGTTTCGAGTGCCAAACCCCGGCGCTCAGGGATTTTTTCAAAAAAATATTTTCTGCCGGTTAGGTTTTTGAGGGCTGATTTCTTCTCCTGTGATAAAAAGCCTTCTGTTTCGAGTGCCAAACCATTGAGGAGAGCATTTTCAGGCTTTTGGCACCATTTTTGGAGTGAATTGCCAAAAGTCAGATTTTTGCTGAAATTGTGACCCCGGGGCTTAGGGATTTTTTAAAAAAAAAATTTTCTACCGGTTAAGTTTTTGAGGGCTGATTTCTTGTCCTGTGATAAAAAGCCTTCTGTTTCGCGTGCCAAACCTTTCAGGAGAGCATTTTCAAGCTTTTGCCACCATTTTTGAGTGAATTGCCAAAAGTCAGATTTTTGCTGAAATTGTGACCCCGGGGCTTAGGGATTTTTTCAAAAAAATATTTTCTGCCGCTTAGGTTTTTGAGGGCTGATTTCTTGTCCTGTGATAAAAAGCCTTCTGTTTCGAGTGCCAAACCTTTCAGGAGAGCATTTTCAGGCTTTTGGCACCATTTTTGAGTGAATTGCCCAAAGTCAGATGTTTGCTGAAATTGTGACCCCGGGGCTTAGGGATTTTTTCAAAAAAATATTTTCTGCCGGTTAAGTTTTTGAGTGCTGATTTCTCGTCCTGTGATAAAAAGCCTTCTGTTTCAAGTGCCAAACCTTTCAGGAGAGCATTTGAAACCGGTTGGCACCATTTTTGAGTGAATTGCCAAAAGTCAGATGTTTGCTGAAATTATGACCCCGGGGCTTAGGGATTTTTTCAAAAAAATATTTTCTGCCGGTTATGTTTTTGAGGGCTGATTTCTTGTCCTGTGATAAAAAGCCTTCTGTTTCGAGTGCCAAACCCCGGGGCTTAGGGATTTTTTCAAAAAAATGTTTTCTGCCGGTTATGTTTTTGAGGGCTGATTTCTTGTCCTGTGATGAAAAGCCTTCTGTTTCGAGTGCCAAACCCCGGGGCTTAGGGATTTTTTCAAAAAAATATTTTCTGCCGGTTAGGTTTTTGAGGGCTGATTTCTTTTCCTGTGATAAAAAGCCTTCTGTTTCGAGTGCCAAACCCCGGGGCTTAGGGATTTTTTCAAAAAAATATTTTCTGCCGGTTATGTTTTTGAGGGCTGGTTTCTTGTCCTGTGATGAAAAGCCTTCTGTTTCGAGTGCCAGACCCCGGGGCTTAGGGATTTTTTCAAAAAAATATTTTCTGCCGGTTAAGTTTTTGAGGGCTGATTTCTTTTCCTGTGATAAAAAGCCTTATGTTTCGAGTGCCAAACCATTGAGGAGAGCATTTTCAGGCTTTTGGCACCATTTTTGAGTGAATTGCCAAAAGTCAGATTTTTGCTGAAATTGTGACCCCGGGGCTTAGGGATTTTTTCAAAAAAATATTTTCTGCCGGTTAAGTTTTTGAGGGCTGATTTCTTGTCCTGTGATAAAAAGCCTTCTGTTTCAAGTGCCAAACCCCGGGGCTTAGGGATTTTTCAAAAAAATATTTTCTGCCGGTTAGGTTTTTGAGGGCTGATTTCTTGTCCTGTGATAAAAAGCCTTCTGTTTCAAGTGCCAAACCTTTCAGGAGAGCATTTGAAACCGGTTGGCACCATTTTTGAGTGAATTGCCAAACGTCAGATGTTTGCTGAAATTGTGACCCCGGGGCTTAGGGATTTTTTCAAAAAAATATTTTCTGCCGGTTATGTTTTTGAGGGCTGATTTCTTGTCCTGTGATAAAAAGCCTTCTGTTTCGAGTGCCAAACCCCGGGGCTTAGGGATTTTTTCAAAAAAATATTTTCTGCCGGTTAGGTTTTTGAGGGCTGATTTCTTTTCCTGTGATAAAAAGCCTTCTGTTTCGAGTGCCATACCCCGGGGCTTAGGGATTTTTTCAAAAAAATATTTTCTGCCGGTTATGTTTTTGAGGGCTGATTTCTTGTCCTGTGATAAAAAGCCTTCTGTTTCGAGTGCCAAACCCCGGGGCTTAGGGATTTTTTCAAAAAAATATTTTCTGCCGGTTAGGTTTTTGAGGGCTGATTTCTTTTCCTGTGATAAAAAGCCTTATGTTTCGAGTGCCAAACCATTGAGGAGAGCATTTTCAGGCTTTTGGCACCATTTTTGAGTGAATTGCCAAAAGTCAGATTTTTGCTGAAATTGTGACCCCGGGGCTTAGGGACTTTCTCAAAAAAATATTTTCTGCCGGTTAAGTTTTTGAGGGCTGATTTCTTGTCCTGTGATAAAAAGCCTTCTGTTTCAAGTGCCAAACCCCGGGGCTTAGGGATTTTTCAAAAAAATATTTTCTGCCGGTTAGGTTTTTGAGGGCTGATTTCTTGTCCTGTGATAAAAAGCCTTCTGTTTCGAGTGCCAAACCATTGAGGAGAGCATTTTCAGGCTTTTGGCACCATTTTTGAGTGAATTGCCAAAAGTCAGATTTTTGCTGAAATTGTGACCCCAGGGCTTAGGGATTTTTTCAAAAAAATATTTTCTACCGGTTAAGTTTTTGAGGGCTGATTTCTTGTCCTGTGATAAAAAGCCTTCTGTTTCGCGTGCCAAACCTTTCAGGAGAGCATTTTCAAGCTTTTGCCACGATTTTTGAGTGAATTGCCAAAAATCAGATTTTTGCTGAAATTGTGACCCCGGGGCTTAGGGATTTTTTCAAAAAAATATTTTCTGCCGCTTAGGTTTTTGAGGTTTGATTTCTTGTCCTGTGATAAAAAGCCTTCTGTTTCGAGTGCCAAACCTTTCAGGAGAGCATTTTCAGGCTTTTGGCACCATCTTTGAGTGAATTGCCAAAAGTCAGATTTTTGCTGAAATTGTGACCCCGGGGCTTTGGGATTTTTTCAAAAAAATATTTTCTGCCGCTTAGGTTTTTGAGGGCTGATTTCTTGTCCTGTGATAAAAAGCCTTCTGTTTCGAGTGCCAAACCTTTCAGGAGAGCATTTTCAGGCTTTTGGCACCATTTTTGAGTGAATTGCCCAAAGTCAGATGTTTGCTGAAATTGTGACCCCGGGGCTTAGGGATTTTTTCAAAAAAATATTTTCTGCCGGTTATGTTTTTGAGGGCTGATTTCTTGTCCTGTGATAAAAAGCCTTCTGTTTCGAGTGCCAAACCCCGGGGCTTAGGGATTTTTTCAAAAAAATATTTTCTGCCGGTTATGTTTTTGAGGGCTGATTTCTTGTCCTGTGATAAAAAGCCTTCTGTTTCGAGTGCCAAACCCCGGGGCTTAGGGATTTTTTCAAAAAAATATTTTCTGCCGGTTAGGTTTTTGAGGGCTGATTTCTTGTCCTGTGATAAAAAGCCTTCTGTTTCGAGTGCCAAACCATTGAGGAGAGCATTTTCAGGCTTTTGGCACCATTTTTGAGTGAATTGCCAAAAGTCAGATTTTTGCTGAAATTGTGACCCCGGGGCTTAGGGATTTTTTCAAAAAAATATTTTCTGCCGGTTAAGTTTTTGAGGGCTGATTTCTTGTCCTGTGATAAAAAGCCTTCTGTTTCAAGTGCCAAACCCCGGGGCTTAGGGATTTTTCAAAAAAATATTTTCTGCCGGTTAGGTTTTTGAGGGCTGATTTCTTGTCCTGTGATAAAAAGCCTTCTGTTTCGAGTGCCAAACCTTTCAGGAGAGCATTTTCAGGCTTTTGGCACCATTTTTGAGTGAATTGCCAACATTCAGATTTTTGCTGAAATTGTGACCCCGGGGCTTAGGGATTTTTTCAAAAAAATATTTTCTGCCGGTTAAGTTTTTGAGTGCTGATTTCTCGTCCTATGATAAAAAGCCTTCTGTTTCAAGTGCCAAACCTTTCAGGAGAGCATTTGAAACCGGATGGCACCATTTTTGAGTGAATTGCCAAAAGTCAGATTTTTGCTGAAATTGTGACCCCGGGGCTTAGGGATTTTTTCAAAAAAATATTTTCTGCCGGTTAAGTTTTTGAGGGCTGATTTCTTGTCCTGTGATAAAAAGCCTTCTGTTTCAAGTGCCATACCTTTCAGGAGAGTATTTTCAGGCTTTTGGCACCATCTTTGAGTGAATTGCCAAAAGTCAGATTTTTGCTAAAATTGTGACCCCGGGGCTTAGGGTTTTTTTCAAAAAAATATTTTCTGCCGGTTATGTTTTTGAGGGCTGATTTCTTGTCCTGTGATAAAAAGCCTTCTGTTTCGAGTGCCAAACCCCGGCGCTCAGGGATTTTTTCAAAAAAATATTTTCTGCCGGTTAGGTTTTTGAGGGCTGATTTCTTCTCCTGTGATAAAAAGCCTTCTGTTTCGAGTGCCAAACCATTGAGGAGAGCATTTTCAGGCTTTTGGCACCATTTTTGGAGTGAATTGCCAAAAGTCAGATTTTTGCTGAAATTGTGACCCCGGGGCTTAAGGATTTTTTCAAAAAAAAATTTTCTACCGGTTAAGTTTTTGAGGGCTGATTTCTTGTCCTGTGATAAAAAGCCTTCTGTTTCGCGTGCCAAACCTTTCAGGAGAGCATTTTCAAGCTTTTGCCACCATTTTTGAGTGAATTGCCAAAAGTCAGATTTTTGCTGAAATTGTGACCCCGGGGCTTAGGGATTTTTTCAAAAAAATATTTTCTGCCGCTTAGGTTTTTGAGGGCTGATTTCTTGTCCTGTGATAAAAAGCCTTCTGTTTCGAGTGCCAAACCTTTCAGGAGAGCATTTTCAGGCTTTTGGCACCATTTTTGAGTGAATTGCCCAAAGTCAGATGTTTGCTGAAATTGTGACCCCGGGGCTTAGGGATTTTTTCAAAAAAATATTTTCTGCCGGTTAAGTTTTTGAGTGCTGATTTCTCGTCCTGTGATAAAAAGCCTTCTGTTTCAAGTGCCAAACCTTTCAGGAGAGCATTTGAAACCGGTTGGCACCATTTTTGAGTGAATTGCCAAAAGTCAGATGTTTGCTGAAATTATGACCCCGGGGCTTAGGGATTTTTTCAAAAAAATATTTTCTGCCGGTTATGTTTTTGAGGGCTGATTTCTTGTCCTGTGATAAAAAGCCTTCTGTTTCGAGTGCCAAACCCCGGGGCTTAGGGATTTTTTCAAAAAAATGTTTTCTGCCGGTTATGTTTTTGAGGGCTGATTTCTTGTCCTGTGATGAAAAGCCTTCTGTTTCGAGTGCCAAACCCCGGGGCTTAGGGATTTTTTCAAAAAAATATTTTCTGCCGGTTAGGTTTTTGAGGGCTGATTTCTTTTCCTGTGATAAAAAGCCTTCTGTTTCGAGTGCCAAACCCCGGGGCTTAGGGATTTTTTCAAAAAAATATTTTCTGCCGGTTATGTTTTTGAGGGCTGGTTTCTTGTCCTGTGATGAAAAGCCTTCTGTTTCGAGTGCCAAACCCCGGGGCTTAGGGATTTTTTCAAAAAAATATTTTCTGCCGGTTAAGTTTTTGAGGGCTGATTTCTTTTCCTGTGATAAAAAGCCTTATGTTTCGAGTGCCAAACCATTGAGGAGAGCATTTTCAGGCTTTTGGCACCATTTTTGAGTGAATTGCCAAAAGTCAGATTTTTGCTGAAATTGTGACCCCGGGGCTTAGGGATTTTTTCAAAAAAATATTTTCTGCCGGTTAAGTTTTTGAGGGCTGATTTCTTGTCCTGTGATAAAAAGCCTTCTGTTTCAAGTGCCAAACCCCGGGGCTTAGGGATTTTTCAAAAAAATATTTTCTGCCGGTTAGGTTTTTGAGGGCTGATTTCTTGTCCTGTGATAAAAAGCCTTCTGTTTCAAGTGCCAAACCTTTCAGGAGAGCATTTGAAACCGGTTGGCACCATTTTTGAGTGAATTGCCAAACGTCAGATGTTTGCTGAAATTGTGACCCCGGGGCTTAGGGATTTTTTCAAAAAAATATTTTCTGCCGGTTATGTTTTTGAGGGCTGATTTCTTGTCCTGTGATAAAAAGCCTTCTGTTTCGAGTGCCAAACCCCGGGGCTTAGGGATTTTTTCAAAAAAATATTTTCTGCCGGTTAGGTTTTTGAGGGCTGATTTCTTTTCCTGTGATAAAAAGCCTTCTGTTTCGAGTGCCATACCCCGGGGCTTAGGGATTTTTTCAAAAAAATATTTTCTGCCGGTTATGTTTTTGAGGGCTGATTTCTTGTCCTGTGATAAAAAGCCTTCTGTTTCGAGTGCCAAACCCCGGGGCTTAGGGATTTTTTCAAAAAAATATTTTCTGCCGGTTAGGTTTTTGAGGGCTGATTTCTTTTCCTGTGATAAAAAGCCTTATGTTTCGAGTGCCAAACCATTGAGGAGAGAATTTTCAGGCTTTTGGCACCATTTTTGAGTGAATTGCCAAAAGTCAGATTTTTGCTGAAATTGTGACCCCGGGGCTTAGGGACTTTTTCAAAAAAATATTTTCTGCCGGTTAAGTTTTTGAGGGCTGATTTCTTGTCCTGTGATAAAAAGCCTTCTGTTTCAAGTGCCAAACCCCGGGGCTTAGGGATTTTTCAAAAAAATATTTTCTGCCGGTTAGGTTTTTGAGGGCTGATTTCTTGTCCTGTGATAAAAAGCCTTCTGTTTCGAGTGCCAAACCATTGAGGAGAGCATTTTCAGGCTTTTGGCACCATTTTTGAGTGAATTGCCAAAAGTCAGATTTTTGCTGAAATTGTGACCCCAGGGCTTAGGGATTTTTTCAAAAAAATATTTTCTACCGGTTAAGTTTTTGAGGGCTGATTTCTTGTCCTGTGATAAAAAGCCTTCTGTTTCGCGTGCCAAACCTTTCAGGAGAGCATTTTCAAGCTTTTGCCACCATTTTTGAGTGAATTGCCAAAAATCAGATTTTTGCTGAAATTGTGACCCCGGGGCTTAGGGATTTTTTCAAAAAAATATTTTCTGCCGCTTAGGTTTTTGAGGTTTGATTTCTTGTCCTGTGATAAAAAGCCTTCTGTTTCGAGTGCCAAACCTTTCAGGAGAGCATTTTCAGGCTTTTGGCACCATCTTTGAGTGAATTGCCAAAAGTCAGATTTTTGCTGAAATTGTGACCCCGGGGCTTTGGGATTTTTTCAAAAAAATATTTTCTGCCGCTTAGGTTTTTGAGGGCTGATTTCTTGTCCTGTGATAAAAAGCCTTCTGTTTCGAGTGCCAAACCTTTCAGGAGAGCATTTTCAGGCTTTTGGCACCATTTTTGAGTGAATTGCCCAAAGTCAGATGTTTGCTGAAATTGTGACCCCGGGGCTTAGGGATTTTTTCAAAAAAATATTTTCTGCCGGTTATGTTTTTGAGGGCTGATTTCTTGTCCTGTGATAAAAAGCCTTCTGTTTCGAGTGCCAAACCCCGGGGCTTAGGGATTTTTTCAAAAAAATATTTTCTGCCGGTTATGTTTTTGAGGGCTGATTTCTTGTCCTGTGATAAAAAGCCTTCTGTTTCGAGTGCCAAACCCCGGGGCTTAGGGATTTTTTCAAAAAAATATCTTCTGCCGGTTAGGTTTTTGAGGGCTGATTTCTTGTCCTGTGATAAAAAGCCTTCTGTTTCGAGTGCCAAACCATTGAGGAGAGCATTTTCAGGCTTTTGGCACCATTTTTGAGTGAATTGCCAAAAGTCAGATTTTTGCTGAAATTGTGACCCCGGGGCTTAGGGATTTTTTCAAAAAAATATTTTCTGCCGGTTAAGTTTTTGAGGGCTGATTTCTTGTCCTGTGATAAAAAGCCTTCTGTTTCAAGTGCCAAACCCCGGGGCTTAGGGATTTTTCAAAAAAATATTTTCTGCCGCTTAGGTTTTTGAGGGCTGATTTCTTGTCCTGTGATAAAAAGCCTTCTGTTTCGAGTGCCAAACCTTTCAGGAGAGCATTTTCAGGCTTTTGGCACCATTTTTGAGTGAATTGCCAACATTCAGATTTTTGCTGAAATTGTGACCCCGGGGCTTAGGGATTTTTTCAAAAAAATATTTTCTGCCGGTTAAGTTTTTGAGTGCTGATTTCTCGTCCTATGATAAAAAGCCTTCTGTTTCAAGTGCCAAACCTTTCAGGAGAGCATTTGAAACCGGATGGCACCATTTTTGAGTGAATTGCCAAAAGTCAGATTTTTGCTGAAATTGTGACCCCGGGGCTTAGGGATTTTTTCAAAAAAATATTTTCTGCCGGTTAAGTTTTTGAGGGCTGATTTCTTGTCCTGTGATAAAAAGCCTTCTGTTTCAAGTGCCATACCTTTCAGGAGAGTATTTTCAGGCTTTTGGCACCATCTTTGAGTGAATTGCCAAAAGTCAGATTTTTGCTAAAATTGTGACCCCGGGGCTTAGGGTTTTTTTCAAAAAAATATTTTCTGCCGGTTATGTTTTTGAGGGCTGATTTCTTGTCCTGTGATAAAAAGCCTTCTGTTTCGAGTGCCAAACCCCGGCGCTCAGGGATTTTTTCAAAAAAATATTTTCTGCCGGTTAGGTTTTTGAGGGCTGATTTCTTCTCCTGTGATAAAAAGCCTTCTGTTTCGAGTGCCAAACCTTTCAGGAGAGCATTTTCAGGCTTTTGGCACCATTTTTGGAGTGAATTGCCAAAAGTCAGATTTTTGCTGAAATTGTGACCCCGGGGCTTAGGGATTTTTTCAAAAAAAAATTTTCTACCGGTTAAGTTTTTGAGGGCTGATTTCTTGTCCTGTGATAAAAAGCCTTCTGTTTCGCGTGCCAAACCTTTCAGGAGAGCATTTTCAAGCTTTTGCCACCATTTTTGAGTGAATTGCCAAAAGTCAGATTTTTGCTGAAATTGTGACCCCGGGGCTTAGGGATTTTTTCAAAAAAATATTTTCTGCCGCTTAGGTTTTTGAGGGCTGATTTCTTGTCCTGTGATAAAAAGCCTTCTGTTTCGAGTGCCAAACCTTTCAGGAGAGCATTTTCAGGCTTTTGGCACCATTTTTGAGTGAATTGCCCAAAGTCAGATGTTTGCTGAAATTGTGACCCCGGGGCTTAGGGATTTTTTCAAAAAAATATTTTCTGCCGGTTAAGTTTTTGAGTGCTGATTTCTCGTCCTGTGATAAAAAGCCTTCTGTTTCAAGTGCCAAACCTTTCAGGAGAGCATTTGAAACCGGTTGGCACCATTTTTGAGTGAATTGCCAAAAGTCAGATGTTTGCTGAAATTATGACCCCGGGGCTTAGGGATTTTTTCAAAAAAATATTTTCTGCCGGTTATGTTTTTGAGGGCTGATTTCTTGTCCTGTGATAAAAAGCCTTCTGTTTCGAGTGCCAAACCCCGGGGCTTAGGGATTTTTTCAAAAAAATATTTTCTGCCGGTTATGTTTTTGAGGGCTGATTTCTTGTCCTGTGATGAAAAGCCTTCTGTTTCGAGTGCCAAACCCCGGGGCTTAGGGATTTTTTCAAAAAAATATTTTCTGCCGGTTAGGTTTTTGAGGGCTGATTTCTTTTCCTGTGATAAAAAGCCTTCTGTTTCGAGTGCCAAACCCCGGGGCTTAGGGATTTTTTCAAAAAAATATTTTCTGCCGGTTAAGTTTTTGAGGGCTGGTTTCTTTTCCTGTGATAAAAAGCCTTATGTTTCGAGTGCCAAACCATTGAGGAGAGCATTTTCAGGCTTTTGGCACCATTTTTGAGTGAATTGCCAAAAGTCAGATTTTTGCTGAAATTGTGACCCCGGGGCTTAGGGATTTTTTCAAAAAAATATTTTCTGCCGGTTAGGTTTTTGAGGGCTGATTTCTTGTCCTGTGATAAAAAGCCTTCTGTTTCAAGTGCCAAACCCCGGGGCTTAGGGATTTTTCAAAAAAATATTTTCTGCCGGTTAGGTTTTTGAGGGCTGATTTCTTGTCCTGTGATAAAAAGCCTTCTGTTTCAAGTGCCAAACCTTTCAGGAGAGCATTTGAAACCGGTTGGCACCATTTTTGAGTGAATTGCCAAACGTCAGATGTTTGCTGAAATTGTGACCCCGGGGCTTAGGGATTTTTTCAAAAAAATATTTTCTGCCGGTTAGGTTTTTGAGGGCTGATTTCTTTTCCTGTGATAAAAAGCCTTCTGTTTCGAGTGCCATACCCCGGGGCTTAGGGATTTTTTCAAAAAAATATTTTCTGCCGGTTATGTTTTTGAGGGCTGATTTCTTGTCCTGTGATAAAAAGCCTTCTGTTTCGAGTGCCAAACCCCGGGGCTTAGGGATTTTTTCAAAAAAATATTTTCTGCCGGTTAGGTTTTTGAGGGCTGATTTCTTTTCCTGTGATAAAAAGCCTTATGTTTCGAGTGCCAAACCATTGAGGAGAGCATTTTCAGGCTTTTGGCACCATTTTTGAGTGAATTGCCAAAAGTCAGATTTTTGCTGAAATTGTGACCCCGGGGCTTAGGGACTTTTTCAAAAAAATATTTTCTGCCGGTTAAGTTTTTGAGGGCTGATTTCTTGTCCTGTGATAAAAAGCCTTCTGTTTCAAGTGCCAAACCCCGGGGCTTAGGGATTTTTCAAAAAAATATTTTCTGCCGGTTAGGTTTTTGAGGGCTGATTTCTTGTCCTGTGATAAAAAGCCTTCTGTTTCGAGTGCCAAACCATTGAGGAGAGCATTTTCAGGCTTTTGGCACCATTTTTGAGTGAATTGCCAACATTCAGATTTTTGCTGAAATTGTGACCCCGGGGCTTAGGGATTTTTTCAAAAAAATATTTTCTGCCGGTTAAGTTTTTGAGTGCTGATTTCTCGTCCTATGATAAAAAGCCTTCTGTTTCAAGTGCCAAACCTTTCAGGAGAGCATTTGAAACCGGATGGCACCATTTTTGAGTGAATTGCCAAAAGTCAGATTTTTGCTGAAATTGTGACCCCGGGGCTTAGGGATTTTTTCAAAAAAATATTTTCTGCCGGTTAAGTTTTTGAGGGCTGATTTCTTGTCCTGTGATAAAAAGCCTTCTGTTTCAAGTGGAATACCTTTCAGGAGAGTATTTTCAGGCTTTTGGCACCATCTTTGAGTGAATTGCCAAAAGTCAGATTTTTGCTAAAATTGTGACCCCGGGGCTTAGGGTTTTTTTCAAAAAAATATTTTCTGCCGGTTATGTTTTTGAGGGCTGATTTCTTGTCCTGTGATAAAAAGCCTTCTGTTTCGAGTGCCAAACCCCGGCGCTCAGGGATTTTTTCAAAAAAATATTTTCTGCCGGTTAGGTTTTTGAGGGCTGATTTCTTCTCCTGTGATAAAAAGCCATCTGTTTCGAGTGCCAAACCATTGAGGAGAGCATTTTCAGGCTTTTGGCACCATTTTTGGAGTGAATTGCCAAAAGTCAGATTTTTGCTGAAATTGTGACCCCGGGGCTTAGGGATTTTTTCAAAAAAAAATTTTCTACCGGTTAAGTTTTTGAGGGCTGATTTCTTGTCCTGTGATAAAAAGCCTTCTGTTTCGCGTGCCAAACCTTTCAGGAGAGCATTTTCAAGCTTTTGCCACCATTTTTGAGTGAATTGCCAAAAGTCAGATTTTTGCTGAAATTGTGACCCCGGGGCTTAGGGATTTTTTCAAAAAAATATTTTCTGCCGCTTAGGTTTTTGAGGGCTGATTTCTTGTCCTGTGATAAAAAGCCTTCTGTTTCGAGTGCCAAACCTTTCAGGAGAGCATTTTCAGGCTTTTGGCACCATTTTTGAGTGAATTGCCCAAAGTCAGATGTTTGCTGAAATTGTGACCCCGGGGCTTAGGGATTTTTTCAAAAAAATATTTTCTGCCGGTTAAGTTTTTGAGTGCTGATTTCTCGTCCTGTGATAAAAAGCCTTCTGTTTCAAGTGCCAAACCTTTCAGGAGAGCATTTGAAACCGGTTGGCACCATTTTTGAGTGAATTGCCAAAAGTCAGATGTTTGCTGAAATTATGACCCCGGGGCTTAGGGATTTTTTCAAAAAAATATTTTCTGCCGGTTATGTTTTTGAGGGCTGATTTCTTGTCCTGTGATAAAAAGCCTTCTGTTTCGAGTGCCAAACCCCGGGGCTTAGGGATTTTTTCAAAAAAATATTTTCTGCCGGTTATGTTTTTGAGGGCTGATTTCTTGTCCTGTGATGAAAAGCCTTCTGTTTCGAGTGCCAAACCCCGGGGCTTAGGGATTTTTTCAAAAAAATATTTTCTGCCGGTTAGGTTTTTGAGGGCTGATTTCTTTTCCTGTGATAAAAAGCCTTATGTTTCGAGTGCCAAACCATTGAGGAGAGCATTTTCAGGCTTTTGGCACCATTTTTGAGTGAATTGCCAAAAGTCAGATTTTTGCTGAAATTGTGACCCCGGGGCTTAGGGACTTTTTCAAAAAAATATTTTCTGCCGGTTAAGTTTTTGAGGGCTGATTTCTTGTCCTGTGATAAAAAGCCTTCTGTTTCAAGTGCCAAACCCCGGGGCTTAGGGATTTTTCAAAAAAATATTTTCTGCCGGTTAGGTTTTTGAGGGCTGATTTCTTGTCCTGTGATAAAAAGCCTTCTGTTTCGAGTGCCAAACCATTGAGGAGAGCATTTTCAGGCTTTTGGCACCATTTTTGAGTGAATTGCCAACATTCAGATTTTTGCTGAAATTGTGACCCCGGGGCTTAGGGATTTTTTCAAAAAAATATTTTCTGCCGGTTAAGTTTTTGAGTGCTGATTTCTCGTCCTATGATAAAAAGCCTTCTGTTTCAAGTGCCAAACCTTTCAGGAGAGCATTTGAAACCGGATGGCACCATTTTTGAGTGAATTGCCAAAAGTCAGATTTTTGCTGAAATTGTGACCCCGGGGCTTAGGGATTTTTTCAAAAAAATATTTTCTGCCGGTTAAGTTTTTGAGGGCTGATTTCTTGTCCTGTGATAAAAAGCCTTCTGTTTCAAGTGCCATACCTTTCAGGAGAGTATTTTCAGGCTTTTGGCACCATCTTTGAGTGAATTGCCAAAAGTCAGATTTTTGCTAAAATTGTGACCCCGGGGCTTAGGGTTTTTTTCAAAAAAATATTTTCTGCCGGTTATGTTTTTGAGGGCTGATTTCTTGTCCTGTGATAAAAAGCCTTCTGTTTCGAGTGCCAAACCCCGGCGCTCAGGGATTTTTTCAAAAAAATATTTTCTGCCGGTTAGGTTTTTGAGGGCTGATTTCTTCTCCTGTGATAAAAAGCCTTCTGTTTCGAGTGCCAAACCATTGAGGAGAGCATTTTCAGGCTTTTGGCACCATTTTTGGAGTGAATTGCCAAAAGTCAGATTTTTGCTGAAATTGTGACCCCGGGGCTTAGGGATTTTTTCAAAAAAATTTTTTCTACCGGTTAAGTTTTTGAGGGCTGATTTCTTGTCCTGTGATAAAAAGCCTTCTGTTTCGCGTGCCAAACCTTTCAGGAGAGCATTTTCAAGCTTTTGCCACCATTTTTGAGTGAATTGCCAAAAGTCAGATTTTTGCTGAAATTGTGACCCCGGGGCTTAGGGATTTTTTCAAAAAAATATTTTCTGCCGCTTAGGTTTTTGAGGGCTGATTTCTTGTCCTGTGATAAAAAGCCTTCTGTTTCGAGTGCCAAACCTTTCAGGAGAGCATTTTCAGGCTTTTGGCACCATTTTTGAGTGAATTGCCCAAAGTCAGATGTTTGCTGAAATTGTGACCCCGGGGCTTAGGGATTTTTTCAAAAAAATATTTTCTGCCGGTTAAGTTTTTGAGTGCTGATTTCTCGTCCTGTGATAAAAAGCCTTCTGTTTCAAGTGCCAAACCTTTCAGGAGAGCATTTGAAACCGGTTGGCACCATTTTTGAGTGAATTGCCAAAAGTCAGATGTTTGCTGAAATTATGACCCCGGGGCTTAGGGATTTTTTCAAAAAAATATTTTCTGCCGGTTATGTTTTTGAGGGCTGATTTCTTGTCCTGTGATAAAAAGCCTTCTGTTTCGAGTGCCAAACCCCGGGGCTTAGGGATTTTTTCAAAAAAATATTTTCTGCCGGTTATGTTTTTGAGGGCTGATTTCTTGTCCTGTGATGAAAAGCCTTCTGTTTCGAGTGCCAAACCCCGGGGCTTAGGGATTTTTTCAAAAAAATATTTTCTGCCGGTTAGGTTTTTGAGGGCTGATTTCTTTTCCTGTGATAAAAAGCCTTCTGTTTCGAGTGCCAAACCCCGGGGCTTAGGGATTTTTTCAAAAAAATATTTTCTGCCGGTTAAGTTTTTGAGGGCTGATTTCTTTTCCTGTGATAAAAAGCCTTATGTTTCGAGTGCCAAACCATTGAGGAGAGCATTTTCAGGCTTTTGGCACCATTTTTGAGTGAATTGCCAAAAGTCAGATTTTTGCTGAAATTGTGACCCCGGGGCTTAGGGATTTTTTCAAAAAAATATTTTCTGCCGGTTAAGTTTTTGAGGGCTGATTTCTTGTCCTGTGATAAAAAGCCTTCTGTTTCAAGTGCCAAACCCCGGGGCTTAGGGATTTTTCAAAAAAATATTTTCTGCCGGTTAGGTTTTTGAGGGCTGATTTCTTGTCCTGTGATAAAAAGCCTTCTGTTTCAAGTGCCAAACCTTTCAGGAGAGCATTTGAAACCGGTTGGCACCATTTTTGAGTGAATTGCCAAACGTCAGATGTTTGCTGAAATTGTGACCCCGGGGCTTAGGGATTTTTTCAAAAAAATATTTTCTGCCGGTTATGTTTTTGAGGGCTGATTTCTTGTCCTGTGATAAAAAGCCTTCTGTTTCGAGTGCCAAACCCCGGGGCTTAGGGATTTTTTCAAAAAAATATTTTCTGCCGGTTAGGTTTTTGAGGGCTGATTTCTTTTCCTGTGATAAAAAGCCTTCTGTTTCGAGCGCCATACCCCGGGGCTTAGGGATTTTTTCAAAAAAATATTTTCTGCCGGTTATGTTTTTGAGGGCTGATTTCTTGTCCTGTGATAAAAAGCCTTCTGTTTCGAGTGCCAAACCCCGGGGCTTAGGGATTTTTTCAAAAAAATATTTTCTGCCGGTTAGGTTTTTGAGGGCTGATTTCTTTTCCTGTGATAAAAAGCCTTATGTTTCGAGTGCCAAACCATTGAGGAGAGCATTTTCAGGCTTTTGGCACCATTTTTGAGTGAATTGCCAAAAGTCAGATTTTTGCTGAAATTGTGACCCCGGGGCTTAGGGACTTTTTCAAAAAAATATTTTCTGCCGGTTAAGTTTTTGAGGGCTGATTTCTTGTCCTGTGATAAAAAGCCTTCTGTTTCAAGTGCCAAACCCCGGGGCTTAGGGATTTTTCAAAAAAATATTTTCTGCCGGTTAGGTTTTTGAGGGCTGATTTCTTGTCCTGTGATAAAAAGCCTTCTGTTTCGAGTGCCAAACCATTGAGGAGAGCATTTTCAGGCTTTTGGCACCATTTTTGAGTGAATTGCCAAAAGTCAGATTTTTGCTGAAATTGTGACCCCAGGGCTTAGGGATTTTTTCAAAAAAATATTTTCTACCGGTTAAGTTTTTGAGGGCTGATTTCTTGTCCTGTGATAAAAAGCCTTCTGTTTCGCGTGCCAAACCTTTCAGGAGAGCATTTTCAAGCTTTTGCCACCATTTTTGAGTGAATTGCCAAAAATCAGATTTTTGCTGAAATTGTGACCCCGGGGCTTAGGGATTTTTTCAAAAAAATATTTTCTGCCGCTTAGGTTTTTGAGGTTTGATTTCTTGTCCTGTGATAAAAAGCCTTCTGTTTCGAGTGCCAAACCTTTCAGGAGAGCATTTTCAGGCTTTTGGCACCATCTTTGAGTGAATTGCCAAAAGTCAGATTTTTGCTGAAATTGTGACCCCGGGGCTTTGGGATTTTTTCAAAAAAATATTTTCTGCCGCTTAGGTTTTTGAGGGCTGATTTCTTGTCCTGTGATAAAAAGCCTTCTGTTTCGAGTGCCAAACCTTTCAGGAGAGCATTTTCAGGCTTTTGGCACCATTTTTGAGTGAATTGCCCAAAGTCAGATGTTTGCTGAAATTGTGACCCCGGGGCTTAGGGATTTTTTCAAAAAAATATTTTCTGCCGGTTAAGTTTTTGAGTGCTGATTTCTCGTCCTGTGATAAAAAGCCTTCTGTTTCAAGTGCCAAACCTTTCAGGAGAGCATTTGAAACCGGTTGGCACCATTTTTGAGTGAATGGCCAAAAGTCAGATGTTTGCTGAAATTGTGACCCCGGGGCTTAGGGATTTTTTCAAAAAAATATTTTCTGCCGGTTATGTTTTTGAGGGCTGATTTCTTGTCCTGTGATAAAAAGCCTTCTGTTTCGAGTGCCAAACCCCGGGGCTTAGGGATTTTTTCAAAAAAATATTTTCTGCCGGTTATGTTTTTGAGGGCTGATTTCTTGTCCTGTGATAAAAAGCCTTCTGTTTCGAGTGCCAAACCCCGGGGCTTAGGGATTTTTTCAAAAAAATATTTTCTGCCGGTTAGGTTTTTGAGGGCTGATTTCTTGTCCTGTGATAAAAAGCCTTCTGTTTCGAGTGCCAAACCATTGAGGAGAGCATTTTCAGGCTTTTGGCACCATTTTTGAGTGAATTGCCAAAAGTCAGATTTTTGCTGAAATTGTGACCCCAGGGCTTAGGGATTTTTTCAAAAAAAAATTTTCTACCGGTTAAGTTTTTGAGGGCTGATTTCTTGTCCTGTGATAAAAAGCCTTCTGTTTCGCGTGCCAAACCTTTCAGGAGAGCATTTTCAAGCTTTTGCCACCATTTTTGAGTGAATTGCCAAAAGTCAGATTTTTGCTGAAATTGTGACCCCGGGGCTTAGGGATTTTTTCAAAAAAATATTTTCTGCCGCTTAGGTTTTTGAGGGCTGATTTCTTGTCCTGTGATAAAAAGCCTTCTGTTTCGAGTGCCAAACCTTTCAGGAGAGCATTTTCAGGCTTTTGGCACCATCTTTGAGTGAATTGCCAAAAGTCAGATTTTTGCTGAAATTGTGACCCCGGGGCTTAGGGATTTTTTCAAAAAAATATTTTCTGCCGCTTAGGTTTTTGAGGGCTGATTTCTTGTCCTGTGATAAAAAGCCTTCTGTGTCGAGTGCCAAACCTTTCAGGAGAGCATTTTCAGGCTTTTGGCACCATTTTTGAGTGAATTGCCCAAAGTCAGATGTTTGCTGAAATTGTGACCCCGGGGCTTAGGGATTTTTTCAAAAAAATATTTTCTGCCGGTTAAGTTTTTGAGTGCTGATTTCTCATCCTGTGATAAAAAGCCTTCTGTTTCAAGTGCCAAACCTTTCAGGAGAGCATTTGAAACCGGTTGGCACCATTTTTGAGTGAATTGCCAAAAGTCAGATGTTTGCTGAAATTGTGACCCCGGGGCTTAGGGATTTTTTCAAAAAAATATTTTCTGCCGGTTATGTTTTTGAGGGCTGATTTCTTGTCCTGTGATAAAAAGCCTTCTGTTTCGAGTGCCAAACCCCGGGGCTTAGGGATTTTTTCAAAAAAATATTTTCTGCCGGTTAGGTTTTTGAGGGCTGATTTCTTTTCCTGTGATAAAAAGCCTTCTGTTTCGAGTGCCAAACCCCGGGGCTTAGGGATTTTTTCAAAAAAATATTTTCTGCCGGTTATGTTTTTGAGGGCTGATTTCTTGTCCTGTGATAAAAAGCCTTCTGTTTCGAGTGCCAAACCCCGGGGCTTAGGGATTTTTTCAAAAAAATATTTTCTGCCGGTTAGGTTTTTGAGGGCTGATTTCTTTTCCTGTGATAAAAAGCCTTATGTTTCGAGTGCCAAACCATTGAGGAGAGCATTTTCAGGCTTTTGGCACCATTTTTGAGTGAATTGCCAAAAGTCAGATTTTTGCTGAAATTGTGACCCCGGGGCTTAGGGATTTTTTCAAAAAAATATTTTCTGCCGGTTAAGTTTTTGAGGGCTGATTTCTTGTCCTGTGATAAAAAGCCTTCTGTTTCAAGTGCCAAACCCCGGAGCTTAGGGATTTTTCAAAAAAATATTTTCTGCCGGTTAGGTTTTTGAGGGCTGATTTCTTGTCCTGTGATAAAAAGCCTTCTGTTTCGAGTGCCAAACCTTTGAGGAGAGCATTTTCAAGCTTTTGGCACCATTTTTGAGTGAATTGCCAAAAGTCAGATTTTTGCTGAAATTGTGACCCCGGGGCTAAGGGATTTTTTCAAAAAAATATTTTCTGCCGGTTATGTTTTTGAGGGCTGATTTCTTGTCCTGTGATAAAAAGCCTTCTGTTTCAAGTGCCAAACCTTTCAGGAGAGCATTTGAAACCGGTTGGCACCATTTTTGAGTGAATTGCCAAACGTCAGATGTTTGCTGAAATTGTGACCCCGGGGCTTAGGGATTTTTTCAAAAAAATATTTTCTGCCGGTTATGTTTTTGAGGGCTGATTTCTTGTCCTGTGATAAAAAGCCTTCTGTTTCGAGTGCCAAACCCCGGGACTTAGGGATTTTTTCAAAAAAATATTTTCAGCCGGTTAGGTTTTTGAGGGCTGATTTCTTTTCCTGTGATAAAAAGCCTTATGTTTCGAGTGCCAAACCATTGAGGAGAGCATTTTCAGGCTTTTGGCACCATTTTTGAGTGAATTGCCAAAAGTCAGATGTTTGCTGAAATTGTGACCCCGGGGCTTAGGGATTTTTTCAAAAAAATATTTTCTGCCGGTTATGTTTTTGAGGGCTGATTTCTTGTCCTGTGATAAAAAGCCTTCTGTTTCGAGTGCCAAACCCCGGGGCTTAGGGATTTTTTCAAAAAAATATTTTCTGCCGGTTAGGTTTTTGAGGGCTGATTTCTTTTCCTGTGATAAAAAGCCTTCTGTTTCGAGTGCCAAACCCCGGGGCTTAGGGATTTTTTCAAAAAAATATTTTCTGCCGGTTATGTTTTTGAGGGCTGATTTCTTGTCCTGTGATAAAAAGCCTTCTGTTTCGAGTGCCAAACCCCGGGGCTTAGGGATTTTTTCAAAAAAATATTTTCTGGCGGTTAGGTTTTTGAGGGCTGATTTCTTTTCCTGTGATAAAAAGCCTTATGTTTCGAGTGCCAAACCATTGAGGAGAGCATTTTCAGGCTTTTGGCACCATTTTTGAGTGAATTGCCAAAAGTCAGATTTTTGCTGAAATTGTGACCCCGGGGCTTAGGGATTTTTTCAAAAAAATATTTTCTGCCGGTTAAGTTTTTGAGGGCTGATTTCTTGTCCTGTGATAAAAAGCCTTCTGTTTCAAGTGCCAAACCCCGGAGCTTAGGGATTTTTCAAAAAAATATTTTCTGCCGGTTAGGTTTTTGAGGGCTGATTTCTTGTCCTGTGATAAAAAGCCTTCTGTTTCAAGTGCCAAACCTTTCAGGAGAGCATTTGAAACCGGTTGGCACCATTTTTGAGTGAATTGCCAAACGTCAGATGTTTGCTGAAATTGTGACCCCGGGGCTTAGGGATTTTTTCAAAAAAATATTTTCTGCCGCTTAGGTTTTTGAGGGCTGATTTCTTGTCCTGTGATAAAAAGCCTTCTGTTTCGAGTGCCAAACCTTTCAGGAGAGCATTTTCAGGCTTTTGGCACCATCTTTGAGTGAATTGCCAAAAGTCAGATTTTTGCTGAAATTGTGACCCCGGGGCTTAGGGATTTTTTCAAAAAAATATTTTCTGCCGCTTAGGTTTTTGAGGGCTGATTTCTTGTCCTGTGATAAAAAGCCTTCTGTTTCGAGTGCCAAACCTTTCAGGAGAGCATTTTCAGGCTTTTGGCACCATTTTTGAGTGAATTGCCCAAAGTCAGATGTTTGCTGAAATTGTGACCCCGGGGCTTAGGGATTTTTTCAAAAAAATATTTTCTGCCGGTTAAGTTTTTGAGTGCTGATTTCTCGTCCTGTGATAAAAAGCCTTCTGTTTCAAGTGCCAAACCTTTCAGGAGAGCATTTGAAACCGGTTGGCACCATTTTTGAGTGAATTGCCAAAAGTCAGATGTTTGCTGAAATTGTGACCCCGGGGCTTAGGGATTTTTTCAAAAAAATATTTTCTGCCGGTTATGTTTTTGAGGGCTGATTTCTTGTCCTGTGATAAAAAGCCTTCTGTTTCGAGTGCCAAACCCCGGGGCTTAGGGATTTTTTCAAAAAAATATTTTCTGCCGGTTAGGTTTTTGAGGGCTGATTTCTTGTCCTGTGATAAAAAGCCTTCTGTTTCAAGTGCCAAACCTTTCAGGAGAGCATTTGAAACCGGTTGGCACCATTTTTGAGTGAATTGCCAAACGTCAGATGTTTGCTGAAATTGTGACCCCGGGGCTTAGGGATTTTTTCAAAAAAATATTTTCTGCCGCTTAGGTTTTTGAGGGCTGATTTCTTGTCCTGTGATAAAAAGCCTTCTGTTTCGAGTGCCAAACCCCGGGGCTTAGGGATTTTTTCAAAAAAATATTTTCTGCCGGTTATGTTTTTGAGGGCTGATTTCTTGTCCTGTGATAAAAAGCCTTCTGTTTCGAGTGCCAAACCCCGGGGCTTAGGGATTTTTTCAAAAAAATATTTTCTGCCGCTTAGGTTTTTGAGGGCTGATTTCTTGTCCTGTGATAAAAAGCCTTCTGTTTCGAGTGCCAAACCTTTCAGGAGAGCATTTTCAGGCTTTTGGCACCATTTTTGAGTGAATTGCCAAAAGTCAGATTTTTGCTGAAATTGTGACCCCGGGGCTTAGGGATTTTTTCAAAAAAATATTTTCTGCCGGTTAAGTTTTTGAGGGCTGATTTCTTGTCCTGTGATAAAAAGCCTTCTGTTTCAAGTGCCAAACCCCGGGGCTTAGGGATTTTTAAAAAAAATATTTTCTGCCGGTTAGGTTTTTGAGGGCTGATTTCTTGTCCTGTGATAAAAAGCCTTCTGTTTCGAGTGCCAAACCTTTGAGGAGAGCATTTTCAAGCTTTTGGCACCATTTTTGAGTGAATTGCCAAAAGTCAGATTTTTGCTGAAATTGTGACCCCGGGGCTAAGGGATTTTTTCAAAAAAATATTTTCTGCCGGTTATGTTTTTGAGGGCTGATTTCTTGTCCTGTGATAAAAAGCCTTCTGTTTCAAGTGCCAAACCTTTCAGGAGAGCATTTGAAACCGGTTGGCACCATTTTTGAGTGAATTGCCAAACGTCAGATGTTTGCTGAAATTGTGACCCCGGGGCTTAGGGATTTTTTCAAAAAAATATTTTCTGCCGGTTATGTTTTTGAGGGCTGATTTCTTGTCCTGTGATAAAAAGCCTTCTGTTTCGAGTGCCAAACCCCGGGACTTAGGGATTTTTTCAAAAAAATATTTTCAGCCGGTTAGGTTTTTGAGGGCTGATTTCTTTTCCTGTGATAAAAAGCCTTATGTTTCGAGTGCCAAACCATTGAGGAGAGCATTTTCAGGCTTTTGGCACCATTTTTGAGTGAATTGCCAAAAGTCAGATGTTTGCTGAAATTGTGACCCCGGGGCTTAGGGATTTTTTCAAAAAAATATTTTCTCCCGGTTATGTTTTTGAGGGCTGATTTCTTGTCCTGTGATAAAAAGCCTTCTGTTTCGAGTGCCAAACCCCGGGGCTTAGGGATTTTTTCAAAAAAATATTTTCTGCCGGTTAGGTTTTTGAGGGCTGATTTCTTTTCCTGTGATAAAAAGCCTTCTGTTTCGAGTGCCAAACCCCGGGGCTTAGGGATTTTTTCAAAAAAATATTTTCTGCCGGTTATGTTTTTGAGGGCTGATTTCTTGTCCTGTGATAAAAAGCCTTCTGTTTCGAGTGCCAAACCCCGGGGCTTAGGGATTTTTTCAAAAAAATATTTTCTGGCGGTTAGGTTTTTGAGGGCTGATTTCTTTTCCTGTGATAAAAAGCGTTATGTTTCGAGTGCCAAACCATTGAGGAGAGCATTTTCAGGCTTTTGGCACCATTTTTGAGTGAATTGCCAAAAGTCAGATTTTTGCTGAAATTGTGACCCCGGGGCTTAGGGATTTTTTCAAAAAAATATTTTCTGCCGGTTAAGTTTTTGAGGGCTGATTTCTTGTCCTGTGATAAAAAGCCTTCTGTTTCAAGTGCCAAACCCCGGAGCTTAGGGATTTTTCAAAAAAATATTTTCTGCCGGTTAGGTTTTTGAGGGCTGATTTCTTGTCCTGTGATAAAAAGCCTTCTGTTTCGAGTGCCAAACCTTTGAGGAGAGCATTTTCAAGCTTTTGGCACCATTTTTGAGTGAATTGCCAAAAGTCAGATTTTTGCTGAAATTGTGACCCCGGGGCTAAGGGATTTTTTCAAAAAAATATTTTCTGCCGGTTATGTTTTTGAGGGCTGATTTCTTGTCCTGTGATAAAAAGCCTTCTGTTTCAAGTGCCAAACCTTTCAGGAGAGCATTTGAAACCGGTTGGCACCATTTTTGAGTGAATTGCCAAACGTCAGATGTTTGCTGAAATTGTGACCCCGGGGCTTAGGGATTTTTTCAAAAAAATATTTTCTGCCGGTTATGTTTTTGAGGGCTGATTTCTTGTCCTGTGATAAAAAGCCTTCTGTTTCGAGTGCCAAACCCCGGGGCTTAGGGATTTTTTCAAAAAAATATTTTCTGCCGGTTATGTTTTTGAGGGCTGATTTCTTGTCCTGTGATAAAAAGCCTTCTGCTTCGAGTGCCAAACCCCGGGGCTTAGGGATTTTTTCAAAAAAATATTTTCTGCCGGTTAGGTTTTTGAGGGCTGATTTCTTTTCCTGTGATAAAAAGCCTTATGTTTCGAGTGCCAAACCATTGAGGAGAGCATTTTCAGGCTTTTGGCACCATTTTTGAGTGAATTGCCAAAAGTCAGATTTTTGCTGAAATTGTGACCCCGGGGCTTAGGGATTTTTTCAAAAAAATATTTTCTGCCGGTTAAGTTTTTGAGGGCTGATTTCTTGTCCTGTGATAAAAAGCCTTCTGTTTCAAGTGCCAAACCCCGGGGCTTAGGGATTTTTCAAAAAAATATTTTCTGCCGGTTAGGTTTTTGAGGGCTGATTTCTTGTCCTGTGATAAAAAGCCTTCTGTTTCGAGTGCCAAACCATTGAGGAGAGCATTTTCAGGCTTTTGGCACCATTTTTGAGTGAATTGCCAAAAGTCAGATTTTTGCTGAAATTGTGACCCCAGGGCTTAGGGATTTTTTCAAAAAAATATTTTCTACCGGTTAAGTTTTTGAAAGCTGATTTCTTGTCCTGTGATAAAAAGCCTTCTGTTTCGCGTGCCAAACCTTTCAGGAGAGCATTTTCAAGCTTTTGCCACCATTTTTGAGTGAATTGCCAAAAGTCAGATTTTTACTGAAATTGTGACCCCGGGGCTTAGGGATTTTTTCAAAAAAATATTTTCTGCCGCTTAGGTTTTTGAGGGCTGATTTCTTGTCCTGTGATAAAAAGCCTTCTGTTTCGAGTGCCAAACCTTTCAGGAGAGCATTTTCAGGCTTTTGGCACCATCTTTGAGTGAATTGCCAAAAGTCAGATTTTTGCTGAAATTGTGACCCCGGGGCTTAGGGATTTTTTCAAAAAAATATTTTCTGCCGCTTAGGTTTTTGAGGGCTGATTTCTTGTCCTGTGATAAAAAGCCTTCTGTTTCGAGTGCCAAACCTTTCAGGAGAGCATTTTCAGGCTTTTGGCACCATTTTTGAGTGAATTTCCCAAAGTCAGATGTTTGCTGAAATTGTGACCCCGGGGCTTAGGGATTTTTTCAAAAAAATATTTTCTGCCGGTTAAGTTTTTGAGTGCTGATTTCTCGTCCTGTGATAAAAAGCCTTCTGTTTCAAGTGCCAAACCTTTCAGGAGAGCATTTGAAACCGGTTGGCACCATTTTTGAGTGAATTGCCAAAAGTCAGATGTTTGCTGAAATTGTGACCCCGGGGCTTAGGGATTTTTTCAAAAAAATATTTTCTGCCGGTTATGTTTTTGAGGGCTGATTTCTTGTCCTGTGATAAAAAGCCTTCTGTTTCGAGTGCCAAACCCCGGGGCTTAGGGATTTTTTCAAAAAAATATTTTCTGCCGGTTAGGTTTTTGAGGGCTGATTTCTTTTCCTGTGATAAAAAGCCTTCTGTTTCGAGTGCCAAACCCCGGGGCTTAGGGATTTTTTCAAAAAAATATTTTCTGCCGGTTATGTTTTTGAGGGCTGATTTCTTGTCCTGTGATAAAAAGCCTTCTGTTTCGAGTGCCAAACCCCGGGGCTTAGGGATTTTTTCAAAAAAATATTTTCTGCCGGTTATGTTTTTGAGGGCTGATTTCTTTTCCTGTGATAAAAAGCCTTATGTTTCGAGTGCCAAACCATTGAGGAGAGCATTTTCAGGCTTTTGGCACCATTTTTGAGTGAATTGCCAAAAGTCAGATTTTTGCTGAAATTGTGACCCCGGGGCTTAGGGATTTTTTCAAAAAAATATTTTCTGCCGGTTAAGTTTTTGAGGGCTGATTTCTTGTCCTGTGATAAAAAGCCTTCTGTTTCAAGTGCCAAACCCCGGAGCTTAGGGATTTTTCAAAAAAATATTTTCTGCCGGTTAGGTTTTTGAGGGCTGATTTCTTGTCCTGTGATAAAAAGCCTTCTGTTTCGAGTGCCAAACCTTTGAGGAGAGCATTTTCAAGCTTTTGGCACCATTTTTGAGTGAATTGCCAAAAGTCAGATTTTTGCTGAAATTGTGACCCCGGGGCTAAGGGATTTTTTCAAAAAAATATTTTCTGCCGGTTATGTTTTTGAGGGCTGATTTCTTGTCCTGTGATAAAAAGCCTTCTGTTTCAAGTGCCAAACCTTTCAGGAGAGCATTTGAAACCGGTTGGCACCATTTTTGAGTGAATTGCCAAACGTCAGATGTTTGCTGAAATTGTGACCCCGGGGCTTAGGGATTTTTTCAAAAAAATATTTTCTGCCGGTTATGTTTTTGAGGGCTGATTTCTTGTCCTGTGATAAAAAGACTTCTGTTTCGAGTGCCAAACCCCGGGGCTTAGGGATTTTTTCAAAAAATATTTTCAGCCGGTTAGGTTTTTGAGGGCTGATTTCTTTTCCTGTGATAAAAAGCCTTATGTTTCGAGTGCCAAACCATTGAGGAGAGCATTTTCAGGCTTTTGGCACCATTTTTGAGTGAATTGCCAAAAGTCAGATTTTTGCTGAAATTGTGATCCCGGGGCTTAGGGATTTTTTCAAAAAAATATTTTCTGCCGGTTAAGTTTTTGAGGGCTGATTTCTTGTCCTGTGATAAAAAGCCTTCTGTTTCAAGTGCCAAACCCCGGGGCTTAGGGATTTTTCAAAAAAATATTTTCTGCCGGTTAGGTTTTTGAGGGCTGATTTCTTGTCCTGTGATAAAAAGCCTTCTGTTTCGAGTGCCAAACCATTGAGGAGAGCATTTTCAAGCTTTTGGCACCATTTTTGAGTGAATTGCCAAAAGTCAGATTTTTGCTGAAATTGTGACCCCAGGGCTTAGGGATTTTTTCAAAAAAATATTTTCTACCGGTTAAGTTTTTGAGGGCTGATTTCTTGTCCTGTGATAAAAAGCCTTCTGTTTCGCGTGCCAAACCTTTCAGGAGAGCATTTTCAGGCTTTTGGCACCATCTTTGAGTGAATTGCCAAAAGTCAGATTTTTGCTGAAATTGTGACCCCGGGGCTTAGGGATTTTTTCAAAAAAATATTTTCTGCCGGTTAAGTTTTTGAGGGCTGATTTCTTGTCCTGTGATAAAAAGCCTTCTGTTTCGAGTGCCAAACCTTTCAGGAGAGCATTTTCAGGCTTTTGGCACCATTTTTGAGTGAATTGCCCAAAGTCAGATGTTTGCTGAAATTGTGACCCCGGGGCTTAGGGATTTTTTCAAAAAAATATTTTCTGCCGGTTAAGTTTTTGAGTGCTGATTTCTCGTCCTGTGATAAAAAGCCTTCTGTTTCAAGTGCCAAACCTTTCAGGAGAGCATTTGAAACCGGTTGGCACCATTTTTGAGTGAATTGCCAAAAGTCAGATGTTTGCTGAAATTGTGACCCCGGGGCTTAGGGATTTTTTCAAAAAAATATTTTCTGCCGGTTATGTTTTTGAGGGCTGATTTCTTGTCCTGTGATAAAAAGCCTTCTGTTTCGAGTGCCAAACCCCGGGGCTTAGGGATTTTTTCAAAAAAATATTTTCTGCCGGTTAGGTTTTTGAGGGCTGATTTCTTTTCCTGTGATAAAAAGCCTTCTGTTTCGAGTGCCAAACCCCGGGGCTTAGGGATTTTTTCAAAAAAATATTTTCTGCCGGTTAGGTTTTTGAGGGCTGATTTCTTATCCTTTGATAAAAAGCCTTCTGTTTCGAGTGCCAAACCTTTCAGGAGAGCATTTTCAAGCTTTTGGCACCATTTTTGAGTGAATTGCCAAAAGTCAGATTTTTGCTGAAATTGTGACCCCGGGGCTTAGGGATTTTTTCAAAGAAATATTTTCTGCCGGTTAGTTTTTTGAGGGCTGATTTCTTGTCCTGTGATAAAAAGCCTTCTGTTTCGAGTGCTAAACCTTTCAGGAGAGCATTTTCAGGCTTTTGGCACCATCTTTGAGTGAATTGCCAAAAGTCAGATTTTTGCTGAAATTGTGACCCCGGGGCTTAGGGATTTTTTCAAAAAAATATTTTCTGCCGGTTAAGTTTTTGAGTGCTGATTTCTCGTCCTGTGATAAAAAGCCTTCTGTTTCGAGTGCCAAACCTTTCAGGAGAGCATTTGAAACCGGTTGGCACCATTTTTGAGTGAATTGCCCAAAGTCAGATGTTTGCTGAAATTGTGACCCCGGGGCTTAGGGATTTTTTCAAAAAAATATTTTCTGCCGGTTAAGTTTTTGAGGGCTGATTTCTTGTCCTGTGATAAAAAGCCTTCTGTTTCGAGTGCCAAACCTTTCAGGAGAGCATTTTCAGGCTTTTGGCACCATTTTTGAGTGAATTGCCCAAAGTCAGATGTTTGCTGAAATTGTGACCCCGGGGCTTAGGGATTTTTCAAAAAAATATTTTCTGCCGGTTAGGTTTTTGAGGGCTGATTTCTTGTCCTGTGATAAAAAGCCTTCTGTTTCGAGTGCCAAACCTTTCAGGAGAGCATTTGAAACCGGTTGGCACCATTTTTGAGTGAATTGCCCAAAGTCAGATGTTTGCTGAAATTGTGACCCCGGGGCTTAGGGATTTTTTCAAAAAAATATTTTCTGCCGGTTAGGTTTTTGAGGGCTGATTTCTTGTCCTGTGATAAAAAGCCTTCTGTTTCGAGTGCCAAACCTTTCAGGAGAGCATTTTCAGGCTTTTGGCACCATTTTTGAGTGAATTGCCCAAAGTCAGATGTTTGCTGAAATAGGGATTTTTCAAAAAAATATTTTCTGCCGGTTAAGTTTTTGAGGGCTGATTTCTTGTCCTGTGATAAAAAGCCTTCTGTTTCAAGTGCCAAATCCCGGGGCTTAGGGATTTTTCAAAAAAATATTTTCTGCCGGTTATGTTTTTGAGGGCTGATTTCTTGTCCTGTGATAAAAAGCCTTCTGTTTCAAGTGCCGAAACTTTCAGGAGAGCATTTTCAGGCTTTTGGCACCATCTTTGAGTGAATTGCCAAAAGTCAGATTTTTGCTAAAATTGTGACCCCGGGGCTTAGGGATTTGTTCAAAAAAATATTTTCTGCCGGTTATGTTTTTGAGGGCTGATTTCTTGTCCTGTGATAAAAAGCCTTCTGTTTCGAGTGCCAAACCTTTCAGGAGAGCATTTTCAGGCTTTTGGCACCATTTTTGAGTGAATTGCCAAAAGTCAGATTTTTGCTGAAATTGTGACCCCGGGGCTTAGGGATTTTTTCAAAAAAATATTTTCTGCCGGTTAGGTTTTTGAGGGCTGATTTCTTGTCCTGTGATAAAAAGCCTTCTGTTTCGCGTGCCAAACCTTTCAGGAGAGCATTTTCAGGCTTTTGGCACCATCTTTGAGTGAATTGCCAAAAGTCAGATTTTTGCTGAAATTGTGACCCCGGGGCTTAGGGATTTTTTCAAAAAAATATTTTCTGCCGGTTAAGTTTTTGAGGGCTGATTTCTTGTCCTGTGATAAAAAGCCTTCTGTTTCGAGTGCCAAACCTTTCAGGAGAGCATTTTCAGGCTTTTGGCACCATTTTTGAGTGAATTGCCCAAAGTCAGATGTTTGCTGAAATTGTGACCCCGGGGCTTAGGGATTTTTTCAAAAAAATATTTTCTGCCGGTTAAGTTTTTGAGTGCTGATTTCTCGTCCTGTGATAAAAAGCCTTCTGTTTCAAGTGCCAAACCTTTCAGGAGAGCATTTGAAACCGGTTGGCAACATTTTTGAGTGAATTGCCAAAAGTCAGATGTTTGCTGAAATTGTGACCCCGGGGCTTAGGGATTTTTTCAAAAAAATATTTTCTGCCGGTTATGTTTTTGAGGGCTGATTTCTTGTCCTGTGATAAAAAGCCTTCTGTTTCGAGTGCCAAACCCCGGCGCTCAGGGATTTTTTCAAAAAAATATTTTCTGCCGGTTATGTTTTTGAGGGCTGATTTCTTGTCCTGTGATAAAAAGCCTTCTGTTTCGAGTGCCAAACCCCGGGGCTTAGGGATTTTTTCAAAAAAATATTTTCTGCCGGTTAGGTTTTTGAGGGCTGATTTCTTTTCCTGTGATAAAAAGCCTTATGTTTCGAGTGCCAAACCATTGAGGAGAGCATTTTCAGGCTTTTGGCACCATTTTTGAGTGAATTGCCAAAAGTCAGATTTTTGCTGAAATTGTGACCCCGGGGCTTAGGGATTTTTTCAAAAAAATATTTTCTGCCGGTTAAGTTTTTGAGGGCTGATTTCTTGTCCTGTGATAAAAAGCCTTCTGTTTCAAGTTCCAAACCCCGGAGCTTAGGGATTTTTCAAAAAAATATTTTCTGCCGGTTAGGTTTTTGAGGGCTGATTTCTTGTCCTGTGATAAAAAGCCTTCTGTTTCGAGTGCCAAACCTTTGAGGAGAGCATTTTCAAGCTTTTGGCACCATTTTTGAGTGAATTGCCAAAAGTCAGATTTTTGCTGAAATTGTGACCCCGGGGCTAAGGGATTTTTTCAAAAAAATATTTTCTGCCGGTTATGTTTTTGAGGGCTGATTTCTTGTCCTGTGATAAAAAGCCTTCTGTTTCAAGTGCCAAACCTTTCAGGAGAGCATTTGAAACCGGTTGGCACCATTTTTGAGTGAATTGCCAAACGTCAGATGTTTGCTGAAATTGTGACCCCGGGGCTTAGGGATTTTTTCAAAAAAATATTTTCTGCCGGTTATGTTTTTGAGGGCTGATTTCTTGTCCTGTGATAAAAAGCCTTCTGTTTCGAGTGCCAAACCCCGGGGCTTAGGGATTTTTTCAAAAAAATATTTTCTGCCGGTTAGGTTTTTGAGGGCTGATTTCTTTTCCTGTGATAAAAAGCCTTATGTTTCGAGTGCCAAACCATTGAGGAGAGCATTTTCAGGCTTTTGGCACCATTTTTGAGTGAATTGCCAAAAGTCAGATTTTTGCTGAAATTGTGATCCCGGGGCTTAGGGATTTTTCAAAAAAATATTTTCTGCCGGTTAGGTTTTTGAGGGCTGATTTCTTGTCCTGTGATAAAAAGCCTTCTGTTTCGAGTGCCAAACCATTGAGGAGAGCATTTTCAGGCTTTTGGCACCATTTTTGAGTGAATTGCCAAAAGTCAGATTTTTGCTGAAATTGTGACCCCAGGGCTTAGGGATTTTTTCAAAAAAATATTTTCTACCGGTTAAGTTTTTGAGGGCTGATTTCTTGTCCTGTGATAAAAAGCCTTCTGTTTCGCGTGCCAAACCTTTCAGGAGAGCATTTTCAGGCTTTTGGCACCATCTTTGAGTGAATTGCCAAAAGTCAGATTTTTGCTGAAATTGTGACCCCGGGGCTTAGGGATTTTTTCAAAAAAATATTTTCTGCCGGTTAAGTTTTCGAGGGCTGATTTCTTGTCCTGTGATAAAAAGCCTTCTGTTTCGAGTGCCAAACCTTTCAGGAGAGCATTTTCAGGCTTTTGGCACCATTTTTGAGTGAATTGCCCAAAGTCAGATGTTTGCTGAAATTGTGACCCCGGGGCTTAGGGATTTTTTCAAAAAAATATTTTCTGCCGGTTAAGTTTTTGAGTGCTGATTTCTCGTCCTGTGATAAAAAGCCTTCTGTTTCAAGTGCCAAACCTTTCAGGAGAGCATTTGAAACCGGTTCGCACCATTTTTGAGTGAATTGCCAAAAGTCAGATGTTTGCTGAAATTGTGACCCCGGGGCTTAGGGATTTTTTCAAAAAAATATTTTCTGCCGGTTATGTTTTTGAGGGCTGATTTCTTGTCCTGTGATAAAAAGCCTTCTGTTTCGAGTGCCAAACCCCGGGGCTTAGGGATTTTTTCAAAAAAATATTTTCTGCCGGTTAGGTTTTTGAGGGCTGATTTCTTTTCCTGTGATAAAAAGCCTTCTGTTTCGAGTGCCAAACCCCGGGGCTTAGGGATTTTTTCAAAAAAATATTTTCTGCCGGTTAGGTTTTTGAGGGCTGATTTCTTATCCTTTGATAAAAAGCCTTCTGTTTCGAGTGCCAAACCTTTCAGGAGAGCATTTTCAAGCTTTTGGCACCATTTTTGAGTGAATTGCCAAAAGTCAGATTTTTGCTGAAATTGTGACCCCGGGGCTTAGGGATTTTTTCAAAGAAATATTTTCTGCCGGTTAGTTTTTTGAGGGCTGATTTCTTGTCCTGTGATAAAAAGCCTTCTGTTTCGAGTGCTAAACCTTTCAGGAGAGCATTTTCAGGCTTTTGGCACCATCTTTGAGTGAATTGCCAAAAGTCAGATTTTTGCTGAAATTGTGACCCCGGGGCTTAGGGATTTTTTCAAAAAAATATTTTCTGCCGGTTAAGTTTTTGAGTGCTGATTTCTCGTCCTGTGATAAAAAGCCTTCTGTTTCGAGTGCCAAACCTTTCAGGAGAGCATTTGAAACCGGTTGGCACCATTTTTGAGTGAATTGCCCAAAGTCAGATGTTTGCTGAAATTGTGACCCCGGGGCTTAGGGATTTTTTCAAAAAAATATTTTCTGCCGGTTAAGTTTTTGAGGGCTGATTTCTTGTCCTGTGATAAAAAGCCTTCTGTTTCGAGTGCCAAACCTTTCAGGAGAGCATTTTCAGGCTTTTGGCACCATTTTTGAGTGAATTGCCCAAAGTCAGATGTTTGCTGAAATTGTGACCCCGGGGCTTAGGGATTTTTCAAAAAAATATTTTCTGCCGGTTAGGTTTTTGAGGGCTGATTTCTTGTCCTGTGATAAAAAGCCTTCTGTTTCGAGTGCCAAACCTTTCAGGAGAGCATTTGAAACCGGTTGGCACCATTTTTGAGTGAATTGCCCAAAGTCAGATGTTTGCTGAAATTTTGACCCCGGGGCTTAGGGATTTTTTCAAAAAAATATTTTCTGCCGCTTAAGTTTTTGAGGGCTGATTTCTTGTCCTGTGATAAAAAGCCTTCTGTTTCGAGTGCCAAACCCCGGGGCTTAGGGATTTTTTCAAAAAAATATTTTCTGCCGGTTAGGTTTTTGAGGGCTGATTTCTTTTCCTGTGATAAAAAGCCTTCTGTTTCGAGTGCCAAACCTTTCAGGAGAGCATTTTCAGGCTTTTGGCACCATTTTTGAGTGAATTGCCCAAAGTCAGATGTTTGCTGAAATAGGGATTTTTCAAAAAAATATTTTCTGCCGGTTAAGTTTTTGAGGGCTGATTTCTTGTCCTGTGATAAAAAGCCTTCTGTTTCAAGTGCCAAATCCCGGGGCTTAGGGATTTTTCAAAAAAATATTTTCTGCCGGTTATGTTTTTGAGGGCTGATTTCTTGTCCTGTGATAAAAAGCCTTCTGTTTCAAGTGCCGAAACTTTCAGGAGAGCATTTTCAGGCTTTTGGCACCATCTTTGAGTGAATTGCCAAAAGTCAGATTTTTGCTAAAATTGTGACCCCGGGGCTTAGGGATTTGTTCAAAAAAATATTTTCTGCCGGTTATGTTTTTGAGGGCTGATTTCTTGTCCTGTGATAAAAAGCCTTCTGTTTCGAGTGCCAAACCTTTCAGGAGAGCATTTTCAGGCTTTTGGCACCATTTTTGAGTGAATTGCCAAAAGTCAGATTTTTGCTGAAATTGTGACCCCGGGGCTTAGGGATTTTTTCAAAAAAATATTTTCTGCCGGTTAGGTTTTTGAGGGCTGATTTCTTGTCCTGTGATAAAAAGCCTTCTGTTTCGCGTGCCAAACCTTTCAGGAGAGCATTTTCAGGCTTTTGGCACCATCTTTGAGTGAATTGCCAAAAGTCAGATTTTTGCTGAAATTGTGACCCCGGGGCTTAGGGATTTTTTCAAAAAAATATTTTCTGCCGGTTAAGTTTTTGAGGGCTGATTTCTTGTCCTGTGATAAAAAGCCTTCTGTTTCGAGTGCCAAACCTTTCAGGAGAGCATTTTCAGGCTTTTGGCACCATTTTTGAGTGAATTGCCCAAAGTCAGATGTTTGCTGAAATTGTGACCCCGGGGCTTAGGGATTTTTTCAAAAAAATATTTTCTGCCGGTTAAGTTTTTGAGTGCTGATTTCTCGTCCTGTGATAAAAAGCCTTCTGTTTCAAGTGCCAAACCTTTCAGGAGAGCATTTGAAACCGGTTGGCAACATTTTTGAGTGAATTGCCAAAAGTCAGATGTTTGCTGAAATTGTGACCCCGGGGCTTAGGGATTTTTTCAAAAAAATATTTTCTGCCGGTTATGTTTTTGAGGGCTGATTTCTTGTCCTGTGATAAAAAGCCTTCTGTTTCGAGTGCCAAACCCCGGCGCTCAGGGATTTTTTCAAAAAAATATTTTCTGCCGGTTATGTTTTTGAGGGCTGATTTCTTGTCCTGTGATAAAAAGCCTTCTGTTTCGAGTGCCAAACCCCGGGGCTTAGGGATTTTTTCAAAAAAATATTTTCTGCCGGTTAGGTTTTTGAGGGCTGATTTCTTTTCCTGTGATAAAAAGCCTTCTGTTTCGAGTGCCAAACCCCGGGGCTTAGGGATTTTTTCAAAAAAATATTTTCTGCCGGTTATGTTTTTGAGGGCTGATTTCTTGTCCTGTGATAAAAAGCCTTCTGTTTCGAGTGCCAAACCCCGGGGCTTAGGGATTTTTTCAAAAAAATATTTTCTGCCGGTTATGTTTTTGAGGGCTGATTTCTTTTCCTGTGATAAAAAGCCTTATGTTTCGAGTGCCAAACCATTGAGGAGAGCATTTTCAGGCTTTTGGCACCATTTTTGAGTGAATTGCCAAAAGTCAGATTTTTGCTGAAATTGTGACCCCGGGGCTTAGGGATTTTTTCAAAAAAATATTTTCTGCCGGTTAAGTTTTTGAGGGCTGATTTCTTGTCCTGTGATAAAAAGCCTTCTGTTTCAAGTGCCAAACCCCGGAGCTTAGGGATTTTTCAAAAAAATATTTTCTGCCGGTTAGGTTTTTGAGGGCTGATTTCTTGTCCTGTGATAAAAAGCCTTCTGTTTCGAGTGCCAAACCTTTGAGGAGAGCATTTTCAAGCTTTTGGCACCATTTTTGAGTGAATTGCCAAAAGTCAGATTTTTGCTGAAATTGTGACCCCGGGGCTAAGGGATTTTTTCAAAAAAATATTTTCTGCCGGTTATGTTTTTGAGGGCTGATTTCTTGTCCTGTGATAAAAAGCCTTCTGTTTCAAGTGCCAAACCTTTCAGGAGAGCATTTGAAACCGGTTGGCACCATTTTTGAGTGAATTGCCAAACGTCAGATGTTTGCTGAAATTGTGACCCCGGGGCTTAGGGATTTTTTCAAAAAAATATTTTCTGCCGGTTATGTTTTTGAGGGCTGATTTCTTGTCCTGTGATAAAAAGACTTCTGTTTCGAGTGCCAAACCCCGGGGCTTAGGGATTTTTTCAAAAAATATTTTCAGCCGGTTAGGTTTTTGAGGGCTGATTTCTTTTCCTGTGATAAAAAGCCTTATGTTTCGAGTGCCAAACCATTGAGGAGAGCATTTTCAGGCTTTTGGCACCATTTTTGAGTGAATTGCCAAAAGTCAGATTTTTGCTGAAATTGTGATCCCGGGGCTTAGGGATTTTTTCAAAAAAATATTTTCTGCCGGTTAAGTTTTTGAGGGCTGATTTCTTGTCCTGTGATAAAAAGCCTTCTGTTTCAAGTGCCAAACCCCGGGGCTTAGGGATTTTTCAAAAAAATATTTTCTGCCGGTTAGGTTTTTGAGGGCTGATTTCTTGTCCTGTGATAAAAAGCCTTCTGTTTCGAGTGCCAAACCATTGAGGAGAGCATTTTCAAGCTTTTGGCACCATTTTTGAGTGAATTGCCAAAAGTCAGATTTTTGCTGAAATTGTGACCCCAGGGCTTAGGGATTTTTTCAAAAAAATATTTTCTACCGGTTAAGTTTTTGAGGGCTGATTTCTTGTCCTGTGATAAAAAGCCTTCTGTTTCGCGTGCCAAACCTTTCAGGAGAGCATTTTCAGGCTTTTGGCACCATCTTTGAGTGAATTGCCAAAAGTCAGATTTTTGCTGAAATTGTGACCCCGGGGCTTAGGGATTTTTTCAAAAAAATATTTTCTGCCGGTTAAGTTTTTGAGGGCTGATTTCTTGTCCTGTGATAAAAAGCCTTCTGTTTCGAGTGCCAAACCTTTCAGGAGAGCATTTTCAGGCTTTTGGCACCATTTTTGAGTGAATTGCCCAAAGTCAGATGTTTGCTGAAATTGTGACCCCGGGGCTTAGGGATTTTTTCAAAAAAATATTTTCTGCCGGTTAAGTTTTTGAGTGCTGATTTCTCGTCCTGTGATAAAAAGCCTTCTGTTTCAAGTGCCAAACCTTTCAGGAGAGCATTTGAAACCGGTTGGCACCATTTTTGAGTGAATTGCCAAAAGTCAGATGTTTGCTGAAATTGTGACCCCGGGGCTTAGGGATTTTTTCAAAAAAATATTTTCTGCCGGTTATGTTTTTGAGGGCTGATTTCTTGTCCTGTGATAAAAAGCCTTCTGTTTCGAGTGCCAAACCCCGGGGCTTAGGGATTTTTTCAAAAAAATATTTTCTGCCGGTTAGGTTTTTGAGGGCTGATTTCTTTTCCTGTGATAAAAAGCCTTCTGTTTCGAGTGCCAAACCCCGGGGCTTAGGGATTTTTTCAAAAAAATATTTTCTGCCGGTTAGGTTTTTGAGGGCTGATTTCTTATCCTTTGATAAAAAGCCTTCTGTTTCGAGTGCCAAACCTTTCAGGAGAGCATTTTCAAGCTTTTGGCACCATTTTTGAGTGAATTGCCAAAAGTCAGATTTTTGCTGAAATTGTGACCCCGGGGCTTAGGGATTTTTTCAAAGAAATATTTTCTGCCGGTTAGTTTTTTGAGGGCTGATTTCTTGTCCTGTGATAAAAAGCCTTCTGTTTCGAGTGCTAAACCTTTCAGGAGAGCATTTTCAGGCTTTTGGCACCATCTTTGAGTGAATTGCCAAAAGTCAGATTTTTGCTGAAATTGTGACCCCGGGGCTTAGGGATTTTTTCAAAAAAATATTTTCTGCCGGTTAAGTTTTTGAGTGCTGATTTCTCGTCCTGTGATAAAAAGCCTTCTGTTTCGAGTGCCAAACCTTTCAGGAGAGCATTTGAAACCGGTTGGCACCATTTTTGAGTGAATTGCCCAAAGTCAGATGTTTGCTGAAATTGTGACCCCGGGGCTTAGGGATTTTTTCAAAAAAATATTTTCTGCCGGTTAAGTTTTTGAGGGCTGATTTCTTGTCCTGTGATAAAAAGCCTTCTGTTTCGAGTGCCAAACCTTTCAGGAGAGCATTTTCAGGCTTTTGGCACCATTTTTGAGTGAATTGCCCAAAGTCAGATGTTTGCTGAAATTGTGACCCCGGGGCTTAGGGATTTTTCAAAAAAATATTTTCTGCCGGTTAGGTTTTTGAGGGCTGATTTCTTGTCCTGTGATAAAAAGCCTTCTGTTTCGAGTGCCAAACCTTTCAGGAGAGCATTTGAAACCGGTTGGCACCATTTTTGAGTGAATTGCCCAAAGTCAGATGTTTGCTGAAATTGTGACCCCGGGGCTTAGGGATTTTTTCAAAAAAATATTTTCTGCCGGTTAGGTTTTTGAGGGCTGATTTCTTGTCCTGTGATAAAAAGCCTTCTGTTTCGAGTGCCAAACCCCGGGGCTTAGGGATTTTTTCAAAAAAATATTTTCTGCCGGTTAGGTTTTTGAGGGCTGATTTCTTTTCCTGTGATAAAAAGCCTTCTGTTTCGAGTGCCAAACCCCGGGGCTTAGGGATTTTTTCAAAAAAATATTTTCTGCCGGTTAGGTTTTTGAGGGCTGATTTCTTATCCTTTGATAAAAAGCCTTCTGTTTCGAGTGCCAAACCTTTCAGGAGAGCATTTTCAAGCTTTTGGCACCATTTTTGAGTGAATTGCCAAAAGTCAGATTTTTGCTGAAATTGTGACCCCGGGGCTTAGGGATTTTTTCAAAGAAATATTTTCTGCCGGTTAGTTTTTTGAGGGCTGATTTCTTGTCCTGTGATAAAAAGCCTTCTGTTTCGAGTGCTAAACCTTTCAGGAGAGCATTTTCAGGCTTTTGGCACCATCTTTGAGTGAATTGCCAAAAGTCAGATTTTTGCTGAAATTGTGACCCCGGGGCTTAGGGATTTTTTCAAAAAAATATTTTCTGCCGGTTAAGTTTTTGAGTGCTGATTTCTCGTCCTGTGATAAAAAGCCTTCTGTTTCGAGTGCCAAACCTTTCAGGAGAGCATTTGAAACCGGTTGGCACCATTTTTGAGTGAATTGCCCAAAGTCAGATGTTTGCTGAAATTGTGACCCCGGGGCTTAGGGATTTTTTCAAAAAAATATTTTCTGCCGGTTAAGTTTTTGAGGGCTGATTTCTTGTCCTGTGATAAAAAGCCTTCTGTTTCGAGTGCCAAACCTTTCAGGAGAGCATTTTCAGGCTTTTGGCACCATTTTTGAGTGAATTGCCCAAAGTCAGATGTTTGCTGAAATTGTGACCCCGGGGCTTAGGGATTTTTCAAAAAAATATTTTCTGCCGGTTAGGTTTTTGAGGGCTGATTTCTTGTCCTGTGATAAAAAGCCTTCTGTTTCGAGTGCCAAACCTTTCAGGAGAGCATTTGAAACCGGTTGGCACCATTTTTGAGTGAATTGCCCAAAGTCAGATGTTTGCTGAAATTGTGACCCCGGGGCTTAGGGATTTTTTCAAAAAAATATTTTCTGCCGGTTAGGTTTTTGAGGGCTGATTTCTTGTCCTGTGATAAAAAGCCTTCTGTTTCGAGTGCCAAACCTTTCAGGAGAGCATTTTCAGGCTTTTGGCACCATTTTTGAGTGAATTGCCCAAAGTCAGATGTTTGCTGAAATAGGGATTTTTCAAAAAAATATTTTCTGCCGGTTAAGTTTTTGAGGGCTGATTTCTTGTCCTGTGATAAAAAGCCTTCTGTTTCAAGTGCCAAATCCCGGGGCTTAGGGATTTTTCAAAAAAATATTTTCTGCCGGTTATGTTTTTGAGGGCTGATTTCTTGTCCTGTGATAAAAAGCCTTCTGTTTCAAGTGCCGAAACTTTCAGGAGAGCATTTTCAGGCTTTTGGCACCATCTTTGAGTGAATTGCCAAAAGTCAGATTTTTGCTAAAATTGTGACCCCGGGGCTTAGGGATTTGTTCAAAAAAATATTTTCTGCCGGTTATGTTTTTGAGGGCTGATTTCTTGTCCTGTGATAAAAAGCCTTCTGTTTCGAGTGCCAAACCTTTCAGGAGAGCATTTTCAGGCTTTTGGCACCATTTTTGAGTGAATTGCCAAAAGTCAGATTTTTGCTGAAATTGTGACCCCGGGGCTTAGGGATTTTTTCAAAAAAATATTTTCTGCCGGTTAGGTTTTTGAGGGCTGATTTCTTGTCCTGTGATAAAAAGCCTTCTGTTTCGCGTGCCAAACCTTTCAGGAGAGCATTTTCAGGCTTTTGGCACCATCTTTGAGTGAATTGCCAAAAGTCAGATTTTTGCTGAAATTGTGACCCCGGGGCTTAGGGATTTTTTCAAAAAAATATTTTCTGCCGGTTAAGTTTTTGAGGGCTGATTTCTTGTCCTGTGATAAAAAGCCTTCTGTTTCGAGTGCCAAACCTTTCAGGAGAGCATTTTCAGGCTTTTGGCACCATTTTTGAGTGAATTGCCCAAAGTCAGATGTTTGCTGAAATTGTGACCCCGGGGCTTAGGGATTTTTTCAAAAAAATATTTTCTGCCGGTTAAGTTTTTGAGTGCTGATTTCTCGTCCTGTGATAAAAAGCCTTCTGTTTCAAGTGCCAAACCTTTCAGGAGAGCATTTGAAACCGGTTGGCAACATTTTTGAGTGAATTGCCAAAAGTCAGATGTTTGCTGAAATTGTGACCCCGGGGCTTAGGGATTTTTTCAAAAAAATATTTTCTGCCGGTTATGTTTTTGAGGGCTGATTTCTTGTCCTGTGATAAAAAGCCTTCTGTTTCGAGTGCCAAACCCCGGCGCTCAGGGATTTTTTCAAAAAAATATTTTCTGCCGGTTATGTTTTTGAGGGCTGATTTCTTGTCCTGTGATAAAAAGCCTTCTGTTTCGAGTGCCAAACCCCGGGGCTTAGGGATTTTTTCAAAAAAATATTTTCTGCCGGTTAGGTTTTTGAGGGCTGATTTCTTTTCCTGTGATAAAAAGCCTTATGTTTCGAGTGCCAAACCATTGAGGAGAGCATTTTCAGGCTTTTGGCACCATTTTTGAGTGAATTGCCAAAAGTCAGATTTTTGCTGAAATTGTGACCCCGGGGCTTAGGGATTTTTTCAAAAAAATATTTTCTGCCGGTTAAGTTTTTGAGGGCTGATTTCTTGTCCTGTGATAAAAAGCCTTCTGTTTCAAGTTCCAAACCCCGGAGCTTAGGGATTTTTCAAAAAAATATTTTCTGCCGGTTAGGTTTTTGAGGGCTGATTTCTTGTCCTGTGATAAAAAGCCTTCTGTTTCGAGTGCCAAACCTTTGAGGAGAGCATTTTCAAGCTTTTGGCACCATTTTTGAGTGAATTGCCAAAAGTCAGATTTTTGCTGAAATTGTGACCCCGGGGCTAAGGGATTTTTTCAAAAAAATATTTTCTGCCGGTTATGTTTTTGAGGGCTGATTTCTTGTCCTGTGATAAAAAGCCTTCTGTTTCAAGTGCCAAACCTTTCAGGAGAGCATTTGAAACCGGTTGGCACCATTTTTGAGTGAATTGCCAAACGTCAGATGTTTGCTGAAATTGTGACCCCGGGGCTTAGGGATTTTTTCAAAAAAATATTTTCTGCCGGTTATGTTTTTGAGGGCTGATTTCTTGTCCTGTGATAAAAAGCCTTCTGTTTCGAGTGCCAAACCCCGGGGCTTAGGGATTTTTTCAAAAAAATATTTTCTGCCGGTTAGGTTTTTGAGGGCTGATTTCTTTTCCTGTGATAAAAAGCCTTATGTTTCGAGTGCCAAACCATTGAGGAGAGCATTTTCAGGCTTTTGGCACCATTTTTGAGTGAATTGCCAAAAGTCAGATTTTTGCTGAAATTGTGATCCCGGGGCTTAGGGATTTTTCAAAAAAATATTTTCTGCCGGTTAGGTTTTTGAGGGCTGATTTCTTGTCCTGTGATAAAAAGCCTTCTGTTTCGAGTGCCAAACCATTGAGGAGAGCATTTTCAGGCTTTTGGCACCATTTTTGAGTGAATTGCCAAAAGTCAGATTTTTGCTGAAATTGTGACCCCAGGGCTTAGGGATTTTTTCAAAAAAATATTTTCTACCGGTTAAGTTTTTGAGGGCTGATTTCTTGTCCTGTGATAAAAAGCCTTCTGTTTCGCGTGCCAAACCTTTCAGGAGAGCATTTTCAGGCTTTTGGCACCATTTTTGAGTGAATTGCCCAAAGTCAGATGTTTGCTGAAATTGTGACCCCGGGGCTTAGGGATTTTTTCAAAAAAATATTTTCTGCCGGTTAAGTTTTTGAGTGCTGATTTCTCGTCCTGTGATAAAAAGCCTTCTGTTTCAAGTGCCAAACCTTTCAGGAGAGCATTTGAAACCGGTTGGCAACATTTTTGAGTGAATTGCCAAAAGTCAGATGTTTGCTGAAATTGTGACCCCGGGGCTTAGGGATTTTTTCAAAAAAATATTTTCTGCCGGTTATGTTTTTGAGGGCTGATTTCTTGTCCTGTGATAAAAAGCCTTCTGTTTCGAGTGCCAAACCCCGGCGCTCAGGGATTTTTTCAAAAAAATATTTTCTGCCGGTTATGTTTTTGAGGGCTGATTTCTTGTCCTGTGATAAAAAGCCTTCTGTTTCGAGTGCCAAACCCCGGGGCTTAGGGATTTTTTCAAAAAAATATTTTCTGCCGGTTAGGTTTTTGAGGGCTGATTTCTTTTCCTGTGATAAAAAGCCTTATGTTTCGAGTGCCAAACCATTGAGGAGAGCATTTTCAGGCTTTTGGCACCATTTTTGAGTGAATTGCCAAAAGTCAGATTTTTGCTGAAATTGTGACCCCGGGGCTTAGGGATTTTTTCAAAAAAATATTTTCTGCCGGTTAAGTTTTTGAGGGCTGATTTCTTGTCCTGTGATAAAAAGCCTTCTGTTTCAAGTTCCAAACCCCGGAGCTTAGGGATTTTTCAAAAAAATATTTTCTGCCGGTTAGGTTTTTGAGGGCTGATTTCTTGTCCTGTGATAAAAAGCCTTCTGTTTCGAGTGCCAAACCTTTGAGGAGAGCATTTTCAAGCTTTTGGCACCATTTTTGAGTGAATTGCCAAAAGTCAGATTTTTGCTGAAATTGTGACCCCGGGGCTAAGGGATTTTTTCAAAAAAATATTTTCTGCCGGTTATGTTTTTGAGGGCTGATTTCTTGTCCTGTGATAAAAAGCCTTCTGTTTCAAGTGCCAAACCTTTCAGGAGAGCATTTGAAACCGGTTGGCACCATTTTTGAGTGAATTGCCAAACGTCAGATGTTTGCTGAAATTGTGACCCCGGGGCTTAGGGATTTTTTCAAAAAAATATTTTCTGCCGGTTATGTTTTTGAGGGCTGATTTCTTGTCCTGTGATAAAAAGCCTTCTGTTTCGAGTGCCAAACCCCGGGGCTTAGGGATTTTTTCAAAAAAATATTTTCTGCCGGTTAGGTTTTTGAGGGCTGATTTCTTTTCCTGTGATAAAAAGCCTTATGTTTCGAGTGCCAAACCATTGAGGAGAGCATTTTCAGGCTTTTGGCACCATTTTTGAGTGAATTGCCAAAAGTCAGATTTTTGCTGAAATTGTGATCCCGGGGCTTAGGGATTTTTCAAAAAAATATTTTCTGCCGGTTAGGTTTTTGAGGGCTGATTTCTTGTCCTGTGATAAAAAGCCTTCTGTTTCGAGTGCCAAACCATTGAGGAGAGCATTTTCAGGCTTTTGGCACCATTTTTGAGTGAATTGCCAAAAGTCAGATTTTTGCTGAAATTGTGACCCCAGGGCTTAGGGATTTTTTCAAAAAAATATTTTCTACCGGTTAAGTTTTTGAGGGCTGATTTCTTGTCCTGTGATAAAAAGCCTTCTGTTTCGCGTGCCAAACCTTTCAGGAGAGCATTTTCAGGCTTTTGGCACCATCTTTGAGTGAATTGCCAAAAGTCAGATTTTTGCTGAAATTGTGACCCCGGGGCTTAGGGATTTTTTCAAAAAAATATTTTCTGCCGGTTAAGTTTTCGAGGGCTGATTTCTTGTCCTGTGATAAAAAGCCTTCTGTTTCGAGTGCCAAACCTTTCAGGAGAGCATTTTCAGGCTTTTGGCACCATTTTTGAGTGAATTGCCCAAAGTCAGATGTTTGCTGAAATTGTGACCCCGGGGCTTAGGGATTTTTTCAAAAAAATATTTTCTGCCGGTTAAGTTTTTGAGTGCTGATTTCTCGTCCTGTGATAAAAAGCCTTCTGTTTCAAGTGCCAAACCTTTCAGGAGAGCATTTGAAACCGGTTCGCACCATTTTTGAGTGAATTGCCAAAAGTCAGATGTTTGCTGAAATTGTGACCCCGGGGCTTAGGGATTTTTTCAAAAAAATATTTTCTGCCGGTTATGTTTTTGAGGGCTGATTTCTTGTCCTGTGATAAAAAGCCTTCTGTTTCGAGTGCCAAACCCCGGGGCTTAGGGATTTTTTCAAAAAAATATTTTCTGCCGGTTAGGTTTTTGAGGGCTGATTTCTTTTCCTGTGATAAAAAGCCTTCTGTTTCGAGTGCCAAACCCCGGGGCTTAGGGATTTTTTCAAAAAAATATTTTCTGCCGGTTAGGTTTTTGAGGGCTGATTTCTTATCCTTTGATAAAAAGCCTTCTGTTTCGAGTGCCAAACCTTTCAGGAGAGCATTTTCAAGCTTTTGGCACCATTTTTGAGTGAATTGCCAAAAGTCAGATTTTTGCTGAAATTGTGACCCCGGGGCTTAGGGATTTTTTCAAAGAAATATTTTCTGCCGGTTAGTTTTTTGAGGGCTGATTTCTTGTCCTGTGATAAAAAGCCTTCTGTTTCGAGTGCTAAACCTTTCAGGAGAGCATTTTCAGGCTTTTGGCACCATCTTTGAGTGAATTGCCAAAAGTCAGATTTTTGCTGAAATTGTGACCCCGGGGCTTAGGGATTTTTTCAAAAAAATATTTTCTGCCGGTTAAGTTTTTGAGTGCTGATTTCTCGTCCTGTGATAAAAAGCCTTCTGTTTCGAGTGCCAAACCTTTCAGGAGAGCATTTGAAACCGGTTGGCACCATTTTTGAGTGAATTGCCCAAAGTCAGATGTTTGCTGAAATTGTGACCCCGGGGCTTAGGGATTTTTTCAAAAAAATATTTTCTGCCGGTTAAGTTTTTGAGGGCTGATTTCTTGTCCTGTGATAAAAAGCCTTCTGTTTCGAGTGCCAAACCTTTCAGGAGAGCATTTTCAGGCTTTTGGCACCATTTTTGAGTGAATTGCCCAAAGTCAGATGTTTGCTGAAATTGTGACCCCGGGGCTTAGGGATTTTTCAAAAAAATATTTTCTGCCGGTTAGGTTTTTGAGGGCTGATTTCTTGTCCTGTGATAAAAAGCCTTCTGTTTCGAGTGCCAAACCTTTCAGGAGAGCATTTGAAACCGGTTGGCACCATTTTTGAGTGAATTGCCCAAAGTCAGATGTTTGCTGAAATTTTGACCCCGGGGCTTAGGGATTTTTTCAAAAAAATATTTTCTGCCGCTTAAGTTTTTGAGGGCTGATTTCTTGTCCTGTGATAAAAAGCCTTCTGTTTCGAGTGCCAAACCTTTCAGGAGAGCATTTTCAGGCTTTTGGCACCATTTTTGAGTGAATTGCCCAAAGTCAGATGTTTGCTGAAATAGGGATTTTTCAAAAAAATATTTTCTGCCGGTTAAGTTTTTGAGGGCTGATTTCTTGTCCTGTGATAAAAAGCCTTCTGTTTCAAGTGCCAAACCCCGGGGCTTAGGGATTTTTCAAAAAAATATTTTCTGCCGGTTAGGTTTTTGAGGGCTGATTTCTTGTCCTGTGATAAAAAGCCTTCTGTTTCGAGTGCCAAACCTTTGAGGAGAGCATTTTCAAGCTTTTGGCACCATTTTTGAGTGAATTGCCAAAAGTCAGATTTTTGCTGAAATTGTGACCCCGGGGCTAAGGGATTTTTTCAAAAAAATATTTTCTGCCGGTTATGTTTTTGAGGGCTGATTTCTTGTCCTGTGATAAAAAGCCTTCTGTTTCAAGTGCCGAACCTTTCAGGAGAGCATTTTCAGGCTTTTGGCACCATTTTTGAGTGGATTGCCAAAAGTCAGATTTTTGCTGAAATTGTGACCCCGGGGCTTAGGGATTTTTTCAAAAAAATATTTTCTGCCGGTTAGGTTTTTGAGGGCTGATTTCTTGTCCTGTGATAAAAAGCCTTCTGTTTCGCGTGCCAAACCTTTCAGGAGAGCATTTTCAGGCTTTTGGCACCATCTTTGAGTGAATTGCCAAAAGTCAGATTTTTGCTGAAATTGTGACCCCGGGGCTTAGGGATTTTTTCAAAAAAATATTTTCTGCCGGTTAAGTTTTTGAGGGCTGATTTCTTGTCCTGTGATAAAAAGCCTTCTGTTTCGAGTGCCAAACCTTTCAGGAGAGCATTTTCAGGCTTTTGGCACCATTTTTGAGTGAATTGCCCAAAGTCAGATGTTTGCTGAAATTGTGACCCCGGGGCTTAGGGATTTTTTCAAAAAAATATTTTCTGCCGGTTAAGTTTTTGAGTGCTGATTTCTCGTCCTGTGATAAAAAGCCTTCTGTTTCAAGTGCCAAACCTTTCAGGAGAGCATTTGAAACCGGTTGGCACCATTTTTGAGTGAATTGCCAAAAGTCAGATGTTTGCTGAAATTGTGACCCCGGGGCTTAGGGATTTTTTCAAAAAAATATTTTCTGCCGGTTATGTTTTTGAGGGCTGATTTCTTGTCCTGTGATAAAAAGCCTTCTGTTTCGAGTGCCAAACCCCGGGGCTTAGGGATTTTTTCAAAAAAATATTTTCTGCCGGTTAGGTTTTTGAGGGCTGATTTCTTTTCCTGTGATAAAAAGCCTTCTGTTTCGAGTGCCAAACCCCGGGGCTTAGGGATTTTTTCAAAAAAATATTTTCTGCCGGTTAGGTTTTTGAGGGCTGATTTCTTATCCTTTGATAAAAAGCCTTCTGTTTCGAGTGCCAAACCTTTCAGGAGAGCATTTTCAAGCTTTTGGCACCATTTTTGAGTGAATTGCCAAAAGTCAGATTTTTGCTGAAATTGTGACCCCGGGGCTTAGGGATTTTTTCAAAAAAATATTTTCTGCCGGTTAAGTTTTTGAGGGCTGATTTCTTGTCCTGTGATAAAAAGCCTTCTGTTTCGCGTGCTAAACCTTTCAGGAGAGCATTTTCAGGCTTTTGGCACCATCTTTGAGTGAATTGCCAAAAGTCAGATTTTTGCTGAAATTGTGACCCCGGGGCTTAGGGATTTTTTCAAAAAAATATTTTCTGCCGGTTAAGTTTTTGAGTGCTGATTTCTCGTCCTGTGATAAAAAGCCTTCTGTTTCGAGTGCCAAACCTTTCAGGAGAGCATTTGAAACCGGTTAGCACCATTTTTGAGTGAATTGCCCAAAGTCAGATGTTTGCTGAAATTGTGACCCCGGGGCTTAGGGATTTTTTCAAAAAAATATTTTCTGCCGGTTAAGTTTTTGAGGGCTGATTTCTTGTCCTGTGATAAAAAGCCTTCTGTTTCGAGTGCCAAACCTTTCAGGAGAGCATTTTCAGGCTTTTGGCACCATTTTTGAGTGAATTGCCCAAAGTCAGATGTTTGCTGAAATTGTGACCCCGGGGCTTAGGGATTTTTCAAAAAAATATTTTCTGCCGGTTAGGTTTTTGAGGGCTGATTTCTTGTCCTGTGATAAAAAGCCTTCTGTTTCGAGTGCCAAACCTTTCAGGAGAGCATTTGAAACCGGTTGGCACCATTTTTGAGTGAATTGCCCAAAGTCAGATGTTTGCTGAAATTGTGACCCCGGGGCTTAGGGATTTTTTCAAAAAAATATTTTCTGCCGGTTAAGTTTTTGAGGGCTGATTTCTTGTCCTGTGATAAAAAGCCTTCTGTTTCGAGTGCCAAACCTTTCAGGAGAGCATTTTCAGGCTTTTGGCACCATTTTTGAGTGAATTGCCCAAAGTCAGATGTTTGCTGAAATTGTGACCCCGGGGCTTAGGGATTTTTCAAAAAAATATTTTCTGCCGGTTAGGTTTTTGAGGGCTGATTTCTTGTCCTGTGATAAAAAGCCTTCTGTTTCGAGTGCCAAACCTTTCAGGAGAGCATTTGAAACCGGTTGGCACCATTTTTGAGTGAATTGCCCAAAGTCAGATGTTTGCTGAAATTGTGACCCCGGGGCTTAGGGATTTTTTCAAAAAAATATTTTCTGCCGCTTAAGTTTTTGAGGGCTGATTTCTTGTCCTGTGATAAAAAGCCTTCTGTTTCGAGTGCCAAACCTTTCAGGAGAGCATTTTCAGGCTTTTGGCACCATTTTTGAGTGAATTGCCCAAAGTCAGATGTTTGCTGAAATAGGGATTTTTCAAAAAAATATTTTCTGCCGGTTAAGTTTTTGAGGGCTGATTTCTTGTCCTGTGATAAAAAGCCTTCTGTTTCAAGTGCCAAACCCCGGGGCTTAGGGATTTTTCAAAAAAATATTTTCTGCCGGTTAGGTTTTTGAGGGCTGATTTCTTGTCCTGTGATAAAAAGCCTTCTGTTTCGAGTGCCAAACCTTTGAGGAGAGCATTTTCAAGCTTTTGGCACCATTTTTGAGTGAATTGCCAAAAGTCAGATTTTTGCTGAAATTGTGACCCCGGGGCTAAGGGATTTTTTCAAAAAAATATTTTCTGCCGGTTATGTTTTTGAGGGCTGATTTCTTTTCCTGTGATAAAAAGCCTTCTGTTTCAAGTGCTGAACCTTTCAGGAGAGCATTTTCAGGCTTTTGGCACCATCTTTGAGTGAATTGCCAAAAGTCAGATTTTTGCTAAAATTGTGACCCCGGGGCTTAGGGATTTGTTCAAAAAAATATTTTCTGCCGGTTATGTTTTTGAGGGCTGATTTCTTGTCCTGTGATAAAAAGCCTTCTGTTTCGAGTGCCAAACCTTTCAGGAGAGCATTTTCAGGCTTTTGGCACCATTTTTGAGTGAATTGCCAAAAGTCAGATTTTTGCTGAAATTGTGATCCCGGGGCTTTGGGATTTTTTCAAAAAAATATTTTCTGCCGGTTATGTTTTTGAGGGCTGATTTCTTGTCCTGTGATAAAAAGCCTTCTGTTTCGAGTGCCAAACCCCGGGACTTAGGGATTTTTTCAAAAAAATATTTTCTGCCGGTTAGATTTTTGAGGGCTGATTTCTTTTCCTGTGATAAAAAGCCTTCTGTTTCGAGTGCCAAACCCCGGGGCTTAGGGATTTTTTCAAAAAAATATTTTCTGCCGGTTAGGTTTTTGAGGGCTGATTTCTTATCCTTTGATAAAAAGCCTTCTGTTTCGAGTGCCAAACCTTTCAGGAGAGCATTTTCAAGCTTTTGGCACCATTTTTGAGTGAATTGCCAAAAGTCAGATTTTTGCTGAAATTGTGACCCCGGGGCTTAGGGATTTTTTCAAAGAAATATTTTCTGCCGGTTAGTTTTTTGAGGGCTGATTTCTTGTCCTGTGATAAAAAGCCTTCTGTTTCGAGTGCCAAACCTTTCAGGAGAGCATTTTCAGGCTTTTGGCACCATCTTTGAGTGAATTGCCAAAAGTCAGATTTTTGCTGAAATTGTGACCCCGGGGCTTAGGGATTTTTTCAAAAAAATATTTTCTGCCGGTTAAGTTTTTGAGTGCTGATTTCTCGTCCTGTGATAAAAAGCCTTCTGTTTCGAGTGCCAAACCTTTCAGGAGAGCATTTGAAACCGGTTGGCACCATTTTTGAGTGAATTGCCCAAAGTCAGATGTTTGCTGAAATTGTGACCCCGGGGCTTAGGGATTTTTCAAAAAAATATTTTCTGCCGGTTAGGTTTTTGAGGGCTGATTTCTTGTCCTGTGATAAAAAGCCTTCTGTTTCGAGTGCCAAACCTTTCAGGAGAGCATTTGAAACCGGTTGGCACCATTTTTGAGTGAATTGCCCAAAGTCAGATGTTTGCTGAAATTGTGACCCCGGGGCTTAGGGATTTTTTCAAAAAAATATTTTCTGCCGCTTAAGTTTTTGAGGGCTGATTTCTTGTCCTGTGATAAAAAGCCTTCTGTTTTGAGTGCCAAACCTTTCAGGAGAGCATTTTCAGGCTTTTGGCACCATTTTTGAGTGAATTGCCCAAAGTCAGATGTTTGCTGAAATAGGGATTTTTCAAAAAAATATTTTCTGCCGGTTAAGTTTTTGAGGGCTGATTTCTTGTCCTGTGATAAAAAGCCTTCTGTTTCAAGTGCCAAACCCCGGGGCTTAGGGATTTTTCAAAAAAATATTTTCTGCCGGTTAGGTTTTTGAGGGCTGATTTCTTGTCCTGTGATAAAAAGCCTTCTGTTTCGAGTGCCAAACCTTTGAGGAGAGCATTTTCAAGCTTTTGGCACCATTTTTGAGTGAATTGCCAAAAGTCAAATTTTTGCTGAAATTGTGACCCCGGGGCTAAGGGATTTTTTCAAAAAAATATTTTCTGCCGGTTATGTTTTTGAGGGCTGATTTCTTGTCCTGTGATAAAAAGCCTTCTGTTTCAAGTGCCGAACCTTTCAGGAGAGCATTTTCAGGCTTTTGGCACCATCTTTGAGTGAATTGCCAAAAGTCAGATTTTTGCTAAAATTGTGACCCCGGGGCTTAGGGATTTGTTCAAAAAAATATTTTCTGCCGGTTATGTTTTTGAGGGCTGATTTCTTGTCCTGTGATAAAAAGCCTTCTGTTTCGAGTGCCAAACCTTTCAGGAGAGCATTTTCAGGCTTTTGGCACCATTTTTGAGTGGATTGCCAAAAGTCAGATTTTTGCTGAAATTGTGACCCCGGGGCTTAGGGATTTTTTCAAAAAAATATTTTCTGCCGGTTAGGTTTTTGAGGGCTGATTTCTTGTCCTGTGATAAAAAGCCTTCTGTTTCGAGTGCCAAACCATTGAGGAGAGCATTTTCAGGCTTTTGGCACCATTTTTGAGTGAATTGCCCAAAGTCAGATTTTTGCTGAAATTGTGACCCCAGGGCTTAGGGATTTTTTCAAAAAAATATTTTCTACCGGTTAAGTTTTTGAGGGCTGATTTCTTGTCCTGTGATAAAAAGCCTTCTGTTTCGCGTGCCAAACCTTTCAGGAGAGCATTTTCAAGCTTTTGCCACCATTTTTGAGTGAATTGCCAAAAGTCAGATTTTTGCTGAAATTGTGACCCCGGGGCTTAGGGATTTTTTCAAAAAAATATTTTCTGCCGCTTAGGTTTTTGAGGGCTGATTTCTTGTCCTGTGATAAAAAGCCTTCTGTTTCGAGTGCCAAACCTTTCAGGAGAGCATTTTCAGGCTTTTGGCACCATCTTTGAGTGAATTGCCAAAAGTCAGATTTTTGCTGAAATTGTGACCCTGGGGCTTTGGGATTTTTTCAAAAAAATATTTTCTGCCGGTTAAGTTTTTGAGGGCTGATTTCTTGTCCTGTGATAAGAAGCCTTCTGTTTCGAGTGCCAAACCTTTCAGGAGAGCATTTTCAGGCTTTTGGCACCATTTTTGTGTGAATTGCCCAAAGTCAGATGTCTGCTGAAATTGTGACCCCGGGGCTTAGGGATTTTTTCAAAAAAATATTTTCTGCCGGTTAAGTTTTTGAGTGCTGATTTCTCGTCCTGTGATAAAAAGCCTTCTGTTTCAAGTGCCAAACCTTTCAGGAGAGCATTTGAAACCGGTTGGCACCATTTTTGAGTGAATTGCCAAAAGTCAGATGTTTGCTGAAATTGTGACCCCGGGGCTTAGGGATTTTTTCAAAAAAATATTTTCTGCCGGTTATGTTTTTGAGGGCTGATTTCTTGTCCTGTGATAAAAAGCCTTCTGTTTCGAGTGCCAAACCCCGGAGCTTAGGGATTTTTTCAAAAAAATATTTTCTGCCGGTTAGGTTTTTGAGGGCTGATTTCTTTTCCTGTGATAAAAAGCCTTCTGTTTCGAGTGCCAAACCCCGGGGCTTAGGGATTTTTTCAAAAAAATATTTTCTGCCGGTTAGCTTTTTGAGGGCTGATTTCTTGTCCTTTGATAAAAAGCCTTCTGTTTCGAGTGCCAAACCTTTCAGGAGAGCATTTTCAAGCTTTTGGCACCATTTTTGAGTGAATTGCCAAAAGTCAGATTTTTGCTGAAAGTGTGACCCCGGGGCTTAGGGATTTTTTCAAAGAAATATTTTCTGCCGGTTAGTTTTTTGAGGGCTGATTTTTTGTCCTGTGATAAAAAGCCTTCTGTTTCGAGTGCCGAACCTTTCAGGAGAGCATTTTCAGGCTTTTGGCACCATCTTTGAGTGAATTGCCAAAAGTCAGATTTTTGCTGAAATTGTGACCCCGGGGCTTAGGGATTTTTTCTAAAAAATATTTTCTGCCGGTTAGGTTTTTGAGGGCTGATTTCTTGTCCTGTGATAAAAAGCCTTCTCTTTCGAGTGCCAAACCTTTCAGGAGAGCATTTTCAGGCTTTTGGCACCATTTTTGAGTGAATTGCCCAAAGTCAGATGTTTGCTGAAATTGTGACCCCGGGGCTTAGGGATTTTTCAAAAAAATATTTTATGCCGGTTAGGTTTTTGAGGGCTGATTTCTTGTCCTGTGATAAAAAGCCTTCTGTTTCGAGTGCCAAACCTTTCAGGAGAGCATTTGAAACCGGTTGGCACCATTTTTGAGTGAATTGCCAAAAGTCAGATTTTTGCTGAAATTGTGACCCCGGGGCTAAGGGATTTTTTCAAAAAAATATTTTCTGCCGCTTAAGTTTTTAAGGGCTGATTTCTTGTCCTGTGATAAAAAGCCTTCTGTTTCGAGTGCCAAACCCCGGGGCTTAGGGATTTTTTCAAAAAAATATTTTCTGCCGGTTAGGTTTTTGAGGGCTGATTTCTTTTCCTGTGATAAAAAGCCTTCTGTTTCGAGTGCCAAACCCCGGGGCTTAGGGATTTTTTCAAAGAAATATTTTCTGCCGGTTAGTTTTTTGAGGGCTGATTTCTTGTCCTTTGATAAAAAGCCTTCTGTTTCGAGTGCCAAACCTTTCAGGAGAGCATTTTCAGGCTTTTGGCACCATCTTTGAGTGAATTGCCAAAAGTCAGATTTTTGCTGAAATTGTGACCCCGGGGCTTAGGGATTTTTTCAAAAAAATATTTTCTGCCGGTTAAGTTTTTGAGTGCTGATTTCACGTCCTGTGATAAAAAGCCTTCTGTTTCGAGTGCCAAACCTTTCAGGAGAGCATTTGAAACCGGTTGGCACCATTTTTGAGTGAATTGCCCAAAGTCAGATGTTTGCTGAAATTGTGACCCCGGGGCTTAGGGATTTTTTCAAAAAAATATTTTCTGCCGGTTAAGTTTTTGAGGGCTGATTTCTTGTCCTGTGATAAAAAGCCTTCTGTTTCGAGTGCCAAACCTTTCAGGAGAGCATTTTCAGGCTTTTGGCACCATTTTTGAGTGAATTGCCCAAAGTCAGATGTTTGCTGAAATTGTGACCCCGGGGCTTAGGGATTTTTCAAAAAAATATTTTCTGCCGGTTAGGTTTTTGAGGGCTGATTTCTTGTCCTGTGATAAAAAGCCTTCTGTTTCGAGTGCCAAACCTTTCAGGAGAGCATTTGAAACCGGTTGGCACCATTTTTGAGTGAATTGCCCAAAGTCAGATGTTTGCTGAAATTGTGACCCCGGGGCTTAGGGATTTTTTCAAAAAAATATTTTCTGCCGCTTAAGTTTTTGAGGGCTGATTTCTTGTCCTGTGATAAAAAGGCTTCTGTTTCGAGTGCCAAACCTTTCAGGAGAGCATTTTCAGGCTTTTGGCACCATTTTTGAGTGAATTGCCCAAAGTCAGATGTTTGCTGAAATAGGGATTTTTCAAAAAAATATTTTCTGCCGGTTAAGTTTTTGAGGGCTGATTTCTTGTCCTGTGATAAAAAGCCTTCTGTTTCAAGTGCCAAACCCCGGGGCTTAGGGATTTTTCAAAAAAATATTTTCTGCCGGTTAGGTTTTTGAGGGCTGATTTCTTGTCCTGTGATAAAAAGCCTTCTGTTTCGAGTGCCAAACCTTTGAGGAGAGCATTTTCAAGCTTTTGGCACCATTTTTGAGTGAATTGCCAAAAGTCAGATTTTTGCTGAAATTGTGACCCCGGGGCTAAGGGATTTTTTCAAAAAAATATTTTCTGCCGGTTATGTTTTTGAGGGCTGATTTCTTGTCCTGTGATAAAAAGCCTTCTGTTTCAAGTGCTGAACCTTTCAGGAGAGCATTTTCAGGCTTTTGGCACCATCTTTGAGTGAATTGCCAAAAGTCAGATTTTTGCTAAAATTGTGACCCCGGGGCTTAGGGATTTCTTCAAAAAAATATTTTCTGCCGGTTATGTTTTTGAGGGCTGATTTCTTGTCCTGTGATAAAAAGCCTTCTGTTTCGAGTGCCAAACCTTTCAGGAGAGCATTTTCAGGCTTTTGGCACCATTTTTGAGTGAATTGCCAAAAGTCAGATTTTTGCTGAAATTGTGACCCCGGGGCTTAGGGATTTTTTCAAAAAAATATTTTCTGCCGGTTATGTTTTTGAGGGCTGATTTCTTGTCCTGTGATAAAAAGCCTTCTGTTTCGAGTGCCAAACCCCGGGGCTTAGGGATTTTTTCAAAAAAATGTTTTCTGCCGGTTAGGTTTTTGAGGGCTGATTTCTTTTCCTGTGATAAAAAGCCTTCTGTTTCGAGTGCCAAACCCCGGGGCTTAGGGATTTTTTCAAAAAAATATTTTCTGCCGGTTAGGTTTTTGAGGGCTGATTTCTTATCCTTTGATAAAAAGCCTTCTGTTTCGAGTGCCAAACCTTTCAGGAGAGCATTTTCAAGCTTTTGGCACCATTTTTGAGTGAATTGCCAAAAGTCAGATTTTTGCTGAAATTGTGACCCCGGGGCTTAGGGATTTTTTCAAAGAAATATTTTCTGCCGGTTAGTTTTTTGAGGGCTGATTTCTTGTCCTGTGATAAAAAGCCTTCTGTTTCGAGTGCTAAACCTTTCAGAAGAGCATTTTCAGGCTTTTGGCACCATCTTTGAGTGAATTGCCAAAAGTCAGATTTTTGCTGAAATTGTGACCCCGGGGCTTAGGGATTTTTTCAAAAAAATATTTTCTGCCGGTTAAGTTTTTGAGTGCTGATTTCTCGTCCTGTGATAAAAAGCCTTCTGTTTCGAGTGCCAAACCTTTCAGGAGAGCATTTGAAACCGGTTGGCACCATTTTTGAGTGAATTGCCCAAAGTCAGATGTTTGCTGAAATTGTGACCCCGGGGCTTAGGGATTTTTTCAAAAAAATATTTTCTGCCGGTTAAGTTTTTGAGGGCTGATTTCTTGTCCTGTGATAAAAAGCCTTCTGTTTCGAGTGCCAAACCTTTCAGGAGAGCATTTTCAGGCTTTTGGCACCATTTTTGAGTGAATTGCCCAAAGTCAGATGTTTGCTGAAATTGTGACCCCGGGGCTTAGGGATTTTTCAAAAAAATATTTTCTGCCGGTTAGGTTTTTGAGGGCTGATTTCTTGTCCTGTGATAAAAAGCCTTCTGTTTCGAGTGCCAAACCTTTCAGGAGAGCATTTGAAACCGGTTGGCACCATTTTTGAGTGAATTGCCCAAAGTCAGATGTTTGCTGAAATTGTGACCCCGGGGCTTAGGGATTTTTTCAAAAAAATATTTTCTGCCGCTTAAGTTTTTGAGGGCTGATTTCTTGTCCTGTGATAAAAAGCCTTCTGTTTCGAGTGCCAAACCTTTCAGGAGAGCATTTTCAGGCTTTTGGCACCATTTTTGAGTGAATTGCCCAAAGTCAGATGTTTGCTGAAATAGGGATTTTTCAAAAAAATATTTTCTGCCGGTTAAGTTTTTGAGGGCTGATTTCTTGTCCTGTGATAAAAAGCCTTCTGTTTCAAGTGCCAAACCCCGGGGCTTAGGGATTTTTCAAAAAAATATTTTCTGCCGGTTAGGTTTTTGAGGGCTGATTTCTTGTCCTGTGATAAAAAGCCTTCTGTTTCAAGTGCCAAACCTTTGAGGAGAGCATTTTCAAGCTTTTGGCACCATTTTTGAGTGAATTGCCAAAAGTCAGATTTTTGCTGAAATTGTGACCCCGGGGCTAAGGGATTTTTTCAAAAAAATATTTTCTGCCGGTTATGTTTTTGAGGGCTGATTTCTTGTCCTGTGATAAAAAGCCTTCTGTTTCAAGTGCCGAACCTTTCAGGAGAGCATTTTCAGGCTTTTGGCACCATCTTTGAGTGAATTGCCAAAAGTCAGATTTTTGCTAAAATTGTGACCCCGGGGCTTAGGGATTTGTTCAAAAAAATATTTTCTGCCGGTTATGTTTTTGAGGGCTGATTTCTTGTCCTGTGATAAAAAGCCTTCTGTTTCGAGTGCCAAACCATTGAGGAGAGCATTTTCAGGCTTTTGGCACCATTTTTGAGTGAATTGCCCAAAGTCAGATTTTTGCTGAAATTGTGACCCCAGGGCTTAGGGATTTTTTCAAAAAAATATTTTCTACCGGTTAAGTTTTTGAGGGCTGATTTCTTGTCCTGTGATAAAAAGCCTTCTGTTTCGCGTGCCAAACCTTTCAGGAGAGCATTTTCAAGCTTTTGCCACCATTTTTGAGTGAATTGCCAAAAGTCAGATTTTTGCTGAAATTGTGACCCCGGGGCTTAGGGATTTTTTCAAAAAAATATTTTCTGCCGGTTAAGTTTTTGAGGGCTGATTTCTTGTCCTGTGATAAAAAGCCTTCTGTTTCGAGTGCCAAACCTTTCAGGAGAGCATTTTCAGGCTTTTGGCACCATCTTTGAGTGAATTGCCAAAAGTCAGATTTTTGCTGAAATTGTGACCCTGGGGCTTTGGGATTTTTTCAAAAAAATATTTTCTGCCGGTTAAGTTTTTGAGGGCTGATTTCTTGTCCTGTGATAAGAAGCCTTCTGTTTCGAGTGCCAAACCTTTCAGGAGAGCATTTTCAGGCTTTTGGCACCATTTTTGTGTGAATTGCCCAAAGTCAGATGTCTGCTGAAATTGTGACCCCGGGGCTTAGGGATTTTTTCAAAAAAATATTTTCTGCCGGTTAAGTTTTTGAGTGCTGATTTCTCGTCCTGTGATAAAAAACCTTCTGTTTCAAGTGCCAAACCTTTCAGGAGAGCATTTGAAACCGGTTGGCACCATTTTTGAGTGAATTGCCAAAAGTCAGATGTTTGCTGAAATTGTGACCCCGGGGCTTAGGGATTTTTTCAAAAAAATATTTTCTGCCGCTTAAGTTTTTAAGGGCTGATTTCTTGTCCTGTGATAAAAAGCCTTCTGTTTCGAGTGCCAAACCCCGGGGCTTAGGGATTTTTTCAAAAAAATATTTTCTGCCGGTTAGGTTTTTGAGGGCTGATTTCTTTTCCTGTGATAAAAAGCCTTCTGTTTCGAGTGCCAAACCCCGGGGCTTAGGGATTTTTTCAAAAAAATATTTTCTGCCGGTTAGGTTTTTGAGGGCTGATTTCTTGTCCTTTGATAAAAAGCCTTCTGTTTCGAGTGCCAAACCTTTGAGGAGAGCATTTTCAAGCTTTTGGCACCATTTTTGAGTGAATTGCCAAAAGTCAGATTTTTGCTGAAATTGTGACCCCGGGGCTTAGGGATTTTTTCAAAGAAATATTTTCTGCCGGTTAAGTTTTTGAGGGCTGATTTCTTGTCACAATTTCAGCAAAAATCTGACTTTTGGCAATTCACTCAAATATGGTGCCAAAAGCCTGAAAATGCTCTCCTGAAAGGTTTAGCACTCGAAACAGAAGGCTTTTTATCACAGGACAAGAAATGAGCCCTCAAAAAACTAACCGTCAGAAAATATTTCTTTGAAAAAATCCCTAAGCCCCGGGGTCACAATTTCCAAAAGTCAGATTTCTGCCGGTTATGTTTTTGAGGGCTGATTTCTTGTCCTGTGATAAAAAGCCTTCTGTTTCAAGTGCCAAACCCCGGGGCTTAGGGATTTTTCAAAAAAATATTTTCTGCCGGTTAGGTTTTTGAGGGCTGATTTCTTGTCCTGTGATAAAAAGCCTTCTGTTTCGAGTGCCAAACCTTTGAGGAGAGCATTTTCAAGCTTTTGGCACCATTTTTGAGTGAATTGCCAAAAGTCAGATTTTTGCTGAAATTGTGACCCCGGGGCTAAGGGATTTTTTCAAAAAATATTTTCTGCCGGTTATGTTTTTGAGGGCTGATTTCTTGTCCTGTGATAAAAAGCCTTCTGTTTCGAGTGCCAAACCTTTCAGGAGAGCATTTTCAGGCTTTTGGCACCATTTTTGAGTGAATTGCCAAAAGTCAGATTTTTGCTGAAATTGTGACCCCGGGGCTTAGGGATTTTTTCAAAAAAATATTTTCTGCCGGTTATGTTTTTGAGGGCTGATTTCTTGTCCTGTGATAAAAAGCCTTCTGTTTCGAGTGCCAAACCCCGGGGCTTAGGGATTTTTTCAAAAAAATATTTTCTGCCGGTTAGGTTTTTGAGGGCTGATTTCTTTTCCTGTGATAAAAAGCCTTCTGTTTCGAGTGCCAAACCCCGGGGCTTAGGGATTTTTTCAAAAAAATATTTTCTGCCGGTTAGGTTTTTGAGGGCTGATTTCTTATCCTTTGATAAAAAGCCTTCTGTTTCGAGTGCCAAACCTTTCAGGAGAGCATTTTCAAGCTTTTGGCACCATTTTTGAGTGAATTGCCAAAAGTCAGATTTTTGCTGAAATTGTGACCCCGGGGCTTAGGGATTTTTTCAAAGAAATATTTTCTGCCGGTTAGTTTTTTGAGGGCTGATTTCTTGTCCTGTGATAAAAAGCCTTCTGTTTCGAGTGCTAAACCTTTCAGGAGAGCATTTTCAGGCTTTTGGCACCATCTTTGAGTTAATTGCCAAAAGTCAGATTTTTGCTGAAATTGTGACCCCGGGGCTTAGGGATTTTTTCAAAAAAATATTTTCTGCCGGTTAAGTTTTTCAGTGCTGATTTCTCGTCCTGTGATAAAAAGCCTTCTGTTTCGAGTGCCAAACCTTTCAGGAGAGCATTTTCAGGCTTTTGGCACCATTTTTGAGTGGATTGCCAAAAGTCAGATTTTTGCTGAAATTGTGACCCCGGGGCTTAGGGATTTTTTCAAAAAAATATTTTCTGCCGCTTAAGTTTTTGAGGGCTGATTTCTTGTCCTGTGATAAAAAGCCTTCTGTTTCGAGTGCCAAACCTTTCAGGAGAGCATTTTCAGGCTTTTGGCACCATTTTTGAGTGAATTGCCCAAAGTCAGATGTTTGCTGAAATAGGGATTTTTCAAAAAAATATTTTCTGCCGGTTAAGTTTTTGAGGGCTGATTTCTTGTCCTGTGATAAAAAGCCTTCTGTTTCAAGTGCCAAACCCCGGGGCTTAGGGATTTTTCAAAAAAATATTTTCTGCCGGTTAGGTTTTTGAGGGCTGATTTCTTGTCCTGTGATAAAAAGCCTTCTGTATCGAGTGCCAAACCTTTGAGGAGAGCATTTTCAAGCTTTTGGCACCATTTTTGAGTGAATTGCCAAAAGTCAGATTTTTGCTGAAATTGTGACCCCGGGGCTAAGGGATTTTTTCAAAAAAATATTTTCTGCCGGTTATGTTTTTGAGGGCTGATTTCTTGTCCTGTGATAAAAAGCCTTCTGTTTCAAGTGCCGAACCTTTCAGGAGAGCATTTTCAGGCTTTTGGCACCATCTTTGAGTGAATTGCCAAAAGTCAGATTTTTGCTAAAATTGTGACCCCGGGGCTTAGGGATTTGTTCAAAAAAATATTTTCTGCCGGTTATGTTTTTGAGGGCTGATTTCTTGTCCTGTGATAAAAAGCCTTCTGTTTCGAGTGCCAAACCTTTCAGGAGAGCATTTTCAGGCTTTTGGCACCATTTTTGAGTGGATTGCCAAAAGTCAGATTTTTGCTGAAATTGTGACCCCGGGGCTTAGGGATTTTTTCAAAAAAATATTTTCTGCCGGTTATGTTTTTGAGGGCTGATTTCTTGTCCTGTGATAAAAAGCCTTCTGTCTCGAGTGCCAAACCATTGAGGAGAGCATTTTCAGGCTTTTGGCACCATTTTTGAGTGAATTGCCCAAAGTCAGATTTTTGCTGAAATTGTGACCCCAGGGCTTAGGGATTTTTTCAAAAAAATATTTTCTACCGTTTAAGTTTCTGAGGGCTGATTTCTTGTCCTGTGATAAAAAGCCTTCTGTTTCGCGTGCCAAACCTTTCAGGAGAGCATTTTCAAGCTTTTGCCACCATTTTTGAGTGAATTGCCAAAAGTCAGATTTTTGCTGAAATTGTGACCCCGGGGCTTAGGGATTTTTTCAAAAAAATATTTTCTGCCGCTTAGGTTTTTGAGGGCTGATTTCTTGTCCTGTGATAAAAAGCCTTCTGTTTCGAGTGCCAAACCTTTCAGGAGAGCATTTTCAGGCTTTTGGCACCATCTTTGAGTGAATTGCCAAAAGTCAGATTTTTGCTGAAATTGTGACCCTGGGGCTTTGGGATTTTTTCAAAAAAATATTTTCTGCCGGTTAAGTTTTTGAGGGCTGATTTCTTGTCCTGTGATAAAAAGCCTTCTGTTTCGAGTGCCAAACCTTTCAGGAGAGCATTTTCAGGCTTTTGGCACCATTTTTGTGTGAATTGCCCAAAGTCAGATGTCTGCTGAAATTGTGACCCCGGGGCTTAGGGATTTTTTCAAAAAAATATTTTCTGCCGGTTAAGTTTTTGAGTGCTGATTTCTCGTCCTGTGATAAAAAGCCTTCTGTTTCAAGTGCCAAACCTTTCAGGAGAGCATTTGAAACCGGTTGGCACCATTTTTGAGTGAATTGCCAAAAGTCAGATGTTTGCTGAAATTGTGACCCCGGGGCTTAGGGATTTTTTCAAAAAAATATTTTCTGCCGGTTATGTTTTTGAGGGCTGATTTCTTGTCCTGTGATAAAAAGCCTTCTGTTTCGAGTGCCAAACCCCGGAGCTTAGGGATTTTTTCAAAAAAATATTTTCTGCCGGTTAGGTTTTTGAGGGCTGATTTCTTTTCCTGTGATAAAAAGCCTTCTGTTTCGAGTGCCAAACCCCGGGGCTTAGGGATTTTTTCAAAAAAATATTTTCTGCCGGTTAGGTTTTTGAGGGCTGATTTCTTGTCCTTTGATAAAAAGCCTTCTGTTTCGAGTGCCAAACCTTTCAGGAGAACATTTTCAGGCTTTTGGCACCATCTTTGAGTGAATTGCCAAAAGTCAGATTTTTGCTGAAATTGTGACCCCGGGGCTTAGGGATTTTTTCAAAAAAATATTTTCTGCCGGTTAAGTTTTTGAGGGCTGATTTCTTGTCCTGTGATAAAAAGCCTTCTCTTTCGAGTGCCAAACCTTTCAGGAGAGCATTTTCAGGCTTTTGGCACCATTTTTGAGTGAATTGCCCAAAGTCAGATGTTTGCTGAAATTGTGACCCCGGGGCTTAGGGATTTTTCAAAAAAATATTTTCTGCCGGTTAGGTTTTTGAGGGCTGATTTCTTGTCCTGTGATAAAAAGCCTTCTGTTTCGAGTGCCAAACCTTTCAGGAGAGCATTTGAAACCGCTTGGCACCATTTTTGAGTGAATTGCCCAAAGTCAGATGTTTGCTGAAATTGTGACCCCGGGGCTTAGGGATTTTTTTAAAAAAAATATTTTCTGCCGCTTAAGTATTTAAGGGCTGATTTCTTGTCCTGTGATAAAAAGCCTTCTGTTTCGAGTGCCAAACCCCGGGGCTTAGGGATTTTTTCAAAAAAATATTTTCTGCCGGTTAGGTTTTTGAGGGCTGATTTCTTTTCCTGTGATAAAAAGCCTTCTGTTTCGAGTGCCAAACCCCGGGGCTTAGGGATTTTTTCAAAAAAATATTTTCTGCCGGTTAGGTTTTTGAGGGCTGATTTCTTCTCGTGTGATAAAAAGCCTTCTGTTTCCATCACCAAAGCTTTCAGGAGAGCATTTTCAAGCTTTTGGCACCATTTTTGAGTGAATTGCCAAAAGTCAGATTTTTGCTGAATTTGTGACCCCGGGGCTTAGGGATTTTTTCAAAAAAATATTTTCTGCCGGTTAAGTTTTTGAGGGCTGATTTCTTGTCACAATTTCAGCAAAAATCTGACTTTTGGCAATTCACTCAAAGATGGTGCCAAAAGCCTGAAAATGCTCTCCTGAAAGGTTTAGCACTCGAAACAGAAGGCTTTTTATCACAGGACAAGAAATCAGCCCTCAAAAAACTAACCGGCAGAAAATATTTCTTTGAAAAAATCCCTAAGCCCCGGGGTCACAATTTCCAAAAGTCAGATTTCTGCCGGTTATGTTTTTGAGGGCTGATTTCTTGTCCTGTGATAAAAAGCCTTCTGTTTCGAGTGCCAAACCCCGGGGCTTAGGGATTTTTTCAAAAAAATATTTTCAGCCGGTTAAGTTTTTGAGGGCTGATTTCTTGTCCTGTGATAAAAAGCCTTCTGTTTCGAGTGCCAAACCTTTCAGGAGAGCATTTTCAGGCTTTTGGCACCATTTTTGAGTGAATTGCCCAAAGTCAGATGTTTGCTGAAATTGTGACCCCGGGGCTTAGGGATTTTTCAAAAAAATATTTTCTGCCGGTTAGGTTTTTGAGGGCTGATTTCTTGTCCTGTGATAAAAAGCCTTCTGTTTCGAGAGCCAAACCTTTCAGGAGAGCATTTGAAACCGGTTGGCACCATTTTTGAGTGAATTGCCCAAAGTCAGATGTTTGCTGAAATTGTGACCCCGGGGCTTAGGGATTTTTTCAAAAAAATATTTTCTGCCGCTTAAGTTTTTGAGGGCTGATTTCTTGTCCTGTGATAAAAAGCCTTCTGTTTCGAGTGCCAAACCTTTCAGGAGAGCATTTTCAGGCTTTTGGCACCATTTTTGAGTGAATTGCCCAAAGTCAGATGTTTGCTGAAATAGGGATTTTTCAAAAAAATATTTTCTGCCGGTTAAGTTTTTGAGGGCTGATTTCTTGTCCTGTGATAAAAAGCCTTCTGTTTCAAGTGCCAAACCCCGGGGCTTAGGGATTTTTCAAAAAAATATTTTCTGCCGGTTAGGTTTTTGAGGGCTGATTTCTTGTCCTGTGATAAAAAGCCTTCTGTTTCGAGTGCCAAACCTTTGAGGAGAGCATTTTCAAGCTTTTGGCACCATTTTTGAGTGAATTGCCAAAAGTCAGATTTTTGCTGAAATTGTGACCCCGGGGCTAAGGGATTTTTTCAAAAAAATATTTTCTGCCGGTTATGTTTTTGAGGGCTGATTTCTTGTCCTGTGATAAAAAGCCTTCTGTTTCAAGTGCCGAACCTTTCAGGAGAGCATTTTCAGGCTTTTGGCACCATCTTTGAGTGAATTGCCAAAAGTCAGATTTTTGCTAAAATTGTGACCCCGGGGCTTAGGGATTTGTTCAAAAAAATATTTTCTGCCGGTTATGTTTTTGAGGGCTGATTTCTTGTCCTGTGATAAAAAGCCTTCTGTTTCGAGTGCCAAACCTTTCAGGAGAGCATTTTCAGGCTTTTGGCACCATTTTTGAGTGGATTGCCAAAAGTCAGATTTTTGCTGAAATTGTGACCCCGGGGCTTAGGGATTTTTTCAAAAAAATATTTTCTGCCGGTTATGTTTTTGAGGGCTGATTTCTTGTCCTGTGATAAAAAGCCTTCTGTCTCGAGTGCCAAACCATTGAGGAGAGCATTTTCAGGCTTTTGGCACCATTTTTGAGTGAATTGCCCAAAGTCAGATTTTTGCTGAAATTGTGACCCCAGGGCTTAGGGATTTTTTCAAAAAAATATTTTCTACCGGTTAAGTTTCTGAGGGCTGATTTCTTGTCCTGTGATAAAAAGCCTTCTGTTTCGCGTGCCAAACCTTTCAGGAGAGCATTTTCAAGCTTTTGCCACCATTTTTGAGTGAATTGCCAAAAGTCAGATTTTTGCTGAAATTGTGACCCCGGGGCTTAGGGATTTTTTCAAAAAAATATTTTCTGCCGCTTAGGTTTTTGAGGGCTGATTTCTTGTCCTGTGATAAAAAGCCTTCTGTTTCGAGTGCCAAACCTTTCAGGAGAGCATTTTCAGGCTTTTGGCACCATCTTTGAGTGAATTGCCAAAAGTCAGATTTTTGCTGAAATTGTGACCCTGGGGCTTTGGGATTTTTTCAAAAAAATATTTTCTGCCGGTTAAGTTTTTGAGGGCTGATTTCTTGTCCTGTGATAAAAAGCCTTCTGTTTCGAGTGCCAAACCTTTCAGGAGAGCATTTTCAGGCTTTTGGCACCATTTTTGTGTGAATTGCCCAAAGTCAGATGTCTGCTGAAATTGTGACCCCGGGGCTTAGGGATTTTTTCAAAAAAATATTTTCTGCCGGTTAAGTTTTTGAGTGCTGATTTCTCGTCCTGTGATAAAAAGCCTTCTGTTTCAAGTGCCAAACCTTTCAGGAGAGCATTTGAAACCGGTTGGCACCATTTTTGAGTGAATTGCCAAAAGTCAGATTTTTGCTGAAATTGTGACCCCGGGGCTTAGGGATTTTTTCAAAAAAATATTTTCTGCCGGTTATGTTTTTGAGGGCTGATTTCTTGTCCTGTGATAAAAAGCCTTCTGTCTCGAGTGCCAAACCATTGAGGAGAGCATTTTCAGGCTTTTGGCACCATTTTTGAGTGAATTGCCCAAAGTCAGATTTTTGCTGAAATTGTGACCCCAGGGCTTAGGGATTTTTTCAAAAAAATATTTTCTACCGGTTAAGTTTCTGAGGGCTGATTTCTTGTCCTGTGATAAAAAGCCTTCTGTTTCGCGTGCCAAACCTTTCAGGAGAGCATTTTCAAGCTTTTGCCACCATTTTTGAGTGAATTGCCAAAAGTCAGATTTTTGCTGAAATTGTGACCCCGGGGCTTAGGGATTTTTTCAAAAAAATATTTTCTGCCGCTTAGGTTTTTGAGGGCTGATTTCTTGTCCTGTGATAAAAAGCCTTCTGTTTCGAGTGCCAAACCTTTCAGGAGAGCATTTTCAGGCTTTTGGCACCATCTTTGAGTGAATTGCCAAAAGTCAGATTTTTGCTGAAATTGTGACCCTGGGGCTTTGGGATTTTTTCAAAAAAATATTTTCTGCCGGTTAAGTTTTTGAGGGCTGATTTCTTGTCCTGTGATAAAAAGCCTTCTGTTTCGAGTGCCAAACCTTTCAGGAGAGCATTTTCAGGCTTTTGGCACCATTTTTGTGTGAATTGCCCAAAGTCAGATGTCTGCTGAAATTGTGACCCCGGGGCTTAGGGATTTTTTCAAAAAAATATTTTCTGCCGGTTAAGTTTTTGAGTGCTGATTTCTCGTCCTGTGATAAAAAGCCTTCTGTTTCAAGTGCCAAACCTTTCAGGAGAGCATTTGAAACCGGTTGGCACCATTTTTGAGTGAATTGCCAAAAGTCAGATGTTTGCTGAAATTGTGACCCCGGGGCTTAGGGATTTTTTCAAAAAAATATTTTCTGCCGGTTATGTTTTTGAGGGCTGATTTCTTGTCCTGTGATAAAAAGCCTTCTGTTTCGAGTGCCAAACCCCGGAGCTTAGGGATTTTTTCAAAAAAATATTTTCTGCCGGTTAGGTTTTTGAGGGCTGATTTCTTTTCCTGTGATAAAAAGCCTTCTGTTTCGAGTGCCAAACCCCGGGGCTTAGGGATTTTTTCAAAAAAATATTTTCTGCCGGTTAGGTTTTTGAGGGCTGATTTCTTGTCCTTTGATAAAAAGCCTTCTGTTTCGAGTGCCAAACCTTTCAGGAGAACATTTTCAGGCTTTTGGCACCATCTTTGAGTGAATTGCCAAAAGTCAGATTTTTGCTGAAATTGTGACCCCGGGGCTTAGGGATTTTTTCAAAAAAATATTTTCTGCCGGTTAAGTTTTTGAGGGCTGATTTCTTGTCCTGTGATAAAAAGCCTTCTCTTTCGAGTGCCAAACCTTTCAGGAGAGCATTTTCAGGCTTTTGGCACCATTTTTGAGTGAATTGCCCAAAGTCAGATGTTTGCTGAAATTGTGACCCCGGGGCTTAGGGATTTTTCAAAAAAATATTTTCTGCCGGTTAGGTTTTTGAGGGCTGATTTCTTGTCCTGTGATAAAAAGCCTTCTGTTTCGAGTGCCAAACCTTTCAGGAGAGCATTTGAAACCGCTTGGCACCATTTTTGAGTGAATTGCCCAAAGTCAGATGTTTGCTGAAATTGTGACCCCGGGGCTTAGGGATTTTTTTAAAAAAAATATTTTCTGCCGCTTAAGTATTTAAGGGCTGATTTCTTGTCCTGTGATAAAAAGCCTTCTGTTTCGAGTGCCAAACCCCGGGGCTTAGGGATTTTTTCAAAAAAATATTTTCTGCCGGTTAGGTTTTTGAGGGCTGATTTCTTTTCCTGTGATAAAAAGCCTTCTGTTTCGAGTGCCAAACCCCGGGGCTTAGGGATTTTTTCAAAAAAATATTTTCTGCCGGTTAGGTTTTTGAGGGCTGATTTCTTCTCGTGTGATAAAAAGCCTTCTGTTTCCATCACCAAAGCTTTCAGGAGAGCATTTTCAAGCTTTTGGCACCATTTTTGAGTGAATTGCCAAAAGTCAGATTTTTGCTGAATTTGTGACCCCGGGGCTTAGGGATTTTTTCAAAAAAATATTTTCTGCCGGTTAAGTTTTTGAGGGCTGATTTCTTGTCACAATTTCAGCAAAAATCTGACTTTTGGCAATTCACTCAAAGATGGTGCCAAAAGCCTGAAAATGCTCTCCTGAAAGGTTTAGCACTCGAAACAGAAGGCTTTTTATCACAGGACAAGAAATCAGCCCTCAAAAAACTAACCGGCAGAAAATATTTCTTTGAAAAAATCCCTAAGCCCCGGGGTCACAATTTCCAAAAGTCAGATTTCTGCCGGTTATGTTTTTGAGGGCTGATTTCTTGTCCTGTGATAAAAAGCCTTCTGTTTCGAGTGCCAAACCCCGGGGCTTAGGGATTTTTTCAAAAAAATATTTTCAGCCGGTTAGGTTTTTGAGGGCTGATTTCTTTTCCTGTGATAAAAAGCCTTATGTTTCGAGTGCCAAACCTTTGAGGAGAGCATTTTCAAGCTTTTGGCACCATTTTTGAGTGAATTGCCAAAAGTCAGATTTTTGCTGAAATTGTGACCCCGGGGCTAAGGGATTTTTTCAAAAAAATATTTTCTGCCGGTTATGTTTTTGAGGGCTGATTTCTTGTCCTGTGATAAAAAGCCTTCTGTTTCAAGTGCCGAACCTTTCAGGAGAGCATTTTCAGGCTTTTGGCACCATCTTTGAGTGAATTGCCAAAAGTCAGATTTTTGCTAAAATTGTGACCCCGGGGCTTAGGGATTTGTTCAAAAAAATATTTTCTGCCGGTTATGTTTTTGAGGGCTGATTTCTTGTCCTGTGATAAAAAGCCTTCTGTTTCGAGTGCCAAACCATTGAGGAGAGCATTTTCAGGCTTTTGGCACCATTTTTGAGTGAATTGCCAAAAGTCAGATTTTTGCTGAAATTGTGACCCCAGGGCTTAGGGATTTTTTCAAAAAAATATTTTCTACCGGTTAAGTTTTTGAGGGCTGATTTCTTGTCCTGTGATAAAAAGCCTTCTGTTTCGCGTGCCAAACCTTTCAGGAGAGCATTTTCAAGCTTTTGCCACCATTTTTGAGTGAATTGCCAAAAGTCAGATTTTTGCTGAAATTGTGACCCCGGGGCTTAGGGATTTTTTCAAAAAAACATTTTCTGCCGCTTAGGTTTTTGAGGGCTGATTTCTTGTCCTGTGATAAAAAGCCTTCTGTTTCGAGTGCCAAACCTTTCAGGAGAGCATTTTCAGGCTTTTGGCACCATCTTTGAGTGAATTGCCAAAAGTCAGATTTTTGCTGAAATTGTGACCCTGGGGCTTTGGGATTTTTTCAAAAAAATATTTTCTGCCGGTTAAGTTTTTGAGGGCTGATTTCTTGTCCTGTGATAAAAAGGCTTCTGTTTCGAGTGCCAAACCTTTCAGGAGAGCATTTTCAGGCTTTTGGCACCATTTTTGTGTGAATTGCCCAAAGTCAGATGTCTGCTGAAATTGTGACCCCGGGGCTTAGGGATTTTTTCAAAAAAATATTTTCTGCCGGTTAAGTTTTTGAGTGCTGATTTCTCGTCCTGTGATAAAAAGCCTTCTGTTTCAAGTGCCAAACCTTTCAGGAGAGCATTTGAAACCGGTTGGCACCATTTTTGAGTGAATTGCCAAAAGTCAGATGTTTGCTGAAATTGTGACCCCGGGGCTTAGGGATTTTTTCAAAAAAATATTTTCTGCCGGTTATGTTTTTGAGGGCTGATTTCTTGTCCTGTGATAAAAAGCCTTCTGTTTCGAGTGCCAAACCCCGGAGCTTAGGGATTTTTTCAAAAAAATATTTTCTGCCGGTTAGGTTTTTGAGGGCTGATTTCTTTTCCTGTGATAAAAAGCCTTCTGTTTCGAGTGCCAAACCCCGGGGCTTAGGGATTTTTTCAAAAAAATATTTTCTGCCGGTTAGGTTTTTGAGGGCTGATTTCTTGTCCTTTGATAAAAAGCCTTCTGTTTCGAGTGCCAAACCTTTCAGGAGAGCATTTTCAAGCTTTTGGCACCATTTTTGAGTGAATTGCCAAAAGTCAGATTTTTGCTGAAATTGTGACCCCGGGGCTTAGGGATTTTTTCAAAGAAATATTTTCTGCCGGTTAGTTTTTTGAGGGCTGATTTCTTGTCCTGTGATAAAAAGCCTTCTGTTTCGAGTGCCAAACCTTTCAGGAGAGCATTTTCAGGCTTTTGGCACCATCTTTGAGTGAATTGCCAAAAGTCAGATTTTTGCTGAAATTGTGACCCCGGGGCTTAGGGATTTTTTCAAAAAAATATTTTCTGTCGGTTAAGTTTTTGAGTGCTGATTTCTCGTCCTGTGATAAAAAGCCTTCTGTTTCGAGTGCCAAACCTTTCAGGAGAGCATTTGAAACCGGTTGGCACCATTTTTGAGTGAATTGCCCAAAGTCAGATGTTTGCTGAAATTGTGACCCCGGGGCTTAGGGATTTTTTCAAAAAAATATTTTCTGCTGGTTAAGTTTTTGAGGGCTGATTTCTTGTCCTGTGATAAAAAGCCTTCTCTTTCGAGTGCCAAACCTTTCAGGAGAGCATTTTCAGGCTTTTGGCACCATTTTTGAGTGAATTGCCCAAAGTCAGATGTTTGCTGAAATTGTGACCCCGGGGCTTAGGGATTTTTCAAAAAAAAAATTTCTGCCGGTTAGGTTTTTGAGGGCTGATTTCTTGTCCTGTGATAAAAAGCCTTCTGTTTCGAGTGCCAAACCTTTCAGGAGAGCATTTGAAACCGGTTGGCACCATTTTTGAGTGAATTGCCCAAAGTCAGATGTTTGCTGAAATTGTGACCCCGGGGCTTAGGGATTTTTTCAAAAAAATATTTTCTGCCGCTTAAGTTTTTAAGGGCTGATTTCTTGTCCTGTGATAAAAAGCCTTCTGTTTCGAGTGCCAAACCCCGGGGCTTAGGGATTTTTTCAAAAAAATATTTTCTGCCGGTTAGGTTTTTGAGGGCTGATTTCTTTTCCTGTGATAAAAAGCATTCTGTTTCGAGTGCCAAACCCTGGGGCTTAGGGATTTTTTCAAAAAAATATTTTCTGCCGGTTAGGTTTTTGAGGGCTGATTTCTTGTCCTTTGATAAAAAGCCTTCTGTTTCGAGTGCCAAACCTTTGAGGAGAGCATTTTCAAGCTTTTGGCACCATTTTTGAGTGAATTGCCAAAAGTCAGATTTTTGCTGAAATTGTGACCCCGGGGCTTAGGGATTTTTTCAAAAAAATATTTTCTGCCGGTTAAGTTTTTGAGGGCTGATTTCTTGTCCTTTGATAAAAAGCCTTCTCTTTCGAGTGCCAAACCTTTCAGGAGAGCATCTGAAACCGGTTGGCACCATTTTTGAGTGAATTGCCCAAAGTCAGATGTTTGCTGAAATTGTGACCCCGGGGCTTAGGGATTTTTTCAAAAAAATATTTTCTGCCGGTTAAGTTTTTGAGGGCTGATTTCTTGTCCTGTGATAAAAAGCCTTCTCTTTCGAGTGCCAAACCTTTCAGAAGAGCATTTTCAGGCTTTTGGCACCATTTTTGAGTGAATTGCCCAAAGTCAGATGTTTGCTGAAATTGTGACCCCGGGGCTTAGGGATTTTTCAAAAAAATATTTTCTGCCGGTTATGTTTTTGAGGGCTGATTTCTTGTCCTGTGATAAAAAGCCTTCTGTTTCGAGTGCCAAACCCCGGAGCTTAGGGATTTTTTCAAAAAAATATTTTCTGCCGGTTAGGTTTTTGAGGGCTGATTTCTTTTCCTGTGATAAAAAGCCTTCTGTTTCGAGTGCCAAACCCCGGGGCTTAGGGATTTTTTCAAAAAAATATTTTCTGCCGGTTAGGTTTTTGAGGGCTGATTTCTTGTCCTTTGATAAAAAGCCTTCTGTTTCGAGTGCCAAACCTTTCAGGAGAGCATTTTCAAGCTTTTGGCACCATTTTTGAGTGAATTGCCAAAAGTCAGATTTTTGCTGAAATTGTGACCCCGGGGCTTAGGGATTTTTTCAAAGAAATATTTTCTGCCGGTTAGTTTTTTGAGGGCTGATTTCTTGTCCTGTGATAAAAAGCCTTCTGTTTCGAGTGCCAAACCTTTCAGGAGAGCATTTGAAACCGGTTGGCACCATTTTTGAGTGAATTGCCCAAAGTCAGATGTTTGCTGAAATTGTGACCCCGGGGCTTAGGGATTTTTTCAAAAAAATATTTTCTGCCGCTTAAGTTTTTGAGGGCTGATTTCTTGTCCTGTGATAAAAAGCCTTCTGTTTCGAGTGCCAAACCCCGGGGCTTAGGGATTTTTTCAAAAAAATATTTTCTGCCGGTTAGGTTTTTGAGGGCTGATTTCTTGTCCTTTGATAAAAAGTCTTCTGTTTCGCGTGCCAAACCTTTCAGGAGAGCATTTTCAAGCTTTAGGCACCATTTTTGAGTGAATTGCCAAAAGTCAGATTTTTGCTGAAATTGTGACCCCGGGGCTTAGGGATTTTTTCAAAGAAATATTTTCTGCCGGTTAGTTTTTTGAGGGCTGATTTCTTGTCCTGTGATAAAAAGCCTTCTGTTTCGAGTGCCAAACCTTTCAGGAGAGCATTTTCAGGCTTTTGGCACCATCTTTGAGTGAATTGCCAAAAGTCAGATTTTTGCTGAAATTGTGACCCCGGGGCTTAGGGATTTTTTCAAAAAAATATTTTCTGCCGGTTAAGTTTTTGAGGGCTGATTTCTTGTCCTGTGATAAAAAGCCTTCTGTTTCGAGTGCCAAACCTTTCAGGAGAGCATTTTCAGGCTTTTGGCACCATTTTTGAGTGAATTGCCAAAATTCAGTTTTTTGTTGAAATTGTGACCCCGGGGCTTAGGGATTTTTTCAAAAAAATATTTTCTGCCGGTTAAGTTTTTGAGTGCTGATTTCTCGTCCTGTGATAAAAAGCCTTCTGTTTCAAGTGCCAAACCTTTCAGGAGAGCATTTGAAACCGGTTGGCACCATTTTTGAGTGAATTGCCAAAAGTCAGATGTTTGCTGAAATTGTGACCCCGGGGCTTAGGGATTTTTTCAAAAAAATATTTTCTGCCGGTTAAGTTTTTGAGGGCTGATTTCTTGTCCTGTGATAAAAAGCCTTCTGTTTCAAGTGCCAAACCTTTCAGGAGAGCATTTTCAGGCTTTTGGCACCATTTTTGAGTGAATTGCCCAAAGTCAGATGTTTGCTGAAATTGTGACCCCGGGGCTTAGGGATTTTTCAAAAAAATATTTTCTGCCGGTTAGGTTTTTGAGGGCTGATTTCTTGTCCTGTGATAAAAAGCCTTCTGTTTCAAGTGCCAAACCTTTCAGGAGAGCATTTGAAACCGGTTGGCACCATTTTTGAGTGAATTGCCCAAAGTCAGATGTTTGCTGAAATTGTGACCCCGGGGCTTAGGGATTTTTCAAAAAAATATTTTCTGCCGGTTAGGTTTTTGAGGGCTGATTTCTTGTCCTTTGATAAAAAGCCTTCTGTTTCGCGTGCCAAACCTTTCAGGAGAGCATTTTCAAGCTTTAGGCACCATTTTTGAGTGAATTGCCAAAAGTCAGATTTTTGCTGAAATTGTGACCCCGGGGCTTAGGGATTTTTTCAAAGAAATATTTTCTGCCGGTTAAGTTTTTGACGGCTGATTTCTTGTCCTGTGATAAAAAGCCTTCTGTTTCGAGTGCCAAACCTTTCAGGAGAGCATTTTCAGGCTTTTGGCACCATTTTTGAGTGAATTGCCAAAATTCAGTTTTTTGCTGAAATTGTGACCCCGGGGCTTAGGGATTTTTTCAAAAAAATATTTTCTGCCGGTGAAGTTTTTGAGTGCTGATTTCTCGTCCTGTGATAAAAAGCCTTCTGTTTCAAGTGCCAAACCTTTCAGGAGAGCATTTGAAACCGGTTGGCACCATTTTTGAGTGAATTGCCAAAAGTCAGATGTTTGCTGAAATTGTGACCCCGGGGCTTAGGGATTTTTTCAAAAAAATATTTTCTGCCGGTTAAGTTTTTGAGGGCTGATTTCTTGTCCTGTGATAAAAAGCCTTCTGTTTCGAGTGCCAAAGCTTTCAGGAGAACATTTGAAACCGGTTGGCACCATTTTTGAGTGAATTGCCCAAAGTCAGATGTTTGCTGAAATTGTGACCCCGGGGCTTAGGGATTTTTTCAAAAAAATATTTTCTGCCGCTTAAGTTTTTGAGGGCTGATTTCTTGTCCTGTGATAAAAAGCCTTCTGTTTCGAATGCCAAACCTTTCAGGAGAGCATTTTCAGGCTTTTGGCACCATTTTTGAGTGAATTGCCCAAAGTCAGATGTTTGCTGAAATTGTGACCCCGGGGCTTAGGGATTTTTCAAAAAAATATTTTCTGCCGGTTAGGTTTTTGAGGGCTGATTTCTTGTCCTGTGATAAAAAGCCTTCTGTTTCAAGTGCCAAACCTTTGAGGAGAGCATTTTCAAGCTTTTGGCACCATTTTTGAGTGAATTGCCAAAAGTCAGATTTTTGCTGAAATTGTGACCCCGGGGCTTAGGGATTTTTTCAAAAAAATATTTTCTGCCGGTTAAGTTTTTGAGGGCTGATTTCTTGTCCTGTGATAAAAAGCCTTCTGTTTCAAGTGCCAAACCTTTGAGGAGAGCATTTTCAAGCTTTTGGCACCATTTTTGAGTGAATTGCCAAAAGTCAGATTTTTGCTGAAATTGTGACCCCGGGGCTTAGGGATTTTTTCAAAAAATTATTTTCTGTCGGTTAAGTTTTTGAGGGCTGATTTCTTGTCCTGTGATAAAAAGCCTTATGTTTCAAGTGCCAAACCTTTCAGGAGAGCATTTTCAGGCTTTTGGCACCATCTTTGAGTGAATTGCCAAAAGTCAGATTTTTGCTAAAATTGTGACCCCGGGGCTTAGGGATTTTTTCAAAAAAATATTTTCTGCCGGTTAAGTTTTTGAGTGCTGATTTCTCGTCCTGTGATAAAAAGCCTTCTGTTTCAAGTGCCAAACCTTTCAGGAGAGCATTTGAAACCGGTTGGCACCATTTTTGAGTGAATTGCCAAAATTCAGTTTTTTGCTGAAATTGTGACCCCGGGCCGGCTTAGGGATTTTTTCAAGAAAATATTTTCTGCCGGTTAAGTTTTTGAGTGCTGATTTCTCGTCCTGTGATAAAAAGCCTTCTGTTTCAAGTGCCAAACCTTTCAGGAGAGCATTTGAAACCGGTTGGCACCATTTTTGAGTGAATTGCAAAAAGTCAGATGTTTGCTGAAATTGTGACCCCGGGGCTTAGGGATTTTTTCAAAAAAATATTTTCTGCCGGTTAAGTTTTTGAGGGCTGATTTCTTGTCCTGTGATAAAAAGCCTTCTGTTTCGAGTGCCAAACCTTTCAGGAGAGCATTTTCAGGCTTTTGGCACCATTTTTGAGTGAATTGCCCAAAGTCAGATGTTTGCTGAAATTGTGACCCCGGGGCTTAGGGATTTTTCAAAAAAATATTTTCTGCCGGTTAGGTTTTTGAGGGCTGATTTCTTGTCCTGTGATAAAAAGCCTTCTGTTTCGAGTGCCAAACCTTTCAGGAGAACATTTGAAACCGGTTGGCACCATTTTTGAGTGAATTGCCCAAAGTCAGATGTTTGCTGAAATTGTGACCCCGGGGCTTAGGGATTTTTTCAAAAAAATATTTTCTGCCGCTTAAGTTTTTGAGGGCTGATTTCTTGTCCTGTGATAAAAAGCCTTCTGTTTCGAGTGCCAAACCTTTCAGGAGAGCATTTTCAGGCTTTTGGCACCATTTTTGAGTGAATTGCCAAAATTCAGTTTTTTGTTGAAATTGTGACCCCGGGGCTTAGGGATTTTTTCAAAAAAATATTTTCTGCCGGTTAAGTTTTTGAGTGCTGATTTCTCGTCCTGTGATAAAAAGCCTTCTGTTTCAAGTGCCAAACCTTTCAGGAGAGCATTTGAAACCGGTTGGCACCATTTTTGAGTGAATTGCCAAAAGTCAGATGTTTGCTGAAATTGTGACCCCGGGGCTTAGGGATTTTTTCAAAAAAATATTTTCTGCCGGTTAAGTTTTTGAGGGCTGATTTCTTGTCCTGTGATAAAAAGCCTTCTGTTTCAAGTGCCAAACCTTTCAGGAGAGCATTTTCAGGCTTTTGGCACCATTTTTGAGTGAATTGCCCAAAGTCAGATGTTTGCTGAAATTGTGACCCCGGGGCTTAGGGATTTTTCAAAAAAATATTTTCTGCCGGTTAGGTTTTTGAGGGCTGATTTCTTGTCCTGTGATAAAAAGCCTTCTGTTTCGAGTGCCAAACCTTTCAGGAGAGCATTTGAAACCGGTTGGCACCATTTTTGAGTGAATTGCCCAAAGTCAGATGTTTGCTGAAATTGTGACCCCGGGGCTTAGGGATTTTTCAAAAAAATATTTTCTGCCGGTTAGGTTTTTGAGGGCTGATTTCTTGTCCTTTGATAAAAAGCCTTCTGTTTCGCGTGCCAAACCTTTCAGGAGAGCATTTTCAAGCTTTAGGCACCATTTTTGAGTGAATTGCCAAAAGTCAGATTTTTGCTGAAATTGTGACCCCGGGGCTTAGGGATTTTTTCAAAGAAATATTTTCTGCCGGTTAAGTTTTTGACGGCTGATTTCTTGTCCTGTGATAAAAAGCCTTCTGTTTCGAGTGCCAAACCTTTCAGGAGAGCATTTTCAGGCTTTTGGCACCATTTTTGAGTGAATTGCCAAAATTCAGTTTTTTGCTGAAATTGTGACCCCGGGGCTTAGGGATTTTTTCAAAAAAATATTTTCTGCCGGTGAAGTTTTTGAGTGCTGATTTCTCGTCCTGTGATAAAAAGCCTTCTGTTTCAAGTGCCAAACCTTTCAGGAGAGCATTTGAAACCGGTTGGCACCATTTTTGAGTGAATTGCCAAAAGTCAGATGTTTGCTGAAATTGTGACCCCGGGGCTTAGGGATTTTTTCAAAAAAATATTTTCTGCCGGTTAAGTTTTTGAGGGCTGATTTCTTGTCCTGTGATAAAAAGCCTTCTGTTTCGAGTGCCAAAGCTTTCAGGAGAACATTTGAAACCGGTTGGCACCATTTTTGAGTGAATTGCCCAAAGTCAGATGTTTGCTGAAATTGTGACCCCGGGGCTTAGGGATTTTTTCAAAAAAATATTTTCTGCCGCTTAAGTTTTTGAGGGCTGATTTCTTGTCCTGTGATAAAAAGCCTTCTGTTTCAAGTGCCAAACCTTTGAGGAGAGCATTTTCAAGCTTTTGGCACCATTTTTGAGTGAATTGCCAAAAGTCAGATTTTTGCTGAAATTGTGACCCCGGGGCTTAGGGATTTTTTCAAAAAAATATTTTCTGCCGGTTAAGTTTTTGAGGGCTGATTTCTTGTCCTGTGATAAAAAGCCTTCTGTTTCAAGTGCCAAACCTTTGAGGAGAGCATTTTCAAGCTTTTGGCACCATTTTTGAGTGAATTGCCAAAAGTCAGATTTTTGCTGAAATTGTGACCCCGGGGCTTAGGGATTTTTTCAAAAAATTATTTTCTGCCGGTTAAGTTTTTGAGGGCTGATTTCTTGTCCTGTGATAAAAAGCCTTCTGTTTCAAGTGCCAAACCTTTCAGGAGAGCATTTTCAGGCTTTTGGCACCATCTTTGAGTGAATTGCCAAAAGTCAGATTTTTGCTAAAATTGTGACCCCGGGGCTTAGGGATTTTTTCAAAAAAATATTTTCTGCCGGTTAAGTTTTTGAGTGCTGATTTCTCGTCCTGTGATAAAAAGCCTTCTGTTTCAAGTGCCAAACCTTTCAGGAGAGCATTTGAAACCGGTTGGCACCATTTTTGAGTGAATTGCCAAAATTCAGTTTTTTGCTGAAATTGTGACCCCGGGCCGGCTTAGGGATTTTTTCAAGAAAATATTTTCTGCCGGTTAAGTTTTTGAGTGCTGATTTCTCGTCCTGTGATAAAAAGCCTTCTGTTTCAAGTGCCAAACCTTTCAGGAGAGCATTTGAAACCGGTTGGCACCATTTTTGAGTGAATTGCAAAAAGTCAGATGTTTGCTGAAATTGTGACCCCGGGGCTTAGGGATTTTTTCAAAAAAATATTTTCTGCCGGTTAAGTTTTTGAGGGCTGATTTCTTGTCCTGTGATAAAAAGCCTTCTGTTTCGAGTGCCAAACCTTTCAGGAGAGCATTTTCAGGCTTTTGGCACCATTTTTGAGTGAATTGCCCAAAGTCAGATGTTTGCTGAAATTGTGACCCCGGGGCTTAGGGATTTTTCAAAAAAATATTTTCTGCCGGTTAGGTTTTTGAGGGCTGATTTCTTGTCCTGTGATAAAAAGCCTTCTGTTTCGAGTGCCAAACCTTTCAGGAGAACATTTGAAACCGGTTGGCACCATTTTTGAGTGAATTGCCCAAAGTCAGATGTTTGCTGAAATTGTGACCCCGGGGCTTAGGGATTTTTTCAAAAAAATATTTTCTGCCGCTTAAGTTTTTGAGGGCTGATTTCTTGTCCTGTGATAAAAAGCCTTCTGTTTCGAGTGCCAAACCTTTCAGGAGAGCTTTTCAGGCTTTTGGCACCATTTTTGAGTGAATTGCCCAAAGTCAGATGTTTGCTGAAATTGTGACCCCGGGGCTTAGGGATTTTTTCAAAAAAATATTTTCTGCCGATTAAGTTTTTGAGTGCTGATTTCTTGTCCTGTGATAAAAAGCCTTCTGTTTCAAGTGCCAAACCTTTGAGGAGAGCATTTTCAAGCTTTTGGCACCATTTTTGAGTGAATTGCCAAAAGTCAGATTTTTGCTGAAATTGTGACCCCGGGGCTTAGGGATTTTTTCAAAAAAATATTTTCTGCCGGTTAAGTTTTTGAGTGCTGATTTCTCGTCCTGTGATAAAAAGCCTTCTGTTTCAAGTGCCAAACCTTTCAGGAGAGCATTTGAAACCGGTTGGCACCATTTTTGAGTGAATTGCCAAAAGTCAGATGTTTGCTGAAATTGTGACCCCGGGGCTTAGGGATTTTTTCAAAAAAATATTTTCTGCCGGTTAAGTTTCTGAGGGCTGATTTCTTGTCCTGTGATCAAAAGCCTTCTGTTTCAAGTGCCAAACCTTTCAGGAGAGCATTTTCAGGCTTTTGGCACCATCTTTGAGTGAATTGCCAAAAGTCAGATTTTTGCTAAAATTGTGACCCCGGGGCTTAGGGATTTTTTCAAAAAAATATTTTCTGCCGGTTAAGTTTTTGAGTGCTGATTTCTCGTCCTGTGATAAAAAGCCTTCTGTTTCAAGTGCCAAACCTTTCAGGAGAGCATTTGAAACCGGTTGGCACCATTTTTGAGTGAATTGCCAAAAGTCAGATGTTTGCTGAAATTGTGACCCCGGGGCTTAGGGATTTTTTCAAAAAAATATTTTCTTCCGGTTAAGTTTTTGAGGGCTGATTTCTTGTCCTGTGATAAAAAGCCTTCTGTTTCGAGTGCCAAACCTTTCAGGAGAGCATTTTCAGGCTTTTGGCACCATTTTTGAGTGAATTGCCCAAAGTCAGATGTTTGCTGAAATTGTGACCCCGGGGCTTAGGGATTTTTCAAAAAAATATTTTCTGCCGGTTAGGTTTTTGAGGGCTGATTTCTTGTCCTGTGATAAAAAGCCTTCTGTTTCGAGTGCCAACCTTTCAGGAGAGCATTTGAAACCGGTTGGCACCATTTTTGAGTGAATTGCCCAAAGTCAGATGTTTGCTGAAATTGTGACCCCGGGGCTTAGGGATTTTTTCAAAAAAATATTTTCTGCCGGTTAAGTTTTTGAGGGCTGATTTCTTGTCCTGTGATAAAAAGCCTTCTGTTTCGAGTGCCAAACCTTTCAGGAGAGCATTTTCAGGCTTTTGGCACCATTTTTGAGTGAATTGCCCAAAGTCAGATGTTTGCTGAAATTGTGACCCCGGGGCTTAGGGATTTTTCAAAAAAATATTTTCTGCCGGTTAGGTTTTTGAGGGCTGATTTCTTGTCCTGTGATAAAAAGCCTTCTATTTCGAGTGCCAAACCTTTCAGGAGAACATTTGAAACCGGTTGGCACCATTTTTGAGTGAATTGCCCAAAGTCAGATGTTTGCTGAAATTGTGACCCCGGGGCTTAGGGATTTTTTCAAAAAAATATTTTCTGCCGCTTAAGTTTTTGAGGGCTGATTTCTTGTCCTGTGATAAAAAGCCTTCTGTTTCGAGTGCCAAACCTTTCAGGAGAGCTTTTCAGGCTTTTGGCACCATTTTTGAGTGAATTGCCCAAAGTCAGATGTTTGCTGAAATTGTGACCCCGGGGCTTAGGGATTTTTTCAAAAAAATATTTTCTGCCGGTTAAGTTTTTGAGTGCTGATTTCTTGTCCTGTGATAAAAAGCCTTCTGTTTCAAGTGCCAAACCTTTGAGGAGAGCATTTTCAAGCTTTTGGCACCATTTTTGAGTGAATTGCCAAAAGTCAGATTTTTGCTGAAATTGTGACCCCGGGGCTTAGGGATTTTTTCAAAAAAATATTTTCTGCCGGTTAAGTTTTTGAGTGCTGATTTCTCGTCCTGTGATAAAAAGCCTTCTGTTTCAAGTGCCAAACCTTTCAGGAGAGCATTTGAAACCGGTTGGCACCATTTTTGAGTGAATTGCCAAAAGTCAGATGTTTGCTGAAATTGTGACCCCGGGGCTTAGGGATTTTTTCAAAAAAATATTTTCTGCCGGTTAAGTTTCTGAGGGCTGATTTCTTGTCCTGTGATCAAAATCCTTCTGTTTCAAGTGCCAAACCTTTCAGGAGAGCATTTTCAGGCTTTTGGCACCATCTTTGAGTGAATTGCCAAAAGTCAGATTTTTGCTAAAATTGTGACCCCGGGGCTTAGGGATTTTTTCAAAAAAATATTTTCTGCCGGTTAAGTTTTTGAGTGCTGATTTCTCGTCCTGTGATAAAAAGCCTTCTGTTTCAAGTGCCAAACCTTTCAGGAGAGCATTTGAAACCGGTTGGCACCATTTTTGAGTGAATTGCCAAAAGTCAGATTTTTGCTAAAATTGTGACCCCGGGGCTTAGGGATTTTTTCAAAAAAATATTTTCTTCCGGTTAAGTTTTTGAGGGCTGATTTCTTGTCCTGTGATAAAAAGCCTTCTGTTTCGAGTGCCAAACCTTTCAGGAGAGCATTTTCAGGCTTTTGGCACCATTTTTGAGTGAATTGCCCAAAGTCAGATGTTTGCTGAAATTGTGACCCCGGGGCTTAGGGATTTTTCAAAAAAATATTTTCTGCCGGTTAGGTTTTTGAGGGCTGATTTCTTGTCCTGTGATAAAAAGCCTTCTGTCTCGAGTGCAAAACCTTTCAGGAGAGCATTTTCAAGCTTTTGGCACCATTTTTGAGTGAATTGCCAAAAGTCAGATTTTTGCTGAAATTGTGACCCCGGGGCTTAGGGATTTTTTCAAAAAAATATTTTCTGCCGGTTAAGTTTTTGAGGGCTGATTTCTCGTCCTGTGATAAAAAGCCTTCTGTTTCAAGTGCCAAACCTTTGAGGAGAACATTTTCAAGCTTTTGGCACCATTTTTGAGTGAATTGCCCAAAGTCAGATGTTTGCTGAAATTGTGACCCCGGGGCTTAGGGATTTTTTCAAAAAAATATTTTCTGCCGCTTAAGTTTTTGAGGGCTGATTTCTTGTCCTGTGATAAAAAGCCTTCTGTTTCGAGTGCCAAACCTTTCAGGAGAGCATTTTCAGGCTTTTGGCACCATTTTTGAGTGAATTGCCCAAAGTCAGATGTTTGCTGAAATTGTGACCCCGGGGCTTAGGGATTTTTCAAAAAAATATTTTCTGCCGGTTAGGTTTTTGAGGGCTGATTTCTTGTCCTGTGATAAAAAGCCTTCTATTTCGAGTGCCAAACCTTTCAGGAGAACATTTGAAACCGGTTGGCACCATTTTTGAGTGAATTGCCCAAAGTCAGATGTTTGCTGAAATTGTGACCCCGGGGCTTAGGGATTTTTTCAAAAAAATATTTTCTGCCGCTTAAGTTTTTGAGGGCTGATTTCTTGTCCTGTGATAAAAAGCCTTCTGTTTCGAGTGCCAAACCTTTCAGGAGAGCTTTTCAGGCTTTTGGCACCATTTTTGAGTGAATTGCCCAAAGTCAGATGTTTGCTGAAATTGTGACCCCGGGGCTTAGGGATTTTTTCAAAAAAATATTTTCTGCCGGTTAAGTTTTTGAGTGCTGATTTCTTGTCCTGTGATAAAAAGCCTTCTGTTTCAAGTGCCAAACCTTTGAGGAGAGCATTTTCAAGCTTTTGGCACCATTTTTGAGTGAATTGCCAAAAGTCAGATTTTTGCTGAAATTGTGACCCCGGGGCTTAGGGATTTTTTCAAAAAAATATTTTCTGCCGGTTAAGTTTTTGAGTGCTGATTTCTCGTCCTGTGATAAAAAGCCTTCTGTTTCAAGTGCCAAACCTTTCAGGAGAGCATTTGAAACCGGTTGGCACCATTTTTGAGTGAATTGCCAAAAGTCAGATGTTTGCTGAAATTGTGACCCCGGGGCTTAGGGATTTTTTCAAAAAAATATTTTCTGCCGGTTAAGTTTCTGAGGGCTGATTTCTTGTCCTGTGATCAAAATCCTTCTGTTTCAAGTGCCAAACCTTTCAGGAGAGCATTTTCAGGCTTTTGGCACCATCTTTGAGTGAATTGCCAAAAGTCAGATTTTTGCTAAAATTGTGACCCCGGGGCTTAGGGATTTTTTCAAAAAAATATTTTCTGCCGGTTAAGTTTTTGAGTGCTGATTTCTCGTCCTGTGATAAAAAGCCTTCTGTTTCAAGTGCCAAACCTTTCAGGAGAGCATTTGAAACCGGTTGGCACCATTTTTGAGTGAATTGCCAAAAGTCAGATTTTTGCTAAAATTGTGACCCCGGGGCTTAGGGATTTTTTCAAAAAAATATTTTCTTCCGGTTAAGTTTTTGAGGGCTGATTTCTTGTCCTGTGATAAAAAGCCTTCTGTTTCGAGTGCCAAACCTTTCAGGAGAGCATTTTCAGGCTTTTGGCACCATTTTTGAGTGAATTGCCCAAAGTCAGATGTTTGCTGAAATTGTGACCCCGGGGCTTAGGGATTTTTCAAAAAAATATTTTCTGCCGGTTAGGTTTTTGAGGGCTGATTTCTTGTCCTGTGATAAAAAGCCTTCTGTCTCGAGTGCAAAACCTTTCAGGAGAGCATTTTCAAGCTTTTGGCACCATTTTTGAGTGAATTGCCAAAAGTCAGATTTTTGCTGAAATTGTGACCCCGGGGCTTAGGGATTTTTTCAAAAAAATATTTTCTGCCGGTTAAGTTTTTGAGGGCTGATTTCTCGTCCTGTGATAAAAAGCCTTCTGTTTCAAGTGCCAAACCTTTGAGGAGAACATTTTCAAGCTTTTGGCACCATTTTTGAGTGAATTGCCCAAAGTCAGATGTTTGCTGAAATTGTGACCCCGGGGCTTAGGGATTTTTTCAAAAAAATATTTTCTGCCGCTTAAGTTTTTGAGGGCTGATTTCTTGTCCTGTGATAAAAAGCCTTCTGTTTCGAGTGCCAAACCTTTCAGGAGAGCATTTTCAGGCTTTTGGCACCATCTTTGAGTGAATTGCCAAAAGTCAGATTTTTGCTAAAATTGTGACCCCGGGGCTTAGGGATTTTTTCAAAAAAATATTTTCTGCCGGTTAGGTTTTTGAGGGCTGATTTCTTGTCCTGTGATAAAAAGCCTTCTGTTTCGAGTGCCAACCTTTCAGGAGAGCATTTGAAACCGGTTGGCACCATTTTTGAGTGAATTGCCCAAAGTCAGATGTTTGCTGAAATTGTGACCCCGGGGCTTAGGGATTTTTTCAAAAAAATATTTTCTGCCGCTTAAGTTTTTGAGGGCTGATTTCTTGTCCTGTGATAAAAAGCCTTCTGTTTCGAGTGCCAAACCTTTCAGGAGAGCATTTTCAGGCTTTTGGCACCATTTTTGAGTGAATTGCCCAAAGTCAGATGTTTGCTGAAATTGTGACCCCGGGGCTTAGGGATTTTTCAAAAAAATATTTTCTGCCGGTTAGGTTTTTGAGGGCTGATTTCTTGTCCTGTGATAAAAAGCCTTCTGTCTCGAGTGCAAAACCTTTCAGGAGAGCATTTTCAAGCTTTTGGCACCATTTTTGAGTGAATTGCCAAAAGTCAGATTTTTGCTGAAATTGTGACCCCGGGGCTTAGGGATTTTTTCAAAAAAATATTTTCTGCCGGTTAAGTTTTTGAGGGCTGATTTCTCGTCCTGTGATAAAAAGCCTTCTGTTTCAAGTGCCAAACCTTTCAGGAGAGCATTTTCAAGCTTTTGGCACCATTTTTGAATGAATTGCTAAAAGTCAGATTTTTGCTGAAATTGTGACCCCGGGGCTTAGGGATTTTTTCAAAAAAATATTTTCTGCCGGTTATGTTTTTGAGGGCTGATTTCTTGTCCTGTGATAAAAAGCCTTCTGTTTCAAGTGCCAAACCTTTCAGGAGAGCATTTTCAGGCTTTTGGCACCATCTTTGAGTGAATTGCCAAAAGTCAGATTTTTGCTGAAATTGTGACCCCGGGGCTTAGGGATTTTTTCAAAAAAATATTTTCTGCCGGTTAAGTTTTTGAGGGCTGATTTCTTGTCCTGTGATAAAAAGCCTTCTGTTTCAAGTGCCAAACCTTTCAGGAGAGCATTTTCAGGCTTTTGGCACCATCTTTGACTGAATTGCCAAAAGTCAGATTTTTGCTAAAATTGTGACCCCGGGGCTTAGGGATTTTTTCAAAAAAATATTTTCTGCCGGTTATGTTTTTGAGGGCTGATTTCTTGTCCTGTGATAAAAAGCCTTCTGTTTCGAGTGCCAAACCTTTCAGGAGAGCATTTTCAGGCTTTTGGCACCATTTTTGAGTGAATTGCCAAAAGTCAGATTTTTGCTGAAATTGTGACCCCGGGGCTTAGGGGTTTTTTCAAAAAAATATTTTCTGCCTGTTAAGTTTTTGAGGGCTGATTTCTTGTCCTGTGATAAAAAGCCTTCTGTTTCAAGTGCCAAACCTTTCAGGAGAGCATTTTCAGGCTTTTGGCACCATCTTTGAGTGAATTGCCAAAAGTCAGATTTTTGCTGAAATTGTGACCCCGGGGCTTAGGGGTTTTTTCAAAAAAATATTTTCTACCGGTTAAGTTTTTGAGGGCTGATTTCTCGTCCTGTGGTAAAAAGCCTTCTGTTTCAAGTGCCAAACCTTTCAGGAGAGCATTTGAAACCGGTTGGCACCATTTTTGAGTGAATTGCCAAAAGTCAGATGTTGGCTGAAATTGTGACCCCAGGGCTTAGGGATTTTTTCAAAAAAATATTTTCTTCCGGTTAAGTTTTTGAGGGCTGATTTCTTGTCCTGTGATAAAAAGCCTTCTGTTTCGAGTGCCAAACCTTACAGGAGAGCATTTTCAGGCTTTTGGCACCATCTTTGAGTGAATTGCCCAAAGTCAGATGTTTGCTGAAATTGTGACCCCGGGGCTTAGGGATTTTTCAAAAAAATATTTTCTGCCGGTTAGGTTTTTGAGGGCTGATTTCTTGTCCTGTGATAAAAAGCCTTCTGTTTCGAGTGCCAACCTTTCAGGAGAGCATTTGAAACCGGTTGGCACCATTTTTGAGTGAATTGCCCAAAGTCAGATGTTTGCTGAAATTGTGACCCCGGGGCTTAGGGATTTTTTCAAAAAAATATTTTCTGCCGCTTAAGTTTTTGAGGGCTGATTTCTTGTCCTGTGATAAAAAGCCTTCTGTTTCGAGTGCCAAACCTTTCAGGAGAGCATTTTCAGGCTTTTGGCACCATTTTTGAGTGAATTGCCCAAAGTCAGATGTTTGCTGAAATTGTGACCCCGGGGCTTAGGGATTTTTCAAAAAAGTATTTTCTGCCGGTTAGGTTTTTGAGGGCTGATTTCTTGTCCTGTGATAAAAAGCCTTCTGTCTCGAGTGCAAAACCTTTGAGGAGAGCATTTTCAAGCTTTTGGCACCATTTTTGAGTGAATTGCCAAAAGTCAGATTTTTGCTGAAATTGTGACCCCGGGGCTTAGGGATTTTTTCAAAAAAATATTTTCTGCCGGTTAAGTTTTTGAGGGCTGATTTCTCGTCCTGTGATAAAAAGCCTTCTGTTTCAAGTGCCAAACCTTTGAGGAGAGCATTTTCAAGCTTTTGGCACCATTTTTGAGTGAATTGCCAAAAGTCAGATTTTTGCTGAAATTGTGACCCCGGGGCTTAGGGATTTTTTCAAAAAAATATTTTCTGCCGGTTAAGTTTTTGAGGGCTGATTTCTTGTCCTGTGATAAAAAGCCTTCTGTTTCAAGTGCCAAACCTTTCAGGAGAGCATTTTCAGGCTTTTGGCACCATCTTTGACTGAATTGCCAAAAGTCAGATTTTTGCTAAAATTGTGACCCCGGGGCTTAGGGATTTTTTCAAAAAAATATTTTCTGCCGGTTATGTTTTTGAGGGCTGATTTCTTGTCCTGTGATAAAAAGCCTTCTGTTTCGAGTGCCAAACCTTTCAGGAGAGCATTTTCAGGCTTTTGCCACCATTTTTGAGTGAATTGCCAAAAGTCAGATTTTTGCTGAAATTGTGACCCCGGGGCTTAGGGGTTTTTTCAAAAAAATATTTTCTGCCTGTTAAGTTTTTGAGGGCTGATTTCTTGTCCTGTGATAAAAAGCCTTCTGTTTCAAGTGCCAAACCTTTCAGGAGAGCATTTTCAAGCTTTTGCCACCATTTTTGAATGAATTGCTAAAAGTCAGATTTTTGCTGAAATTGTGACCCCGGGGCTTAGGGATTTTTTCAAAAAAATATTTTCTGCCGGTTATGTTTTTGAGGGCTGATTTCTTGTCCTGTGATAAAAAGCCTTCTGTTTCAAGTGCCAAACCTTTCAGGAGAGCATTTTCAGGCTTTTGGCACCATCTTTGAGTGAATTGCCAAAAGTCAGATTTTTGCTGAAATTGTGACCCCGGGGCTTAGGGGTTTTTTCAAAAAAATATTTTCTACCGGTTAAGTTTTTGAGGGCTGATTTCTTGTCCTTTGATAAAAAGCCTTCTGTTTCGCGTGCCAAACCTTTCAGGAGAGCATTTTCAAGCTTTTGCCACCATTTTTGAATGAATTGCCAAAAGTCAGATTTTTGCTGAAATTGTGACCCCGGGGCTTAGGGATTTTTTCAAAAAAATATTTTCTGCCGCTTAGGTTTTTGAGGGCTGATTTCTTGTCCTGTGATAAAAAGCCTTCTGTTTCGAGTGCCAAAGCTTTCAGGAGAGCATTTTCAGGCTTTTGGCACCATTTTTGAGTGAATTGCCAACATTCAGATTTTTGCTGAAATTGTGACCCCGGGGCTTAGGGATTTTTTCAAAAAAATATTTTCTGCCGGTTAAGTTTTTGAGGGCTGATTTCTTGTCCTGTGATAAAAAGCCTTCTGTTTCGAGTGCCAAACCTTTCAGGGGAGCATTTTCAGGCTTTTGGCACCATTTTTGAGTGAATTGCCAACATTCAGATTTTTGCTGAAATTGTGACCCCGGGGCTTAGGGATTTTTTCAAAAAAATATTTTCTGCCGGTTAAGTTTTTGAGTGCTGATTTCTCGTCCTGTGATAAAAAGCCTTCTGTTTCGAGTTCCAAACCTCTCAGGAGAGCATTTTCAAGCTTTTGGCACCATTTTTGAGAATTTTTTCAAAAAAATATTTTTTGCCGGTTAACTTTTTGAGGGCTGATTTCTTCTCGTGTGAAAAAAAGCCTTCTGTTTCCATCACCAAAGCTTTCAGGGGAGCATTTGCAACCGGTTGGCACCATTTTTGAGTGAATTGCCAAAAGTCAGATTTTTGCTGAAATTGTGACCCCGGGGCTTAGGGATTTTTTCAAAAAAATATTTTCTGCCGGTTAAGTTTTTGAGGGCTGATTTCTTGTCCTGTGATAAAAAGCCTTCTGTTTCGAGTTCCAAACCTTTCAGGAGAACATTTTCAAGCTTTTGGCACCATTTTTGAGGATTTTTTCAAAAACATATTTTCTGCCGGTTAAGTTTTTGAGGACTGATTTCTTCACGTGTGAAAAAAAGCCTTCTGTTTCCATCACCAAAGCTTTCAGGAGAGCATTTGTAACCGGTTGGCCCCATTTTTGAGTAAATTGCCAAAAGTCAGATTTTTGCTGAAATTGTGACCCCGGGGCTTAGGGATTTTTTTCAGAAAAATATTTTCTGCCGGTTATGTTTTTGAGGGCTGATTTCTTGTCCTGTGATAAAAAGCCTTCTGTATCGAGTGCCAAACCTTTCAGGAGAGCATTTTCAAGCTTTTGGCACCATTTTTGAGTGAATTGCAAAAATTCAGATTTTTGCAGAAATTGTGACCCCGGGGCTTAGGGATTTTTTCAAAAAAATATTTTCTGCCGGTTAGGTTTTTGAGGGCTGATTTCTTGTCCTGTGATAAAAAGCCTTCTGTTTCGAGTTCCAAACCTTTCAGGAGAGCATTTTCAAGCTTTTGGCACCATTTTTGAGGATTTTTTCAAAAAAATATTTTTTGCCGGTTAAGATTTTGAGGGCTGATTTCTTGTCCTGTGATAAAAAGCCTTCTGTTTCGAGTGCCAAAGCTTTCAGGAGAGCATTTTCAAGCTTTTGGCACCATTTTTGAGTGAATTGCCAAAAGTCAGATTTTTGCTGAAATTGTGACCCCGGGGCTTAGGGATTTTTTCAAAAAAATATTTTCTGCCGGTTAGGTTTTTGAGGGCTGATTTCTTGTCCTGTGATAAAAAGCCTTCTGTTTCGAGTTCCAAACCTTTCAGGAGAGCATTTTCAAGCTTTGGCACCATTTTTGAGGATTTTTTCAAAAAAATATTTTTTGCCGGTTAAGATTTTGAGGGCTGATTTCTTGTCCTGTGATAAAAAGCCTTCTGTTTCGAGTGCCAAAGCTTTCAGGAGAGCATTTTCAAGCTTTTGGCACCATTTTTGAGTGAATTGCCAAAAGTCAGATTTTTGCTGAAATTGATTTCTTGTCCTGTGATAAAAAGCCTTCTGTTTCGAGTTCCAAACCTTTCAGGAGAGCATTTTCAAGCTTTTGGCACCATTTTTGAGGATTTTTTCAAAAAAATATTTTTTGCCGGTTAAGATTTTGAGGGCTGATTTCTTGTCCTGTGATAAAAAGCCTTCTGTTTCGAGTGCCAAAGCTTTCAGGAGAGCATTTTCAAGCTTTTGGCACCATTTTTGAGTGAATTGCCAAAAGTCAGATTTTTGCTGAAATTGTGACCCCGGGGCTTAGGGATTTTTTCAAAAAAATATTTTCTGCCGGTTAGGTTTTTGAGGGCTGATTTCTTGTCCTGTGATAAAAAGCCTTCTGTTTCGAGTTCCAAACCTTTCAGGAGAGCATTTTCAAGCTTTGGCACCATTTTTGAGGATTTTTTCAAAAAAATATTTTTTGCCGGTTAAGATTTTGAGGGCTGATTTCTTGTCCTGTGATAAAAAGCCTTCTGTTTCGAGTGCCAAAGCTTTCAGGAGAGCATTTTCAAGCTTTTGGCACCATTTTTGAGTGAATTGCCAAAAGTCAGATTTTTGCTGAAATTGATTTCTTGTCCTGTGATAAAAAGCCTTCTGTTTCGAGTTCCAAACCTTTCAGGAGAGCATTTTCAAGCTTTTGGCACCATTTTTGAGGATTTTTTCAAAAAAATATTTTTTGCCGGTTAAGATTTTGAGGGCTGATTTCTTGTCCTGTGATAGAAAGCCTTCTGTTTCGAGTGCCAAAGCTTTCAGGAGAGCATTTTCAAGCTTTTGGCACCATTTTTGAGTGAATTGCCAAAAGTCAGATTTTTGCTGAAATTGTGACCCCGGGGCTTAGGGATTTTTTCAAAAAAATATTTTCTGCCGGTTAAGTTTTTGAGGGCTGATTTCTTGTCCTGTGATAAAAAGCCTTCTGTTTCGAGTGCCAAAGCTTTCAGGAGAGCATTTTCAAGCTTTTGGCACCATTTTTGAGTGAATTGCCAAAAGTCAGATTTTTGCTGAAATTGTGACCCCGGGGCTTAGGGATTTTTTCAAAAAAATATTTTCTGCCGGTTATGTTTTTGAGGGCTGATTTCTTGTCCTGTGATAAAAAGCCTTCTGTATCGAGTGCCAAACCTTTCAGGAGAGCATTTTCAAGCTTTTGGCACCATTTTTGAGTGAATTGCCAAAAGTCAGATTTTTGCTGAAATTGTGACCCCAGGGCTTAGGGATTTTTTCAACTAAATATTTTCTGTCGGTTAAGTTTTTGAGTGCTGATTTCTTGTACTGTGATAAAAAGCCTTCTGTTTCGAGTGCCAAACCTTTCAGGAGAGCATTTTCAAGCTTTTTGCACCATTTTTGAGTGAATTGCCAAAAGTCAGATTTTTTTTCAAAAAAATATTTTCTGCCGGTTAAGTTTTTGAGGGCTGATTTCTTGTCCTGTGATAAAAAGCCTTCTGTTTCGAGTGCCAAAGCTTTCAGGAGAGCATTTTCAAGCTTTTGGCACCATTTTTGAGTGAATTGCCAAAAGTCAGATTTTTGTTGAAATTGTGACCCCGGGGCTTAGGGATTTTTTCAAAAAAATATTTTCTGCCGGTTAGGTTTTTGAGGGCTGATTTCTTGTCCTGTGATAAAAAGCCTTCTGTTTCGAGTGCCAAAGCTTTCAGGAGAGCATTTTCAAGCTTTTGGCACCATTTTTGAGTGAATTGCCAAAAGTCAGATTTTTTCTGAAATTGTGACCCCGGGGCTTAGGGATTTTTTCAAAAAAATATTTTCTGCCGGTTAAGTTTTTGAGGGCTGATTCTTGTCCTGTGATAAAAAGCCTTCTGTATCGAGTGCCAAACCGTTCAGGAGAGCATTTTCAAGCTTTTGGCACCATTTTTGAGTGAATTGCCAAAAGTCAGATTTTTGCTGAAATTGTGACCCCGGGGCTTAGGGATTTTTTCAAAAAAATATTTTCTGCCGGTTATGTTTTTGAGGGCTGATTTCTTGTCCTGTGATAAAAAGCCTTCTGTATCGAGTGCCAAACCTTTCAGGAGAGCATTTTCAAGCTTTTGGCACCATTTTTGAGTGAATTGCCAAAAGTCAGATTTTTGCTGAAATTGTGACCCCAGGGCTTAGGGATTTTTTCAACTAAATATTTTCTGTCGGTTAAGTTTTTGAGTGCTGATTTCTTGTACTGTGATAAAAAGCCTTCTGTTTCGAGTGCCAAACCTTTCAGGAGAGCATTTTCAAGCTTTTTGCACCATTTTTGAGTGAATTGCCAAAAGTCAGATTTTTTTTCAAAAAAATATTTTCTGCCGGTTAAGTTTTTGAGGGCTGATTTCTTGTCCTGTGATAAAAAGCCTTCTGTTTCGAGTGCCAAAGCTTTCAGGAGAGCATTTTCAAGCTTTTGGCACCATTTTTGAGTGAATTGCCAAAAGTCAGATTTTTGTTGAAATTGTGACCCCGGGGCTTAGGGATTTTTTCAAAAAAATATTTTCTGCCGGTTAGGTTTTTGAGGGCTGATTTCTTGTCCTGTGATAAAAAGCCTTCTGTTTCGAGTGCCAAAGCTTTCAGGAGAGCATTTTCAAGCTTTTGGCACCATTTTTGAGTGAATTGCCAAAAGTCAGATTTTTGCTGAAATTGTGACCCCGGGGCTTAGGGATTTTTTCAAAAAAATATTTTCTGCCGGTTAAGTTTTTGAGGGCTGATTCTTGTCCTGTGATAAAAAGCCTTCTGTATCGAGTGCCAAACCGTTCAGGAGAGCATTTTCAAGCTTTTGGCACCATTTTTGAGTGAATTGCCAAAAGTCAGATTTTTGCTGAAATTGTGACCCCGGGGCTTAGGGATTTTTTCAAAAAAATATTTTCTGCCGGTTATGTTTTTGAGGGCTGATTTCTTGTCCTGTGATAAAAAGCCTTCTGTTTCGAGTGCCAAACCTTTCAGGAGAGCATTTTCAAGCTTTTGGCACCATTTTTGAGGATTTTTTCAAAAAAATATTTTTTGCCGGTTAAGTTTTTGAGGGCTGATTTCTTCTCGTGTGATAAAAAGCCTTCTGTTTCCATCACCAAAGCTTTCAGGAGAGCATTTTCAAGCTTTTGGCACCATTTTTGAGTGAATAGCCAAAAGTCAGATTTTTCTGAAATTGTGACCCCGGGGCTTAGGGATTTTTTCAAAAAAATATTTTCTGTCGGTTAGGTTTTTGAGGGCTGATTTCTTGTCCTGTGATAAAAAGCCTTCTGTTTCGAGTTCCAAAGCTTTCAGGAGAGCATTTTCAAGCTTTTGGCACCATTTTTGAGTGAATTGCCAAAAGTCAGATTTTTGCTGAAATTGTGACCCCGGGGCTTAGGGAATTTTTCAAAAAAATATTTTCTGCCGGTTAAGTTTTTGAGGGCTGATTTCTTCTCCTGTGATAAAAAGCCTTCTGTATCGAGTGCCAAACCTTTCAGGAGAGCATTTTCAAGCTTTTGGCACCATTTTTGAGTGAATTGCCAAAAGTCAGATTTTTGTTGAAATTGTGACCCCGGGGCTTAGGGATTTTTTCAGAAAAATATTTTCTGCCGGTTATGTTTTTGAGGGCTGATTTCTTGTCCTGTGATAAAAAGCCTTCTGTATCGAGTGCCAAACCTTTCAGGAGAGCATTTTCAAGCTTTTGGCACCATTTTTGAGTGAATTGCCAAAAGTCAGATTTTTGCAGAAATTGTGACCCCGGGGCTTAGGGATTTTTTCAAAAAAATATTTTCTGCCGGTTAGGTTTTTGAGGGCTGATTTCTTGTCCTGTGATAAAAAGCCTTCTGTTTCGAGTTCCAAACCTTTCAGGAGAGCATTTTCAAGCTTTTGGCACCATTTTTGAGGATTTTTTCAAAAAAATATTTTTTGCCGGTTAAGATTTTGAGGGCTGATTTCTTGTCCTGTGATAAAAAGCCTTCTGTTTCGAGTGCCAAAGCTTTCAGGAGAGCATTTTCAAGCTTTTGGCACCATTTTTGAGTGAATTGCCAAAAGTCAGATTTTTGCTGAAATTGTGACCCCGGGGCTTAGGGATTTTTTCAAAAAAATATTTTCTGCCGGTTAAGTTTTTGAGGGCTGATTCTTGTCCTGTGATAAAAAGCCTTCTGTATCGAGTGCCAAACCGTTCAGGAGAGCATTTTCAAGCTTTTGGCACCATTTTTGAGTGAATTGCCAAAAGTCAGATTTTTGCTGAAATTGTGACCCCGGGGCTTAGGGATTTTTTCAAAAAAATATTTTCTGCCGGTTAAGTTTTTGAGGGCTGATTTCTTGTCCTGTGATAAAAAGCCTTCTGTTTCGAGTGCCAAAGCTTTCAGGAGAGCATTTTCAAGCTTTTGGCACCATTTTTGAGTGAATTGCCAAAAGTCAGATTTTTGCTGAAATTGTGACCCCGGGGCTTAGGGATTTTTTCAAAAAAATATTTTCTGCCGGTTATGTTTTTGAGGGCTGATTTCTTGTCCTGTGATAAAAAGCCTTCTGTATCGAGTGCCAAACCTTTCAGGAGAGCATTTTCAAGCTTTTGGCACCATTTTTGAGTGAATTGCCAAAAGTCAGATTTTTGCTGAAATTGTGACCCCAGGGCTTAGGGATTTTTTCAACTAAATATTTTCTGTCGGTTAAGTTTTTGAGGGCTGATTTCTTGTACTGTGATAAAAAGCCTTCTGTTTCGAGTGCCAAACCTTTCAGGAGAGCATTTTCAAGCTTTTTGCACCATTTTTGAGTGAATTGCCAAAAGTCAGATTTTTTTTCAAAAAAATATTTTCTGCCGGTTAAGTTTTTGAGGGCTGATTTCTTGTCCTGTGATAAAAAGCCTTCTGTTTCGAGTGCCAAAGCTTTCAGGAGAGCATTTTCAAGCTTTTGGCACCATTTTTGAGTGAATTGCCAAAAGTCAGATTTTTGTTGAAATTGTGACCCCGGGGCTTAGGGATTTTTTCAAAAAAATATTTTCTGCCGGTTAGGTTTTTGAGGGCTGATTTCTTGTCCTGTGATAAAAAGCCTTCTGTTTCGAGTGCCAAAGCTTTCAGGAGAGCATTTTCAAGCTTTTGGCACCATTTTTGAGTGAATTGCCAAAAGTCAGATTTTTGCTGAAATTGTGACCCCGGGGCTTAGGGATTTTTCAAAAAAATATTTTCTGCCGGTTAAGTTTCTGAGGGCTGATTTCTTGTCCTGTGATCAAAATCCTTCTGTTTCAAGTGCCAAACCTTTCAGGAGAGCATTTTCAGGCTTTTGGCACCATCTTTTAGTGAATTGCCAAAAGTCAGATTTTTGCTAAAATTGTGACCCCGGGGCTTAGGGATTTTTTCAAAAAAATATTTTCTGCCGGTTAAGTTTTTGAGTGCTGATTTCTCGTCCTGTGATAAAAAGCCTTCTGTTTCAAGTGCCAAACCTTTCAGGAGAGCATTTGAAACCGGTTGGCACCATTTTTGAGTGAATTGCCAAAAGTCAGATGTTTGCTGAAATTGTGACCCCGGGGCTTAGGGATTTTTTCAAAAAAATATTTTCTTCCGGTTAAGTTTTTGAGGGCTGATTTCTTGTCCTGTGATAAAAAGCCTTCTGTTTCGAGTGCCAAACCTTTCAGGAGAGCATTTTCAGGCTTTTGGCACCATTTTTGAGTGAATTGCCCAAAGTCAGATGTTTGCTGAAATTGTGACCCCGGGGCTTAGGGATTTTTCAAAAAAATATTTTCTGCCGGTTAGGTTTTTGAGGGCTGATTTCTTGTCCTGTGATAAAAAGCCTTCTGTCTCGAGTGCAAAACCTTTCAGGAGAGCATTTTCAAGCTTTTGGCACCATTTTTGAGTGAATTGCCAAAAGTCAGATTTTTGCTGAAATTGTGACCCCGGGGCTTAGGGATTTTTTCAAAAAAATATTTTCTGCCGGTTAAGTTTTTGAGGGCTGATTTCTCGTCCTGTGATAAAAAGCCTTCTGTTTCAAGTGCCAAACCTTTGAGGAGAGCATTTTCAAGCTTTTGGCACCATTTTTGAGTGAATTGCCAAAAGTCAGATGTTTGCTGAAATTGTGACCCCGGGGCTTAGGGATTTTTTCAAAAAAATATTTTCTGCCGGTTATGTTTTTGAGGGCTGATTTCTTGTCCTGTGATAAAAAGCCTTCTGTTTCGAGTGCCAAACCTTTCAGGAGAGCATTTTCAGGCTTTTGCCACCATTTTTGAGTGAATTGCCAAAAGTCAGATTTTTGCTGAAATTGTGACCCCGGGGCTTAGGGGTTTTTTCAAAAAAATATTTTCTGCCTGTTAAGTTTTTGAGGGCTGATTTCTTGTCCTGTGATAAAAAGCCTTCTGTTTCAAGTGCCAAACCTTTCAGGAGAGCATTTTCAAGCTTTTGCCACCATTTTTGAATGAATTGCTAAAAGTCAGATTTTTGCTGAAATTGTGACCCCGGGGCTTAGGGATTTTTTCAAAAAAATATTTTCTGCCGGTTATGTTTTTGAGGGCTGATTTCTTGTCCTGTGATAAAAAGCCTTCTGTTTCAAGTGCCAAACCTTTCAGGAGAGCATTTTCAGGCTTTTGGCACCATCTTTGAGTGAATTGCCAAAAGTCAGATTTTTGCTGAAATTGTGACCCCGGGGCTTAGGGATTTTTTCAAAAAAATATTTTCTGCCGGTTAAGTTTTTGAGGGCTGATTTCTTGTCCTGTGATAAAAAGCCTTCTGTTTCAAGTGCCAAACCTTTCAGGAGAGCATTTTCAGGCTTTTGGCACCATCTTTGACTAAATTGCCAAAAGTCAGATTTTTGCTAAAATTGTGACCCCGGGGCTTAGGGATTTTTTCAAAAAAATATTTTCTGCCGGTTATGTTTTTGAGGGCTGATTTCTTGTCCTGTGATAAAAAGCCTTCTGTTTCGAGTGCCAAACCTTTCAGGAGAGCATTTTCAGGCTTTTGGCACCATTTTTGAGTGAATTGCCAAAAGTCAGATTTTTGCTGAAATTGTGACCCCGGGGCTTAGGGGTTTTTTCAAAAAAATATTTTCTGCCTGTTAAGTTTTTGAGGGCTGATTTCTTGTCCTGTGATAAAAAGCCTTCTGTTTCAAGTGCCAAACCTTTCAGGAGAGCATTTTCAGGCTTTTGGCACCACCTTTGAGTGAATTGCCAAAAGTCAGATTTTTGCTGAAATTGTGACCCCGGGGCTTAGGGGTTTTTTCAAAAAAATATTTTCTACCGGTTAAGTTTTTGAGGGCTGATTTCTCGTCCTGTGATAAAAAGCCTTCTGTTTCAAGTGCCAAACCTTTCAGGAGAGCATTTGAAACCGGTTGGCACCATTTTTGAGTGAATTGCCAAAAGTCAGATGTTTGCTGAAATTGTGACCCCGGGGCTTAGGGATTTTTTCAAAAAAATATTTTCTTCCGGTTAAGTTTTTGAGGGCTGATTTCTTGTCCTGTGATAAAAAGCCTTCTGTTTCGAGTGCCAAACCTTTCAGGAGAGCATTTTCAGGCTTTTGGCACCATCTTTGAGTGAATTGCCCAAAGTCAGATGTTTGCTGAAATTGTGACCCCGGGGCTTAGGGATTTTTCAAAAAAATATTTTCTGCCGGTTAGGTTTTTGAGGGCTGATTTCTTGTCCTGTGATAAAAAGCCTTCTGTTTCGAGTGCCAACCTTTCAGGAGAGCATTTGAAACCGGTTGGCACCATTTTTGAGTGAATTGCCCAAAGTCAGATGTTTGCTGAAATTGTGACCCCGGGGCTTAGGGATTTTTTCAAAAAAATATTTTCTGCCGCTTAAGTTTTTGAGGGCTGATTTCTTGTCCTGTGATAAAAAGCCTTCTGTTTCGAGTGCCAAACCTTTCAGGAGAGCATTTTCAGGCTTTTGGCACCATTTTTGAGTGAATTGCCCAAAGTCAGATGTTTGCTGAAATTGTGACCCCGGGGCTTAGGGATTTTTCAAAAAAATATTTTCTGCCGGTTAGGTTTTTGAGGGCTGATTTCTTGTCCTGTGATAAAAAGCCTTCTGTCTCGAGTGCAAAACCTTTCAGGAGAGCATTTTCAAGCTTTTGGCACCATTTTTGAGTGAATTGCCAAAAGTCAGATTTTTGCTGAAATTGTGACCCGGGGGCTTAGGGATTTTTTCAAAAAAATATTTTCTGCCGGTTAAGTTTTTGAGGGCTGATTTCTCGTCCTGTGATAAAAAGCCTTCTGTTTCAAGTGCCAAACCTTTGAGGAGAGCATTTTCAAGCTTTTGGCACCATTTTTGAGTGAATTGCCAAAAGTCAGATTTTTGCTGAAATTGTGACCCCGGGGCTTAGGGATTTTTTCAAAAAAATATTTTCTGCCGGTTAAGTTTTTGAGGGCTGATTTCTTGTCCTGTGATAAAAAGCCTTCTGTTTCAAGTGCCAAACCTTTCAGGAGAGCATTTTCAGGCTTTTGGCACCATCTTTGACTGAATTGCCAAAAGTCAGATTTTTGCTAAAATTGTGACCCCGGGGCTTAGGGATTTTTTCAAAAAAATATTTTCTGCCGGTTATGTTTTTGAGGGCTGATTTCTTGTCCTGTGATAAAAATCCTTCTGTTTCGAGTGCCAAACCTTTCAGGAGAGCATTTTCAGGCTTTTGCCACCATTTTTGAGTGAATTGCCAAAAGTCAGATTTTTGCTGAAATTGTGACCCCGGGGCTTAGGGGTTTTTTCAAAAAAATATTTTCTGCCTGTTAAGTTTTTGAGGGCTGATTTCTTGTCCTGTGATAAAAAGCCTTCTGTTTCAAGTGCCAAACCTTTCAGGAGAGCATTTTCAAGCTTTTGCCACCATTTTTGAATGAATTGCTAAAAGTCAGATTTTTGCTGAAATTGTGACCCCGGGGCTTAGGGATTTTTTCAAAAAAATATTTTCTGCCGGTTATGTTTTTGAGGGCTGATTTCTTGTCCTGTGATAAAAAGCCTTCTGTTTCAAGTGCCAAACCTTTCAGGAGAGCATTTTCAGGCTTTTGGCACCATCTTTGAGTGAATTGCCAAAAGTCAGATTTTTGCTGAAATTGTGACCCCGGGGCTTAGGGGTTTTTTCAAAAAAATATTTTCTACCGGTTAAGTTTTTGAGGGCTGATTTCTTGTCCTTTGATAAAAAGCCTTCTGTTTCGCGTGCCAAACCTTTCAGGAGAGCATTTTCAAGCTTTTGCCACCATTTTTGAATGAATTGCCAAAAGTCAGATTTTTGCTGAAATTGTGACCCCGGGGCTTAGGGATTTTTTCAAAAAAATATTTTCTGCCGCTTAGGTTTTTGAGGGCTGATTTCTTGTCCTGTGATAAAAAGCCTTCTGTTTCGAGTGCCAAACCTTTCAGGAGAGCATTTTCAGGCTTTTGGCACCATCTTTGAGTGAATTGCCAAAAGTCAGATTTTTGCTGAAATTGTGACCCCGGGGCTTAGGGATTTTTTCAAAAAAATATTTTCTGCCGGTTAAGTTTTTGAGTGCTGATTTCTCGTCCTGTGATAAAAAGCCTTCTGTTTCAAGTGCCAAACCTTTCAGGAGAGCATTTGAAACCGGATGGCACCATTTTTGAGTGAATTGCCAACATTCAGATTTTTGCTGAAATTGTGACCCCGGGGCTTAGGGATTTTTTCAAAAAAATATTTTCTGCCGGTTAAGTTTTTGAGGGCTGATTTCTTGTCCTGTGATAAAAAGCCTTCTGTTTCGAGTGCCAAACCTTTCAGGAGAGCATTTTCAGGCTTTTGGCACCATCTTTGAGTGAATTGCCAAAAGTCAGATTTTTGCTAAAATTGTGACCCCGGGGCTTAGGGATTTTTTCAAAAAAATATTTTCTGCCGGTTATGTTTTTGAGGGCTGATTTCTTGTCCTGTGATAAAAATCCTTCTGTTTCGAGTGCCAAACCTTTCAGGGGAGCATTTTCAGGCTTTTGCCACCATTTTTGAGTGAATTGCCAAAAGTCAGATTTTTGCTGAAATTGTGACCCCGGGGCTTAGGGGTTTTTTCAAAAAAATATTTTCTGCCTGTTAAGTTTTTGAGGGCTGATTTCTTGTCCTGTGATAAAAAGCCTTCTGTTTCAAGTGCCAAACCTTTCAGGAGAGCATTTTCAAGCTTTTGCCACCATTTTTGAATGAATTGCTAAAAGTCAGATTTTTGCTGAAATTGTGACCCCGGGGCTTAGGGATTTTTTCAAAAAAATATTTTCTGCCGGTTATGTTTTTGAGGGCTGATTTCTTGTCCTGTGATAAAAAGCCTTCTGTTTCAAGTGCCAAACCTTTCAGGAGAGCATTTTCAGGCTTTTGGCACCATCTTTGAGTGAATTGCCAAAAGTCAGATTTTTGCTGAAATTGTGACCCCGGGGCTTAGGGGTTTTTTCAAAAAAATATTTTCTACCGGTTAAGTTTTTGAGGGCTGATTTCTTGTCCTTTGATAAAAAGCCTTCTGTTTCGCGTGCCAAACCTTTCAGGAGAGCATTTTCAAGCTTTTGCCACCATTTTTGAATGAATTGCCAAAAGTCAGATTTTTGCTGAAATTGTGACCCCGGGGCTTAGGGATTTTTTCAAAAAAATATTTTCTGCCGCTTAGGTTTTTGAGGGCTGATTTCTTGTCCTGTGATAAAAAGCCTTCTGTTTCGAGTGCCAAACCTTTCAGGAGAGCATTTTCAGGCTTTTGGCACCATCTTTGAGTGAATTGCCAAAAGTCAGATTTTTGCTGAAATTGTGACCCCGGGGCTTAGGGATTTTTTCAAAAAAATATTTTCTGCCGGTTAAGTTTTTGAGTGCTGATTTCTCGTCCTGTGATAAAAAGCCTTCTGTTTCAAGTGCCAAACCTTTCAGGAGAGCATTTGAAACCGGATGGCACCATTTTTGAGTGAATTGCCAACATTCAGATTTTTGCTGAAATTGTGACCCCGGGGCTTAGGGATTTTTTCAAAAAAATATTTTCTGCCGGTTAAGTTTTTGAGGGCTGATTTCTTGTCCTGTGATAAAAAGCCTTCTGTTTCGAGTGCCAAACCTTTCAGGAGAGCATTTTCAGGCTTTTGGCACCATCTTTGAGTGAATTGCCAAAAGTCAGATTTTTGCTAAAATTGTGACCCCGGGGCTTAGGGATTTTTTCAAAAAAATATTTTCTGCCGGTTAAGTTTTTGAGGGCTGATTTCTTGTCCTGTGATAAAAAGCCTTCTGTTTCGAGTGCCAAACCTTTCAGGGGAGCATTTTCAGGCTTTTGGCACCATTTTTGAGTGAATTGCCAAAAGTCAGATTTTTGCTGAAATTGTGACCCCGGGGCTTAGGGATTTTTTCAAAAAAATATTTTCTGCCGGTTAAGTTTTTGAGTGCTGATTTCTCGTCCTGTGATAAAAAGCCTTCTGTTTCGAGTTCCAAACCTTTCAGGAGAGCATATTCAAGCTTTTGGCACCATTTTTGAGAATTTTTTCAAAAAAATATTTTTTGCCGGTTAAGTTTTTGAGGGCTGATTTCTTCTCGTGTGAAAAAAAGCCTTCTGTTTCCATCACCAAAGCTTTCAGGGGAGCATTTGCAACCGGTTGGCACCATTTTTGAGTGAATTGCCAAAAGTCAGATTTTTGCTGAAATTGTGACCCCGGGGCTTAGGGATTTTTTCAAAAAAATATTTTCTGCCGGTTAAGTTTTTGAGGGCTGATTTCTTGTCCTGTGATAAAAAGCCTTCTGTTTCGAGTGCCAAACCTTTCAGGAGAGCATTTTCAAGCTTTTGGCACCATTTTTGAGTGAATTGCCAAAAGTCAGATTTTTGCTGAAATTGTGACCCCGGGGCTTAGGGATTTTTTTGAAAAAAATATTTTCTGCCGGTTATGTTTTTGAGGACTGATTTCTTTTCCTGTGATAAAAAACCTTCTGTTTCGAGTGCGAAACCTTTCAGGAGAACATTTTCAAGCTTTTGGCACCATTTTTGAGGATTTTTTCAAAAACATATTTTCTGCCGGTTAAGTTTTTGAGGACTGATTTCTTCACGTGTGAAAAAAAGCCTTCTGTTTCCATCACCAAAGCTTTCAGGAGAGCATTTGTAACCGGTTGGCCCCATTTTTGAGTGAATTGCCAAAAGTCAGATTTTTGCTGAAATTGTGACCCCGGGGCTTAGGGATTTTTTTCAGAAAAATATTTTCTGCCGGTTATGTTTTTGAGGGCTGATTTCTTGTCCTGTGATAAAAAGCCTTCTGTATCGAGTGCCAAACCTTTCAGGAGAGCATTTTCAAGCTTTTGGCACCATTTTTGAGTGAATTGCAAAAATTCAGATTTTTGCAGAAATTGTGACCCCGGGGCTTAGGGATTTTTTCAAAAAAATATTTTCTGCCGGTTAGGTTTTTGAGGGCTGATTTCTTGTCCTGTGATAAAAAGCCTTCTGTTTCGAGTTCCAAACCTTTCAGGAGAGCATATTCAAGCTTTTGGCACCATTTTTGAGGATTTTTTCAAAAAAATATTTTTTGCCGGTTAAGATTTTGAGGGCTGATTTCTTGTCCTGTGATAAAAAGCCTTCTGTTTCGAGTGCCAAAGCTTTCAGGAGAGCATTTTCAAGCTTTTGGCACCATTTTTGAGTGAATTGCCAAAAGTCAGATTTTTGCTGAAATTGTGACCCCGGGGCTTAGGGATTTTTTCAAAAAAATATTTTCTGCCGGTTAGGTTTTTGAGGGCTGATTTCTTGTCCTGTGATAAAAAGCCTTCTGTTTCGAGTTCCAAACCTTTCAGGAGAGCATTTTCAAGCTTTGGCACCATTTTTGAGGATTTTTTCAAAAAAATATTTTTTGCCGGTTAAGATTTTGAGGGCTGATTTCTTGTCCTGTGATAAAAAGCCTTCTGTTTCGAGTGCCAAAGCTTTCAGGAGAGCATTTTCAAGCTTTTGGCACCATTTTTGAGTGAATTGCCAAAAGTCAGATTTTTGCTGAAATTGATTTCTTGTCCTGTGATAAAAAGCCTTCTGTTTCGAGTTCCAAACCTTTCAGGAGAGCATTTTCAAGCTTTTGGCACCATTTTTGAGGATTTTTTCAAAAAAATATTTTTTGCCGGTTAAGATTTTGAGGGCTGATTTCTTGTCCTGTGATAGAAAGCCTTCTGTTTCGAGTGCCAAAGCTTTCAGGAGAGCATTTTCAAGCTTTTGGCACCATTTTTGAGTGAATTGCCAAAAGTCAGATTTTTGCTGAAATTGTGACCCCGGGGCTTAGGGAGTTTTTCAAAAAAATATTTTCTGCCGGTTAAGTTTTTGAGGGCTGATTTCTTGTCCTGTGATAAAAAGCCTTCTGTTTCGAGTGCCAAACCTTTCAGGGGAGCATTTTCAGGCTTTTGGCACCATTTTTGAGTGAATTGCCAACATTCAGATTTTTGCTGAAATTGTGACCCCGGGGCTTAGGGATTTTTTCAAAAAAATATTTTCTGCCGGTTAAGTTTTTGAGTGCTGATTTCTCGTCCTGTGATAAAAAGCCTTCTGTTTCGAATTCCAAACCTTTCAGGAGAGCATTTTCAAGCTTTTGGCACCATTTTTGAGAATTTTTTCAAAAAAATATTTTTTGCCGGTTAAGTTTTTGAGGGCTGATTTCTTCTCGTGTGAAAAAAAGCCTTCTGTTTCCATCACCAAAGCTTTCAGGGGAGCATTTGCAACCGGTTGGCACCATTTTTGAGTGAATTGCCAAAAGTCAGATTTTTGCTGAAATTGTGACCCCGGGGCTTAGGGATTTTTTCAAAAAAATATTTTCTGCCGGTTAAGTTTTTGAGGGCTGATTTCTTGTCCTGTGATAAAAAGCCTTCTGTTTCGAGTGCCAAACCTTTCAGGAGAGCATTTTCAAGCTTTTGGCACCATTTTTGAGTGAATTGCCAAAAGTCAGATTTTTGCTGAAATTGTGACCCCGGGGCTTAGGGATTTTTTTGAAAAAAATATTTTCTGCCGGTTATGTTTTTGAGGACTGATTTCTTTTCCTGTGATAAAAAACCTTCTGTTTCGAGTGCGAAACCTTTCAGGAGAACATTTTCAAGCTTTTGGCACCATTTTTGAGGATTTTTTCAAAAACATATTTTCTGCCGGTTAAGTTTTTGAGGACTGATTTCTTCACGTGTGAAAAAAAGCCTTCTGTTTCCATCACCAAAGCTTTCAGGAGAGCATTTGTAACCGGTTGGCCCCATTTTTGAGTGAATTGCCAAAAGTCAGATTTTTGCTGAAATTGTGACCCCGGGGCTTAGGGATTTTTTTCAGAAAAATATTTTCTGCCGGTTATGTTTTTGAGGGCTGATTTCTTGTCCTGTGATAAAAAGCCTTCTGTATCGAGTGCCAAACCTTTCAGGAGAGCATTTTCAAGCTTTTGGCACCATTTTTGAGTGAATTGCAAAAATTCAGATTTTTGCAGAAATTGTGACCCCGGGGCTTAGGGATTTTTTCAAAAAAATATTTTCTGCCGGTTAGGTTTTTGAGGGCTGATTTCTTGTCCTGTGATAAAAAGCCTTCTGTTTCGAGTTCCAAACCTTTCAGGAGAGCATTTTCAAGCTTTTGGCACCATTTTTGAGGATTTTTTCAAAAAAATATTTTTTGCCGGTTAAGATTTTGAGGGCTGATTTCTTGTCCTGTGATAAAAAGCCTTCTGTTTCGAGTGCCAAAGCTTTCAGGAGAGCATTTTCAAGCTTTTGGCACCATTTTTGAGTGAATTGCCAAAAGTCAGATTTTTGCTGAAATTGTGACCCCGGGGCTTAGGGATTTTTTCAAAAAAATATTTTCTGCCGGTTAGGTTTTTGAGGGCTGATTTCTTGTCCTGTGATAAAAAGCCTTCTGTTTCGAGTTCCAAACCTTTCAGGAGAGCATTTTCAAGCTTTGGCACCATTTTTGAGGATTTTTTCAAAAAAATATTTTTTGCCGGTTAAGATTTTGAGGGCTGATTTCTTGTCCTGTGATAAAAAGCCTTCTGTTTCGAGTGCCAAAGCTTTCAGGAGAGCATTTTCAAGCTTTTGGCACCATTTTTGAGTGAATTGCCAAAAGTCAGATTTTTGCTGAAATTGATTTCTTGTCCTGTGATAAAAAGCCTTCTGTTTCGAGTTCCAAACCTTTCAGGAGAGCATTTTCAAGCTTTTGGCACCATTTTTGAGGATTTTTTCAAAAAAATATTTTTTGCCGGTTAAGATTTTGAGGGCTGATTTCTTGTCCTGTGATAGAAAGCCTTCTGTTTCGAGTGCCAAAGCTTTCAGGAGAGCATTTTCAAGCTTTTGGCACCATTTTTGAGTGAATTGCCAAAAGTCAGATTTTTGCTGAAATTGTGACCCCGGGGCTTAGGGATTTTTTCAAAAAAATATTTTCTGCCGGTTAAGTTTTTGAGGGCTGATTTCTTGTCCTGTGATAAAAAGCCTTCTGTTTCGAGTGCCAAAGCTTTCAGGAGAGCATTTTCAAGCTTTTGGCACCATTTTTGAGTGAATTGCCAAAAGTCAGATTTTTGCTGAAATTATGACCCCGGGGCTTAGGGATTTTTTCAAAAAAATATTTTCTGCCGGTTATGTTTTTGAGGGCTGATTTCTTGTCCTGTGATAAAAAGCCTTCTGTATCGAGTGCCAAACCTTTCAGGAGAGCATTTTCAAGCTTTTGGCACCATTTTTGAGTGAATTGCCAAAAGTCAGATTTTTGCTGAAATTGTGACCCCAGGGCTTAGGGATTTTTTCAACTAAATATTTTCTGTCGGTTAAGTTTTTGAGGGCTGATTTCTTGTACTGTGATAAAAAGCCTTCTGTTTCGAGTGCCAAACCTTTCAGGAGAGCATTTTCAAGCTTTTTGCACCATTTTTGAGTGAATTGCCAAAAGTCAGATTTTTTTTCAAAAAAATATTTTCTGCCGGTTAAGTTTTTGAGGGCTGATTTCTTGTCCTGTGATAAAAAGCCTTCTGTTTCGAGTGCCAAAGCTTTCAGGAGAGCATTTTCAAGCTTTTGGCACCATTTTTGAGTGAATTGCCAAAAGTCAGATTTTTGTTGAAATTGTGACCCCGGGGCTTAGGGATTTTTTCAAAAAAATATTTTCTGCCGGTTAGGTTTTTGAGGGCTGATTTCTTGTCCTGTGATAAAAAGCCTTCTGTTTCGAGTGCCAAAGCTTTCAGGAGAGCATTTTCAAGCTTTTGGCACCATTTTTGAGTGAATTGCCAAAAGTCAGATTTTTGCTGAAATTGTGACCCCGGGGCTTAGGGATTTTTTCAAAAAAATATTTTCTGCCGGTTAAGTTTTTGAGGGCTGATTCTTGTCCTGTGATAAAAAGCCTTCTGTATCGAGTGCCAAACCGTTCAGGAGAGCATTTTCAAGCTTTTGGCACCATTTTTGAGTGAATTGCCAAAAGTCAGATTTTTGCTGAAATTGTGACCCCGGGGCTTAGGGATTTTTTCAAAAAAATATTTTCTGCCGGTTATGTTTTTGAGGGCTGATTTCTTGTCCTGTGATAAAAAGCCTTCTGTTTCGAGTGCCAAACCTTTCAGGAGAGCATTTTCAAGCTTTTGGCACCATTTTTGAGGATTTTTTCAAAAAAATATTTTTTGCCGGTTAAGTTTTTGAGGGCTGATTTCTTCTCCTGTGATAAAAAGCCTTCTGTATCGAGTGCCAAACCTTTCAGGAGAGCATTTTCAAGCTTTTGGCACCATTTTTGAGTGAATTGCCAAAAGTCAGATTTTTGTTGAAATTGTGACCCCGGGGCTTAGGGATTTTTTCAGAAAAATATTTTCTGCCGGTTATGTTTTTGAGGGCTGATTTCTTGTCCTGTGATAAAAAGCCTTCTGTATCGAGTGCCAAACCTTTCAGGAGAGCATTTTCAAGCTTTTGGCACCATTTTTGAGTGAATTGCCAAAAGTCAGATTTTTGCAGAAATTGTGACCCCGGGGCTTAGGGATTTTTTCAAAAAAATATTTTCTGCCGGTTAGGTTTTTGAGGGCTGATTTCTTGTCCTGTGATAAAAAGCCTTCTGTTTCGAGTTCCAAACCTTTCAGGAGAGCATTTTCAAGCTTTTGGCACCATTTTTGAGGATTTTTTCAAAAAAATATTTTTTGCCGGTTAAGATTTTGAGGGCTGATTTCTTGTCCTGTGATAAAAAGCCTTCTGTTTCGAGTTCCAAACCTTTCAGGAGAGCATTTTCAAGTTTGGCACCATTTTTGAGGATTTTTTCAAAAAAATATTTTTTGCCGGTTAAGATTTTGAGGGCTGATTTCTTGTCCTGTGATAAAAAGCCTTCTGTTTCGAGTGCCAAAGCTTTCAGGAGAGCATTTTCAAGCTTTTGGCACCATTTTTGAGTGAATTGCCAAAAGTCAGATTTTTGCTGAAATTGTGACCCCGGGGCTTAGGGATTTTTTCAAAAAAATATTTTCTGCCGGTTAAGTTTTTGAGGGCTGATTCTTGTCCTGTGATAAAAAGCCTTCTGTATCGAGTGCCAAACCGTTCAGGAGAGCATTTTCAAGCTTTTGGCACCATTTTTGAGTGAATTGCCAAAAGTCAGATTTTTGCTGAAATTGTGACCCCGGGGCTTGGGATTTTTTCAAAAAAATATTTTCTGCCGGTTAGGTTTTTGAGGGCTTATTTCTTGTCCTGTGATAAAAAGCCTTCTGTTTCGAGTTCCAAACCTTTCAGGAGAGCATTTTCAACTTTTGGCACCTTTTTTGAGGATTTTTTCAAAAAAATATTTTTTGCCGGTTAATTTTTTGAAGGCTGATTTCTTCTCGTGTGATAAAAAGCCTTCTGTTTCCATCACCAAAGCTTTCAGGAGAGCATTTTCAAGCTTTTGGCACCATTTTTGAGTGAATAGCCAAAAGTCAGATTTTTCTGAAATTGTGACCCCGGGGCTTAGGGATTTTTTCAAAAAAATATTTTCTGTCGGTTAGGTTTTTGAGGGCTGATTTCTTGTCCTGTGATAAAAAGCCTTCTGTTTCGAGTTCCAAAGCTTTCAGGAGAGCATTTTCAAGCTTTTGGCACCATTTTTGAGTGAATTGCCAAAAGTCAGATTTTTGCTGAAATTGTGACCCCGGGGCTTAGGGAATTTTTCAAAAAAATATTTTCTGCCGGTTAAGTTTTTGAGGGCTGATTTCTTCTCCTGTGATAAAAAGCCTTCTGTATCGAGTGCCAAACCTTTCAGGAGAGCATTTTCAAGCTTTTGGCACCATTTTTGAGTGAATTGCCAAAAGTCAGATTTTTGTTGAAATTGTGACCCCGGGGCTTAGGGATTTTTTCAGAAAAATATTTTCTGCCGGTTATGTTTTTGAGGGCTGATTTCTTGTCCTGTGATAAAAAGCCTTCTGTATCGAGTGCCAAACCTTTCAGGAGAGCATTTTCAAGCTTTTGGCACCATTTTTGAGTGAATTGCCAAAAGTCAGATTTTTGCAGAAATTGTGACCCCGGGGCTTAGGGATTTTTTCAAAAAAATATTTTCTGCCGGTTAGGTTTTTGAGGGCTGATTTCTTGTCCTGTGATAAAAAGCCTTCTGTTTCGAGTTCCAAACCTTTCAGGAGAGCATTTTCAAGCTTTTGGCACCATTTTTGAGGATTTTTTCAAAAAAATATTTTTTGCCGGTTAAGATTTTGAGGGCTGATTTCTTGTCCTGTGATAAAAAGCCTTCTGTTTCGAGTTCCAAACCTTTCAGGAGAGCATTTTCAAGTTTGGCACCATTTTTGAGGATTTTTTCAAAAAAATATTTTTTGCCGGTTAAGATTTTGAGGGCTGATTTCTTGTCCTGTGATAAAAAGCCTTCTGTTTCGAGTGCCAAAGCTTTCAGGAGAGCATTTTCAAGCTTTTGGCACCATTTTTGAGTGAATTGCCAAAAGTCAGATTTTTGCTGAAATTGTGACCCCGGGGCTTAGGGATTTTTTCAGAAAAATATTTTCTGCCGGTTATGTTTTTGAGGACTGATTTCTTGTCCTGTGATAAAAAGCCTTCTGTTTCGAGTGCCAAAGCTTTCAGGAGAGCATTTTCAAGCTTTTGGCACCATTTTTGAGTGAATTGCCAAAAGTCAGATTTTTGCTGAAATTGTGACCCCGGGGCTTAGGGATTTTTTCAAAAAAATATTTTCTGCCGGTTAAGTTTTTGAGGGCTGATTTCTTGTCCTGTGATAAAAAGCCTTCTGTTTCGAGTGCCAAAGCTTTCAGGAGAGCATTTTCAAGCTTTTGGCACCATTTTTGAGTGAATTGCCAAAAGTCAGATTTTTGCTGAAATTGTGACCCCGGGGCTTAGGGATTTTTTCAAAAAAATATTTTCTGCCGGTTTGGTTTTTGAGGGCTGATTTCTTGTCCTGTGATAAAAAGCCTTCTGTATCGAGTGCCAAACCTTTCAGGGGAGCATTTTCAAGCTTTTGGCACCATTTTTGAGTGAATTGCCAAAAGTCAGATTTTTGCTGAAATTGTGACCCCGGGGCTTAGGGATTTTTTCAAAAAAATATTTTCTGCGGGTTAAGTTTTTGAGGGCTTATTTCTTGTCCTGTGATAAAAAGCCTTCTGTATCGAGTGCCAAACCTTTCAGGAGAGCATTTTCAAGCTTTTGGCACCATTTTTGAGTGAATTGCCAAAAGTCAGATTTTTGCAGAAATTGTGACCCCGGGGCTTAGGGATTTTTTCAAAAAAATATTTTCTGCCGGTTAGGTTTTTGAGGGCTGATTTCTTGTCCTGTGATAAAAAGCCTTCTGTTTCGAGTTCCAAACCTTTCAGGAGAGCATTTTCAAGCTTTTGGCACCATTTTTGAGGATTTTTTCAAAAAAATATTTTTTGCCGGTTAAGATTTTGAGGGCTGATTTCTTGTCCTGTGATAAAAAGCCTTCTGTTTCGAGTTCCAAACCTTTCAGGAGAGCATTTTCAAGTTTGGCACCATTTTTGAGGATTTTTTCAAAAAAATATTTTTTGCCGGTTAAGATTTTGAGGGCTGATTTCTTGTCCTGTGATAAAAAGCCTTCTGTTTCGAGTGCGAAAGCTTTCAGGAGAGCATTTTCAAGCTTTTGGCACCATTTTTGAGTGAATTGCCAAAAGTCAGATTTTTGCTGAAATTGTGACCCCGGGGCTTAGGGATTTTTTCAGAAAAATATTTTCTGCCGGTTATGTTTTTGAGGACTGATTTCTTGTCCTGTGATAAAAAGCCTTCTGTTTCGAGTGCCAAAGCTTTCAGGAGAGCATTTTCAAGCTTTTGGCACCATTTTTGAGGATTTTTTCAAAAAAATATTTTTTGCCGGTTAAGATTTTGAGGGCTGATTTCTTGTCCTGTGATAAAAAGCCTTCTGTTTCGAATGCCAAAGCTTTCAGGAGAGCATTTTCAAGCTTTTGGCACCATTTTTGAGTGAATTGCCAAAAGTCAGATTTTTGCTGAAATTGTGACCCTGGGGCTTAGGGATTTTTTCAAAAAAATATTTTCTGCCGGTTAAGTTTTTGAGGGCTGATTTCTTGTCCTGTGATAAAAAGCCTTCTGTTTCGAGTGCCAAAGCTTTCAGGAGAGCATTTTCAAGCTTTTGGCACCATTTTTGAGTGAATTGCCAAAAGTCAGATTTTTGCTGAAATTGTGACCCCGGGGCTTAGGGATTTTTTCAAAAAAATATTTTCTGCCGGTTTGGTTTTTGAGGGCTGATTTCTTGTCCTGTGATAAAAAGCCTTCTGTATCGAGTGCCAAACCTTTCAGGGGAGCATTTTCAAGCTTTTGGCACCATTTTTGAGTGAATTGCCAAAAGTCAGATTTTTGCTGAAATTGTGACCCCGGGGCTTAGGGATTTTTTCAAAAAAATATTTTCTGCGGGTTAAGTTTTTGAGGGCTTATTTCTTGTCCTGTGATAAAAAGCCTTCTGTATCGAGTGCCAAACCTTTCAGGAGAGCATTTTCAAGCTTTTGGCACCATTTTTGAGTGAATTGCCAAAAGTCAGATTTTTGCTGAAATTGTGACCCCAGGGCTTAGGGATTTTTTCAACTAAATATTTTCTGTCGGTTAAGTTTTTGAGGGCTGATTTCTTGTCCTGTGATAAAAAGCCTTCTGTTTCGAGTGCCAAACCTTTCAGGAGAGCATTTTCAAGCTTTTTGCACCATTTTTGAGTGAATTGCCAAAAGACAGATTTTTTTTCAAAAAAATATTTTCTGCCGGTTAAGTTTTTGAGGGCTGATTTCTTGTCCTGTGATAAAAAGCCTTCTGTTACGAGTGCCAAAGCTTTCAGGAGAGCATTTTCAAGCTTTTGGCACCATTTTTGAGTGAATTGCCAAAAGTCAGATTTTTTTTCAAAAAAATATTTTCTGCCGGTTAAGTTTTTGAGGGCTGATTTCTTGTCCTTTGATAAAAAGCCTTCTGTTTCGAGTGCCAAAGCTTTCAGGAGAGCATTTTCAAGCTTTTGGCACCATTTTTGAGTGAATTGCCAAAAGTCAGATTTTTGTTGAAATTGTGACCCCGGGGCTTAGGGATTTTTTCAAAAAAATATTTTCTGCCGGTTAGGTTTTTGAGGGCTGATTTCTTGTCCTGTGATAAAAAGCCTTCTGTTTCGAGTGCCAAAGCTTTCAGGAGAGCATTTTCAAGCTTTTGGCACCATTTTTGAGTGAATTGCCAAAAGTCAGATTTTTGCTGAAATTGTGACCCCGGGGCTTAGGGATTTTTTCAAAAAAATATTTTCTGCCGGTTAAGTTTTTGAGGGCTGATTCTTGTCCTGTGATAAAAAGCCTTCTGTATCGAGTGCCAAACCGTTCAGGAGAGCATTTTCAAGCTTTTGGCACCATTTTTGAGTGAATTGCCAAAAGTCAGATTTTTGCTGAAATTGTGACCCCGGGGCTTAGGGATTTTTTCAAAAAAATATTTTCTGCCGGTTAGGTTTTTGAGGGCTTATTTCTTGTCCTGTGATAAAAAGCCTTCTGTTTCGAGTTCCAAACCTTTCAGGAGAGCATTTTCAACTTTTGGCACCTTTTTTGAGGATTTTTTCAAAAAAATATTTTTTGCCGGTTAATTTTTTGAAGGCTGATTTCTTCTCGTGTGATAAAAAGCCTTCTGTTTCCATCACCAAAGCTTTCAGGGGAGCATTTGCAACCGGTTGGCACCATTTTTGAGTGAATTGCCAAAAGTCAGATTTTTGCTGAAATTGTGACCCCGGGGCTTAGGGATTTTTTCAAAAAAATATTTTCTGCCGGTTAGGTTTTTGAGGGCTGATTTCTTGTCCTGTGATAAAAAGCCTTCTGTTTCGAGTTCCAAACCTTTCAGGAGAGCATTTTCAAGCTTTTGGCACCATTTTTGAGTGAATTGCCAAAAGTCAGATTTTTGCTGAAATTGTGACCCCGGGGCTTAGGGATTTTTTCAAAAAAATATTTTCTGCCGGTTAAGTTTTTGAGGGCTGATTTCTTGTCCTGTGATAAAAAGCCTTCTGTTTCGAGTGCCAAAGCTTTCAGGAGAGCATTTTCAAGCTTTTGGCACCATTTTTGAGTGAATTGCCAAAAGTCAGATTTTTGTTGAAATTGTGACCCCGGGGCTTAGGGATTTTTTCAAAAAAATATTTTCTGCCGGTTAGGTTTTTGAGGGCTGATTTCTTGTCCTGTGATAAAAAGCCTTCTGTTTCGAGTGCGAAAGCTTTCAGGAGAGCATTTTCAAGCTTTTGGCACCATTTTTGAGTGAATTGCCAAAAGTCAGATTTTTGCTGAAATTGTGACCCCGGGGCTTAGGGATTTTTTCAAAAAAATATTTTCTGCCGGTTAAGTTTTTGAGGGCTGATTCTTGTCCTGTGATAAAAAGCCTTCTGTATCGAGTGCCAAAGCTTTCAGGAGAGCATTTTCAACTTTTGGCACCTTTTTTGAGGATTTTTTCAAAAAAATATTTTTTGCCGGTTAATTTTTTGAAGGCTGATTTCTTCTCGTGTGATAAAAAGCCTTCTGTTTCCATCACCAAAGCTTTCAGGGGAGCATTTGCAACCGGTTGGCACCATTTTTGAGTGAATTGCCAAAAGTCAGATTTTTGCTGAAATTGTGACCCCGGGGCTTAGGGATTTTTTCAAAAAAATATTTTCTGCCGGTTAGGTTTTTGAGGGCTGATTTCTTGTCCTGTGATAAAAAGCCTTCTGTTTCGAGTTCCAAACCTTTCAGGAGAGCATTTTCAAGCTTTTGGCACCATTTTTGAGGATTTTTTCAAAAAAATATTTTTTGCCGGTTAAGATTTTGAGGGCTGATTTCTTGTCCTGTGATAAAAAGCCTTCTGTTTCGAGTTCCAAACCTTTCAGGAGAGCATTTTCAAGCTTTGGCACCATTTTTGAGTGAATTGCCAAAAGTCAGATTTTTGCTGAAATTGTGACCCCGGGGCTTAGGGATTTTTTCAGAAAAATATTTTCTGCCGGTTATGTTTTTGAGGACTGATTTCTTGTCCTGTGATAAAAAGCCTTCTGTTTCGAGTGCCAAAGCTTTCAGGAGAGCATTTTCAAGCTTTTGGCACCATTTTTGAGTGAATTGCCAAAAGTCAGACTTTTGCTGAAATTGATTTCTTGTCCTGTGATAAAAAGCCTTCTGTTTCGAGTTCCAAACCTTTCAGGAGAGCATTTTCAAGCTTTTAGCACCATTTTTGAGGATTTTTTCAAAAAAATATTTTTTGCCGGTTAAGATTTTGAGGGCTGATTTCTTGTCCTGTGATAGAAAGCCTTCTGTTTCGAGTGCCAAAGCTTTCAGGAGAGCATTTTCAAGCTTATTGCACCATTTTTGAGTGAATTGCCAAAAGTCAGATTTTTTTTCAAAAAAATATTTTATGTCGGTTAAGTTTTTGGGGGCTGATTTCTTGTCCTGTGATAAAAAGCCTTCTGTTTCGAGTGCCAAAGCTTTCTGGAGAGCATTTTCAAGCTTTTGGCACCATTTTTGAGTGAATTGCCAAAAGTCAGATTTTTGCTGAAATTGTGACCCCGGGGCTTAGGGATTTTTTCAAAAAAATATTTTCTGCCGGTTAAGTTTTTGAGGGCTGATTCTTGTCCTGTGATAAAAAGCCTTCTGTATCGAGTGCCAAACCTTTCAGGAGAGCATTTTCAAGCTTTTGGCACCATTTTTGCGTGAATTGCCAAAAGTCAGATTTTTGCTGAAATTGTGACCCCGGGGCTTAGGGATTTTTTCAAAAAAATATTTTCTGCCGGTTAGGTTTTTGAGGGCTGATTTCTTGTCCTGTGATAAAAAGCCTTCTGTTTCGAGTTCCAAACCTTTCAGGAGAGCATTTTCAACTTTTGGCACCTTTTTTGAGGATTTTTTCAAAAAAATATTTTTTGCCGGTTAATTTTTTGAAGGCTGATTTCTTCTCGTGTGATAAAAAGCCTTCTGTTTCCATCACCAAAGCTTTCAGGGGAGCATTTGCAACCGGTTGGCACCATTTTTGAGTGAATTGCCAAAAGTCAGATTTTTGCTGAAATTGTGACCCCGGGGCTTAGGGATTTTTTCAAAAAAATATTTTCTGCCGGTTATGTTTTTGAGGGCTGATTTCTTGTCCTGTGATAAAAAGCCTTCTGTTTCGAGTGCCAAACCTTTCAGGAGAGCATTTTCAAGCTTTTGGCACCATTTTTGAGTGAATTGCCAAAAGTCAGATTTTTGCTGAAATTGTGACCCCGGCGGCTTAGGGATTTTTTTCAAAAAAATATTTTCTGCCGGTTAGGTTTTTGAGGGCTGATTTCTTGTCCTGTGATAAAAAGCCTTCTGTTTCGAGTTCCAAACCTTTCAGGAGAGCATTTTCAAGCTTTTGGCACCATTTTTGAGGATTTTTTCAAAAAAATATTTTTTGCCGGTTAAGTTTTTGAGGGCTGATTTCTTCTCGTGTGAAAAAAAGCCTGCTGTTTCCATCACCAAAGCTTTCAGGGGAGCATTTGCAACCGGTTGGCACCATTTTTGAGTGAATTGCCAAAAGTCAGATTTTTGCTGAAATTGTGACCCTGGGGCTTAGGGATTTTTTCAAAAAAATATTTTCTGCCGGTTAGGTTTCTGAGGGCTGATTTCTTGTCCTGTGATAAAAAGCCTTCTGTATCGAGTGCCAAACCTTTCAGGAGAGCATTTTCAAGCTTTTGGCACCATTTTTGAGTGAATTGCCAAAAGTCAGATTTTTGCTGAAATTGTGACCCCGGGGCTTAGGGATTTTTTTCAAAAAAAAATTTTCTGCCGGTTAGGTTTTTGAGGGCTGATTTCTTGTCCTGTGATAAAAAGCCTTCTGTTTCGAGTTCCAAACCTTTCAGGAGAGCATTTTCAAGCTTTTGGCACCATTTTTGAGGATTTTTTCAAAAAAATATTTTTTGCCGGTTAAGTTTTTGAGGGCTGATTTCTTCTCGTGTGAAAAAAAGCCTGCTGTTTCCATCACCAAAGCTTTCAGGGGAGCATTTGCAACCGGTTGGCACCATTTTTGAGTGAATTGCCAAAAGTCAGATTTTTGCTGAAATTGTGACCCTGGGGCTTAGGGATTTTTTCAAAAAAATATTTTCTGCCGGTTAAGTTTTTGAGGGCTGATTCTTGTCCTGTGATAAAAAGCCTTCTGTTTCGAGTGCCAAACCTTTCAGGAGAGCATTTTCAAGCTTTTGGCACCATTTTTGAGTGAATTGCCAAAAGTCAGATTTTTGCTGAAATTGTGACCCCGGGGCTTAGAGATTTTTTCAAAAAAATATTTTCTGCCGGTTAAGTTTTTGAGGGTTGATTCTTGTCCTGTGATAAAAAGCCTTTTGTATCGAGTGCCAAAGCTTTCAGGAGAGCATTTTCAAGCTTTTGGCACCATTTTTGAGTGAATTGCCAAAAGTCAGATTTTTGCTGAAATTGTGACCCCGGGGCTTAGGGATTTTTTCAAAAAAATATTTTCTGCCGGTTAGGTTTTTGAGGGCTGATTTCTTGTCCTGTGATAAAAAGTCTTCTGTATCGAGTGCCAAACCTTTCAGGAGAGCATTTTCAAGCTTTTGGCACCATTTTTGAGTGAATTGCCAAAAGTCAGATTTTTGCTGGAATTGTGACCCCGGGGCTTAGGGATTTTTTCAAAAAAATATTTTCTGCCGGTTAAGTTTTTGAGGGCTGATTTCTTGTCCTGTGATAAAAAGCCTTCTGTTTCGAGTTCCAAACCTTTCAGGAGAGCATTTTCAAGCTTTTGGCACCATTTTTGAGGATTTTTTCAAAAAAATATTTTTTGCCGGTTAAGTTTTTGAGGGCTGATTTCTTCTCGTGTGAAAAAAAGCCTTCTGTTTCCATCACCAAAGCTTTCTGGGGAGCATTTGTAACCGGTTGGCACCATTTTTGAGTGAATTGCCAAAAGTCAGATTTTTGCTGAAATTGTGACCCCGGGGCTTAGGGATTTTTTCAAAAAAATATTTTCTGCTGGTTAAGTTTTTGAGGGCTGATTCTTGTCCTGTGATAAAAAGCCTTCTGTATCGAGTGCCAAAGCTTTCAGGAGAGCATTTTCAAGCTTTTGGCACCATTTTTGAGTGAACTGCCAAAAGTCAGATTTTTGCTGAAATTGTGACCCCGGGGCTTAGGGATTTTTTCAAAAAAATATTTTCTGCTGGTTAAGTTTTTGAGGGCTGATTCTTGTCCTGTGATAAAAAGCCTTCTGTATCGAGTGCCAAAGCTTTCAGGAGAGCATTTTCAAGCTTTTGGCACCATTTTTGAGTGAATTGCCAAAAGTCAGATTTTTGCTGAAATTGTGACCCCGGGGCTTAGGGATTTTTTCAAAAAAATATTTTCTGCCGGTTAGGTTTTTGAGGGCTGATTTTTTGTCCTGTGATAAAAAGCCTTCTGTTTCGAGTGCCAAAGCTTTCAGGAGAGCATTTTCAAGCTTTTGGCACCATTTTTGAGTGAACTGCCAAAAGTCAGATTTTTGCTGAAATTGTGACGCCGGGGCTTAGGGATTTTTTCAAAAAAATATTTTCTGCTGGTTAAGTTTTTGAGGGCTGATTCTTGTCCTGTGATAAAAAGCCTTCTGTATCGAGTGCCAAACCTTTCAGGAGAGCATTTTCAAAAGACTGATGGATCTTCCAGTCTCGGTTAGCAATCTTACTACCCTGCTTTGGACCAGTCTCAAGTCTCCAGATTGTTTTCACAAGCAACTCCAGGTAATCCAACTGGGAGCTTTTACGAGAGCGTGGATACACTGTGTCATTTGTTATATTGATTTTAATGGATTACTGTTCCTACCTATTATGAATTACTGATTTTATATTGCAAACTGTTTTGTGAATGAGCATTGCAAAATGGCATGTGAATGCTGTGCATTCCATTCAATATTTTCTCACTCTTTTGCCACAGCTTGTCACAACTTCTACACCCTCTCCTTTCTGTTTTGCAAAGGCATTGAACTGTATGCGTGTAATAAAGAGAACTGAAGGGCTTGTGGTTATTTTCAGTTCCTCTTTTCTTCCTTTTGCGGCAAGAGCTACAGTTGCTTGTGAAACCCACAAAAAGTAAGAAAAACAGCTGTAAGGGTGGCCCTTGGGTAATTATGGTCTCTCTGCGTTTATTTATCAGTGAATTTATATACCCAGTGCTTTTTTCTGGGGGAACGCAGGGGTACGCATACCCCTAAACATTTTGTGAATCTTTGTACTTTTGTCCATTTATTGTATTTATTTTCCCCGATTTGACCTATAAAAAGGTGATCTTCTTGCGTCAAAATGAGAGTACCCCTAAACTTTTTTTTTTAGAAAAAAAGCACTGTATATATATACCAACTATTACAAATCTGTCTCAATGGATCGTACAAGTTAAAATGATAAAATAGTAAAATTGTAATAATATAAATGCATTTATTTGTTGCATTTATATCCCACCCTCTTCTCCAAGGAGCTCAGTGTGGCATACATTGTTTTCCCCCATCTCATTTAATCACCACTACTACAACAACTCTGTGAGGTAGGTGTTAAGCTGTGGATGAAGATATCAGACGACACAGCGATTCTTCAAACAGCTCTTGTTTATTCACAGGCCAGAACAGAACTGAACTGAAGGGTTCAGCCAGCCTGCTTATATAGAGCTCCACTACAACACAACAGTAACCACTTTCTGTAACTATCCAATCACTGAACGTCACTTTCAATCCCTTATTTGCCGATGTGGACCTGAGTGAAAACTATCTACAGTATCCCCCTGCTGGTCCAGGGTGAAAACTTCAGTACATAACAGTAGGTTAGGCTGAAAGGCAGTGACTGCCCCAAGGTCACTCAGTGAGCTTCATAGCCAAGTGGGGACTTGAATCCTGGTGTACCAGTTCCTAGTTTGACACTCTAACCACTATATCATAAATAAAATGGAACTGGCAACCCAAGATTGTCATTCTGACACTAAACACCAGAAAAGTCTAGACTACACAGGTAAGGTTTTGGCTGAATAGTGGAATTAGATGAAATTATTATGATTGGCCAATGGGGCCTGTTGACTGCATAGACACCAGGCTTCCTCAACCTCGGCCCTCCAGATGTTTTGAGACTACAATTCCCATCATCCCTGACCACTGGTCCTGCTAGCTAGGGATCATGGGAGTTGTAGGCCAAAAAACATCTGGAGGGCCGAGGTTGAGGAAGCCTGATACACACCATACATTTAAAGCAATTTTCCTCCCACTCACCCCCAGAAAAATCCTGAGAACTATAACTTACTTGTGACAGAGCTACAGTTCCAAAGCGCCTGCAACAAACTACACTTCTCAAGGGCTCTTTGGGGGTTTGTGATTTGAATCTGTGGTGTGTGTGCAGTCAACAAGCTCTAATAATAATAATAATTTTATTATTTATACCCCACCCATCTGACTGGGTTTCCCCAGCCACTTTGTCAGCCAATCATAAATCATTTCAATAAATCCCAATAATCAGGTGCCATTGGTCGTGAAGCCAAAACAGCACCACCCAGACACAAGAGGGAGATACAGCGGTACCTCAGGATGCGAATGGGATCCATTCCGGAGCCCCATTCACTTCCTGAATAGAACGTAAGACGCAATGGCGCGTCTGCGTGAGTTGCGTTTTGACACTTCCGCACATGCGTGTGACATCATTCTGAGCGTCTGCGCATGCGTGAGCGGCGAAACCCGGAAGTAACATCCTCCGTTACTTCTGGGTTGCCGCGGAGCGCAACCTGAAAGCGCTCAGCCTGAAGCACATTCAACCTGAGGTATGACTGTACCAGCAGCCTTGGCAGAAGGCCTCAGGTTTGCAGAAGTGCTCTATGGAAGGATAAGAGAGGTTGACAACCCAAGAACAGCCCAATGAGGACTCAGTGAGAACAGGCCACAGACTTACTCTAGAGCAGGTGTGGTGGGGAGTAGAAAGGATCAAGAATCAGTAGCCTTAGTGGAATAACCTGAACAGGAGTGCTCTGCACTGCAACATTTTGCTGCAGTACTTGTGAAAGAACAAATAGTATATTACAGGTGTGATGATAACATGCCACATCACACCATACATTTAAAGCACTCTTATACAATCTCGCTTCCCCCAATCAATATTGGGAACTGTAGTTTTTTTAAAGGATGCAGATAGATGTCATGGGAAATATTAACAAATAAAGTTCCCAGGGTACCTTTGGGGAAGCCTTGATATAAGATAGCTTTAAATATATGGTGCAGATGTGGCCAACTCTCTCTCCCCACCCCTGCATTTCTGATTGTGTTTTTGTGGTTTGCTCCACCTTTCCTCCATTCTCTTTCTTAATGTTCTTTTTTAATATCTTTGCTGGATTTGGGACTCACAAATATGATATAGGATACCCAGAGAGGGTGGTTGCTGCTGCAGGCTCTCTTGTTTGGTATTCTAATGTCAACCTTCCTTAAATGAAGAATGTGAAACAAAACACAGGGTTTGGAGAGGGAGCCTGTACCAGAGTTGATGACAGGACACTGATGATGCAAGAGGAGTGGTTTTCTAAAATCAAACCATTTCGTAGACCTTCTTCATTCAGGAGTGTTGCCTTGGATTAAAAAGCAGTACAGTGGTACCTCGGGTTACAGACGCTTCAGGTTACAGACGCTTCAGGTTACAGATTCTGCTAACCCAGAAATATTACCTCAGGTTAAGAACTTTGCTTCAGGATGAGAGCAGAAAATGTGCTCCAGCGGTGCGGCGGCAGCAGGAGGCCCCATTAGCTAAAGTGGTGCTTCAGGTTAAGAACAGTTTCAGGTTAAGAACAGACCTCCGGAATGAATTAAGTACTTAACCCGAGGTACCACTGTATATAAATAAACCATAGCAGGAGGCTAGCTTAATTCAGCTGAAATTATAGAATTCCTTTCACTTGCTTCTTTTCAAAAACAACAGTGACCCCTAGAGGTTTGATATTTAACAGCCACATAAACAATTTTAATTTACTGTGGCGTAAACTCCCGTAAGCCTACTTGAAGTGGCCTCTAATCCACGAGAGTTTAGGCCACAATAAATGTAAATTTATGATGTGACTGTTAAATATCAAACCCCCGTACACATACCCAAAACGCTTGGTTTGAGTAAGTTGCCATTTTCTGCAGCATATATATGCATAGCCAGTGCTTTTTTTCCTGGGGGGATACATACCCCTAAATATTTTGTGAATCTAAGTTTGGCCTCATTGAGGGGCAGTATTTCAATATGAGTAGGAAAATGAGAGTATTCCTAAACATTTGTTTTAGAAAAAAAGCACTGCGTATTGCAAACAGGAGAGGAAAAACATTCAGGAGGACTTTTTGCTGTCTGAAATCTGCTACCTCCAATTTATCTGAAAGAGAGGCTCATTCCCTTTCATATTTATAGGGAGCAAGGGGTGCAGTCTGTTTGTTGCTACGGCAAATGGGGGCGACTGGTTGGTACTTAGCCAAATTTTGCTTCCTGTTGCATCACACTGGGCTTTGAGGTGTCAAGAGGAGTTCGGAAAGGAGCAGCTGGGGCAAGGACATAAGGCTTGCTGAGTCCAATAGTGCTTACTCCCAGGTAAGCATGCATGAGACTGAAGCTGTGGCGCATGAGCCTGTTCCATTAGATGTATTATCTTTATCCCACAAAGCATCTTACAAAATTTAAAAATTGTAAAACGTGCTCAAAAGCCTCATTGACTTTTATTGCATTATATTACATTGCATTGCATCCATATTCCAGATTTTCTCCACACAACAATCCTGTAAAATAGATTAGGCTGAGAGACTGTAACTGCCTCAAGGTCACCCAGTGAGTGTTATGGCTGAGAGCAGACTTGAACCCTTGTCCCCCAGGCCCTAGTCCACTACACTTCAGTGGGACTTACTCATGTAAGCATGTAAGGCTACAGCACCCAGAACAGATCTATTCAGAAAGATGTTCAACTGAACTCAATAGGATGTGCTCACAATTAAGTTGCATGAGAGTGCAGCCGGTGGAGGACGAGGATGCAAGACTCCTTTGCAAATACGAGGACCAGATGCTGTGATTAAGAACACGTAGGTTTAACAGTTGTGTAGGAGAGGGGATTTTAGAAGTTGCAGCTTCTGTATTTTCGCGCTGCAGGGGCGAAAAGAGACACACCTGCTCAAATTCTTGCTTATGTACAGTCGGCTCATATGGACCAGACCAAAGTCCTGTCTAGTCCATCTTGGAATACATAATAGTTGTTGTTGTTGTTGTTGTTGTTGTTGTTGTTGTTGTTGTTGTTGTTGTTGTCATATTGTATTTTCTCAATTAATGGAGCCTAAAATGACAACAAATAGCATGTGGGGTGTCTGCAACATTTTTTTAAAAAATGATATTTATTAAATTTTACAGACCATATAAAATTACAAAATTAAAAATAGGCATAGAAAAAAGTAACAATAATAAAAGAAAAAAAATACAAAAATACAAAGACAAAATACATAAAAAGTAAGAAAAAGAGAAAAGTTAGAAAAAAGTCCATGTTTTCATATCTTATATTTCATTTACTTGTTTCCTGACCTCCTCACACACCCCTTTTTTGTATTCCAGTTCACATGATTAATTCAGCAAATCCTTACCCTCTATCATTTATCTTCACATTATCTTCGCATCTTCACATTATCTTAACCTATTATAACTATATATTTCCAATCATTGTCAATCCATATTTACATATTCTTGTTAATCTTTTTACCAATACCGCTTATTTTCAATCCAACATCACTTTAACATTCATTAATTTTACAGTATTTCTGCAAGTAGTCTTTAAATTTCTTCTAGTCTTCTTCCACCACCTCTTCTCCCTGATCTCGGATTCTGCCGGTCATTTCTGCCAGTTCCATGTAATCCATCACCTTCATCTGCCATTCTTCCAGTGTGGGTGAATCTTGTGTCTTTGTCTGCAACATTTTTTGAAGTTAAAAAGGGGTCATCGTAATTATAAAGATTGGGAACCGCTGTCCTAAATCATAAACTCCAATAAGTGTTTCAACAAAACCGCTTGATTGCTATTCTTAGCAGTGTGTCCGTTGTGAGATTCTCTAGTGCAGTCTCCTTCTTCTTTGGGCGTCCAAACTTTTTTCAAAGAGGGCCAGATTTGATGAAGTCAACATGCATGAGGGCCGACCAAAGTTGTTGACCTTCTTTTAAGATTGAAGTTGTTGTTGACCTTTTTTTATTTTTAGGATTTTACCCCAAAGTTGTTGACTTTTTTTTAGAACCCAGGGAAGGAACTGCCTGTGGGGGCTGGATTAAACCGACTGGTGGGCCGGATTAGGCCCCTGGGCTGGACTTTAGACATGCTGCATTGCATGGATTCTCAAAATGTGGTCCATTGAGAGTTTCATGAAGACTGTTGGCATCCATCTGTCTCAGGATGAGGCATCTGATCAAGACCTGCATTTTAAAATGAGCTTAAAAATAGATATATTTGTAAATGTTTTGTATCTCTCATGCCAGGCAGAAACCAGCTGGGTGCTTTGGCAGATGTTTATCTTCCTAAACAGGGCCCCACTGATCTATAAGCAGTTCCTCAGGGTTGTAAAAGGAAATTACAGGCTGGGAGCAAAAGGCCACACTGACCATACAAATTACAGAATACAATCAAGCTGCAAAAACCCAAATTAAGAGTTGGTAAATAGTAAGTTTTATTGTTTAACAGAAGACTCAAGCCATATTTTCATAAGGTTAAAAAGGGCAAGAGCTAATAGAAACAGCAGCTGGCTAGGAAAGGGAGTTGTAAACTGAAGAGGCTTCTCTTTGAAAACGCCATTCCTTCTAAAAATCTATCTATGTTATGTATGAAATATATTGGCTTAAATGTAATTATGCAAAGGATTTAGAAAGTAAGAAATGTTAGATTCTTATGTTAGATTCTTATTTCATTGATGGTGTGTGAGAAGGCGAACCCAAGATCTCTGTTTAAGATAAAAATTAAAAACCATGCACCATCTGTTTTAGCCATCTGTTTTGCAGTGAATAGGGCAATAGGGCAAAGATGATCTGATAATTAAGGTGCCTGGTCGAGGCAAATGTAAGATATATGGCTACTTGTCTGCCATTTATGGATAGAAGGAAATATAGCTCTTTGTCTCCCATAAAAGGTAATAGGAAATGGGTGTATCTTTTATGATTGGTTCTAGCAAACAGCCAATAGGAATTTCAACCAGGCTGATTGGACAGAGGCAGCCAAAGGAGGAGCAAGGGGGCTGGGCTGAGGAAATATAAGCGCTGGCCATCAGGGCTGGAGTGGGCAGAGCTTTGGTATCCATATACCACTGTGTCTCTCATTTATTTGTCTGACAAATAAATTATTATTTTAATTTCTCTATTGTTGCGTTGAATATTTCATTCCAGCTAAGCGTTAACCACAAGCAGGGTGCTACAAGGAGACAATGAAAAAGTGCACCTTTTCAGGTAAAATCAAACTGTCGGAGCATTACAGCACCTGCTGTGACTGTAGAGAGGGATACAGGAGAGACATATTTTATTTCAGGTGAGGCAGTGGAACACACCTGCTTTTTTGCTGCTACAGGTGCACCAAGGAGTTTATTCTCTCTGCGCTCTTCCCAGCGGTCCACAGTATATATCTGTGACTTCGCAGTTGAAGACCAGAAACAGTACACGGCATTGCATTAAATAGGCATCTTGATTTTTAATTGTATGTCTTATTGTTTCTTTTATTGAATTTCAATTTGAATACTGTGGAGTTCAAATTGTAATGCAATTAAATGTAATATATAAGAAATAAAAAAGCAACAGAAGGTTAATTAAATGACCCTACAGCATCTTGCTGTAAGTGTTACACTGCTACAGTTGGCTGAACAATCATTAAGGGGCCCACCGTAAACCTCAGTAATTTTAAAGTGGTCCATGTGAAAGGAAGTTGGGGGACACCAATTTGCCACATGCTTCTGCTCTGTGTGTCATTCCATACTTAATTCTAGGGGGTAGACGCTGGTGGCCATATTGTGGTGGCACCTGTGCTTGCCCCCCCCCCCTCGAAAGGTTTTGAGCAACTAGTCTGAGATGGTATTTGATGGTAAGAGCCAGAATGATGAAGTAGCAAGTGTTAAGACTAGAACTTGAGGCTCCATCATGAATTTCGCTGCATGACTTTGGGGGCAGTCACCCTCTGAACCTAGTCTGCCTCATAGGGCTGTCGTCAGGATATAAGGAAGGAAGGGTAAAAGTGTGGGTGGCGCTGTGGTCTAAACCACTGAGCCTCTTGGGCTTGCCAATCAGAAGGTTGGTGGTTCGGATCCCCATGACAGGGTGAGCTTCCCGTTGCTCTGTCCCAGCTTCTGCCAACCTAGCAGTTTGAAAGCACCCCAGTGCAAGTAGATACATAGGTACCACCACGGCGGGAAGGTAAACGGTGTTTCCATGCACTCTGGTTTCCGTCACGGTGTCCCATTGCACCAGAAGCGGTTCAGTCCTGCTGGCTGCATGACCCGGAAAGCTGTCTGTGGACAAACACCGGTTCTCTCGGCCTTAAAGTGAGATGAGCGCCGCAACCCCATAATCGCCTTTTAACTGGACTTAAGGACTTGCCGATCAGAAGGTCGGCGGTTCAAATCCCCGTGACGGGGTGAGCTCCCGTTGCTCAGTCCCTGCTCCTGCCAACCTAGCAGTTTGAAAGCACGTCAAAGTGCAAGTAGATAAATAGGTACCACTCAGGTGGGAAGGTAAATGGCATTTCTGTGCACTGCTCTGGTTCACTAGAAGCGGCTTAGTCATGCTGGCCACATGACCTGGAAGCTGTATGCTGGCTCCCTTGGCCAATAAAGCGAGATGAGCGCCACAACCCCAGAGTCAGTCATGACTGGACCTAATGGTCAGGGGTCCCTTTACCTTTACCTTTTTAACCATCCAGGGGCCCTTTAGAGAACACTTTGGAGGAAGAAGAAGAAGAAGAAGAAGAAGAGTTTGGATTTGATATCCCGCCTTTCACTCCCCTTCAGGAGTCTCAAAGCGGCTAACATTCTCCTTTCCCTTCCTCCCCCACAACAAACACTCTGTGAGGTGAGTGGGGCTGAGAGACTTCACAGAAGTGTGACTGGCCCAAGGTCACCCAGCAGCTGCATGTGGAGGAGCGGAGACACGAACCTGGTTTCCCAGATTACGTGACTACCGCTCTTAACCACTACACCACACTGGCTCCTAGTGAAGAATGGGGGTTGTCCACACGGGAGCAAAATGCAGACTGCCCCCCCCCCTCCATGCCATTGTTGTCACTGATCTTTCTTGCTTAAAATGGAGGTTGTTGGTTGTTGTTTTTTAAAAAATCATTTCAAAGGATCAAAACCCCCAGCATTTAAAAGAGCGAAAGTTCAGGACAACACTAGGATGGGAAGAACATAATACAGACCCCCAACATTAAAGAGACAAGATGCCGCGAATGCTTCCTTGTGGGCAAGCCAAAAGATGGAAAGTGTAAAACTATACCTTTATCAGGCGACTTTCTGATTACAGTATATGATTATGGAATCCTTTATGTACCGTATTTTTCGCTCTATAAGACGCACCAGACCACGAGACACACCTAGTTTTTGGAGGAGGAAAACAAGAAAAAAAATATTCTGAATCTCAGAAGCCAGGACAGCAAGAGGGATCGCTGCGCAGTGAAAGCAGCGATCCCTCTTGCTGTTCTGGCTTCTGGGATAGCTGTGCAGCCTGCGTTCGCTCCATAAGGCGCACATACATTTCACCTTACTTTTTAGGAGGGGAAAAACTGAGTCTTATAGAGCAAAAAATACGGTACCTTTGCTTTCCCATACCACGGGTATGAATGCCAACCAAATCCAATAGCACAAGAAATGTGTATGAATCATATCACAAGATGGCAGAGCTCTGTCCCAGAGAGTTTACAATCTAGAATTTGGTGCAGAGAGGACATAACAAAGAAAGAGGAGGGAAGGAGAAGGTAACAGAGAATACATTTATTTTTCGTAGGTGATATGGGGTCTACAGGGTTGTGCTTAAAGCTGCCTTAGGTGACTTGTATGCCCAAATTATATTGCAAATTTATGGAAATTAAAAGCATTAAAAGGGTTTTTTTGAGGTTTCAGAAAATCTCAGGCCACACATAAAAGCTTTGAATCATAGGATAAAGAATCCGCTTGTGGGTTGTTTTTTTAATCACTCCAGTGCAAGGACAATCTAATACCCAGCCTTCTCAAGCTACTCCTGTTTTATATGTAATCAGATACAATGAGTGCCTGAGAGCACCCTCCCCACTCTCAAAAGAGCTGTTCAGCTTGTCTGGACTGCTTTAAAACGTTGAAACAGATTGGGGGATGCTGGCGAGAGATAATTTCCAGACACAAACTCATTTGAGCCTTTTATAGCTGGTTCTCTTCCAATTGTAAAGGATTTAGATTGTACAAATGCTGATATTTCAATATGAATGGCAAGCGAGTCTGTTTCATAGAATCAGACAGTACATAATTGGAGCCCTCGTTAAAAATAGATCTGTCAGACGTGTGAAATCATTTTCACTAATAGCAATTTTTAAGTCCTTGTCCAATTTTTTTTTAAAAATAAAAAAACCGACATTGATTGGCATTCCGCTGAGCGACACCATACTGTGTTTTAAACAAATGTCTTGTCTGAGGGAAAATAATTCCAAAGTTTCATGTATATATATTTTGGAATGTACAAAAAGGGCAGCGTTCAATTTGGATGAACATGTTGCCATTTTCCAGCATTTTCCCCATGGAGAATTTTTACCACCATCTTAAATCCATGACAGTCCTAATGGTGGCAGTACTGTCTAAAGGTTGGAGCCATGGCTGACACTGTCTCCCAGGGGTAGCCAAGGTCCAGCAACATCTGGGGGCAACTCCCAACAGCCACAGTTAGCTTGACCAATGAGCAGGGGTGATGGGAATTGCAGTTCAACATCTGCCCTGCCTCCTTGCTTCCAACCAGAATAAGCGGCGACATATAGCCTGTCAGCTTCCTTCTTCTCCAGCTCATTGCTGCCCCCTCCAGAACTCAGCAGGGATGAGGATGGGGACAAAAACTAGAATGAGTTTGCTGTGCCTGTCGTTGGCTCTGGCGCCACCTGCTGTTGGGCTCCCTGCTTTCCATCCTACCAGTCCTAATGAACACAGACCACCAGTGGAAATAAAAGGGTGTGTTGCCTGTTATGTACTGAGTTGAATAGGATCTAAAATGCAGCATTCTGATTGGTCCTAGAACAATAGGATCCAGAATGCAGCAGTCTGATTGGTCCTAGAACAATAGGATCCAGAATGCAGCAGTCTGATTAGTCCACAGGAGCCACCCAATCCAGTTCCAGGTGGAAGAGAATCTGCAACCTGATTGGCCTACAGGAGAATTAGCCCGGAATTAGCCAATCACGTGGGGCCCATTGTGTAAATAATGTATATAAAGCAGACATTCTGGGGGAACTTCCATTCCTCCTCACCACTATGAGCTCAATAAAGACCATGAAATCCACTCTCGACTTCATTGCCATTGAGGACTGATCATGCTCCGTGGGGATGGACAGCTGACTGTGGCAGGCCGGGAGAGGGAAACCAGAGGGAAGGTCGAATGGAGTGGGGAGACTGGGAGGCTGGACAAAAAAAACACTCCACATTGCAACGATCCCTAACTCATATTTGTTTTAGTGCAGGGACACACACACACACACACACACACACACACACACTGACGCCAAAGCTCTGTCTTATCAATTGTGTGCCTCTTCCTTGGCTATTAATCAGGACTTGGTATGCAGCTGCGGTTGTGCTACTCCTACGCCCAGCGGTTGCTCCACCCCATCCCATTATCTTCTTGACTGCGGTTCAGGGCCATCTCTCACACAGATGCTAACAATAGCACCAAAGTGTGTCCGCAGGGATTAGCATAAGGGTGTGTGTGTTTAATGCAGCTTCCAGACAGAGGCTTTCTTTCCACGTCTTCTCATTTTGATGCTTTTACTTTTTGGTGCTCCGGTTTCCCTGTGCTCTCCCCAAGCAGCAGTGGGAGTGTCAGGACCCACAATGATGGTATTGGGAACCTTTGACTCTCCAGATGTTGCTGAACTATAACGCCCATCCTCTCAGCCAAACAGGCACGCTTGCCAGGTGGCCACTGGAAGCGATAGTTTGGAAGGCAAGGAGCCCGATAGTTGACCCAACACAGAGAGAGCCAGAGGCAGCTGATTTTTGTCTTGTCCCCATTATGCCGAGTTCTGCAAGGGAAACACTCAAGACTGAAGAGGAGCAAGCTGACAGCCAGTCTGGACAGGTTGTAAGTAAGAAGGCAGGTAGCTGGGGGCTGGCTGAAGACCAACAGAGTTTGGTGGGGCTGTGCCCCATTTGTTCTAATGGACTAGCGATGGGAGTTGTAGTTTAGCAACATCTGGAGGACCAATGGTTCCCCAGACAGGGAGCCAATGGAAATACAATCATACCTCGGGTTGAATGTGCTTCGGGTTGAGCGCGTTCGAGTTGCGCTCCGTGGCAGCCCGGAAGTAACGGAGTGCGTTACTTCCGGGTTTCGCCACTCGCACATGCGCAGACGCTCAAAATGACGTCATGTGCATGCGCGGAAGCGGCAAAACACGACCCGCAGACGCGCCGTCGCATCGTGCGGTGTAGTGGTAAGAGCAGTAGATTTGTAATCTGGGGAACCGGGTTCGCGTCTCCGCTCCTCCACATACAGCTGCTGGGTGACCTTGGGCTAGTCACACTTCTCTGAAGTCTCTCAGCCCCACTCACCTCACAGAGTATTTGTTGTGGGGGAGGAAGGGAAAGGAGAATCTTAGCTGCTTTGAGACTCCTTCGGGTAGTGATAAAGCGGGATATCAAATCCAAACTACTCTTCTTCTTCAGGATGCGAACAGGGCTCCAGAACGGATCCCGTTCGCATCCCGAGGTACCACTGTATAGCAGCAAAGGCAGACTTATACTAGCACGATCATTTCTACTACACTGGGCACCGAGCCTAGGGAGTGGTGCAGGGCATTGCAACTATGGCACAGTGAATTTAGCTGAACGGAAGGGGTGGTGGTACCAAATTTTGGGCATGCACAGGGAGCCGCCAAAATATGGAAGACTAAAGTCTGCTCCTGATGGCTGAATGCTCATTGCCAATGTTTCCCCTCCGACACAGGGAGAACAATGGGGATGGATGCTGTGACATGATGGAGGGATTGGGACCAAGCAGAGTATCCCACCCTTCTTAAACACGTGAAGGCTGTGTTCTCTGCCATGTATAGGAGCCACTCACCCATAATGTGCCTAGCCTCCACAGGCCCTTGATTTATTTGGTTGCAACTCAGCAGGCTTAATCTGGTGGCTGTGTGTGCAAATTTCATCCACTTCTGCCAAAAGGCGGGAGGGAGTTACAGGCATTTTCAATACATTCCCCATAATAAGAAATGGTGTTTCGTTTTTAACGAAGTTGCTACAGACCTGACACATGAGTCGATTAGGACAGACCACAGAATGTCTCAGAACAGACGGGGCTTCTTCCTGAAGTGATGAGAGATCTGAACCAAATGTTATAAGGCCAGTGCAGATCCCTAAATTATAGTGATTGTTTCTAATTCGTGCATATATTGGCACAGGCAGATTTTACGCAAATATGGACCCTCTTTTCTTCTTTTTGCAGGGTGTGTGTTTTGTTGGTGGCACTATAGTGCGCAGTCAAGAGCCTTTACTAATTAGGCGCAGTACATAAAACACAAACATCATCCAGCATTGTGTTCTCACAGAGGCCAGGCAGCTGCCCATAGGAAGCCTGCAAGATGGCCCTAGAAGCAAAAGCACTTTTCCTACTTGTGATTCCCAGATACTGGCCTTCAGAGGCATACTTCCTCCAACACTGGAGCCAGAACAGTGGAGAAGAGACAGTAATGGACTTAACAAGATTGAACGGTGGTCTGATTCAGCATACAGCTCCTTATATCCCATACAAAATTGTGATATGAGGTACTTTTGTGCCTCTTTCCCAGAACCCACTATGTTGATAAGTCAAAACAAAGTGCTTAAATGCTACAATTTTACACATCCCCCTCAGAAAAAAAACCACACCACATTAACTCAAGAAGCTGAAAAATATATACATATGTATTGAGAGCCACAGAAATTAGAATTACAGACGGAGGGCCACAAAGCCTGAACAGATACATTCCAAAAATTCAAGGTAGTAGAACAGGTGAAATACAGACTGTTAAAGAGATCCCAACCACAAGGTCCTCAAACCATGCACTTGGTAACAACATTGCCTCCAGTCTTCCAGTCAGTTTTGTCTTTATCTTTTAGGCTCTGGTGTAGATCACTCCAAACACTTTAGTGGCTACCATTTTGGTCAGGGATGAAGAACCTGGAACTCCTCCAGTTGCTGTTGGGCTCCAGCTCCCATGAACCTCAGTTGGCCATGGCCAATAGCATGGAATGATCGCAGCCGTAGTCCATCATCATCTGGGAGAGCCACAGTTTCCCCATTCCTGATTTAGGGTCTTCCTACAGGCATGTAGTCCTCACTTGGGAGAGGCTCCCTTGTAGTCCCAATAATACAATAAACCTGGGCAAATATTTACACAATCCTGGGTTTGCCTTCTTCAGCAAGCCAACTTTGCTGCTGCATATCGGATTTTCAACATCAAAGCATACATCTGCATAGTTTTCATGTGTGCATGTATGTATGGTTGTTGGGGTTTTTTTACAGTTGAGGTTATCTACCGAAAGAAAGATTATTTCATTTCACTTATATATATATTTATATATATATACAAAATAATAAAGGCCTTGGGAATCTCTTTGATACCTCTGAAAACACAGTTGAAAACTTGACAGCCATTCCCATGAAAAATATATATCCGAAAGGAATGTTCTCTGTTCTCCCATCCTTAACATTGCAAGAGCCCTTTACTTTGTCATCATCAACTAGTTTTTTTTATTTTTTATTTTTTAAAGCATATCAGGGTAAATTCTGGTCTTCAACCCAAGCAGAAACATAGTACGTGGAGTGTCTCTCATAAACTGTTCTCCATTGCTAATTCAGACAAAGAAGTAAAATGTTAAGGCTTCAAGTTAAAAAAAAATCAAAAAATCAAAACTAATCTCTCTCTCTCTTTCTCTCTCTCCCTGCAAATATAAAACCCACATAATGCCAGAAATCTCAGCATTTTTTATTGTGAATTCAAGCTACAACACTGCAGTTTGCCCAACTCAGTGAAATGACAGCGATGGGAGGAGACGGGATGGCACACCCCAAATCTGTAATGCAAAACTATTGCTGTTTCTTCAGTAAGATGGAGACTTCAATGCAAAAGCTGAATTGTACGGGTCACATTTAAGAACATAATAAGATTCCTGCTGGATCAGACCAAAGGCCTATCTTGTCCAACATGCTGTTCTCACAGTGACATAGCCCTCATGATTCCTGGCCACCAATAGCCTGATCTGCCATGAATTTGTCCAATCCCTGCCCACATTGATTGTAACCGAGACATCTTGCGATTGCATATTCCATTATCACACTGTGCTTTCATCTGTTTTGCATTTCCCACCAAAGATTTGCTTGAAAGGGTGTTTGAAGTACAGGCTTTGAGAAAACTAAGATTTACCTGCACTCAATCATTTATTGTCAGCTTATTCTGCCTTGATCATAATAAAGGATCCATGTCTGGTGTAGAACACCAGAATGAGGGGAACCCAAGTTACATCTTTGGCATGTTGTTTTATGGCGACTCCATCTAATTTAACCAACCGGAACAAATGACTGTGTAATCCCATAAATATCTAGTCACAAGTGAGCCCCACCAAGTTCAATGGGATTTGACTCCCAGATTATAGGATTGTAGCTTCATTCTCACATCGGCCTTTGTTTTACCCAGTCAGGAGCTGGAAAAACACACCAGCTTGCTTGAACTTGATTGGATGCCTGTGTCCCCGATAGTTAAAAGAGTTAGCCAAGATCCAATGGGGTGTATGTGAAATCAGAGCATATGCCCTGAGTCTTATAATACGGGATACCCTTTGCTTTGGGACGCGGGTGGCGCTGTGGTCTAAACCACAGAGCCTAGGGCTTGCTGGTCAAAAGGTCGGTGGTTCGAGTCCCCGCGACAGGGTGAGCTCCCATTGCTCGGTCCCTGCTCCTGCCAACCTAGCAGTTTGAAAGCATGTCAAAATGCAAGTAGATAAATAGGTACCGCTCCGGTGGGAAGGTAAACGGCGTTTCCGTGCGCTGCTCTGGTACGCCAGAAGCGGCTTAGTCATGCCGGCCACATGACCCGGAAGCTGTCTGTGAACAAACGCCGGCTCCCTCGGCCAGTAAAGCGAGATGACTGGACTTAACGGTCAGGGGTCCCTTTACCTTTACCCTTTGCTTCAGCAATCGCCAGGTAAATGGCTAACCAAAAAGAGGAGAATCAATTCCCTCCATTTTCTCTTGCTCTGTCCTTCCCCAAAATCCCCCTGCTTACAGTTGATGCTGAATAGGCTCTTTTCAATGGAGAATGGGCTATTTCAGGGCTCACCCCACTGCCAAGGAAACAGCCCGGGCATCATTATTTTCACTTTTTAGACACTCGGTTAAAAGACATTTTTATTTACCCAGGCTATTGGTGTTTATGGTTTTGAAATCATACTTCTGCGTGATTCTAGCCTTAATTGTGGTGCTCAGCTTTTAGCGGGGTGGGGTAGGATTCATACTTTTTAATTCTATTTTTGGATAAGCACATGGCAGTGTTCAGTTTTAAAATTTTATTTGGCTTTTATTTTATCTGTTGGTACTTTATCTTCCTGTTAAGTTGCTCTGCAGCATTTTATTTTTTTTAAACAAAGCGACAAACAAATGCAATAAATAATATTACTGACAAAAGAGAAAGAGACCAAATCAGTACACAGAGAAACAACCCCTTCAGGTCTTCAGAGCACCTCGGTTGAGACAAGCCTGGCTGGATCAAAGCCTGTGTGCGAATCAAAAATGGCACCTATGAACTGTAAACTTTTATGGGATGCAGTAGCCCTGTTCATATAGGGTGTCATGTGCCGCCTCTTGCTCCATTGATGTTTGTGACCCAAGTTTTATAAGTATGCATGGAACCATAAGAGATCCAAAGCTTAAGTGCTGATCCAAAGGTATCTATTTAAGTCTATTACTGATTCGGGAAATTATCCTGTCTTTCCACAACCTTCCACCTTTTGTCCATTCCCTCCCCCACCTGCCACAGACACCCCTGCAATCCTGTTTGCCACCATAAATCTGCCCAATTCAGTGGCGATCAGTGGGGTGACAGATGTCGCAGCCAGATCGCCCTCACATCCAATTCAGTGGCAAATTTAGCAAAACGGAAGGAATCTCTGGATTGACACCTGACAAGCTCGTCCTAACCCGTATGTGCACCAAAACCACGCTGAACTCTCTGGGCCTTTCTTCTTAGCTGATGTATTTAGAATCACAGCATTAGACAGAAATAGGGCAGAACTGGGTGCCTCTGCCTTTTTTCAGGTTAATGCTAATCTGCAGATGCAGACTTCCAGGAAGATTTGAATAATTTACTGTCGTCTCTGGGCCACTCAGGCTATTTTAAATGCAAACTTCAAAGAAGAAGAAGAGGGGTGGAATCCGGGGCTATCATAAGCCTATTAATATGAAATGTATCTCCCCATCCCAGAGGAGTCTTGTGTCTGGATTTAACAAGCTACTGTTTGCAGCTTGTGTGTGCACGGATCCATCATACATCTTAACCTAATATGTCTTCCCCAAATGCATTCAGTTTTCAACCTCTATCCCTACAGCTACTGCAGCTTGGTAATGAAAGCTTCAGAATCACCCAACCCACACATAAAAATAGGGTTGTATCCAATTAAGTGCTACTCAGAGTAGACCTATTGAAGTTAATGCACCAAAATTAGTCATGTGCATCCGTTTCAATGGGTCTGATTTGCATGGGACTAGCATTAGATACTGTCCATAGTCTTACCCAGGGGTCAGCAAACTTTTTTTCAGCAGGGGGCCGGTCCACTGTCCCTCAGACCTTGTGGGGGCGGACTATATTTTTGGGGGGGAAATGAACGAATTCCTATGCCCCACAAATAACCCAGAGATGTGTTTTAAATAAAAGCACACATTCTACACATGTAAAAACACTAGGCAGACCCCACAAATAACCCAGAGATGCATTGTAAATAAAAGGGCACATTCTACTCAAGTAAAAACACACTGATTCCCGGACTGTCTGTGGGCCAGCTTTAGAAGGTGATTGGGCCAGATCCGGCCCCCGGGCCTTAGTTTGCCTACCCATGGTCTTAACTTTGAGCAGGTATTCTGAAGTCTCAGCTGGGCAACACTGAAGTTAACCTTTACCAATCATCTGTAGCTGATATTTCCCCGACAAAGTCAGGTAAGCACTGCTATCACTTGGCTGACATTTCAGTAAACTAGGCTGCATCCTAAATCAGTTAAAAGGTGAAGTCAATACATAATAGATAAAGGCCTTTCAGCCGTTTGGGCTTCACAGCTTGAAAAGACACAAGTGCAATGCAGTGAATCAAAAACTGGCACCGCTGTCAGTCTCTCTGTGTACCAGCTGCCCCTTTTACATATTAAAAATAAGTTTTAAGAGCACCGCAATTAGCACCCACGTGCCTAAGTTATTTGCTGCCTTATTGTGTGTGCTTTTAAACATTAAGAAAAAAAATCCAAAGGGGGCTGCTGCTCTACTTTGGTTGCATCTGTGGTTGAGGCAAGATTCCATCTTTGTGAGTTCCAATATGAACCAGTGTGAATGACGACGCTTGAAAGAATGGAGTAGACCCACTGAAATTAGTGGACATGGCTAACTTAGGTGCTTTCATTACAATCTGTCTACTCTGAGTAGAACTGAGTTGGACCTACAGAGCCTAGGACTTGCCGATCAGAAGGTCGGCGGTTCGAATCCCCACGACGGGGTGAGCTCCCGTTGCTCGGTCCCTGCTCCTGCCCACCTAGCAGTTCGAAAGCACGTCAAAGTGCAAGTAGATAAATAGGGACCACTCCAGCAGGAAGGTAAATGGCGTTTCCATGTGCTGCTCTAGTTCACCAGAAGCGGCTTAGTCATGCTGGCCACGACCCGGAAGCTGTACACCGGCTCCCTTGGCCAATAAAGCGAGATGAGTGCTGCAACCCCAGAGTCGGCCACGACTGGACCTAATGGTCTGGGGTCCCTTTACTTTTACCTAACCTAGTGTGTGGATTGGAACAAACAGGGGTGTTGTCACAGATGAGTTGACAAGGCCTCAAATCTCTTCCTATGTGCTCTGAGTATTTCTGGGTTGGGTAATCGGGGGTGACCTAGGTTACTGAGTACATCATCCTCATCCTCATCATTATTATTGGAGGATGATAAATTGATTTGAGATGGCTTTATCTAGAGATGATTTGGGGTTAATGAATGGAGGTGAGGGAAGGGGAATTGGGTGCAATAAGTGGGAATGAGTGGGAAATTAGCTAGCTTGTGACATTTCTATTTTAAATTTGACTCTATTCATACAAATCAGCATATGCTAATTTTATGCATTTCTGTGTATTTGGGCCCATGTCCCAAATCTGTTAAGTACACAGCAACAACTCTGGGAACACAGCTAGCCATTCGTCTTTGCATTTTGCCAAATTTTGCAATGCAGCATTCAAGTTTTAGGTTTTTAAATATCAAAATAGGAATGCATATTTGGATAGAAAATGTGTTCAAAAGATACATATTTAAATATGTACTTAAACGCAAACCTTTGAGCAGTGGTTTTTTAATTGAAGATGAATGCAGAAACAGGGCACAGCAGAAGGGACTTGCGTGAACACTTCTGGAAGTGAGATGCTCCAGAAACTGAATGATTTAGCTATCCCTAACCTACTGAAGCCAAAACCACAATAAATCTTGTGGCACCTTAAATGCTAACACATTTATTAGGATACAGACTTTCATGACCCTGAGAACCCTCTTCATTGAATTCACAATGCAACTGATGAGATTAGTCTGCAAGCTGATAAACAGCTGCATTGTCCCAGTGAACTCAATGGGCTTGCAGGGATCAGCAAGCTTTTTCAGCAGGGGGCCAGTCCACTGTCCCTCAGACCTTGTGGGGGGCCGGACTATATTCTGAAAAGAAAAAAATAAATGAACGAATTCTTATGCCCCACAAATAAGCCAGAGATGCATTTTAAATAAAAGCACACATTCTACTCATGTATAAACACCAGGCAGGCCCCACAAATAACCCAGAGGTGCATTTTAAATAAAAGCACACATTCTACTCATGTAAAAACACGCTGATTCCCGGACCATCTGCGGGCCGGATTTAGAAGGCTATTGGGCCAGATCAAGCCCCCGGGCCTTAGTTTGCCTACCAATGGGCTTGCTTCTCTTACTTCTGAGTAGGCATGCATAGGATTGCACAGTTATTTTAGGAACAGAACAGAATACAAACAATGAACAGATAACAAAAGCAGCTTACCAAAAACAAAACAGTAGAATAATACCTCCATCAAAACAACAATCAAAAGACAACAGTACTAAAACTCACACTAAAAAGACCCACACTATAATGAATTAAATTACTAAATGCTAATCACTAATTAAATTCTAGCTTGAATTAAAATATTTTACCATCCATCGAAAGGCACAGGGGGAGCCTAACAAATTTGGCCCAAAAGGAGTTTCTTCATTGTGGTGCCAGCACAGAAAAGGCTCTGTATCTCATGCCCTGCACTCCCTGCCAGATCTCACATATGGACAATATTCAGGGTCTGTAAGGCTGATTACAAAGCCTGAGCAGATTCACACAAAAGCAGGTACTATAGCTTCTGAGATAATCCAGTCCTAAACCATTTAGGGTTTCAAAGGCCAATTATCACCACGTTAAATTGAGCCTGGAAACAAACAGATTACCAAAGCAGATGAAGTAAAATTGGAATTATATGCTCTAATAATCTCCAAGCACCAGTTAATCTTCTTTTGCAGGGCAGAAGTGGGCCCTGGGGCCATGAATGCTTCTAACACAATGTATTTGCCACAACATAAGGTGCCACAAGACTTTCCACTGTTGTTGCTGTAGGTGCAAACAATCCCAAAGAATTGGGAAGGGAGAAATTTCTTGCTGATGTCATGGAAAGCCAGCCAATCAGCATCATGAACAGACAACCAGCTTTGGCTGCAGACTTTCAGAATTATTATGTTTCAGAGTTTTGCCCGGGAGACAAGGAGTCGTTATGGTCGGACTGAATGCTGTAAAAGGATTCCCAGGCTAGTCGCATTGCTTCTTAAACATTCCATTTGTTCTTCCCCTAAAATCATGGAGTTTGCTTAATATTATGCAAAGGATCAGCTGCTTAGGTTGCCAGTGCCAGCGAAAGGGAAGACCCCAGCTCCTTGACTGCTGTGACATTGTAGTCTAATTACACACATCCTGTCTTTGAACACTAAGCACTATCAATACGGGTGCTCCAATATCCCGAGGCAGCCCTCTGCACACCACTGTTGCTTTTCACTGTCCCATTTTGAAACTGTAACAATTTTAACCACCCCACCAGTGCAGTGCAAAGCCACAGCTTGTATCCAATGGTAAACCCCACTCAGAGCAGACCCACTGAAATTAATGGACATGGCTAACTCATTGTCTATGGGACGCGGGTGGCGCTGTGGGTTAAACCACAGAGCCTAGGACTTGCCGATCAAAAGGTCGGCGGTTCGAATCCCCGCAACGGGGTGAGATCCCATTGCTCGGTCCCTGCTCCTGCTAACCTAGCAGTTCGAAAGCATGTCAAAGTGCAAGTAGATAAATAGGTACCACTCCAGCGGGAAGGTAAACGGCATTTCCATGCGCTGCTCTGGTTCACCAGAAGCAGCTTAGTCATGCTGGTCACATGACCCGGAAGCTGTACGCCGGCTCCCTCGGCCAATAAAGTGAGATGAGCACCGCAACCCCAGAGTCGGTCACGACTGGACCTAATGGGCAGGGGTCCCTTTACCTAACTCATTGTCTAATTTCCATGTGCTGTTCTATGAGCCTGATCAGCTGAAACACTTGGACCAAGTTCATGCTCTGGTACTAAACTAGCTCCATATACCCACTGCCCCAGGCTGTGATCCTGTGTGCAGTTACAGGAAAGCAAGGGCAGGCTCACACAAGTCTCCAGAACCATACATGCACTTGGGCGGCAGATCTGTGCATGCACAGCCACTCACATACCACATACATGATGGAACGTGATGCAGCTGTACACATGTACATTCCTCCATCTGCACCTCCCCAGTTTTCTATGATTCCTCCACCCTTGTTCTCTCAGAAGGCAGGATCAGAGGATGCCACACATTTTGGTGCGCACTGAGTAGATTGTATTCATTTTGCTAGACATTGCGCTGTTTCCAAATTGGAGATGGCACAAAACTGGCCACATGTTCTGTTGAAATTTCGCTCGGTAGTTCATCATTCTGTTAATAAATATCCTTGCACCTTTCCGTGAACATAAGAATGATGCTTCTGAGTCTCAAAATTGTAGTTTGAGAAATCGCCTCCGCTGCGCCGACCCTTTAGCTGAACCCCAGGCAGACAGAACCACAGGGCTAGTTGGCTTCAGAAGACGAAGACTAATGACAAAACAAATAAACAAACCCACAGGTGCCATGAAACATTTCCTGATCCAGAGTGCTCATAGAGCGATGTGCTTATCCAGGTGCAAAATCCTGTACCATTCCCATGAAACGCGTTTTTTGGGGGGGTTGCCTGCAGTTTAGACTTGGAACCATTGCAGCCTTTTTTGTTTCCTCTTTAGAATCTTTTAGCAGTCCCCCCGCTCCCCTTATCTAAGAAACCAAAACAGTTGGGAAAATAATGAAACAAGGATGAGAGAAGAAAACTTAAAAGGCACTGAAGGTTCAAACCAGACATGGTGTTGAATACATCTTTGCATCTGATCTGCAGGTTTAGTCAAATGCAAAATCCATCAGTTGGAGGCTGGGGGCGGAATATGACCCATTTATAATGGGATTAAGAGAAGAGCAGAGGGGGAAATTCAACTTCCTCTTGCGATGTGGCCATCCTGGGGAGAAAACCTTCTTAGGAAGGCCATATACTGAGTCAGATCATTGGCTCATCTAACTCAGTATTGTCTATACCAGGGGTCTGCAACCTTTAAGACAAAAAGAGCCACTTGGACCCGTTTCTGAAGGAAAAAAAACCTGGGAGCCGCAAAACCATTGCGACATTTAAAACAAATATATCTCCAGAGCCGCGATCTGACAGCGGGCGGGAAGGTGACATTGGGACTAACGCACGCACCGCCCCCATGCGGCGTCACAGCCAGTACAGCGCCCGCCACAGTGGGGAGTGTCGGGGCGCACAATGCGCCTCCTCCCCTCGCTAGTATCCGCCCCGGAGCCGCGGCAAAGGTGTAAAAGAGCCACATGCGGCTCCGGAGCCGCGGGTTGCAGACCCCTGGTCTATACTGACTGGTCACAGCATTACAGGATTATAAACAGGGCTCTGTCACTGTCCCACCCAAAGATGAGGGGTCTGAACCTGATCTTTTGCATGCAGAGCATATGTTCCACCACTGAAGTATGGTCTTCCCCACTTCTGAAGCATGCATTGACTTGGGGAGGAAATCCCACCATTGATATCAATGGTAACTTTCCTTCCAATGCAAACGTCACCTCCAGATTAAGGATTTTCCTCTGGTGGCAGCAGAAGAGGAAAGGATTAACTTGACCACTCCCCGCCTGCATGGATCCCATTCATTATCAGTGGTTGACCGGAAGAACCAGAAGCATGCCCCAGAGAAGGATCCATGCCTCTTCTATCAAAACCACTCTGCAGAGAGGAAGCCAGCTGTGGCTGTCACCAGCTGTGTGACTTTGCAGGGTGCCAGTGCCGGCTGAAGGGCTCTCGACTGAGAGGGCCGAAATATGCTAAAACAAAACACTCAAGTTTTTGAAAGCAGAGCTGTTTCGAGAGTTGGCTGGACGTGACTTGGCTGCATGGTCCGCTGAAGTTGTGTGTGTTTGTATTTATTGCCACGTTTAGTTAATTTGATGTGCGTGGTTAAATGCAGCAATGCAGGGAGGGGGCAAGAATAAGATCAGGATTGCTGGCGCTGCAGTGAGATCCTAGCTTAGTGGTAGAGACAGTCCCAGAATCAATTCCAGGTACCTGCAGCTTGAAAAAGATTTGGGTGGAAGGATCAGCCAATGGGCAAGACTCTTTACTTGAGACCCTTGGTGGGCCGCTGACAGTCAGGGCAGATAATACTAGATGAACAGATACAAGGCATAAGGCATCTTTCCGTCTTCTGCTGAGGAAACCGGGGCTAACTTTTCCACTCAATGGCTGTTGGTCCATTAGGGCGAATGGGGTACTGCCCCACCAACCTCAGTCTGCCCTCAGCCAATCCCTACCTGCCTCCTTACTTACAGCCAATCCAGGGGTTGCACTGACTGTCACCTTCCTCTGCCCTAGTCTAACTGTTGCCCTTGTAAAACACAGTAGGGAGGAGGCTAGGGACTAAATAGAATAAGTTGGCTCTGCTTGTCATTTGCTCTGGCGCCACCTACTGTTGGCCTCCCTGCCTTCTACCCTACCAGTTTGACTGGCACCTGACATCACTGTTTCAGTTATTATTTGGTGACTCCCTTGCCTTGTAGCTGGTGGTTGTGCTGCAAGTGAAAAATTCCAGGTTTCCCTGTGCAGAACAAATATAAACTTAATGGAGGCCATTTTAAACTGGTAAATAGAACAGGATTTACCTCCTCCCTACTCAGTACTGTAGTCACGATCTCATTCAGGTCTCCTGCAAATGGTCTCTGGTGTCACCTCTCATTTATACACCTGGATGTTAAACTTTTAAAAACTCTTACCCCTTCACTTAGGGACACTTATAAAAGAAATCATTTGAATAATAAAAAAAGAAAGGTTTAAGGCAATCACGTTAAGCATCAGGTCCCTAAATGCAATGCTTTTTCAACTTGCTTTTCTCTAAAAACGTGCAAATCCAATAGTGTCCGTGATTGACAACTCTGGGGCGGCAGGACAAGAAACACTTTCTACTTCAGAGAATGAACATCTTGAATCTTTGTAAACAAGTCGCTTGAGGATTTTCTTTTGTCTCCAGATTCCCATTCATGGGAGCTCTAGCCAGCGTGAGCACCAGCACTGGAATATACCTGACTTGTCTCTAAATATTTAGGGTTCACTGATCATCAGGCAAGCAATAAAATCTATCTCCTACAGGCACGTGCCCGGCTGACAATCACACACTATCAGTTATGCACGCAATCATGTGCGTGCACACACACACACACACACACACACACACACACACACACACACAGCAAATTTCGACAGATCATATAATACCTTGCACTGAGATTATACACACTGCACCTGTGCAAGACAACACATTGTATTACAGCCCATCTCCAGTAGCACAAAAAGAGGAGGAAGGAGGATGGCTGTTTACATTAATAGGTTACCATCCAAATATTTGATTTTCTCTCTCTCTCTCTTGAGCAAGACAGGCTTTTTTCTTTTTTTAAAAAAAAACCTACCTAAAATTGTCCAAGGAAGAAAATTGTCCTTGCTTGTTTAATGGTTCTAGGACATGGACAGATGCAGTTGTTGACACAGAATCTCCTACACGACCACAAATGGCAATAGGGTAACTAAGAAACCGCCCCTTTCCTTATTTTGCCCATATAGACCAGTCTCCAAGATGGTTGCTGGATGACTACTGGGAACCCACTGGCCTCCTTCAGTTGAAGAGGGATACAATCAACATCACTTGGGAGTTCTTCCTCATGTGTTTGCTCACCAATGCAGAGATCCATACATGGTCACACGTGCGCATGACCTTCAATGTACCTGTGAGCTTCCCCATTCATTCCAATGGAAGAAGCAGATCTGTCCTCATGAACATGAGGACAGGCACAAGGAATCTGCATTCTCCCTGGAAATGAACCAGAAACCATTGTAGGCAAGGAACAAGCCAACCCTGCTGATTAGGGGCAACGGTCTGCTACATACTCAACTTCTCCAAACAATTGAACAGTTTGATCACTTGTAGGCCAAACCCGCTACCCAAATATATAAAACCCTTGTTGGGCTCAGCCGCTCCTTCATATTCTTTTCCATCAACCCTGGAGAGTTTAAGAGAAAACACTAAGCCCACATGAAATTGTTTTTAGACCACAGCACGACAATGTCCACATGACAAGGTTTGGTGGACAGAGACAAACGCACAATAGCTTTCCCATTCTCTTCCACGCACAAAAAACCCAAAAAACCCTCTGAATTGTGGTGCCATACGTCAGCAGATGTTAAATTAGTTCCCAATTGTCTGTTCAGGATAGTTTCCAATGAGCTGTACAAAGTCTGATTCCTTCAAGAATAAGGCTGCAGCTGGTTTTTGGCCAGAAAAAAAAAGATTGTGTGTATGTATTTTTTTTTAATAAAAACAACACAAAATAATACAGAAAGGTCACCATCAGCTGCTGCTCCTACTTTTCATCTTGTTGGCATTATTGTGTGACTCTTCACAGTGCACCTAGCTTCATGGCCGGGTTTGCGGATGGCTCTTTATATTACGAATTTCTTTTTATACTGAAATTTCGTAGGTTGTTCCACCCACTCCAGACACTTTCTTAACGTTTGAGTGTCTAGCAGGACTCATGGGGGGCCCCTGAGAGCTAGACGTTGAACCTAGCCGACACTCTACTCTGGAAATTCCTTTTGGCTGTCCATTAATTTTACTGTGAGGTGTCTTCAACTGGATGTCTTCCCTGTGTTGGAAGAAAGACAATGGGATTGGGAGTTAGTAGACAGAAAGCAACAGAAACCAAAGCTCAACATAAACTTCCAAGAGGTTGTTTATGCTCTGGTTCCGCAAAGAACAGCCAAGAGAACACATTCGCAAGAGCCACTTGCTTAGGAGACAGAAAGACCTAATATGAACCATTGTTGTAGTCACTGAGTTTTGTTTAGGAAGACAGCTTTTTTTCCTATGGCAGGGGTGGGGAATCTGTGGCCTGCTAGAATACTGGACTACAATTCCCATCACCCCTGAACATTGGCCATGCTGGCTGGGGATGATGGGAGGTGCAGTACGACGACATCTGGGGGGCCACACGTTCTCCAGCTTTGTGATATGGAATTAGCTCAGAAGAAAATGGTTCCATGTGTTTATGGTGGGGGAAAAACATGTTGTGTACAGGACTGATTGGCTGAAATATCACTCACCCACATACCCAAAGCAGTTTTTACTCAACACTTTAAAAAAAAAAAAATCTGGTTTAAGGAGAGAGAAGGATGGGCATACATTTAATTTAACAGATATGTGCCATTTTATTCATTTTTCAAAATCGGGCGGCTCGGCTGAAGTATGGCAAAAGGCAGTGTCTAATGAACTGCACTTGATTCGCTGACTGATATAATAATTAATAATAATAATAATAATAATATTTTATTTATACCCCACCCTTCCTGGTTCAGAAAACCGGGCTCAGGGCGGCTAACAACAAATTTAAAACACTTAATTGATGCAACAAAAAAACAGCATAAAATACCGTACAAAACGTGAAGAACAATAAATTCAGAATTCAAAAACCAGTTTAAGGGGAAAATCCATCCAATAAACATTAGATGATCACCAGGGCTAGCTGGCTAAATTAGTCCTATTTGGGCCAGCGAGGAGACCAGGGGAGAATTAGCTGTGGGATCCCAGAGCGGGTAACCTTCATAAAACGGGGAGGGGGAGGGAAGGAAGGGGAATAAAAGATCAGGCTAAGTTCAAATTGAAAGCCAGGCGGAATAGCTCTGTCTTACAGGCCCTGCGGAAGGAAGTTAAATCCTGCAGGGCCCTGATCTCATCTAGCTGTCAAAGGTGGTGGGGAAGCCAGGCTTCAGTTTCAGGAGAAACACAAACATACCAAGTCCTGCCACTGTAATTTCTTAATGTTATCTGCCTGACCTCCAAGGAGCTGAAGAAGGCATACATGAGCTTGTCCCACTTTATCCTCACAATAGCCCTGAGAGGTAGGTCAGCCCTTGAACCAATGCCCCCTAGTAATCTTCATGGCTCAGTAAGTATTTCAACCCATGTTTGCCTTCTCCACGTCCAGTAAGACAAGCTCTGACATACTACATGAGAATGAAATGCTTCAGAAATGCCAGGTCCACCACCTACAGGTGTGAGGAGAGGAAGATTCCATACACCTAAATGTTATTCTACTCCAATGCAAACATGGCAAAATGCAGTTGTTGTTGTTGTTGTTTTAAAAAACTGCACGTTCCCACACATCATTCAAATTAAACTGCAACGTTTCCCAGGAACTATCCCAGGAATTGTCATTCCAATTTTAAAATGAGCTGCTGCCTGCGCCGCATATCTTTAGGCAAAGAAATCCTACCACGTTAGCTCATATAGGGTTAGAATTGGTCCGGCAGATATCCTAGATCCAGGTCACAATATATTTATAATGGGTGGGTGATTTTTTTTAAAATAAAAAAACCCCACCGTATCTGTTTTTAATTCATATTGCGAGCTGCCTTAGGTCCTGAACTAGGAGAAAGGTGGAATAATTAATTAATTAATAGTTAATTAATGGTTAACACTGCAATCCTATATGCAGCACCTCTACGCAGACATCAGGAGTGCCACAGGTGGTGTCTTAACCCCTGGTTTCACCAGCAATCCAGACACAGAGAGTCAGAGGCACCGGCTAAAGAGTTCAGGGCTGTGAGCTGACTGCTGGAGATCAGAAATCTACTGTGCTTGAGGCTGTCTGACAGGAGCTCCCAGAAGAACCTCTCAGAACAGCAGGGCCCGTAGGATCAGAGCCTGGAGCCAGATGCCTCCCCTTGCATGCCGCTGGGCCAGCAATGCAAGGAGGGCACCAGGAGAGAGGCTATGGAACAGAGGAGTGCCCGTCTCTAGATCACATGATTGGCCCTTGAAAGCTATGGCATTCCCCAGCAGGGGGCAGAGCCTGGGGACAGCATTTCCCAAGGCCTCAGCCTGATCCCCAACCCTTGTTGGAGCACGTTGCTCACTTGGAGCTATCCATGGTCCTGCAACTTCAGATGAGTCCTGCCTCTTTCTCCATGGGATGTTATAAAAGGCCCTTAATTATTGCTCAGTGCCTTCCTTAGACGCTTCAGAGGCTTGAGAATTTATTTATTTTCATTAAAAAACGGGGGGGGGGGACACTTCCGCTTTTAAAATCTACCCAACTACAGAAACAGCTTGAAAAAGGTGGACAAAGATTTAATCATTTAGTTATTTCTGTACTCCTTTTTCAAGATGTTTCTATAGTTGGCTAGATTTTAAGAATCTCTCTCTCTCTCTCTCTCTGTGTGTGTGTGTGTGTGTGTGAGAGAGAGAGAGAGAGAGAGAGAGAGTTTTGCTTTTTTTATTTTATTCTGAAAGGCACTGAGCTATAATAACAAGTCTTTCATCAGTGAGCACCAAAGCACTCTTTGTTCATTTGAAGTGCTTCTTCCCCCTTTTTCTTGCACGCCTGCTGTCAACAACAACAGTGATATGAAAGCTTATCCGTACCTTGGAGTCCCCATAGGCTGTGCCTCTGTTATCTCCATGGTGTTAACGAAGGAGACAGCTTTAGGGCCTCCATAAGAGGGCGACCTGGGAATCCCCCCGGGGGATGATGGGACTTGGTGGCTGGGTGACTTATAGGAGCCATTGCTCATCCTGCCCTGCAGTGCCTGATGGGCCTGGACATTGTTATTGGCTAGGTCAGCTTGGAGGGAAGGAGTAGAAGTCCTTGACGTTCTGGTCATCGCACTTGAGAGCGAAGAAACGGATGCCTGCAGCACAGGATTCCTCACGCTAAAGCTGTTGCCGGTCATCAGGTTGTCCCTAGAGCCATACCTCATGACTATGCTACGGGGGTCTTCTGACAGCATGCTGACTTGCTGAAGGCTGTAGGAGCTAGGGGTGTCGTACACACCAGAGTCTGCAAACACCGAGTCTGGGTGAGAGAGGAGGAGCTTCTCTCTCTCTTCCATTTCTTTCCTTTCCTGAATGGATGCCATGATTGTTTTCGATAGGTTGTCGTAGCGCACTGGCGAGGGGTCACGTGGGTGCAGGGCCGAGCTGCCCAGCACAGGGCTGAAGCTCTGTGGGGGAACGCGCTGAAGCTCCCTGCCCCGCAGGTGGCACATTTTGGCAGACAAATACGGTGAGTGGTACCCAACGGAGCCCACGGCGGAATGAGCTATGCATCTCCTCCCTGAGGGGGACATGGGGTTGAGTAAGCTGTCATACGACAAGCTCCCATTCCTGTTTGAGAGGGAGTTGGGGGAAAAGATGCTTTTGTAAGGTGTGGAGGTGGCCCCTTCTGACTTCATGGGATGCAGGGGCATTTTGTCTGTTCCTCCTCTCCTGCTGGCAGATTTCAGGCTCAAAGACCTCGAGTTGACAGCAAAGGAATCTATCTGCAGCGGGGAAGACTGGTAAGTCTTGTGAAGGGAACTCTTCCGGTAGTTCGGGATATCCAGGCTGGGCTCTGACTGGTAATCGAGGCTGCTGTCATTCTCCTCCATCACAGATCCTGGCTTGTGTCCTTCCTGAATGGAGATCTGATGGGAAAGTAAATATGAAGAGGGAGGGGAGACAGGTCAGGAGCAGTAAAATGTTGATGGTTGTTCCCACATCTTAATCTATGACAGATCTCTTTTGCCCTCAATGTACAGTTCCCCTAATCTCAACTTCTGAATAAAGGTTTTGTAGCAGGGATGATGGGTTCATGACCCTCTAGATCAGCCTTTCTCAACCTGTGGGTCCCCAGATGTTGTTGAACTACAACTCCCATCACCCCTAGCTAGCAAGGCCAGAGCTCAGGGGTGATGGGAGTTGTAGTCCAACAACATCTGGGGACCCACAGGTTGAGAACCGCTGCTCTAGATATTGCTAGCCTGCCATCATCCTTGACCATTGGCCATGGTAACTGATTGATGGAGTGATGGAATTTCTATGCTGCTTTTCAGTCAAATAAATCCCAAATTGGCCGACAAACAATAAATAGCAGTAACATAACAAGAGCACCACAAATTAAGCATAATTCATATAAAATAATTTAAAAATCACCAGTGAAACAAGTACAATCTGTAAAACCCTGTTAGCAAAGCAGCAAATTAAAAAATAAGATCAATGTCATAATTATAGCAAAGGTCAATATTATACAGGCAGCGCCCTGTTTAATTGTGTTCAATATACACACGACTGTGCATACACGCATTGCGCTGGAAGTGACCCTAAAACGTCATAAAGACACCACTGAAACATCACTAAAAGGGCAGAATGGAGGCGGGGCGTTTGCAGGCTTTTTCAATGGATTTCAATTATGCACAATTTCACTGGTGTGTGCAGTGCCTTGGAACATAGCCCCCGAACAAACGGGGAGCTGCCTGTATGATTCACAAATCAATACGGCATTTATGATCTATAACAACAATATTGACAACATTAACAGAGCAGCAACTAAAAAAATAAGCTGAGCACTGTTAAGTTCATACATACATGCTCCACATGACTCAAAGACACATAACCTTTCACTCTATTCCATTCATTAAAATGCACATCAAATAGATCTAATGCCCATTGTTAAGTCCTTGGTGGAGATGGTGAGGCCCTCAGGTCTACTGGGGCCAAAGGGATTTGAAGGCCCCAAACCTGTTTCCCAATCTGTTTGACTGCATAGGCTGCTGAATTTATCTAACCCAGGGGTCTGCAACCCGCGGCTCCGGAGCCACATGTGGCTCTTTTACATCTTTGTCGCGGCTCCGGGGCGGATACTAGCGAGGGGAGGAGGCGCATTGTGCGCCCCGACACTCCTCACTGTGGTGGGCGCTGTACTGGCTGTGACGTCGCATGGGGGCGGTGCGTGCGTTAGTCACGCACCGTCCCGACGTCACCTTCCCGCCCGCTGTCAGATCGTGGCTCCGGAGATATATTTGTTTTAAATGTCCCAATGGTTTTGCGGCTCCCAGTTGTTGTTTTTTCTTCGGAAACGGGTCCAAGTGGCTCTTTTTGTCTTAAAGGTTGCAGACCCCTGATCTAACCCCTCTAAGAACATAAGAGCAGCCCTGCTGGATCAGGCCAAAGCTCCCCTGGCCCACCCCCTTGGTCCAGCATTCTAGTCTCACAATGGCCCACTAGATGCCTGTGAGAAGCAGGACCAGAGTCAAACAACAAGCCCTCCCCACTTGCAAGCGGCATCATTTCTCCTGCTTTGTGGGGGTAGATAAGAACATAAGAGCCAGCTGGATCAGGCCAGAGGACCGCCTGGTCCAGCATTCTGTGCTCACAAGTGGCCAATCAGATGCCTGTGACAGGCACAGAAGTAGGGCCTAAGCTCAACGGCACTCTGCCCACAAATAAGTGGTATTCAGAGGTATACTGCCTCCAAGAGCAGAGGTGGAACATGGCCATCATGCTGAATAAAGGTAAAGGTAAAGGGACCCCTGACCATTAGAAGAAGAAGAGTTTGGATTTGATATCCCGCTTTATCACTACCTGAAGGAGTCTCAAAGTGGCTCACATTCTCCTTTCCCTTCCTCCCCCACAACAAACACTCTGTGAGGTGAGTGGGGCTGAGAGACTTCAGAGAAGTGTGACTGGCCCAAGGTCACCCAGCAGCTGCATGTGGAGGAGCGGGGACACGAACCCGGTTCACCAGATTACAAGTCTACCGCTCTTAACCACTACACCACACAGTCGCGGATGACTCTGGGGTTGCGGTGCTCATCTCGCTTTATTGGCCGAGGGAGCCGGCGTACAGCTTCCGGGTTGCGTGGCCAGCATGACTAAGCCGCTTCTGGCGAACCAGAGCAGCACACGGAAACACCGTTTACCTTCCTGCCGGAGCGGTACCTTTTTATCTACTTGCACTTTGACGTGCTTTCGAACTGCTAGGTGGGCAGGAGCAGGGACCGAGCAATGGGAGCTCACCCCGTCGTGGGGATTCGAACCGCCGACCTTCTGATCGACAAGTCCTAGGCTCTGTGATTTAACCCATAGCGCCACTTGCGTCCCTTGTATCATGCTGAATATTCTGTGCTAAAAGCTGCAATTCTGTGCTTGCTTGCTTTTCTTGCCCAGGACTGCAATATACAGAAAGTTGTAAGAACACAAAAAGATCCTTGTTGGACTGGACAAACGTTCAGCATCCTGTTTCTGTGGCATATGAGCATGGAAGCTCCACATAGTATACACAATCCTGCTTTTTACCTATATTCGGCTTGATCTATTCAGTTCCAGGCTACAAGTTCAGCACTAGCCGAAGCACACATAAAGCAATAGCGGAGGGAAGCAGCAAGCCATTTGTCAAGCTAATAAGGTGAAGCGGTTGAGATAATAAGCTTTTCAGCCAAGGCTAACTCAGTGCTGTAATCTTGCACCGCAAGGCTCCCTTTCAAAAGCTCTCCCTCCATCAGCCAGCAGACAAGTCCCCTTAGAGAGACTGATGAGTCACCACACTGAACTCCAATCCCAAAAAAACAAAAGCCCTGCATGTTTCTTAAAACCAAAGTTTTCGCTCGGTGTCTCTGCCTCAGTTTTAAAGTTAAAAAGGATGGAGGGATTGCTTTATGCGAGGAGAAGAAACTTCAGCTCATAGAGAGTAAAAAATAAAATGGCCCGCACTGTAGCTCTGTAGCTAATTGGGAGGGACAGAAAGGTCCACTTCTGAAGTTCCCCCTCTGGTTCTTCTTGCTAGAAAATGTAATAAAGACCATCTTAGCTGTGAGACCTGAAAGACTTGCTCCCTCCCTTGCTGGCCTGGGAGGGCAGAGCCCAGATTGACTCCAGCTGAAAAATCTGAGGCTGCTGAAGAGAACAGAGATAATCTTGGCTGTCTCTTAGTGCAGACCCAAGTCATTGAGCCTGGGCTGCCAAGTCATCGCCTGCCATGAACCACCATTGGCAAGATTAGCAGCAACAGAAGCAGATATGTATTTTGCTTAAGAAAATATTTTATTCCCTTGCTAATTATACTGTTTTAAATGTGCATTTTATACTTGACTTCTTTTAATTAAGTTTTCTTTTGAAATATAAATATATATATATATATATAGAGAGAGAGAGAGAGAGAGAGTTAACTTTACTGCGTTAAATGTGCATTCTGTCCTTGACCTCCTTTTCTAATGCTTTATTTGGAAATCCTTTAAGATAATATTTTAGTTCCCTTTTAATTATGTTGCTTGGAATGTATACTTTATATTTTACTTTATTCTGTAATGTTTTATACTGGATTGTTTGATTTGATGAATTAATGTAGTTTGTAAACCGCTTTGAGATCTCCCCTCCTTAAAAATATAAAGTAATACAGAAGTGAAATGAATGATAAACATTTTCTGAGGTTCAAATTTGTTCTTCATGCAGATTTTTTCCTGCATAATTGCTGCTTTTGGAAAGACTTTTTGATTATTTTACTACAATGTAATCCTGTGCTTCTTGACCTGGAAGTAAGCACCACCGTATTCAAAAGGGTCGTATTCCCAGTTAAGTGTCCATAAGACTGCAAACTATTGATAGGCTCACCTGTTCGGATGCTCCGTGGTAGTGCACTTTGGGATCATTGCTGAAAGCTGGACGATACTTGTACATTGCAGGTGTGGGGGGGCTCATCAGTTTGGGTGAAAGGCTGCTCTCTGGTTGTGGGGAAGAAGAAAGAAAACTCACTTACTCTCTTTCTTTCCACTAAGTCACGTTCTCTGGCTTCAACCTGCCCCCCTTTGGCTTTCTTCAGTTTTGATATATAAACAGACACCATATATTATTCCACAAGGTATAGTGTCTTTTACTATTCAGTGCCACTCAAGTTTAAAAGACAGAACAGAGGCCCTATTTTGAAGTAGAGGATCAGCAGCCTCCTCACTCCAGGACCTACAAGGCCAGAAGACATGGCTTTACGTGGCTCCTAGGCTCCTGACGTGGACAGCTTCCCTCCCACTAATGGAGTTCTCACCCCCAACATGCCATAGGAGCTAGTACCTGCAGCTTCAGGTAATGCCCCTTTAAATCCTATCCTCAGAGGGAGAGGGGTTAACAGCAGGTCCAGACCAGTCAGCCTTCATAAGGCCTCAGCATGCTGCTGAGACAACAGCTCTCCTTGGGTGAGCTCCAGCCAGCCCTTGCCATAGGGTCCTGAAAGACTGTGCCTTGCTTGCCTGCTGCAATCCTTTGTAACCTATCTTGACTCTGCCCTGGACGATAGGATTCTGCTCTTCTAGTAAGTTCCACCATTTCAACCCAGCTTCCCCTGGGAACCTCAAGGCAAGCTGGGACAGTCACAGATAAGACAATAATTTGTTCATGTTGATGTGCAAGCATATGAAAGAAGCACATGCGTAGTAGCACTGGATAAGCAAGGTGTTCCCTTGGATAATTCACACTGAGCATATGAAACCGCCACTGAGCTACAGCCCCTTCATGTTACAATGTGCAAAGGGATTTGGAGGTGGTGATAAAATGTTTGGCAGAGACTGGCATAGATGGAACAGAGCAGGTGAAGCAGGCAAGAGTCTTTGGCTGCCATTGGCTGATTTGTTTGGCTCTTCAGAGGGACAATGCAGTCAAAAAGGTCATAAGATGAGGAGAAGGAAATTCTAGGAAATGAATCAGGGGCTTGAGGAAAGTTAGGGGAAGCTGTGAAAACAGAATGTTCCGTGATTCAATTTATACCCTACTTTTCTACAGACAGACACCCAAGACACCCAACTACCTTCATAAAGAGAAAATACCAGGACAAAAAACCCAAAATATATCAACATTGGAAGACACAGCAACCAAGACCAAAGGAGAACATGGCTCCCCCTTTACCTTTTATTATTTGTACAAGCAAAGAAGCCATTTTGGCTGGTCCAGTTTTGTCATACAGGGATTTGGATGATGTTGGCGTAGGGATAGCTACAATTAAAGATCCCTGTCTTTCTTTGCATCTTGTTACTCTATAAATGAAAGAGGGGTGGCCCAGAGGAACGGCAAAGTGATATCAGAGAACACCAGCAGGAGAACTATAAACTGCAGAGATGCAGGGTGGCGTTCAACTAAATTTTACTCAGAGTAGACCTGCTGAATTTAATGAGCCTAACTTTGTTGCAGTGACAGATAGGTAGCCGTGTTGGTCTGCCATAGTCAAAATAAAAAATTCCTTCCAGTAGCACCTTAAAGACCAACTAAGTTAGTTCTTGGTATGAGCTTTCGTGTGCATGCATTCAGATTGCAGTGATTTATGCCAGCAGGTCTACTCTGAGTAAAAATTAGCTGAATACCACCCGCAGAATCACATCTTGATTTGAACAGTGTAGGTTGCTAGCTCTTATATAAAATACATAGGATGCTGCCTTCTACCAAGCAAGAAAACGGGTCCATCTTGCTTCATACTGTCCACACTGCCTGGCAGTGACTCCACACAGGTCTTTCCAAACCTTCCCTGTAACAGGTAAAGGTAAAGGGACCCCTGACCATTAGGTCCAGTCGCGGCTGACTCTGTGGTTGCAGCACTCATCTCGCTTTATTGGCCAAGGAAGCCGGCGTACAGCTTCCGGGTCACGTGGCCAGCATGACTAAGCTGCTTCTGGTGAACCAGAGCAGTGCACGGAAACGGCATTTACCTTCCCGCCGGAGTGGTACCTATTTATCTACTTGCACTTTGACGTGCTTTCGAACTGCTAGGTTGGCAGGAGCAGGGACCGAGAAATGGGAGCTCACCCCGTTGTGGGGATTCGAACTGCTGACCTTCTGATCGGCAAGTCCTAGGCTCTGTGGTTTAACCCACAGCGCCACCCGCGTCCTTCCCTGTAGATAGCGGCAACTGAACTTGGGACCATTTGCTGACAAAGTGTGTGCTCTTCCACTGAGAGGTGGCCCTTCCCTGTAAAGTGGGGGGTGGCCAACCTGGGCCCCCCAGATGTTGGACTCTAACTCATTTCAGCATTGATGTCCGTGAGCATGTCAGCAGGGATAACGAAAGCTGGGAGTCTAACAACATCTGGAGGGCTAGTTAGAAGATGTGGTCTAACGCTGCAAGTGGTGGGTCCCCCCCCCCATATAACATCACTCTGAAGCTCTCTTATAGCAAGTCAGACCACTGATTGAGCGAGCCCAGTCTACTCCTAATGGCAGTAGCACTCTAAGGCTTCAGGTGGATAAAGGTGTTTCTCAACACCTGCTTTGAGTGTCAGCTTCACCTTTGAGCCGGTGCCAACGACTGGGCTCAACCTCTTCAACCCCGACTGGGCCAGGTGAGCTGGGAAAGCACTCCCAGAGACCTTCCACTGCAGGAGAGCAGGTCTAAGTGCAATGGACTCACAACTTTGAGCTGTGAGTACCAAACTCATTGCCAGAGTCAGCAGAGCACAGCAGAGGATGAACTACACGGACGACGGCTCTGAAGCATAACTTATTTTATAGCTACTGCAAACTAAAAATGAACTAGAAACTAACGGAGGCTACTGGACTGCATGAGTGTTACAGTTGCTTAAGCAGTTGTCAGGGAACTGCCATCAGAGGCATGGGAGAAGGAGAGGGTCTCTGATTCTGCAGGGGAAGGTCCAAGCGCTAGAGGGAGACTCAGCCGGGAAGAAGGGGAAGAGAATGAGTGTAACACCAGGGATCCAGGAGAGCAACGGGACAGGGAGGTGCAGGGGCTCCAGGACTCTTCGTTGGAAGTTAGCGAGGAGAGCCCAAGCACCCCGCTGCCCACGCCCACCCTGCGCAGGAGACTCCCGTGCAGTGAGAGGCGGAGACGATTGGGCGTCAAACAACTCTTATGTTGGCAACGCTTTAAGAAACGCCCACAGACAGATTCTACGAGTGACTAAGGGCAGCCACGCTGAGATGGGCTGTGCAGTCCGGAGGGTTAAACCAGGCAATCTAATGCTCAAATGGAGCAGGATTACGCACGAGTAACTCCCAACCCATTATAGCAGTCATCTTATCTCTAGACAGATAACACTCAGACTCCCACAGAGTCAGGCTGGAGCGGTCCTTTTCTGAAAACATTGTCAGGAGATTCTTGCAATGGGACGGGTGAAATATCCACAATGAGATCTTTTTAACCAGAGAGGATTGAGATTTAACCTAGGACCTTGTGCACACGCAACATGTGCTTGGCTATGTCCCCTCTGCCAACTGGACAGAGTTTTCTGCATCACAGCTACCAACTCAACCTATCTTCACATTCTAGCAGAAAGGAGGTTTCAAGAGACCAAAGATACTTTCCCTGGTTTTAAAAGTACAAAGCACAAAACAGGGTACTGTACCTTCGCTGCTCCCCAGCTCACTGTACTTGCTGGAATCTCCTTTGGGGGGTAGAGGAGGCTGAATATCCATGGTTTTATCTTCCAGCCCTTCCAGGCTAACTTTAGACTGAAAATAACCACAAAGCAAATGAGGTCTTTCCATACCATACCAGAGAGTGTGGCATAGAAGTCGTGCAATCTCTTCAAGTAAGGAGGTTGATTCCGACCATGCCATTTTGCAGGCATTTGGCAATATTTCGAATTACTTCTCCAAATTGTCAGGGTGCAAAGGAAAACACTTAAGTCAGTCTCATAAGCTAATGCCTGGATTCCTCCTAGATTTGGTTCGTAAGTGCACGGAGCCCCCAGAATACATATCCCTGAATTACTAGGCTGTGTAACACATTACTGGTTTAAAAAGCAGCTAGGTGGTTGTTCTTCTCAATTCAGAGCAAAACTGGTTTGTGTCCGGGGTGTGTGTGTATGCATGGCACCAGCTTGCAGCATTTCATAAGAAACAGCAAGACAGATACAGGGTAGATACAGATTCTTTTCAAACATGCAGTGGAGTTCACTGGATGCAGAATTACCATATTTTTTGCTCTATAAGACTCACTTTTTCCCTCCTAAAAAGTAAGGGGAAATGTGTGTGCATCTTATGGAGTGAATGCAGGCTACACAGCTATCCCAGAAGCTAGAACAGCAAGAGGGATTGCTGCTTTCACTGCGCAGCGATCCCTCTTGCTGTTCTGGCTTCTGAGATTCAGAATATTTTTTTTCTTGTTTTCCTCCTCCAAAAACTAGGTGCGTCTTGTGGTCTGGTGCGTCTTATAGAGCGAAAAATACGGTAACAGGAGTGCGCACACAGTCCTAGAATCTTTTGATCACATTTCCATCTGTTTTCCTACTAGCTTTGAGAGGTAGCAACATGCTTAGTAAACAAACTAATGAATGAGATTATATATTTATGCATCACACACACACACAAGCATTTTTACTTCAAGTAATTAGCCTGAAATTATTATTTCCCTCCGACTGCATCTCTAGTACCTGTTAGAATTCCAGCTCAATCCATAAACAAGCATTCAAAGGAAAACTCAGTATTTAAACCACTCTGATTGCAAATACAATTAAAGGGTTAGGTCCAAACTATTTATTTTATTGTGGGTTGCATCCAGCTAAATTCCATTCCGTTTAACTTAATGGTCCTGAATGAATCATGTCTATCAGTTTCAAGTGTCTAGCATTACAGTGGTACCTTGGTTGTCGAACAGCTTGGCTCCCGAACAAATTGGCTCCTGAACACCGTAAACCCAGAAGTGTTTTGGTTTGCGAATATTTTTTGGAACTCAAACTTCCGACACAGCTTCCAATTGAGTGCAGGAAGCTCCTACAGCCAATTGGAAGCTGCGCCTTGGTTTTCGAACGGTTCCGGGAGTCAAACAGACTCCCGGAACAGATTAAGTTTGACAGCCAAGGTACCACTGTATTTTACTTATCACCATGAGGTCCCAGGGTGCGTTACAACAATATAGAATTATAGAATAACAAATGGAACAATCGCAGAACAAGGAAAACAACCCATCACTCGTGCCCTATTATTGCATCAATGACATGTTGCAGAATATACCTGCCCCAAGCCGCCACCAATCTGGAGGGACCTGAAATCTGTGATGCCATGAATGCTTTACCTTGCTCCGGTTGAGATTGGCTTGGATGCCGTTGTCGCTTATCTTCACTGTGATCTGTCGCTCAGTTAAGTCTGGTCTCAGGAACGGTGGTTTCACACTTACGGGCTGTTTCTTCTTTGGCTCAACAATGTACCTGAGAAAGTATGTAAGCAATTCTCCTTTGAAGACAAAGTCTTCTTGACATGCAGCAGCTGTCCCCAACCTGGTGCCCACATCCAGATGATTTGGACTACAACTCTCATCAGATTCTGCCTTAACAGATCTGTTTATGGGCTTCAGATAATTCATTACATCTGTGAACTTTAAACCGCTTAGGGTTTTATAACAATCAAGCAGCATCAAAATGTTGTGAAATAAATACGTTTGAAATTGGAGAAAATCATTCCAAAGGAGAGAAAAAAGTATATGGGTTTTTGTTGATTAATCTATTAAATCTGCTAACGTTGGAAATTGGAGGAAAAAACAATTGTTCTGAAGGGGGAAAGGACATGATTTTAGTTGATTAATCCATTAAATCTGCGTACACTGGGAACTGGAGAAAATGCAATCATTCCAAAGGAGAAAAAAGTATATATTTTTTTGTTGATCTATTAAATCTGCTTACAATTGAAATTGGCGGTGGTGGTGGGGGCACTCATTTTGAAGGAAGAAAGTATATGGTTTTAGTTGATTAATCCATTAAAACTGAATACAACGGAAATTGGAGAAAAAGCAATCATTCTAAAGAGGGAGAAAGTATATAGGATATAATTTTTGTTTTTAGATTATGATGCCTGCCATGAGAAAGGCATCATTATTGGCGAGGCATTCTCTCCTGCCTCTTCTAAGATGAGACCTCCGGTGAAACATGCAGGATTATATTTATTTAATACAAGTATATTTTAAGAAAACCTTAAGGTTGTTAGCATCATCGTAGAAGAGGCACCACCTCCTATGTGAGAGAAGAGAGGGGAAACCTTTTCTGAGCCACTGATATGTTCCCTCCAACCAAGACATGTGAATAAGTCAAGGAGGTAGATTTGAAACAGGCTGTCCAGGCCCAAAGCTGACTTTTGCAACACAATAAAAACACAGTGGGGATTCACCCTTGTTCAGTAGCTAGAGTTTCATATGTCTCTCCTCCTAGCTTACCTGGGTGCCAGAGGGCTGCAGAGAACATGTTCCACATTACCGCAGCATCCTCGAGTGAAAGGATTTACTCCCCCACGGAACTTACCCGTCACCTGGAATTATAACATTCAGGGCACTTTGAACAGGTACGTGAAGCATCAATCAACCCTTTAGAAACCAACAACACATTGATCACCTGTGCCCCATTTCGTAAGACCTTAAGAAGGATCCTGCTTGCTCAGACCAGAGATCCATCTAGCACAGTGTCCTCTTTCCAGCAATGGCCGACTCGGTGCTTCTAGAAATTCTACGCACCAGAAAAGACCGGCCTTCCCCAAACTGGTTCCCCTTAGCTCAGGCATGGCCAAACTTGGCCCGCCAGTTGTTTTGGGACTACAACTCCCACCATCCTTAGCTAACAGGACCAGTGATCAGGGATGATGGGAACTGTAGTCCCAGCTGGAGGGCCAAGTTTGGCCATGCCTGCCTTAGATGTTTGTTGGGACTCCATTTCCCATCAGCCACAGCCAGCATGAGCAGTGGTCACGGATGCTGGAAACTGTAGTCCCACCAACATCTAGAGGCAACTAAGTTGGGGAAAGACTACAATAAACGTCTCCCAGCAGCCCACAGCAGTTCCTAGATGCTTTTAAAATAAAATTTAAATAGCAAAGCTCCTTGGGGAGCAAGGGAGTACTTACTTTCCTTTACCCTGCCTATCATTTCCCTGCCCTAAGGCCCCCATTCCCTTTCCCATTTTCCTCCCACATGTAGGGGAAAGCTGTTTTTTAGCTTTATTTACATAAACCCTACTGGCAATGGTGGGCAGCAGAAGTTCAGTGAAAAATTCTGAGAGCATGTGATGGCCTAAGAGAAAATTATATGCAACGGATATATCAATGGTATCTAACACCGAGTAAATTGGCAAAAATGTATAAATCTAAATCAAGTAAGTGTTGGAAATGTAAAGAGAAAGAAGGTTATTTTTATCATATGTGGTGGTTTTGTAGTAAGGCTAAAACTTACTGGGAAATGATATATAATGAATGGAAAAGGGTGTTTAAAATAACGTTTGTAAAAACAAACAAACCTAGAAGCTTTCCTTTTGGGAATTACAGGGACAGAACTACCAAAACTGTATGGAAACATATTCATGAATGCTACTATAGCACCAAGAATGTTACTTGCCCTCAAATGAAAAGAAGTCTCAGCAGGAAGAATGGATACAAAAACTTAAGGAATATGCAGAAATGGTGAAACTTACCAGAAGAATAAGAAATCACGATAACAAACTTTTTATAAAAGAATGGAAATGGTTTATTGACTATTTACAGACAAATTGTAAACTGGTAAGAACTTTGGCAGGATTACTGTAATAACCTGCAGTTTCATAAGAGTATATTTTTAAAGTAGATGAATAAAGGAACAAATCAAGTTAATTTGGATAGGCAGAAGATATTAAAAATAAATGTAAGGAACTGCAGAAAGAGGGGGAAGGAAGTCAAGTTTTGAAATGGTGTTGCTGAACTACAGCTTCCATCATCGCTGGCCATTGATTGCATGTGCAGGGGCTGATGGGAACTGCAGTTCAAGCACACCTGGAGGGCCACATGTTTCCATGGAAATATACATTACCATGCAAATTCCTGCTTTTATCTATCTGCTGTTTGCATCTTTGAATGTGTTTATTGCGTCGCTGAGTTCCTCTAGGCAAACTGTTTATTGAGCATCCATCTCTGCTTTGCTTATACAGAGCTTGTTTGGAGATGATAAGATGTCTGCTTTTTATTGAAAGCTAATCAATCGTTACCTCACGCTTTTTTGTGCATTCCCCTGTCACCTTCATAAGTGGAAAAAGTCAAATGAAAATGCAGGTTTGTTGCAACAGAGCACGACAGAGTGCGACTTTAACTGTGCAAACCCAAATTTCCAGAACACTATTGAATCCCTCCCCCAAAATAATGATAAGCTGGAGGTGATCTTTAATATTTTCATGTATGCTGCCCGGCTAATGCAGTCTAAGGGCAGGGTATACATTTTTACTACTCCTGCTAATAATAATAATAATAATAATAATAATAATAATAATAATAATAATAATAATGTCATCTTACCTGTTCATTAGTAGTGCGTCCCCGGGCCACTAAAACAATATGGAAACCTGTGAGACCAATGACTGGAATAAAGAACAAACCCGCCACACACATGACAGCCATACTGTATGCTAGCATTAAGGAAATTCTATACTTAAGGATGACGAAATGACTGAAGGAGCAGAAAAAATAACCTGGAATATAATCGTCCTCCATTTGGGGGCAGGGAAGACCCAGTGAAACTTATTTCCCTCCATTTGTTTGTCCTCTGGCAAATACTAGTGGGTGGTATACTGCCTTTGACTACAGAGATTTTACTTAGCTTTCTTCTTCATTATCATAATTTATTATTGATAAAGGTGTCTAAAAATATACTAAGAACTGTAGAGGAATAAAAACTATCAGGCCCACAATCTAGAAAACAAGACACAAAAGGGAACAGAATTAGAAGGAAGAAAGGGAAAACTCTGCACTAGCTGGGAGAGAGACTGATCTGTTTCAAAACACAACACTAAGCCAAACCATGTCTAAGGGTGAATGGTGGAGTGTGCTAGTACGCCGAGTGCAGCTGCTTTGCAACTCGCCTTGCACCCAGCTGGAAATATGAGAAACGAACACAGGAAGCTACTTTATATTGGGTCAGTCTCCTGGTCCATCTAGTTCAGTATTTCCCACACTGATGGGCAGCAGCGTTTTAGGATTTCAGATGGGAGTTTTGGGCAGCCCTACCTTGGAGATCAGAAGGTCGGCAGTTCGAATCCCCATGACGGGGTGAGCTCCCGTTGCTTGGTCCCTGCTCCTGCCAACCTAGCAGTTCAAAAGCACATCAAAGTGCAAGTAGATAAATAGGTACCACTCCAGCAGGAAGGTAAACGGCGTTTCTGTGCGCTGCTCTGGTTCGCCAGAAGCAGCTTAGTCATGCTGGCCACATGACCCGGAAGCTGTACGCCGGCTCCCTCGGCCACCAAAGCGAGATGAGCGCCACAACCCCAGAGTCGGTCACAACTGGACCTAATTGTCAGGGGTCCCTTTACCTTTACTTTACCTTGGAGATGCTGAGGATCGAACCTGGCACCGTTTACAGGCAGTGTAGGTTCTCTAGCTGGGCCACAGCCTTTCTCCAGCAGAAACAGAGGAGGCCAGGAGGGCTTTTGGACCCTGCATCATGCCATGTTAGCTGACAGCTGCATAAAACATCTGCACCAGGGATGGGGAACCTAGGACCTTCCATGTGCTATTTGGGCTGCAGAACTCCCATCGTCCCCAATCACCGGCCATGCGGCTGGGAGAAGTCGTAGAACTACCATGACTGAAGGGCCAGCTGTTTGTGCAGGTCCTAAGAGAGGCCCCATCTGCCCGGTTCCTTCTGCACAGTTCTTGAACATCCCAAACACCGAAGGAAGGATACGTGATGGCTGTGGGCGCCGCCCCCAGCTTCTGCGCATGGTGTAAAACATAGATAAGCCCAAAGCTGAACACTCCAACCATGTGGGCGCTTAAGGACAGCAAGAAAAGGAAAAAATATCGGTAGTTCCTCCGTCCTATGCAGTTATTAACCCAAGGGCAGTGATGGTCAAAATCCTTGCAAAGAAATGAAGAGACACAGCATAACATACAGCTACGGAAAGAAGCAACGTTATCACAGATGCCACCCACAATTTCCAACTTTGCTTTGCCCGGTATTTAGTTGGCAACAACAAAACCACAGAATCGGGCTGGATTGCACTATTTTGAGAATCTTGAGCTTTTCATTATTTTTAAACTTGGTCCTAGGTCCCATTGCTTAGAAAAAAAGGAACACAGCAAGTCAGACCATTGGTCCATTTAGTTCAGCACTGTCGACACTGACTGGCAGTGACTTTCCTGGGTTTCAGGTAGGGACACCAGGGATTGAACCTGCGACCTTCTGCATGCAAAGCAGATGCTCCACCACTGAGCTATGGCCCTTCCTGTCAAAGAAAGACCCAATGAGAAAGTGGACTTCTATGGAAAGAGAAAATGTGGGTTGATTATATCTGCATCATAGTTTGGTATGCGGCAGAGTAATTACCATATTTTTCACTCTATAAGACGCACCAGACCACAAGACGCACCCAGTTTTTGGAGGAGGAAAACAAGAAAAAAAATATTCTGAATCTCAGAAGCCAGAACAGCAAGAGGGATCTCTGCGCAGTGAAAACAAGCAATCCCTCTTGCTGTTCTGGCTTCAGGGTTAGCTGCGCAGCCTGCATTCGCTCCATAAGACGCACACACATTTCCCCTTACTTTTTAGGAGGGAAAAAGTGAGTCTTATAGAGCAAAAAAATAAGGTACCTGATGGCTTCACCCCATGCCCAGGTAGAAGCTGAATTCTCTGCCTCCGCACCAACACCACTTTAAGTTAAACTGCTGAAAGCTAAGCTTTTACACTCACATTTTCCTGAACTGTACATAACTTGGTTTCTAATTTGAACAGCAGAAAGTGTGTTGTCAACAACACTCAAGGTGCTGCACAGCAATATAAAAACAGACTTTTTCAAACCTGGGGCCCCCAAACACTACTGGACTACAACTCCCATCAGCCCCAGACAGCTTAAGCCAATGTCTAGGGATGATGGGATATGTAGTCAAAAAAAACAAAAAACCGTTGGCAACCCAAGGTTGAAAGACGCTGCTCTAGATATTGCCTCATTCTGGAGCATTGGTGGTGGAGTGGTGGTGGAGATGGCAGTCATCATTCAATATTGTAACCAACTTATTTCTTCTCTCCCTCTATCTCTTAATGGTTGATAAAAATAAAAAAAAACAGCAGCCATCATAGGAACATGGCAGTCTGCACAGGTGGTGGCAGCAACCCCTTTCTCCCAGCAATACCCATGCAAAGTGGCAACTTCTGGGGCATTCTGGGAAAATAAAGTGGTAGCCATCAGAAGGCACCTGCAAAATTTTAGGCCCACTGCCTATCCCCAAGTGACCGGGACAAATGAGCTGTTGAAAACAAGCCCAATTGTTACTCATGGGATTAATGTTGAATGTAGGGCTTCATTTGGCTAAATCTTTCATTCATTACCAAACGACTATGTGCCCCTACTGCAGGGCGCTATATTGAGTCGCATGCCCTACCCATTGCCATCCTTTCCAAGACAAGTTTGGTGGGACGGAGTGAGGTCTACCTGCTCAAGGGCCTGGCAAAAACTGGAACCAACTGAATGGCAGCATGCAAAATTCAGGCATGTGTGGACAGAACCAATTTATCCCACGTGCCACTGGGAAAGGAAGATTTGGGCTTGTCTTGTGCGAGTAGAATGGTTGTGGGGACTGCCTGTCTCCCGCATTTGCTATCTCGCCCTGCAGCATTTAAGTTATGCTTTCCATTGGAAGTGATTGTGAAATTTAAAACCTGGATGTGAATGAAACAAATGAATGACGACTCTTGCCTTTTAAAGGGAGCCTCTGGATTGAAACGCCAATAAAGGCTTCATTGTGACCAAGTCTCCTGGCACCAGTGTGATACATAAGCACATAGGAGTTTCACCTCGCCAAAAAGGGAGGGGGAAATCAATAGACGGCTTGGTCTGATGACAAAGCTTATTGATTCAAGGTTTGTTAATGGCTCTGCTTATTCTCCTCGGTAAGCAATCAAAGCTTAATAATGTAGGAATGCTGTCTGCTACAGCAAACCAGGACGGGAAGTGATGCAAGATGGTCTGCACTATGTCTTACTCGGAAAACTGGGAGGGAAAAAGGACAGCTGGTCTCCTTGTGCTTCCTCGGGGGAAAGCTTGTAGGGCAACCTCCCCTAACTTGGATGCCCGCCAGACGTTGTTGGACTACAAGTCCCATCAGACCCACCCAGCATGGTCAATGTTCAGGGGTGATGGGTGTTGTAGTCCAGCACCTGGCCACAGTTTCCCCATCCCTGCCCAAATGGAAGGTTGGCCTCAGTGAGTGCGCTTCCACAGTGAGCTCCCTGCTCAGATTAGGGCTTTCTCTTGTGCAAATGGCTCTTGCAAATTCTAGTTCAACATCATCTAGTTCAAGGGCGGAGAACGTGACGCCCTCCAGACAGCTCACATCCATTCCAGCCAGCATGGCCTATGTCAGGAATCATGGAAGGTGTAGTCTAACATCTGGGTCTTGAAACAGGCTGAGTGAACAGGCATTGAATCCAATGCTTTTCGAATCTCGTGTCTTTTCCTGTTGCTGTGCAGGGTGGCAGAAAAAGATGGGAATTTTTTAAAAGTGCCACGTTCAAGCAGAGGCTGGAAAGGAAGTAGATTCTTTCTTTCTTTTTGAATTTAGCACTGTGGCTTATGTATCTATCATCTATCTATATCTATCTATCTATCTATCTATCTATCTATCTATCATCTATCTATCTATCATCTATCATCTATCATCTATCATCTATCATCTATCATCTATCATCTATCATCTATCATCTATCATCTGTCATCTGTCATCTGTCATCTATCATCTATCTATATCTATCTATCATCTATCATCTATCATCATCTATCTACCTATCATCTATCTATCTATCTATCTATCTATCTATCTATCTACCTACCTACCTACCTACCTATCCTCTATCTATCTATCTATCATCTATTGTTCTATCTCTCTCTCTCTCTCTCTCTCTCTCTCTCTCTCTCTCTCTCTATCTATCTATCATCTATCTACCTATCATCTATCTATCTATCTATCTACCTATCTACCTAGCTACCTATCTATCCTCTATCTATCTATCAATCATCTATTGTTCTATCTATCTATCTATCTATCTATCTATCTATCTATCATCTATCTATATCTATCTATCATCTATCTACCTATCATCTATCTATCTGATTCATATACCACCTTTCTGCCAAGGCACCTAAGGCGGTTTACAAGTTCAAAACATTGAAACAACTGCGTTGTCTGACATGTAGAGTGACAGAGTCATCTCAGGCCAGCTGGGAGCTGATGATGCATGTCCTCCCTGCTCTGGGCCTCCTCGCTTCTGCCTTCCCTCAGGCCACACAGGTCAGGACAGCCATATGACATCAGGTGATGGGCAGATGAGTATTCCCTCCCCCAAAAAAACCACCTGGAAGGCTGGAGGTTCTTCACCACTGGACCAGATGATCTCCACGTTCCCTTCCATTGTCATTAAGTTCAGCAGGTGTTAAGACTTCAAAAATTCTATTATAATACTTCACTAAATACAATACAATAAAGAATTATTTGGCTCCAATATAGCACAGTATCGACACCCATTGAACCTTATGAGAATGTTGCTTTCTAAAATGTGTAAACTAATATTAGAATGGCATACAAAAGATGAACAGGTTAAATCAGTTATGATACACTGGGCGAGGAACTTTGGACATAATATACAACTTACAGCATGTGAGAGGTTATGGAACTGGGATCTGAAGTTTACAGCATATTATACTTTGAAAGAAAATTACATTGAAATGATGTACCGTTGGTACTTCTGGTAAATTAGCTAAAATATATAAAACAAGGTCGAATACATGCTGGCAATGTAAGGAAAAAGAAGGTACCTTCTATCACATGTGGTGGACTTGTAAAGTAGTAAAAGAATTTTGGGAGACGGTATATAATGAACTAAGGATTGGGTGGCGCTGTGGTCTAAACCACTGAGCCTAGGGCTTGCCAATCAGAAGGTTGGTGGTTCGAATCCCCATGACGGGGTGAGCTCACGTTGCTCGATCCCAGCTCCTGCCAACCTAGCAGTTCGAAAGTACATCAAAGTGCAAGTAGATAAACAGGTACTGCTCCGGTGGGAAGGTAAATGGCGTTTCCGAGGACTGCTCTGGTTTTGCCAGAAGCGGCTTAGTCATGCTGGCCACATGACCCAGAAAAACTGTCTGCGGACAAACATCGGCTCCCTCAGCCAGTAAAGCGAGATGAGCACTGCAACCCCAGAGTCATTCGTGACTGGACTTAACTGTCAGGGGTCCTTTACCTTTTTTAATATAATGAACTGGAGAATTTTTTAAAAAAAATATCCTTTTCTAAAAAAAACAACCCAAAGATTTCCTTCCAGGAATTCTAGGTACAGAAATACCAATGGATCAGAAAAGACTATTTATGTATGCAACCACTGCTGCTCGGATGTTACTTGTCCAGAGATGGAAAGAAGACATATTCCCTACCAGGGAAGAATGGCAAATTAAACTGATGAAGTATGCCAAAATGACTGGAAGAATTAGAAATAAGGAAGACCCAAATTTTAATAAGGAATGGGGAAAACATATAATTTATCATTGTAAACAATTAATATTATGAATAGGATTGGAATGAAACTTGTAGTTTAATGTTGACCTATGGTTGTAATGGAGATTTAACAGACTGGGATTAATAGAGAAGTTGCAGGAGGAAAAAAGTTAACATAAGGACCCACAAAGGGGAGGAGGGAAGTTCAGGAGAATCTATGGAATTCTCTTTTTAATTTGGTTGTTTGATAATTGTTTGTAAATTTCAAAATTAAGAAGATTTTATTTTTTAAAAAAGAGAATGTTGAAACCCGCTTAAAGGTTTGTTAGGGTTGGTTTTTTTTAATTGCTGTTAGAATTAAAATCCTGTTCTTGTTTCTCGGAGAATGAATTCTGCTCCGTTAGTTTTCATTGCGACCGATCTTGTGATTACAGTCAGAATGCTTTACAATTGACTCTGGCTGCCTTTGACACCTCACTTAATGAGTTTCTGCTTATTACAACTGATTAGATTTCCCCTCCCTTTTTAATTACACAGTTGACTACTTTTAAACATTGTGTTAAAGACTTAAGAGTGCTTTCTTACTCTTACTTTCTTAGAAGTAAGTCCTATTGAGTTCAGTGGGGTTAGCATTACAACTTTAGTCAACCAACTGATGGAAAGAAATGGCCTCACAACAGAAATGACCCCGAATAATTTTGGTATGGAGGACAGCTACACTTTGCCCGACAGTAACATCCTGGAGTCACAGTTCTCTAGTTTACAAACAACATTTCCTTGTCTCTTTGGCTGCATTCTTCACCAGATCAGGCTAGAAATCTCCACTATACTTTGCTATTAGGGGGCTGAAGCTAAAAAAGAAAAGAAAAAAGTAACAGTCCTGACCTCACCAAAAAAAGTCAATGGCTGAAAAAGTATATTGAACCCAGGGATTCAAGCTCAATGCTGTTGAGCCAAATATTCATGCTAAATACTACCACCATACATTTTTATATCAATGCAGGATCCCAGGATGGTATGCAACATTAAAAAACAAACAAAAGCAAAATTAAACTAGTTAAAACTAAGCTATGATTTCCCTCTCCGCAAAATGCTCAAGGATACAGTCAAACCTTGGTTCTCGAACGGCTCCATTTTTGAACGTTTCAGCTCCCGAATGCCAAAACGCGGAAGTAAATGCTCCAATTTTCGAATGTTTTTTGGAACCCGAACGTCTGCCACGGATTCCGCTTGAGTGCAAGAAGCTCTTGCAACCAATCGGAAGCCACGGCTCAGTTGTTGAACGTTTCAGATGTTGAACGGTCTTCTGGAACGGGTTATGTTTAACAACCAAGGTTTGACTGTACTGGGGAGTCATATTTTGTTATGGCTCCACCACGGAGCTAGAGTCTCTTCCCCCAAAGTGGGCAGGGGAGCCTTGTCCTACCTCAACACAATTGTCACAGACGCTGCAATGGGAACAGCGCGGAGGGCGGTAGAAATGGCAGGTGGCGCACCACTTCATCCGTACTTGGATCCCTTTAATCTCCACGTTCTTGTAGAGCGGAGCTCGGAAGTCGTCGTCTTTATCCTCGTCTTCGTCTGCTGCTCAAAGGTTTCAACCCCGTCCCCGGGAAAGGAGGAGAAAACACATGGTTAGATGGAGGCAGAAGATGGTTAGCGCCAAACCGCTAAGAGCACAGCACAATGTAATACAGTGGGAATCTGCCTGGTACCAAGTCAGACTATTGGAGCATCTAGATCAGTACTTCCTACACTGCCACTGTTGGGTTTTCCAGCAGAGTTCTGTCCCAGCCCCACCTGGAGATGCCAGGGATTGAAGCTTGGACCTTCTGCATGCAAAGAAACTGCTCTAGCGCAGCTCTGGCCCTTCACCACTGTCTAGGCAAGAGGATGCAGTCACTGAACTATAGCCCTACCAGTGAGAGCCAGTGTGGTGTAGTGGTTAAGAGGGGTAGTCTCGTAATCTGGGGAACCGGGTTTGCGTCTCCGCTCCTCCAAATGCAGCTGCTGGGTGACCTTGGGCCAGTCACACTTCTTTGAAGTCTCTCAGCCCCACACACCTCACAGAGTGTTTGTTGTGGGGGAGGAAGGGAAAGGAGAATGTTAGCCGCTTTGAGACTCCTTAAAGGGAGTGAAAGGCAGGATATCAAATCCAAACTCTTCTTCTTCTCTACCAGTGACACACAGCTGGAACGGGGAAGAGAGGAAAGTCCCCGGGCACGCCAGCCTTAAATGTGTTAGGCCACGCCTCCCCGGCACTCCGATTGGCTGGCCGGGGCGGTGACGCGCCCGAGGATTCCCCTGCTCTCGCGGGGGCTGTGAGCCAGCCCCTGCGTGCGTGGGGAGGGGGTGGGCCCGCAACCCCACCTCCTCTCCAGCTCGGAAGTGGCTTTGTCGAATGGCTTGGCTCCCGAACAAATCGGCTCCCGAACGCCACAAACCCTAGAGTAAGTGTTCTGGTTTGCGAACGTTTTTTGGAAGCCGAACTTCCAATGCAGCTTCTGCAGCTTCCAATTGGCTGCAGGAAGCTCCTGCAGCCAATCAGAAGCTGCGCCTTGGTTTTCAAACAGTTCCGGGGGGCGAACGGACTCCCGGAACAGATTAACTATGACAACCAAGGTACCACTGTAGTCTGATCATTGGGAACAGAGGGAATGATACATGAAACTCATGTCTAAACTGTACAGTCACATTCACACCATGTATTTCAAGCACATGGCTTCGCCCAAATAATCCTGGGATCCTGTGGTTTGTTAAGGCTGCTTCTGTTGCCAGGATTCTTTGGGGGGAAGTCATGTGCTTTAAATCTAAGGTGTGGAAGCGCAAATAAATAAATAAAACCCCCAGCACATTAAAAATCAGAATATCAGGGGAGAAGGCTAGGCTAACATAACCTCCTTCCTCACATCCCATTTTATATATTCAGTGTTTTCTGCTCTTAAAAATACATATTCCATGGAGTGCCCACCTGCAGTATAAATTTACCTCCCTCCTCTACCATTTGTGACAGGCTTGGCGTCACTAGGAAATCTCAGCAGAGGTAACGCATTGAATAAAGCCTAAACCCCAGAAAAACAAACATCAGCAGCATTGCACTAAAGGCTCCTGAGAAGGCAGGAACAAGCCGCTAGTTTCATGACTTAAAAGGACAGGCACTTCAAAAGAAAGAGGCTAAGCTATCCAGACAAGAATCTGCATAGTGTTTACCAGCACATCTCCCATCAAACGTGATAAAAGCTGGCATGTTGCATGAGTTGAAGCCAGACACACACGCGAACACACACACCTGACAAGAGCATTTGTCGCTGTTCACAATGGCAATCCATTGCAAATAAACAATGAATGATCCTATTTGGGATACGGGTGACTAACACATCTAAATAACAACAACAATTCCAATATGCCAGAGATGGGGAATCTGTGCACTTCTAAATATTACTGAATTGCAACTCCCATCTGCCCATCCCTGCTATTTACCAATAGTAAACTCACTCTCTGTTTATAGAACACAACTTGGCCAAAATTGCACCATCCAGGAGGGAGGTATCTACATGTTCAGAGGAGCCCCCAAGGGTTACAGAAGTCCATCAATTTGGGTGGGGGGAAACCTAAGTGGCATTAAAAAAACCCCCACCAGTCTGATGAGGACTGAGCATGCTCGATAGCAACAGAACGCAGAGTATCTGTTGCGGGAGGCGGGGGACGGATGGACGGGACAAGACTGGTGATGGTGGGGAGGATGGAACAGGGCACAGCTGGCTGGCTAGAACTCTGAACAGGAGTTCTCCAAACTGCAGATTAAGGCAGTTAACTGATTTTCCTATTAGGGGTATTAATAGTGGCGGAGGGGGGGGGGGATAAAAGCTGGTTGTGCCATTTTGTAGGCTAAAAAACAGTTCCTATCCATGGGCTGTTAGGCTGCTGAACGGAAAATAATATAGTGCAACTGACATTCAGGATTGGTGTGTTGTGTGATAAGCAGACAAAGTGCAATGAGATTGAGTGTTTGGGGGGGAGGATCAGTTAATTTCATTGTACACAGATTGTACATTGACATTAAAGATATTATTATTATTATTATTATTATTATTATTATTATTATTATTATTATCTGTTTGTTTGCCTTCATTCCTTCCTGCCCATATTTTCCCCGAGCCACCCGCCCTCATCCTGTCCAGCTTTACCTCGTGGAAAAACCCCAGGGTCCATGAAGGTCGCCATGCTGAAGTTTGCGAGTACAAACAGGAACACGAGCCCATTGTATAGAGGGATGGCTGGAGAGACGGCTCTTGTTAACCAGGGGCACCTGCATACAAGAGAAAAGCGAGGTTGGAATTAGTCTTAGTTTGTCAAATGATTTGCCTTTGTCAGTGTCTCCCACCCTAGAGCATCTCAACCCGAACACATTTTAATATGGCATTCCCCAAAGGCAAAAGTAGGAGTGAAGCAGAGATGTTGCTGGCATCTGTCCGTCTCGAGAGACAGTGGAGTTTGAAGTCAAATCGCTGGAGAATCACAGCGCCTGCTGTGGCTGCAGAGAGTGGTAACTTGCAACTGCTGCCTCCAGCACTGTTTTCCTGCAAGCCTGGGCAGCATGTATGGAGGTCCTGGGTTACTCAGACGACAAGACCCAAGGTACTACTGTACATCAACTCTGAACGTGCTCTGAATGCACATGCACATGCACATGAATGTTTCTAGCCACTGGGCACTGTCCCCCCCTCAGCCTTGCTGATGTGGTTCAAAGGATGTGGAAGTGCAACCCATCAGGGGAGCGTATATAAGCCGGGAGCAGGGTGGGTCTTGCTGTCGCTGCAACTACTCTGCAAGGCACAGATCCGTGGGGGACAGTGCCCAGTGGCTAGAAACATGTGTGTGCATGTGCACTCAGACCACATTCAGAGTTGATGTACAGTGGTACCTCGGATTACAGACACTTCAGGTTACAGATGCTTCAGGTTACAGATTCTGCTAACCCAGAAATACAGTGGTACCTTGGGTTACATACGCTTCAGGTTACAGACTCCACTAACCCAGAAATATTACCTTGGGTTAAGAACTTTGCTTCAGGATGAGAACAGAAATCGTGCAGTGGCAGCGCAGCAGCAGCAGCGGGAGGCCCCATTAACTAAAGTGGTGCTTCAGGTGAAGAACAGTTTCAGGTTAAGAACGGACCTCCAGAATGAATTAAGTTCTTAACCCGAGGTAGCACTGTAAGTGCTTCTTCATCAATAAAGACTTAACTATCAGACTTCCTTAGCTGGGGCGGGCCAGGGCACCACTGCAAATCCAACCCATTCACACTTGGTTGCAATTCCACCATGGGCAGCTGCTGTTCAGTTTTTTCCTGTGCAACCCTGGCTTGATTTCAAGATGCAAGAATAATCTTGGTTCTTCTTTTGCGGTTGCGGCTTGAACTGAATGCTTTTTTAAAATTTGGCTTCTTTTCCTGACCGCGTGCAAGGGGACTGAAGAAGGTGCCAAAATCAAAAGGCGTTGAGTTCACACTGCAACTGCAAAGGAAGAATCGGGAGCGTGTTCAGAGTGTGCTCCTGGGTCGCCCTTTGTGACTACTGCTTGAACGTTCCCGTGTCTAATGCCGTTATGATGGAAAGGTGTTCCTGGTTTGCCCCAAACGACCTGGCAAGTCAACGTCCGATAACTGGAGGCTCTACCTCTTTAGACTCTGCGGCTAATTAGCTACCCAGTGAAAATTAATAGGCTATTTTTCAATAGGAAATTAGTGCCACCAACTCCATCATGGAAGGAAACCTACAACCATAAACAAATCTGTTCATTTACTGGAGTTGCATATTTGAATGAGTTCACTGAAGTTTAAAGAAAGGACACAGTGAATCATTATTAGTATTAGCCAGAGTTCTTTCGTCTCCACCCTACCATTGTTCCTTGTATAATTTGTTTTCTGGATTTCTTTCTCTTTTTCGTTTTTTTGATAGGGTATAAACTGCGCTGTGAAAAAAAAGAAACTGCTGCAGCTCTGCTGAGAACTGCAGAACTGAGTTCTGAGATAAGCAGTTGTGAATGAAATTGCCAGCTTAAATGCAAAAGGTAAGATAGGAATACTGTATGTTGTTGTTGTTTAGTCGTTTCCGACTCTTCGTGACCCCATGGACCAGAGCACGCCAGGCACTCCTGTCTTCCACTGCCTCCTGCAGTTTAGTCAAACTCATGTTGGTAGCTTCGAGAACATTATCCAACCATCTCGTCCTCTGTCGTTCCCTTCTCCTTGTGCCCTCCATCTTTCCCAACATCAGGGTCTTTTCCAGGGAGTCTTCTCTTCTCATGAGGTGGCCAAAGTATTGGAGTCTCAGGTTCAGGATCTGTCCTTCAGGGCTGATTTCCTTCAGAATGGAGAGGTTTGATCTTCTTGCAGTCCATGGGACTCTCAAGAGTCTCCTCCAGCACCATAATTCAAAGCATCAATTCTTCGGCGATCAGCCTTCTTTATGGTCCAGCTCTCACTTCCATACATCACTACTGGGAAAATATCACTACTGGGAAACATCACTACTGGGTAAACATCACTATCAGGTAAAGCTCTGCCATGTCATTCGGCCGCATGAGGGATGGGGAACCTGCAGCCCTCCAGATGTTGATGAACTAAAGCTCCCATCTTTTGTGGCCACTGGCCATACTCCCAACTGATGGAAGTAGGGACCTGGAAGCAACACCTGGAAGGTACGGGTATCCCATCCCTGCTTTAAAATGTAATCAAGAATAAAGCTTTTTCAAAAAGCTCAGTATAGCTGAGTGGCACAGAGCACACTTTGCATGCTGAAGGTTCTGAGTTCAATGCTTCACATCTTCAGATTGATTTATTTATTACTTTAAAAAGGATCTCGGGTACTAAATGTTGTGCCAAAACTTCTGCCTGAGATAGTTCAGAATTGCTTCCAAACAGTGAAGACATTAACTGGACCACAGGGAGGGAAGATATTTGACTCTGTATACGGCACCTTTTGCCCATCTGGCTAATGGGAATTGTAGCCCAGAATTAAGAATAATAATTTATTATTTATACCCCGCCCATCTGGCTGGGTTTCCCCAGCCACTCTGGGCGGCTTTCAACAAAATATTAAAAGCTTCCCTAAACAGGGCTGCCTTCAGATGTCTTCTAAAAGTCTGGTAGTTGTTTTTCTCTTTGACATCTGGTGGGAGGGCGTTCCACAGGGTGAGTGCCACTGCCAAGAAGGCCCTCTGCCTGGTTCCCTGTAACTTGGCTTCTCGCAATGAGGCAACTGCCAGAAGGCCCTCGGCGCTGGACCTCAGTGTCCGGCAGAACGATGGGGGTGGAGATGCTCCTTCAGGTATACTGGGTCGAGGCTGTTTAGGGCTTTAAAGGTCAGCACCAACACTTTGAATTGTGCTTGGAAACGTACTGGGAGCCAATGTAGCCCAGAGGGCATCAGGTTGGCGAAGCCTGGTATAAAGTATGTTTTTAAGTCTCTAAACCTTCATTTAGGACAGGCATAGGCAAACTCGGCCCTCCAGATGTTTTGGGACTACAACTACCATCATCCCTAGCTAACAGGACCAGTGGGCAGGGATGATGGGAGTTGTAGTCCCAAAACATCTGGAGGGCGAGTTTGCCTATGCCTGATTTAGGAAGTCCTTGAAGAGCTAGTGTTCTAGATTTGCCCAAAAGTCAAATCTAAACACGTGGGGCAATGTTTTTGCCCTATTCACGAATAAAGCAGGGTGGTGGTGTTGCATTTTTGCACAAAATGGTGCGCATGGGGAGGAAAGCAATACCCAACCCTCTCCCCATGCCTCACCTCCCCCCTTATAACTTTCAAGCATTCCTCCCCCTGGCCCGGTTCTATTACTTCAAAACCAAAAAAGGCATCCTCTGTCCTCTGGCAGCAGCCAAGAGAGGAAGGGTCACTGGGAGGCTAAACTTCCTTGCCTCTGACAGTGAACATCATGGCATGGGGAGAGAGGCTCTATCCATTGACTAGTGAAAGAAAGCTGCTTCAATTCATGTTTTCCTCTTCCCTCCTCATTCCCTTTTCCTTTTGTGTCATGCCTATTTGATTCGGAGTCCAATGGCAGACGTTGTCTTATCTCTTGATGTGTGTGCAGCTTTGCAGATGATTTTGATAATGATAATGATAATACTGGCAGTGAGAAAAATGCTTAACAAGCTTCTGTTTTGTTTAAAAAGCAGACGTCTCCATTCCCCACTTTATATGTGAACAGGATAAACTTTTAACACATAGGTGATTGCCTTGCACATCTAGTTTGGGCCAAAGCCGCTTGGTTGTATGAAACTACCTCCCATGCTTGGTAGGCCAGCTGTAACACGCTTTGATTAACAAAGGATTTCCCTGAAATACTTTGGTACAAATTGTTCTTGTGCGGCTGGCCCGAGATGGTACAAACTAGATGATGTGCTTCCCTTCCTCCCACGCCCACAGAATGGGTAACATTTTAAACAAATATTAATAATATTATTACAAATTGCACAGAAATGCCAAAAAGAAAAAGTCTCCGAGAGCAGAAAAGAAAGGGAGTTTCAATTAGGTTAATTGCAAATCACTAGTCTATGACATCGCCAGCATGTGTTCCTTGACATTATGTTGAGTAAATGCATTGTTCCAAAAAAACAGATGAACAATTCCCAGTCACAAACAAATACTTGCCTTGCCCTTGAATTGCTTTCACGAGCATGGATTATAGCAGTAATTTTACGCAAGATCCTAGCAAGCTAAGCCTTCTGCAACCTCTCCCTCATGGTTGGAATTTTCCATGAGTTCCAGTTTTTGGCAATAAGCTTATTTGCAGTTATCTACATCTCTGTCTTCATCCATAGCATCTTTCGGATTATTTTGAGAGGCAAAAACAATAGGCTTTCCTAGTACTTCCTGAATGGTTCTTGCCCTTGAAATCTGAAAGGTTTTAATCCCTTTGAACAGCCACCAATCCTCCTAATGCTTTCAAGGCTAGATTTGAATTGCCGGAGTATCATATTTGACGCACATCTTTTGAGCAGGTGTGTATTGCCAAACCAAATTGGGCCCCCACATTTTGAAGGGCCTCAGAAATAGAAATTTCAGCATGCGGTTATCATGCTACTGTTACAAGGCCATAGCGGGCAGACAAACAAAGCCACTGTTATAAGAGAGCAAGGCCACAGCCGGCAGACGAACAAAGAAGCCTTCAAAAGGAAGAAACATGGAATGTTAGAGATTGGGTAAGAATGTAGACTTTCACTCTCTGTTTATTTAGTCTATAAAAAGTGGGCGCACCCTGATTGGGGTGTGCAGATTGCGAACATATTGCACTGCACCATTTGCTATGCATAAGGTAAAGGTCCAGTCGTGACCGACTCTGGGGTTGCGGCGCTCATCTTGCTTTATTGGCCAAGGGAGCCGGCGTACAGTTTCCAGGTCATGTGGCCAGCATGACTAAGCCGCTTCTGGCGAACCAGAGCAGCACATGGAAACGCCGTTTACCTTCCCGCCAGAGTGGTACCTATTTATCTACTTGCACTTTGACGTGCTTTCAAACTGCTAGGTTGGCAGGAGCAGGGACTGAGCAACGGGAGCTCACCCCGTCGCGGGGATTCGAACCGCCGACCTTCTGATCGGCAAGTCCTAGGCTCTGTGGTTTAACCCACAGCATCACCCGGGTCCCTATTTGCTATGCATATGCAAATCAAATAAACCTGGTTGAAACCTGAATTGGCGTTTGCCTCCCTGTGTGCAGTCTGTGCTCCAGAATATCCAAGTCACATGTGGTCCAACAATTTCACCACCTGATTTACAAGGCAGCAAAATGGTTTTATGCGGCATTTGGTGATTTTTATTTTTTTTAGGAGAAGTAAAAGTTTAGGGGTGGGGATGTACATAAAACAGCCTATGCATCACTCCTCTTAATGGCCAATGACTGGCACCTGCCATTTCCTCCCCAAAATTCCTTTCTGAGGTTTGATGCTGCTACTGCTGGTGCCGCCGCACACAGCAAAGACGAAAGAGAAACAGAAGTGGGCGATTTCACCTCTGAAATACACCGCATTCGGTGCTATGAGTGTTCCTGAATTATGCACATGCATGCATACAGCCAGTCTTATTATAGGTATTTTTACATAGGAACGTAAGGTCATTTCTAATGTTCTCTGTCTGCTAGCACAAGCCTCTGCCCCACCTCAAAACGCACACACACAAAATCTGCAGCAGAAGCAGCAAGAAGTATACACCTGAAATGTTCTAAGTGTTGCATGGAGATTAAACAAAAATAAATCCCTGCCTGCAGGCTCACAAAAGGAAAAAGGAATGAGGACTTCAGAGGAAAGTAGGAATTGGAGCAGAGTGTCCTTTCTGGGTGGAACAGAGGGGTGGCAAACTCCTTATAGCTGCTCCTTCTCTGGCCCACTAGCAGTAGAACTGAATGCAGGCAGGCTATTTATTTATGCATTTATTTATAGATGTGAAAGCATTTCTAAAGTGCTTAATACAGTCATACCTCGGATTACAGACGCTTCGGGTTGCGTGTTTTCGGGTTGTGCACTGTGCAAAACCCGGAAGTACCGGAACAGGTTACTTCTGGGTTACGGCGCTCGCGCAAAAACACTAAAATTGTGCTTTGCACATGCGCAGAAGCGCCAAATCGCAACCCGCGCGTGCGCAGACTCGGCGCTGCGGGTTGCGAACATGTCTCCCACACGGATCACGTTCACAACCCAAGTGTTCACTGTATTCAAAAAAATTTCTAGGGGGTGTACCATATCAAAACAAACAATATGATCAAAACCAAAACACAATGTACAACACAAGCATATTAAGCCTGTTTTGGGGTCACTGCCCTACAACATCCTGCAGGGCAAGTTGCCAAGAGAGGAATTTTCCCAAATGAGCTAAGGCATGGGTAGGCAAGCTAAGGCCCAGGGACTGGATCCGGCCCAATCGCCTTCTAAATCTGGCCCGTGGACGGTCCGGGAATCAGCGTGTTTTTACATGAGTAGAATGTTTACATATTAAAAACTTCCCTGAACAGGGCTGCCTTAAGATGTCTTCTGAATGTCAGGTAATTATTTATCTCTTTGACATCTGCTGGGAGAGCGTTCCACAGGGCGGGCGCCACTACCGAGAAGGCCCTCTGCCTGGTTCCCTGTAGCCTCACTTCTCATAATGAGGAAACTGCCAGAAGGCCCTCGGCGCTGGATCTCAGTGTCCGGGCTGAACGATGGGGGTGGAGGCGCTCCTTCAGGTATACAGGACCGAGGCCATTTAGGGCTTTAAAGGTCAGCACCAACACTTTGAATTGTGCTCAGAAACGTACTGGGAGCCAATGCAGATCTCTCAGAACCGGTGTTATGTGGTCTCTGCGGCCACTCCCAGTCACCAGTCTAGCTGCCGCATTCTGGATTAATTGCAGTTTCCGGGTCACCTTCAAAGGTAGCCCCACGTAGAGCGCGTTGCAGTAGTCCAAGCGGGAGATAACTACAGCATGCATACTAAATGCAGTCCCATGTTCTGTTTATTTTAGTCTGCAGTTTCGGCACCCTTCAGCACAGCTTTTCTCTCCTTTCCCAACCTCCTTTCCTCCAGGAAATGTCACAAGTGACTGCCTGTTAAAACCTGACTTCTCCCACTCATTTGGCAGAGCAAACTTCAAAAGGCTGGTTGGCTGCCTGTACGGAGAAAGGAAGCTTTGTTTTGGTTAACATGCAACCCGGCTCCCTTAACCAACTAGGAATTTTGATGTGGAGACAGGGGCATTCGGACATTCTTTTTCAACCTGTACCTCCTGCCTTTCCTTCAGAGAGCTTTCTCAGTTCACTCTGGCGGGGTAACTTTAGCGGGAGAGCAAATCTTATCAATTGCTTGTATTGTTTCACTCAGCCGCCGCCAACTCAGTGCCCACCAGATGTTTGGGGCTGCATCTCCCATCAGGTCCTGACATCCAGCTTGGCTTTGAGGAGGCCCCACCAGGCACCTCAACCCATAGGCCTAATTGCAACGATGGTGAATGACCTTGGAGAAGCCAGAGATTAACTGCCAGGAGACATAGCTGTCAATTTACAGATTTGAAAATAAGGGGCCAGCAGCCTTGAAAATAAGGGACCAGCTGCCAAAATAAGGGACCTGCAGCCTCACCTGTTCCAGGCATTCCAGTCCTCCTGCAGTCTGGTCAAACTCATGCTGGTAGCTTCGAGAACACTGTCCAACCAACTTTGTAACCAGAGGTTCAACTGAATAGAATCTGAATCACATGCACCACAAGGCCTATGCAGCCTCAACTTAAGATGGCTCCCCGGCCTGGCTTTGCACTGCAAAGTTTGCAGCAGCACATGCAACAAAATGGCGTCCAGCATTCAAAAACCCTCTCAGCTTGCATTAACTAGCCACACACAAGGCATGCAAGCTCCACCCCCCAGTCGTTCTTAGACTTCTTATTGGGTGAGCAACACAGCCAAGCAACACAGTTGGAGCCTCCCTCCTCCCTGGCCGGCATGGAGGGAGGGAGAGGAGCTGCTTCCTTTGAAATTTAAGAGGCATCATTTAAGGGACATTTAAGGGACATCCATCAATAAGGGACAGCAGCGGGACATGGCGCTGGAATAAGGGACTGTCCCTTCAAATAAGGGACACTTGACAGCTATGCCAGGAGAACATAGCAAGGGATATTATGGTGGGTTTCTTCTCTGCAAAGCCACAGCTCACCTGGCATGACTGCCGCCTCAAGCCTCCCAATCTCCCACAGAAGCTATTTCACTCTTCACACTGCTGCACCAGCAATGCTAATTTCTTTCTTGTAAACACACACACACACACACACACACACACACACACACACACTGAAGCAAAGGCTAGCTGGCTGGCTGGCCAATAACAGCAGGGCATTCAGCTATGCCTAATTCTGGTAACCAACAGCCTAAAGCATGAATAGAGAATCACTTTTCAGCTCAAGGGCCACATTCCATTCTGGACAGGCTTCCAAGGGCCACATGTCAGGGGCCAGAGGCAAACGTGAGGACAGCAATAAAAGTGAATTTTTCCGTTGTGCATTAGGTCTTCACATTCACACATCCTTGTCTATCCTCCATCTAGACCACTAAGAAGCATCCTTAAGAGTTCAAGGACACACTCCAGCAAGCAAAAGCACTCAGGGTGTTAAGTAGGGACAGTGATGGGTGTGACACACAAGGGCATGTGTCCTGGAAGAATCCAGAGCACCCAAACACAAACTGAGTCTTCCTGATTGTAGTAGTAGTAGTAGTAGAAGAAGAAGAAGAAGAAGAAGAAGAAGAAGAAGAAAAAGAAAAAGAAAAAGAAAAAGAAGATTGGATTTGATATCCCACTTTAACACTGCTGCTGTGGGTTAAACCACAGAGCCTAGGACTTGCCGATCAGAAGGTTGGCTGTTCAAATCCCTGCGATGGGGTAAGCTCCCGTTGCTTGGTCCCTGCTCCTGCCCACCTAGCAGTTCGAAAGCACGTCAAAGTGCAAATAGATAAATAGGTACTGCTCCGGCGGGAAGGTAAACGGTGTTTCCGTGCACTGCTCTGGTTCGCCAGAAGCGGCTTAGTCATGCTGGCCACATGACCCGGAAGCTGTACGCCGGCTCCCTCGGCCAATAAAGCGAGATGAGCGCCGCAACCCCAGAATCGTTCACAATTGGACCTAATGGTCAGGGGTCCCTTTACTTTTAAGGAGTCTCAAAGCAGCTAACAATCTCCTTTCCCTTCCTCCTCCACAACAGACACTCTGTGAGGTGAGTGAGGCTGAGAGACTTCAAAGAAGTGTGACTAGCCCAAGGTCACCCAGCAGCTGCATGTGGAGGAGCGGGGAACTGAACCTGGTTCACCAGATTACGAGTCCACCACTCTTAACCACTACACCACACTGGCTCAGGTCCAATATACCAGCACCCTGCTTTGCACAACGGCAAATTAGATGCCTCCAAGGATCCCACAAGCAGGAAGTAAATGCAACAGCCTATCCATACTGTCTGCCCCCCAGCAGCTGGCATTCAGCAGTCTATTGCCTTGAAACATGGAGGTTCTATTTTGCCAAACAGCCATTGATCATATCCTCATTTTTAAATTGGTCTAGTACTGGGGGTGGGGGGGCAAATCAGTACTCCTCCCCACATCATGTGAATTCGATAAGTTAACTATGGAGCGTATGGTAAATGCAAAGATGAGAAGATCTTACACTGCCTTTAAAGGAGAAGTGGGGAAAACTGTTGCCCTCCAATTTGCTGTTGGGACTCCAGTGTCCATCTGCTCCAGCCAGCAGGGCCAGAGGTCAGGGATGATGGGAGTTGAAGTCCCATAACATTCACAGCAACATCAGAAGCAGATATAGGGTAGCCCGACCGGTTCGTCCACACTAGGTGCTGAGCCGGGAAGGCGCCGCAGGAGGCACTGCAACAACAGCAAACAACGGAAGGGGCATCAAATTTTGGCATCGCACAGGGCGCCGCTGAGATTTTAAAGCCCAATGTCCTCCACTGGGGCCACTGATTCACCATCTCTGCTCTAGAAAAATGGTCGTGATTGAGATGTTGAGTCCTGTATGTATTGTTCATCATCATGTTGGCTTTACAATGTCACACTGCGTACCTTAATGTGTGAGTAAACGTGTGTGTGATATTATCTCGATCTTGATATATCTCCTCCAAGTTTCCCTGTTTTCCAGGGACAGTCCTGGATTCACAGAAGCCATCCCGGTTTCTGATTTGATCCTGGAATGTCCCACTTTTCCTTAGGACGTCCCTATTTTCATCAGATAAATGTTGGAGGGTGTGGAGTTATGCAATCCCCAAGTCAAGGAGATAAGTAACATAACCTTTAGAAGACATCTGAAAGCAGCCCTGTATAGAGAAGTTTTTAAAAGTTTTATGTTTTATTATGTTTTTATATATGTTGGAAGCTGTCCAGATTGATTGGGGTAAACCAGTCAGATGGACAGGGAATAATAATAATAATAATAATAATAATAATAATAATAATAATAGTAATAATAATGGCTTTTTTTAGCAGGAACTTCAGGTGGGCAGCACTGCCATTCTAAGAGAACAAAGGAGGTGTTCATGAAGAGTTCTGGCTCCTCTTTTTCTAGAAAAATAGCACTAATAATACTAATAATAGGACGTCCCCATTTTCATCGGAGAAATGTTGGAGGGTATGTATCTATGTATGTCTACATCCTAATGAAGGTAATGATTGGTTCCTTCCAAATAAACCCTGTGGTTTTGAGTTCTAACACTACCACCAACTTTACAAAGGAAATCTCCATGCACCCATCCTTCAGATTCAAGATTTGCAAAGTGGGCTAACAAATCAGGATCTTCTGAATGCTGCAGTTGCGTTTGGAGATCAATCTAATTAATACAAAGCATAACACACTCTGGAGTGTTGCTTGTATCCTTAATTCCTTTTGAAATTCCTGTTTTACATAAACATATTACCATATTTAGATATGATTTAGGGACGACTGGCCTAGAAAATGACGGGAGGCAAGTGTTGAGAGTCATTAAACAAGATCTGGCAAACAATAGGGAAGCCATTTATTCTCTCTCTACCACATTTTGAAGGGTATTTGTGTGCATTAGAAACTGAAATTCCACGCTTACATTTAATGTAATGAATGCTAACATTTGTGCTTCTCAGGAAACACATGGGGGACTTTGTCTCTGTAAGTCGAACCAATTTGGCTTTGAAGCAGGAAATCATATCTAGCATTTGGGCTCTGTTGGTAAAAGCAAATACTTAAAAAACACCCAGCTTGTCTCAGCTTTTTGATTTGAATGAAAACTGTCCTATAGGAAATGACATTTGGGTAGGGAGGTGCACCCACACCCAGCAGCCTTTTGCTGATGCCTACCCAGTTCAACATCTTCAGATATGCAGATGACACAACCTTGATGGCAGAAAGTGAGGAGGAATTAAAGAACTTTTTAATGAGGGTGAAAGAGGAGAGCGCAAAATATTGGTCTGAAGCTCAACATCAAAAAAACAAAGATCATGGCCACTGGTCCCATCACCTCCTGGCAAATAGAAGGGGAAGAAATGGAGGCAGTGAGGGATTTTACTTTCTTGGGTTCCATGATCACTGCAGATGGTGACAGCTGTCACAAAATTAAAAGACGCCTGCTTCTTGGGAGAAAAGCAATGACAAACCTAGACAGCATCTTAAAAACCAGAGACATCACCTTGCCAACAAAGGTCCGTATAGTTAAAGCTATGGTTTTCCCAGTAGTGATGTATGGAAGTGAGAGCTGGACCATAAAGAAGGCTGATCGCCAAAGAATGGATGCTTTTGAATTATGGTGCTGGAGGAGACTCTTGAGAGCCCCATGGACTGCAAGAAGATCAAACCGATCCATTCTTAAGGAAATCAGCCCTGAATCCTCACTGTAAGGACAGATCCTGAAGCTGAGGCTCCAATACTTTGGCCACCTCATGAGAAGAGAAGACTCCCTGGAAAAGACCCTGATGTTGGGAAAGATGGAGGGCACAAGGAGAAGGGGATGACAGAGGACGAGACGGTTGGACAGTGTTCTCGAAGCTACCAGCATGAGTTTGACCAAACTGCAGGAGGCAGTGGAAGACAGGAGAGCCTGGCGTGCTCTGGTCCATGGGGTCACGAAGAGTCGGACACGACTAAATGACTAAACAACAACAACAACCCAGTCCTCACCCACTTGGCAAAAAACAAAAAGGTTTCTAACCTTCTGGTGCTTTGAGTGGCACTAGGTGACCAGATCCCATCCCCATTTTAATTTTGCACAGTGACTTGCACTCCCCCATGGGTGGGTTTGGGGTAGGGTTGCCACCTTTGGTCAGGCAAAACATGGGACAGGTCAGGCAATTCACCATCCAGCTATAGATAAACGCACAGGGTCCAGTTCTGCACACATGATCCCCAGCCAGATCAGGGAGTCTATCTGTAATACAACTGCCTACAACCTTCTCACTGTTTCTTTTTAGATGGCCGATTCAGTGCCCTGAAGGCTGAAAGCATTTTCTATAAAGGTAGATCGAAAGCAAAGGCAAGCGCCAAGGAATGTCAGTTCATCGCTAACACTGATTCAGGATGAAGCCTAGACCGTGTAGGCCGAATTAGACTATATCAAAGTAGAAATATAAGTCACACCACCCATTAGCAGAAAACTTGCTGAATGCGGTTATCTATTACTAAAGGTTGTTGTTGTGATTGTTGTTATTTTTAAAGAGCAGGTGAAGGGGAGCAAAGTACCTTTCAGGAAAAGGGAGCTAGATGCACCATCCCCTGAGGTTCAACTCTATCCAATTTAACCCTGTTTAATTATTCAAATCAGCTGGGCTGAATAGAAATTCGCTGCAGTTTAATAAGATATGATGGGTTTCGGTGGAGCGTTCCATTACAACCTGGACCCTTTCCAAATACTAGTGATGTTGGTTCAGTATACTGCAGATCGGGTAAGGCGAATCGATTGAAAACGCAAGAGAAGAGAGCTGCTCTTAGTAAGGAAAGTCTGATCAGAGCTCTGTCTCACCACCAAGTAGAAACCGCACACAAAAGAAGCTTCTCAACAATGCAACTGCTGAGTGCAACAGACTGGTCCTCGATCCCTTTTTTTAAAATGGCACCCCATCTTAGAATATCACCTCCTACTACGCAATGTTGCACTGGCGGTTTTATTTCTCCTGCATAGCAAATTATGTGTATAAAAAAATCAGCCTTCTTCAAGCTGGTGCCCTACAGATGTTATGGACTACAACTCGCAGCAGCCGAGGTGTATATTTGGGGGCCCTGTTTGGTAAAGTATTCTCTGCATTTCCCCCATTCTTTCTGGAATTCTTGTTGGAATTCTTTTTAGGAACGCTTGGCTTTCTGCCAAGCTATCCTATTAAACCTTTCATGGTGCAAGGTACGTAGTTAAATGTGCAAGTTTTGCAGGTGCCCCTTTTTATGTACTGAAGTTCTCACCCTGGGCCAGCAGGGGGATACTGTAGATAGTTTTCACTCAGGTCCACATATGCAAATAAGGGATTGAAAGTGACGTTCAGTGATTGGATAGTTACAGAAAGTGGTTACTGTTGCGTTGTAGTGGAGCTCTATATAAGCAGACTGGCTGAACCCTTCAGTTCAGTTCTCTTCTGGCCTGTGAATAAACAAGAGCTGTTTGAAGAATCACTGTGTTGTTTGATATGCTCACCCACAACTTAACACCCCTGCTCCGTTGGCTGACTCTTAATTGCTACTTTAGCAGTGCTATGAAAAGGAAAGTGAGAACGTGGCAGCGGAATCAAATATCCATTTTCACTGTTTGAGTTTTAAGCCGCTGAAACAATTCAAAATTCTTGCATCTGTAACCAACTTTGTTGTCTTATCTATTACATCAGCTGTGGTTGGCAGGCTATGCTGGCAGGGCAATGGGGGCACAGGCAGGTTCCCAATGCTGAGCACTGCTGCTGCTCTCGGAGAGGGGAAGAAGAAGAAGAAGAAGAAGAAGAAGAAGAAGAAGAAGAAGAAGAAGAGAGGAGGAGGAGGAGGAGGAGGAGTTTGGACTTGACATCCTGCCTTTCATTCCCCTTAAGGAGTCTCAAACCGGCTAACAATCTCCTTTCCCTTCCTCACCCACAACAAACACTCTGTGAGGTGAGTGAGACTGAGAGACTTCAGAGAAGTGTGACTAGCCCAAGGTCACCCAGCAGCTGCATGTGGAGGAGAGGAGACGCGAACCCGGTTCCCCAGATTACGAATCTAGTGCTCTTAACCACTATACCACACTGGCTCTCCAGTGCAGGGCAGGAGAGGTGGCAGAGTCAATCTGACAGTACTGCCACTGCGCTGGCACCTCCGTGAGCTCCCCACACCTCTCTGCTCTCAGTAGGCGGCAGCCAGTAAGCCAATGAACACATGCGAGTATCTCAAACAACGGCAAGCTCCTACCTACGCCAACATACAGCAGTTCAGTAGCAACATTTAATGTGTTTCACATTCTCCATGGTTCAAAAATGACACTGAGCAGGCATGTGGATTTCTTAATAAGGCATTCTTATCACAAAGCAAAGGGCGGGGAGGAAACGAGGCTCGCCGGTCTCCCTGGGATTCGGGAAAATAATATATTCTGGAGGGAAGTAATTATAATTACACATGCTGCTGATCACAGAGAAAACCAGGAGCTTCAAGAGAGTGGGTCACAATGCAAAGTCTGCAGCGAAAGAGTTTAACAAAGCTAAGCTAACCAGATTTATTTTTGCTCACTGTAACTAATCTCTGAACAGAGAATGCAATTTGGTTATTATAAACCAAATTGCTTGATTACCAGTAGGGAAACTGGGGTAGGAAAAGCTAGGGCACTCACCCTTTGTGCCACTGTTGGCATTGCCAGGCACTTGACAAAGCCCAGGTTTAAGAAGGAATACACTGCCAACTCTGGAGCCCTCTGTCCCAGCTGCTGTTCCTTGTAGCCAATGGAGCCTCTGTTTACCTCTGTTTGGGTCAATGGAGCGCTGCCCCAATAATCTCAGTCCAGAGGTGAGTTTAGGGGAGCACGACCAGTTCGGTCACACTGGGTTCAGGGGGCCTCGGGGCACTGCAACCAGGGCTTTTTTTCAGCCAGAACTCAGTTCCAGCACCACCCAGGTAGGCGCCAGTGGTACCTCAGGTTACAAACACCTTGGGTTACAAACACTTCGGGTTACAGACTCCGCTAACCCGGAAGTAGTACCTTGGGTTAAGAACTTTACCTCAGGATGAGAACAGAAATCGCGTGGTGGCAGCGTGGCGGCAGCGGGAAGCCCCATTAGCAGGAGGCCCCATTAGTCTCAGGTTAAGAATGGATTCGGGTTAAGAATGGACCCCCGGAACGAATTAAGTTCATAACCAGAGTTTTCAAAGGCACAGCCTCACTTGGCTCTCAAAGCAGCAGTCTCACGGGGATTCTCTCTCTCTCTCTCTCTCTCTCTCTCTCTCACACACACACACACACACAGACACTCGTAATCCCCCACCCCAATTTTACACCTCAAAATAAACATTTTACATAATATTATATATCCAGTTACTTCTCTCCTCCTTCCATGGTCCATTTTGCTTATTTATCATTCCTTCATATTTTACTTTAACCATTTTAATCTTACATCACTCCAATATTAATTACACTGTTGAATTTATCTTAATGCTGCCAGGGCTTTTGCCCTTATACAATTATTTCCCATATACAGTGGTGCCTCGGGTTAAGTACTTAATTCGTTCCGGAGCTCCGTACTTAACCTGAAACTGTTCTTAACCTGAAGCACCACTTTAACTAATTGGGCCTCCCGCTGCTGCCGCACAATTTCTGTTCTCATCCTGAAATAAGTTCTTAACCTGAAGCACTATTTCTGGGTTAGCAGAGTCTGTAACCTGAGGCGTATGTAACCTGAAGCGTATGTAACCCGAGGTACCACTGTCCTCAATACATATTTTCCACTCTTCTTTGAATACATGTTCTACTTGCTCTCTTGTTCTAAGTGCTAAACCTGCTAGTTCTGCACATCATAACACAGGGGTCAGCAAACTTTTTTCAGCAGGGAGCTGGTCCACTGTCCCTCAGACTTTGTGGGGGGCCGGGCTATATTTTGGAGGGGGGAAATGAACGAATTCCTATGCCCCACAAATAACCCAGAAATGCATTTTAAATAAAAGGGCACATTCTACTCATGTAAAAACACACTGATTCCCGGACTATCCATGGGCCAGATTTAGAAGGCAATTGGGCCAGATCCAGCCCCTGGGCCTTAGTTTGCCTACCCATGTCCTAAAATCTTAAGTTGCCAATCCTCCTTGCCTGGGACCCCCCATCACCTTCCATTTTTGGGGCTAACAAAACTCGCACAGCGTCTCATAGGGATTCGAACTGGCAACCTTAGAATTAGAAAGCATCTGCTCAGGTGTTACTGACTTGAGGATGTCAGATGAATTGACCGGAATGCACAAAGCTCCTTTAATCAGGTGAGCGTCCTAATCACTTGCTTACATCCCTGTAAACCCAGGTAGGAAAAATGCCCTACATGAAACAGCTATAAGGAAAAAACCAGACAAAATACCCATTGTCTTTCTGCTCTGTTCTGTGTTCTGGCTAAGGGTCGACAACACCCCATTGTAATACCCTGCTGGTACCAGATCTCTTCCCCCACGCCGACTCAGTATAAACAGTGCGCAAGGGGCATTAATAAACGAGGAAATGGCAGGAAAGGGAGCAATTTTGTAAATGTAACACAGTATACGCCTTTGTTGAGAAGTCGTTCCAGCTTATTAGCTGCACCTTTTCACCATGCACACTGCAGGGGGTGCAAGACATTAAACCTTTAATAGATGCCACCTTTCCTTGAAAGGCCCAAGGGGAAATAATTAAATGTAGCAGTGATGACCAAGCAGAGATGTACAGCATTCTGATTCATAGCTAAACAAAGAAAGCCAGTTAGGGCTCACAGCGTAGTTAGGGTTCACAATATTACTTATGGCTGGCAGCCAAGAAAGCAACGTATTAATTGTGTCCTCAATGCGCTTAGGTACTCTGATCATCCGTTTATCTGTATGCCACTTTTCCCGCAAGACTGGGCCCACAATGACTCGCAACGTATCAAATGAACAGCAGCAAATATAATATTTCAAAGAAGAGCAATAAGAGAAATAGTTACAGGAGTGTTTATAATGGCTGCCCACATGTAGAGATGGGCAAGTCTGTCAATTTTAAAATATTATTAAAGGCAGTTGAAACAAACTGCGGTCAAAAGAGTAAGGTGGGCCCAAAAATATGTACCTCAGATGTCAAAGGCTAAGGTCAAAGGGTGAATCTTCAGCTCAGGGGCTGCCACAAAACATGCCATCTCCCACCCAGGCCATCCAGGGCAGTGGAACTACCAAAAAGGAATGTTCTTGACAGCAAACCCTCCAACATTTCGCCGATGAAAATAGGTACGTCCTATTCTATAATGATATTCTTACTATTTATACTCCACACATCTTACTGGGATGCCCCAGCTACTCTGGGCAGCTTCCAACATATATGAAAACACCATAAAACATTAAACATTCCCTGTGCAAGATTGCCTTCAGACGGCTCAGGGGTTGGATCCAATGAAAACAGGGACATCCTAAGGAAAAGTGGGGTTCCGGAATCAAATCAGAAACGGGGACTGCTTCTCTAAATCAGGGACGTCCCTGGAAAATAGTGACACTTGCTGGCAGACTGACTGTTTTAATAGCTATAGCAGTAGGCTATTACTTGGTAACTTGTCATATGTACAGTGGTACCTCGGGTTAAGTACCTAATTCGTTCAGGAGGTCCGTTCTTAACCTGAAACTGTTCTTAACCTGAAGCACCACTTTAGCTAATGGGGCCTCCTGCTGCCGCTGCGCTGCCAGAGCACAATGTCTGTTCTCATCCTGAAGCAAAGTTCTTCACCTGAGGTACTACTTCTGGGTTAACGGAGTCTGTAACCTGAAGCATATGTAACCTGAGGTACCACTGTAGTAGTCAGGCAACTACTTGGAAGAAAGCAGTGGTTAAAAATGCCCAAATGCAGGCTATGAGGTCAGATGCAGACCCAGTCAAAGCCATTTTGCTCCCCTATTCCATGTACAGAAGACAACCAGACTGGGAGCTAAGCTTTCCTTCAACATTGGCAATGCGCTGTTGCGTTAATGTCCTGCAACAGAGGGCAGCAAGCTAGCTAAAAGGGCGCAGGGCAAGCCAAATGGCATGCATCTCTGTCCTGTGACACCTCGTCACCATTCCCTGCCCCTTAGCATCTGGCATCCACAGTGACTGCCTTACTGTGCCTAATGTAGAGATAGCGAACGTGGTGCCCGCCAGGTTTTCCGGACTGCAACTCCCATCACCCTCTATCATTGGCTATGCTTCCTGGGGCTGATGGGAGTTGCAGTCTGAAAATCTGGAGGGCACCAGCTTGGCTACCCCTGGCTTAATGGTAGGGCCAGCTCTGTTCAGATAACAGGAGGAAAAGTAGTGTTTGCCTAGGGTTTATTATTATTATTATTATTATTATTATTATTATTATTATTATTATCCTTCCTTCCTCCTATTGCATTGCCATCTGGCCAATATTTCTCTGCTGGATTTTAGTGCAACAGACACACATGTATTGTCGCATTGTCAGTTCTGCTCACGTTTAGTATGCAAAAGGCATGGCCCGCTGGGAGGTTGCTTCACTTTCCCTCCCTGGAAAAAGAAAGAAAGAAGTGTGCTTGTTTTTCCTCTTTCAATTTCTTCCAAGTTCTCAGTCTCTCTCCCCCCCCCCACTCCTAGGAATAAGCACCCTAATTGTGGTCTGCCACACTCTATTTCACAGCCTCCTGTCACCCAGTCAGTCAAGCCAATTTGACTGCAGCAAGAATCCCCATATCTCCGCAAAGGTTACAGGTGCTGTAGGCTTGAACTGTGCAACAGAATGGAGGTGTTCCAAATTTAAATCTCCAAACAATTTGCAGGGAGAGGTGTGATGAAGTCAGGAAGGTGGTCTAGAAGAATCACAGAAGATGAGCAGCTGTGGAGCTCCTTTTTGTGGTGGGGGTATTTGAAGCAAGTTTGCTTAACAAATGGTTTGCTGCGGGGTATTGAAGCAGATGCTTGCAAGTCCCCTTGAAAAGGCACTTGAGAACCCAGAGGTGATGATATTCACTGCAGATGTTGTGATCATTCATTCACAAAGGCAAGCACCCGTGAAAATGCGTGAGCACAATCTGGAAAAGCGCAGTGGGCCTTCTCCTTGGTGGGAATGTTCCTCCTTTGTCCTCCTTTGGGGACAAGCTCAGAGAGCTAATTTCAAAGAAATACAGTGGTACCTTGGGTTAAGTACTTAATTCGTTCCGGAGGTCCGTTCTTAACCTGAAACTGTTCTTAACCTGAAGCATCACTTTAGCTAATGGGGCCTCCTGCTGCCACCGCGCCGCCGGAGCACAATTTCTGTTCTCATCCTGAAGCCAAGTTCTTAACCTGAAGCACTATTTCTGGGTTAGCGGAGTCTGTAACCTGAAGCGTATGTAACCTGAAGTGTATGTTACCCGAGGTACCACTGTACAAGTTTCTTCAGAATCCTTAGGAACCTTTTGAATCATTTCTTTGTTGGGTGTGTTTTTGTATCCAGTGCTCTCATATTGGATCTCTCTCTCTCTCTCTCTCTCTCTCTCTGTGTGTGTGTGTGTGTATAGCTATATAGTTTACATAAAGACATTTCTTTAGTAATTTGATTCATATATAACGTCTACAATACCTGTCAGGATACAAGTTACAGATGTACATTAATTAAGAGCAATCTTACACATGCTGGTTAACACAAGCAACTCAGGGTTTCTTTAGCTCAGGTGTGGGGAGCCTTTGTCCCTCCAGATGTTGCTGAACTACAACTTCCACTGGTCCAGCAAGCATTGCAAATGACCAAGGATGATGGGGTATGTAGTTCAGCAACATCTGGAGGGACAAAGGTTCCCTACACCTGTTTTAAGCTGTTGGGAGAATTGGAATTGAAGCATACAACAACACTTCATGCGATGATTCATTATTGTATGGGATTTGCTGCCATGTGGTTTGGTTATCATCAAATAACGGCAACTATGAATGGATGCTAATTGCAAACACCATATTAGGAGAACTAGAAAAAAGAGCCAGTGTGGTATAGTGGTTAAGAGCACTAGATTCGTAATCTGGGGAACCGGGTTCTCGTCTCTGCTCCTCCACATGCAGCTGCTGGGTGACCTTGGGCCAGTCACACTTCTTTGAAGTCTCTCAGCCCCACACACCTCACAGAGTGTTTGTTGTGGGGGAGGAAGGGAAAGGAGAATGTTAGCCGCTTTGAGACTCCTTCGGGTTGTGATAAAGTGGGATATCAAATCCAAACTCTTCTTCTTCTTCTCAGGATGCAAACAATGCGTAGGACTTCACCTCCAGAAAATTTCCCAAGTCAATTCCTCACCCCACACCACTGGCTATTTGTTACCCTGGCTTGTAATGTGCAAGGATTTCCACTTGCATAACAGAACACTCTGCCCGCCCCCTAAATTTGTTCTGAAGTCCCACTCAAACCTCTGGAGCCGATCTGGGGGGCGGGGGAATGTTTCTGGGAAAAGGATGGGAGGAAATACCATTGCGCAAGATAAAATACTTGTGTTGAGGGAACGCATTCGCTGGATACCGCCTATGGAGTACAGTGTTACCTCAAGTTACAAACGCCTCAGGTTACAAACGCTTCAGGTTACAAACTCTGCTAACCTGGAAGAGTTACCTCGAGTTGAGAACTTTGCCCCAGGATGAGAACGGAAATCGTGCTGGCAGCGCAGCTGCAGCAAGAGGCCCCATTAGCAAAAGCACGCCTCTAGTTAAGAAGTTTCAGGTTAAGAACAGACCTCCGGAACGAATTAAGTTCGTAACTAGAGGTACCACTGTATACACAGCCTTCTGGTTTTAAGAAGCAGAATGCCGCAGGATACCAGCTGCTTAGAGCAGCAACCAGAGGGGACCTCTGCCCTTGTGTCCTGCCTCTGTGCTCCCTCAAGGCATCCAACTGGGCTTGGTGGGTAATGGGATGCTGGACTAAATGGGCAACTAACTGGTCTGATCCAGCCCTTGAGTTAAACATCTACCCTACAGTGATAAGGACAGCCTCTGCGACGAAGTCTGAAAACAAGGGGCTGAATCCAGGGCCTGCAAAAAGGAATCATAATAATAAAAAAGCTCCCCACGCAAAGCACCCGAAAACAAAAAGGCATTGTTCAGCAACTTTAGCAGTATCGTTCTCACCCAGGCAGCACACACTCCCACTCAGATTGCTAGCCAGCGACTCAGCGTCTGCCATTGTTTGTGGTTAAACATCATTAAAAAGCCAAAGGGAGTTTAAAGTGCCCCGTACAATACAGCCGCTTCTGTAACTCACTTTGCAAGCTGTAAGCCAAAGAGCAAATGCCCTGGGGGCAGGCGGCAGGCGGGGAGCCACAGAAAAAGGGAAATTTTGTTGGCCTTGCCCCCTCAGAAATATTCCAGTCCCTTTCTCTGAATTTTCAGCTTTGGTAAATCGCATAAGGGAAAGTGTGCAGGCAGTATTCTACCCAGCTGCTCACTAAAAGTAGTTACACTATTCCACATGAGGCTACCTGTATTTTTACACTGGATGTTTCACTACGATTCCTGACTGTCTTAGGCCCCCAAGCTCAGGCCTGCCCTCGGCACACAACATCTTCAGTGGTCTCACCTCACCGGGCAACTGTGCCTGAGCTGCCATTTTAGTTTCCAACAATGCCCTCAGATATACAGGCCCAAGAAATTTGGATGTCCGAGAGCAGAGCAATACAGGGTGCCTCTCCCAAGTCAGGGTGCACAACATCCAAAGCCAACATCCAAAATTATTCTGGCACCTAAGGCAAAGTTTCTTTCCCTTCCCTGGTAGTCAAAACACAAGAATAAATTAACTAACAACTCGCTGCCTGAGGCAATTTGCCTCCCTCCGCTTAGAGGTTCGGCAACCTTGGGCTAATCGTGGTTGATACGGCCTTGGAGGGGGCCTGTTGTCAGCTGCCAGGAGAAGGGCATGACCTAAAAAGGCAAGATGGAGGTTGGAGCAGACAATGGGGTGAGGAAGAGGCAAGGGCACAGCCTAAATAGGCATAGTCAACTTCAACTAGGGTCCATTACTCAAGGCAAAATATTGTTCAGACTGACAGGCCAGGACTGAGGCCAAGGCTTGATAGGCCTAAGTGAGCTGGGAATGGTCTATGACAGGGCTGGGCAACATGTGGCCCTCCAGATCTTTGTTGGCCTCCAAGTCCCATCATCCCTGACCGCTGCCCATGCTGACTGGGGCTGATGGGCATTGGAGTCCAACAAGAACTAAACATCAGGAATAACTTTCTGACATTAAGAATTGTTCGGACACAGAATGGACTCCCTCAGAACGTGTTGAACTCTGCTTCCTTGGAGGTTTCTAGACAGAGCTTGGATGGCCATCTGTCATGTACGGTCTGGTTGATATTCCTGCATTGCAGGGGGTTGGACTAGATGACCCCCGTGATCCCTCCCAACTCTACAATTCCATGTATCTATGATTCTAACACACTTCCTTCGTTTCAGGCAGAAATCTGACAGAAATAATCTGTCATGGAGCAGTGGGAATACACCAGTCCAAAAGACATTTAGATGACTTATCCATTTTTACTGTAAGAGGGAACTGATATTCCAGTCCAAACTTGCTTTCTAATAAGGATGCCCTGTTAGAAACCAAGACATCCTTTATGGCACGTGCTACTAATCGATGCTATTAAGCCAACAGTGTCATAGGATTTGTGTCAGGTCAGCAAGCTAAATTTATAAGGAGGCAATCTGGCTGGCTGAAATGTAGAACTGAGAAGACGATGAAAATTCTGCTGAGTCTAGTGTGCTATGAAACAGTGTAGTTAGTAGTGGAAGGAAGACATTTTCTCAAAGGCAGAGGTTTCCTTACACTGAAGCAGATCCATAGCCATATAACCCAGCCTTACTAGCCCTAGCTGTCCAAGGTCTCGGGCAAAAAACCTATCTGCAGATGCCAGGAACTGAACTTAGGGCTTTTTGTATGTGAGAAGCATGTGGTCCACTATTGGCCTATGGCCTCTCCTTTCATTCTTGCCCATCAAAATTAGGGAATCTGGAAAAAGGGGAGATTTGGGGGGTGAGGGATGTAGTAAGTTTCCTTCCAGAGGTTTCACCTGTCCTTTTTGGAGACCTTTTAAAAACAGTATCTTTTTAAGGGCTCTACTAGACGACCTGTTTCTCCTGCCAACCTAGCAGTTTGAAAGCACACCAGAGTGCAAGTAGATAAATAGGTACTGCTCTGGCGGGAAGGTAAACAGCGTTTCCATGTGCTGCTCTGGTTTGCCAGAAGCGGCTTAGTAATGCTGGCCACATGACCCGGAAGCTGTACGCCGGCTCCCTCGGCCAATAAAGTGAGATGAGCACCGCAACCCCAGAGTCGGTCATGACTGGACCTAATGATCAGGGGTCCCTTTACCTTTAGATGACCTGTTTATTCAGAATTCATCCTGATTCGCTTGAACAAAGCTTGTAGTTAGTTAGTCTATGCCTGGTATTTATTGAGCATTTGTTCTGCTTGCAGAGGGTCTACATGTCTTCCCATTCATTCATCCCACACTTTTCATGGTGCATTTTGTAACCACAAGCCGTCTGTTGCTGTTGTATCTTATTTTATTTTTGCAGCACAGTGTTTTAATTCATTTTAACGGTGTAAACCTAAATTTCCAGGACACACTCGAATCCTTCCTGCAAAACAGTGACAGCCCACCCATGAGGCAAGTTGAGGCAATCGCCTCGGGCAACAGGATCCACAGGGCAGGGTTTGAAATTAGCAGGGCGCCAGGTGCCTTTTGCGCCTAAAGATTCTCTACTTGTGAGCACTTCAAAAAGTTTGGGGGCCAAATTTTGCGCCTGGCTGACACTCGAGGATTACTGAAATGTGTGTGCTTTGAAGCCTCAAAGTATACGTTAAGGATAGACAATATGTTTATAAGTTTAACAATAAAGAGCAGAGTGTTTTGAAAACTGAAGTATGGTACCAATATTTTTATTGTAAGCACCAAATTAAACATGTATTAACAATTTCTGATAAAAATGTGATATTAACAATGTGTAACTTATGTGAATTGCGTATTAAGTTTATGCTAATTATGTACCACTGTACATCCACAATTACTGCTTCGGTTTATTTTGAGTTGCAATTCAACTGAGTTTTACTCAAAGTAGACCCACAGCTGATGGCTAAGTGTGTATAAGTACAATGGTACCTCAGGTTACATAAGCTTCAGGTTACAGACTAACCCAGAAATAGTACCTCGGGTTAAGAACTTTGCTTCAGGATGAGAACAGAAATCGTGCTCCGGTAGCGCAGCAGCAGCGGGAGGCCCCATTAGCTAAAGTGGTGCTTCAGGTTAAGAACAGTTTCAGGTTAAGAACGGACCTCCGGAACGAATTAAGTACTTAACCCGAGGTACCACTGTATAAGTATAAAGAGTGTATAAGGGAGACCCAGAAGTAAGTCCCTCCTTAGCCACTATGTTCCTTAACGGACCTGGGCTATTAGCCCCCACAAAGGTACCAGCACAAGTCCACTAATGAACCTAGAATAATCTACAAAGGTAAGTGTAGCATAGTGGCTAACAGATGGTACAGTGAATCAGGAATGTTATTATTTTTTTGGAAGGAGAGCACCTCTGACATAGGGTTATACTTCTTGACTCCCAGAAAAAAAATCACAAGAAGGAGGCCAGCCAGATCCCATTTATCATCCAGGAAAGGAGCATCTGTAGGGAGCTTGCTTCCCACTCACTGCTAGAATGAACACTCAGCTCCATTTGCCAGTTGCTGTGTGACCGCAGAGCTGAAAGGAAGCCCACACTGGCCTCATCCATTAGCCAGGGAACTGAGGACTCCTGGGTTATACGGGCTTTGAGTTTTTTGTGCATGTATTGGTGCAATCTGCCGTAAACCACATTTATAATTACTTGATCTAAAGGCAAGGTAAAATTTATTCTAAAAGAATCAAATGAAGACAGACCACATCCTCGCAATCACCAATATAGGGATAACAAGTGGTCCTGCAATAAAATGTTGCTGCGTAGAGATCTCAGGCTCAGGGTTCCAGCCAGCCTTCTATGCCCTCTTAGAAGAAGAGTTTGGATTTGATATCCTGTTTTATCACTACCCGAAGGAGTCTCAAAGCAGCTAACATTCTCCTTTCCCTTCTTCCCCCACAACAAACACTCTGTGAGGTGAGTGGGGCTGAGAGACTTCAGAGAAGTGTGACTGGCCCAAGGTCACCCAGCAGCTGCAGGTGGAGGAGCGGAGACGCGAACCCGGTTCACCAGATTACGAGTCTACCGCTCTTAGCCACCACACCACACTGGCTCTCTTACAAGTTACTCTGTTCCATTCCTTCTTCCCTCAGTTTTCCATTACCTCCGCCCAGGGCTGGATTTAGGTTTGATGAGGCCCTAAGCTACTGAAGGTAATGGGGCCCTTTATATATCCAGCTGTCCTTTGTCAACAACAAATTGTCACTGTTTTTTGTGTTGAATATATGCTATATGGTAATTTGTGGACCTACTAGGTATCTAAAGCCATGCAACCAGTCCATGCAGAATGTAGGCACCCTATATATAGAAATGAGCAAACCAGTGATATTTTAGAGAGCAGGCTAGCAGGCGGGGCCCATTACTTACATCACAGGAACCTACACAACACAAAACACTGTTGCTGTATGTAGGTTTGATTTGATTTGTTTTTTTATCTTGTATTTTGGAAATGTACATCCAAGTTTTTTTCTTTATTTTTTTTGGCAGGCCCCCAAGAGAGTGGGGCCCTAATCTATAGCTTGTTTAGCTTATACAGTGGTAACTCTGGTTACGAACGGGATCCGTTCCGGAGGCCTGGCCGTATCCTGAAAATTCCATAACCAGAGGACCGCTTCTGCGCACGTGTGCAGCGCTGCAGAGGGCTTCTGCGCATGCGTGAGCGGCAAACCCACTTCCGGGTTTGCTGTGGCCATAACCCGAAGATTCCGTAACCTGGAGGTTATGCAACACAAGGCACCACTGTACATGAATCTGGCACTGCCTCCGCCCCATAACTATCAACCAGTATTCTGTGGCCAGTGAGCATGCACAGTCCTCATTAGGTTACAGTGGACGCTTGGGTTGTGAACGAGATCTGTGCGGGATGCATTTTCACAACCCGCAATGTTCGTAACCCGCAGCAGCGCTTCTGCGCACACGCGGGTTGCATTTTGGCACTTCTGCGCATGTGCGACCCCCGAAACCCAGAAGTAACCCATTCTGGTACCTGTGGGTTTCAGCGGGCCTGTAACCCGAAAAAACACAACCTGAAGCATCTGCAACCCGAGGTATGACTGTATTTAGGGATTTCCCCCTACCTGAGGTCTTTTTTCTGCTCAAAAATATTATTTTTTAACTGCAATCCTGCAACCCGCAAACCTGCTAATACCTTGTGCATGGAAGGTGTTATTTACCGTATTTTTTGCACCATAACACTCACTTTTTTCCTCCTAGAAAGTAAGGGGAAATGTCTGTGCGTGTTATGGAGCGAATGCCTGTGGGTGGTGGTGGGGATCTGCAGCAGTCGTGAGCAGAGGATCCATGGTTCCCCTTCCTTTCCTCCTCCGTGGTTACAAAGCATGGATCCACATGGATCCTCAGGATTTTTGCATTGGGCTACTCCAAACTCACTGTCAGATCACATGTCTGTGGCCACAGCATGAACCACAAAAATCATATATCCACTATTTCGTTTAGAATATTTTTTTTCTTGTTTTCCTCCTCTAAAAACTACGTGCGTGTTATGGTCTGGTGCGTGTTATAGAGCGAAAAATACGGGTATTTATTTTCTTACTACAGAAGGATCTACATTAGAAGAAGAACCGAGTTTGCTATCAGGCTATAGACCTACCCTACTTTACAAGGATTCCAAGAAGAGAGTAGTTCTCCACCTTAAGGCCTGCACATACATCATATATGGCTTCACCCGAAAAATCATGGGAACTGTAGTTTACCCCTCAAAGGGCTGCGGTTCCCCAGCACCCTTAACATGCAACTGCTCCCAGGATTTAAAGCCACATGCTTTAAATCTGCTTTAAATGTTTCGTGTGCACACAGGCCTTCATGTGAAGTGCTTTGACACACTACAGCTAGAATATTGCTTTATGACCACAAATGCTAATAACTTTGCAAAGAAAGCATTGCATATTAGACAATTATATATATTTTGTCAGGACTGTGGTTTTCTTTCCAATAGCCAATGGGATTTTTTTTGGGGGGGGGGGAATCGCTGACATTTGTGTTTGCAGTGACCTTCCCTCAACCCATTTAGGTACGTTCGGAAAGAAACTTAATTAAGGCTACAATCTGGTCTGTGCACACGAACTTAGAAGCAAGGACTTCCAAGTTTACAGACAGAAGGTCAGTCTGCAAAAAATAATAATAATAATATCAAAAATCCTTGTTGCTCATTGCACGACTTGTTTTGAAAAATGTCATCCCACGAACGGAAAGGCATGGAAAAATTGCACAAGACTGGGCTTTCCCTTCAAGTGAGCAATCCGTTTTCCTGGAATAATATGGAGACAGAGGATAGATTTTCTGCGCACACTTACTGAAATTAAGAGCACTAAAAAACATTTGTGCGTAACTTTTGGCTAGATCACGCTCTGTGTCTTTAGCTTGTCACCCTTTGTTCTCCATCTCCTGTGTTCATTCTGCTTCTCTCTGCATTTTGTACATCCACTGGCAAGTCTGTTCTTTCCCAACTACTCCCCCCCCCCCCCACGTTGGCCCAATTTGATTTCCAGGGAGTCTATATTGGCAGCCTGTCAAGCCAAATGTTCACTCCACTATCGACACAGCCAGGGGCGAGGGGGTCCGCCGATGCCAGCCAAGCCTTGCTTAACAAACGTTACTGTTTTATAACATGACATGCTTGGCGATAGCGAAAAGGAAAAGCATTAGGGAGAAAACTTAATCTAGTGATTAAAACGCAATACTTGGTGTTGCTGGCTGCAAACCCTGGCGCCGTGCCTCCCCCCTCAAGGCTGGGTGGGACCTGTATCTGGCGAGAAGTTGTTTCATTAACTAAACGTCCCAGGATACAGATGACGGCAGACCGCATACGAAAAGTGAACCGGGCCAAGCATGACCGCAGCTAAATACGTGCTGCTCCTAGGATGACTTTTCAAGAAGTACGATCCCAGGCACAAGAAGATACAGACAAATACGCAAGAATCATAAAGTCGGAAGGGACCCCCAAGGGGATCTAGTCCAAACCTCTGCAAAGCAGGAATCTCAGCTAGAGCATCCATTGCAATTGGCCATCCAACGTCTGCTTAAAAACTCCCTATGAAGGAGAGCCCACCACCTTCCAATGGAGTCCGTTCCACTGTCAAACAGCTCTTACTGTCAGAAAGTTCTTGAATCCATTGGTTCGGATCCTAGCCTCCACAGCAGGAGAAATCAATTGTTTTTCCCGTGCTGAGCTGTTTTAGGTTGGAGGGGTGTTGAGAAGAGCTTTGATGGTGGTAGGACTACACAAGGTATTTCATTCATTCATTCATTCATTCATTCATTATAAAAGCAATAATATACCACCCACCAATATAGAATATAAAAATGGTGCCCAACAAAACATGCAATGCAATAAAGACATACACACAATACTGTAAAACAGGGACAGGGAAGATTTTGGCCCTCCAGAAGTTGATGAACTTCAGCTCCTATTTATCCCTGGCCATTGGCCGTGCTTGCTGGGGCTAATGGGAGTTGTACTTCTGCAACAAGTGTGCAGAAGACGGCGGCCATGTTTATAAAAGGTCTGGAAACCCAAACCTTATGAGGAACAGTTTAGCGTGTTTAGCTTGGAGAACAGAACACTGAGAGGTGATACGATAGCCATCTTGAAAGATCTGAAGGGTTGCCACATGGAAGATGGAGCAAGCGTGTTTTCTGTTGCTCCAGAGTATATGACCCGAACCAATGACTTCAAGCTACAAGAAAGGAAATTCCAACAAAAAACATTGGGAAGAACTTTCTGATAGCAAGGGCTGTTTGACAGTGGAATGGGCTACCTAAGAAGTTGGGGGCTCTTCTTCATTTGAGGTTTTTAAACAGTTTGGATGGCCATCTGGTGGGAATTCTTTAGCTGTGACTCCCGCGTTGCAGGATGTTTGAATTGGATGATCGTTGGGGTCCTTTCCAACTCTATAATTCTGTGATTCTAACATATGGAGGGACAACAGTTGTCCAGACCTGCTTCAATACAAGATGGCAAGAGGAATCAACAAATCTGTCAATTTTTAAAAAATTCTTTCAGATTCTTGGTTTTCCACATACAGTACAGTGGTACTCGTGTTATGGACGAGATCCGTTCCGGAGGCCCATCTGTAATGTGAAAAGCCCGCAACTCGAAGCGCCGTGTCTGCGCAGCCGCGCGAAGCGATTTGGCGCTTCTGTGCAGGCATGAGCAGCAAAACCCAGAAGTAACCCGTTCTGGTACTTCCGGGTTGCCGCAGGATGCAAGACAAAAACACACAACCTGAAGTGGACGTAACATGAGGTATGACTGTATTTGCACCAGTTTTCGTCGTTGCTGTTTTTCAGGCCCTAATGAAAATTTATCAGCAATTTAGAGCGTATATTCTCCAAGTTACACATTTTTGCAAGCAATTCCCCGTAATATAATGCATTTCTGTACATTGTTTGCACAAATATATGTATTTTATACACACTTCCCCAACAGATCTGTAGAAACATAGATGCACTGAACACCACCAGAATGGATGCCCCTTTTTGCCCACACCAAGTTCTCTGCACCTATCTTTCCAAAGTGCTTCAGGGGTAGCCATGTGTCCTACTTTATATGGTTGCCAAGAGACTTACCGTATTTTTCTGTGTATAAGACTAGGTTTTTTTACCAAAAAATTAGGTTTAAAATTAGGGCTCGTCTTATACACAGGTAGTACTGAGGGGTGTTTTCTTAATTTGAAGTCCCCAAAATAGGGGGCATCTTATACATGGGGGTGTCTTATACATGGGAAAATACGGTATATTTTGAGTCTGGAAGGATAAATAAGCACTGTCCATGGTCATACACAATGGTCACTGCACAATGGTCCGAGTACCTTATGGCCCTGGCTACATTTAAACATACTTCACATAGACGTCAGTTTTGTGTTAACACCTATCTGGCCATTTGGAGGGCTTATATTAACTTAAGATGTAAGTTTCATTTTTCTGGAGACAGTGCGGTGTAGTGGTTAGAGTGTTGGACTGAGACGCGGGTGGCACCATGGTCTAAACCACTGAGCCTCTTGGGCTTGCCGACTGGAAAGTCGGCAGTTCGAATCCCCGCAACGGGGTGAGCTTCCTGTTGTCCTGTCCCAGCTCCTGCCAACCTAGCAGTTCAAAAGCACACCAGTGCAAGTAGATAAATAGGTACTGCTGTGGCAGGAAGGTAAACGGTGTTTCCATGTGCTCTGGTTTCTGTCACGGTGTCCCGTTGCGACTAAAGCAGTTTAGTCCTGCTGGCCACATGACCCGGAAAGCTGTCTTTGGACAAACACAGGCTCCCTCAGCCTGAAAGCGAGATGAGCACCGCAACCCCATAGTCGCCTTTGACTAGACTTAACCATCCAGGGGTCCTTTACCTTTACCTTTAGTCCCCACTCACCCATAAAGCTCACTGAGTGACCTTGGGCCAGTCAACATTTCTCAGACTAACTTACCTCACAGGGTTAGAGTGTAAGGATAAAATAGGCAGAGGGAGAACCTCAAATGCCTTGGACAGGGGTCTGCAACCTTTAAGACAAAAAGAGCCACTTGGACCCGTTTCCAAAGAAAAAAAAACTGGGAGCCGCAAAACTCGTCATTATAAAAATAACTTTTTTGTCACTTTTTTATTATTTCTTTGTTTGACCCCTCAGAATTACTCCTCCTCATAGAAATAAACGTTAAATTAACAAGTTACCTTTTTTTGTGTGTGTGTGTGTTCTTCACTCCCCTTCAAAACAGTGACCAGCGTACATGCCCCCTTTCAATGCAGTGACCAGCGTACATGCCCCTTACAATGTAGTGGGCGGGTGGGCGGGAAGGTGACGTCGGGATGGTGTGTGACTAACGCACGCACCGCCCCCATGCGACGTCACAGCCAGTACAGCGCCTGCCATAGTGGGGAGTGTCGGGGCGCACAATGCGCCTCCTCCCCTCGCTAGTATCCGCCCCGGAGCCGCGGCAAAGGTGTAAAAGAGCCACATGCGGCTCCGGAGCCACGGGTTGCAGACCCCTGGCCTTGGAGAAAAAAGTGGGATATTAGTGCAATAAATAAGTATTTTATGTTACTCAATTCCCCCCTTCCCCCTTCTTTTCCTTTATTAAATTTGCAAACTCTAAAAATTGGAAAAATTATAGTGGATTATTTCTAAATTTTCAGAGACGCAAGAAAGTGTCCTCGCTTGTCCTCCTGTTTGATGACGCATTTCCTCTTTTTTCGCAAAGTGTAAGCAGCAACCCCAAAAGCATTGCATGGATGCTGGGAAATGTGCCTTATTCCAGACCATTCTGTTCCACTCACTGCTCTGTGCCCAATTCTGAACTTGGCCTTGAGCTATGGAAAAACGAGCTGTCTGCTTCCTGCTCTGAACTCTGAAACATCTGCAATTTTTCGTGTTATGTCAGCCACTGATTTCTGTGGTCCCCTGTATAAAATTAGAGGAGGTTGGATTGCCTTGCTGCAGAAAGGGAGGGAGGGAGAGAGAGAGAGGCAGATATAAAAAGTATAGGGTGGTAAGGGGAAAATGTAAACAATAATTAGAAATAAAAGAACTACTCCCATCTTTTCTCTTCCCCCCGCCTTCCCCGCAACCCCCTCTGCAGCTCAAAGGCTTTGCATCGCATAAATATCTACTTAGGAGCCTGCAAAATCTATACTGCGATCTCCAGAACAGCTTCTCAAGCACAATGCCGCTGAAGTGAGTGGACATACTACACAGTTAAAAGCTGTTGAGTACTGCTCTCGTGTATCATAAGCGCTCCTGATGAAATCAGAGGCTTCTCAAATGTGGTCCTAGAAAGCTTTCTCCAAGCCAAGGAAGAACTTAGTTGTACCCAGGGCTCGATTTAGGTTTGATGAGGCCCTAAGCTACTGAAACTAATGGGGCCCTTTATACAGTCATACCTCAGGTTACGAACGCTGCAAGTTGCGTGTTTTCAGGTTGCGGACCACGCCAAACCCGGAAGTACCAGAATGGGTTACTTGCAGGTTTCAGCGCTCGCGCATGCACAGGAACACAAAATGACGTCATGCGCATGAGCGTCGAATAGCGTCACATGCGTGCACAGACGTGGCACTTCAGGCTGTGAACACTGCGGGTTGCGAACGTGTCTCCCGCATGGATCACGTTCGCAACCCGAGGTATGACTGTATGTCCAGCTGTCCTTTGTCAACAACAAACTGTCGCTGTTTTTTGTGTTGAATATATGCTATATGGTAATTTATGGACCTAATAGGTATCTAAAGCCATTTGCACATAACAAAATATGTATTTTATCAAAGTAATTGTTACAACCAGTCCATGTAGAATGTAGGCACCTTATATATAGAAATGAGCAAACCAGTGATATTTTAGGGAGCAGGCTAGCAGTCAGGGCCCATGACTTACACCATAGGAGCCTACACAACACAAAACACCATTGCTGTATGTAGGTTTTATTTTATTTGTTTTTTATCTTATATTTTGGAAATGTACATCCAGTGGTTTTTTTTCCTTTAAATTTTTGTGGGTGGCCCCCCAAGAGAGTGGGGTCTTAAGCTATAGCTTGTTTAGCTTATACATAAATCTGGCACTGGCTGTACCACCCAAATGTAGCCAGCCTGAGAATCGCAGGGCTAGCCCAAGCCATTTTGCTGCCAGTCAAGAAAGGCAATATGGTGGCCCCTCTCCACATCATCCTGTGTATATAGAAGCTGGCTGGAGACTGGCAGCTTCAGCAACTGACAACAGGACAGTGTTGTCCATCTCAGCCGAGGAGAACAGGCTGCCAGAGAAGGCACCTGGCAGGCTGGGTGGTTCGCACAGCTCTGCCCACAAGCATCTTGGCACTGACTCCCACTCTCCTGGCATCTGACACTTGAGGAGGTGCCTCAAGCTGCCCAATGCTAGGGTCAGTTCTGTAAGGATAAAACAGTAGAGCTAGATGCAATGGAGGGGGCGGACTTTCACCCTATGGCAGAATCCAAGGAACCTAAACATTCTGGTTCTTTAACCTTTAAAGCCCTATACGGCCTAGGACCCTCGTACCTACGGGACCGCCTCTCCTGGTATGTCCCACAGAGGAATTTACGGTCTTCAAATAAAAACATCTTGAAGGTCCCAGGCCACAGAGAGGTTAGGCTGGCCTCAACCAGAGCCAGGGCTTTTTTGGCTGTGGCTCCGATCTGGTGGAACGCTCTGTGACTAGGGCCCTGCAGGACTTGACATCTTTCCGCAGAGCCTGCAAGACAGAGCTGTTCCACCAGGCCTTTGGCCAGGGCACAGCCTGACTCCCTCCTTTGGCAATCTTCACAGAACTCTAGCCCAATGGTTGCCATAAATTTGACTTGAATTAATTTTATAATGAAATGATTTTAGAATGTTGTATTATTTTATTGTTGTTAGCTGCTCTGAGCCCGGCTTCGGCTGGGGAGGGCGGGATATAATAATAATAATAATAATAATAAATTTTATTTATATCCCGCCCTCCCCAGCCGAAGCCGGGCTCAGGGCGGCTAACAGCAATAAAACAGTACAAAAGTACAACATAAACAACATTCTAAAATCATTCATTATAAAAATTAATTAATTCAAGCCACTAGCAACCATTGGGCCAGAGCTCTGCGAAGATTGCCGAGGGAGGGAGTCAGGCTGTGCCCTGGCCAAAGGCCTGGTGGAACAGCTCTGTCTTGCAGGCCCTGCGGAAGGATGTCAAGTCCCGCAGGGCCCTGGTCTCTTGTGACAGAGTGTTCCACCAGATCGGAGCCACAGCCGAAAAAGCCCTGGCTCTAGTTGAGGCCAGCCTAACTTCTCTGTGGCCTGGGACCTTCAAGATGTTTTTATTTGAAGACCGTAGGTTTCTCTGTGGGGCATACCAGGAGAGGCGGTCCCGTAGGTATAAATAAAAATTATTATTATTATTATTATTATTATTATTATTATTATTATTATTATTATTATTTATTAGTACTTGTATCCCTCCTGCAAGCCACTGGCAGTTTGGAGTCAGCCTGGAGGAAGAAGACATGTAAACACCCCACTAGCAAATCAGGATTTGTGCGGAATGAAAGCTCATTATCATAGAACCTCACGCTAAACAAATCAGAATAAATGCTCAATAAAGGACCGGACATGGTGTATCTACCACTTGCACTTTGTACAGGCAGATCAGGATGAATGCTCAATAAAGAGGTCATCTGGAAGTCTGCCCATGACAAGCATTCCCGCCCCCCCCCCCTCGTTCCTAATTCAGGAACAAGGCAGCTTCAGAAGTTTACGCAATGTGGTCCAGTGTTCCGTTTTCCTTCAGCCTACCTTCTTCTTCCTCTCCCTTCAACCCCCACCCTGCCTTTTCAAAACGTTTGAACATGTGGTGTGATTTTTGGCTACCATCCTAAGCAGCGAGAACAATGAGACTTCCAAGTAAACAGTGATTAGGATTGGGTTCTTTTATTCGATTCCGGAAACACCTGGAGTGCTTTATTGTGTAGCAAAGTGCCTCCAAAGCTAACTGGCACTGTGTGTGTGTGTGTGTGTGTGTGTGTGTTATGAGTGTGCATATGTATCGCAGCCTGTTGTCTTTGTCCATGGAGTTTTCTTGGCAGGGATACTGGAGTGGCTGGCCGGTTCCTGCTCCAGGTGGATCACGTTTGGTCAAAATTCTCCACTATGACCTGTTTATCTTGGGTGCTGTGCACGGCATAGTTCATAGCTTCTCTGAGTTATTCAAGCCCCTTCGCCACGGCAAGGCAGTGATTCATGAAGGGAGAGCTGGACCATAAAGAAGGCTGATCGCCGAAGAGTTGATGCTTTTGAATTATGGTGCTGGAGGAGACTCTTGAGAGTCCCATGGACTGCAAAAAGATCAACCTATCCATTCTGAAGGAAATCAGCCCTGAGTGCTCACTGGAAGGACAGATCCTGAACCTGAGACTCCAATACTTTGGCCACCTCATGAGAAGAGAAGACTCCCTGGAAAAGACCCTGATGTTGGGAAAGATGGAGGGCACAAGGAGAAGGGGGCGACAGAGGACGAGATGGTTGGATAGTGTTCTCGAAGCTACCAGCATGAGTTTGACCAAACTGCGGGAGGCAGTGGAAGACAGGAGTGCCTGGCGTGCTCTGGTCCATGGGGTCACGAAGAATCGGACACGACTAAACAACAACAACAACAACATGTATCGTAGCTACCAGGCTACGTTCAAGGTGCTGATTCCTGGTGTGCAAAGCGCTATGGGACCAGGACACCTGAAATATTGTCCCAATCTTTTATATAATCCTTGATCATTGTGTTCTGCACGTGAGGACCTCCTGCAGGTATCCATCACATCAGGAGAAGAATCACACCTTTAGAGTTGTGGCAGCTACCCTGTGGAATTCCTTCTCTTGAAAGGCAGGTGGCATTATTTCTGCTGCCTTTTTAGCATCCATTGGCAGTCCACGGATTGAGGTTGAATCCCAACAAGACCGAAGCACTTTCTCTTGGGGGGCAGGGGGAGGGCAGGTGTGGGGGACTCCCTGGTCCTGAATGGGGTAGCTGTGCCCCTAAAGGACACACATGTTTCCACTAGTTGTGAACAAGGGCAAAGGACTATGTTGGGCCTGGAAAACCCCACCTTCTGTCCACTGGACCTTCTACTGGTTTCAAATTGTGTCATCAGCCTCCATGAATTTCAGTGGAGACCCTTAACGCTTTTTCTGCTCTTGCCCCCCCCCCATGAAAGTATCATCCAATCACATGCTGAGGAAATCTGCTTCTTGCCCCGGGACCCACAACTCCCTAAGGCTGTTCCCAAACTGCTTGAGCTCACTAAGAATACTAGATTGCTGCAATGCACCACATTTTAAAGAGATGTGGTATTTTAAGGGCATGCATGCTGCAGTTACGCTACTAAACTGCTGTGACAGCTGTGACCTTAATGTGACAGCAAAATGGCAAGAAATGCCTTCAAATTTAGCAGCGTTTTGCAACCCTGCAACCCTGCGGCAATCGCTGCAACGGCCCAATTTGTTGAGCAGAAGTACTTGGGTTGAAGCCGATTTAGAGATCTTATGAGTCGGGGGGGCTGCAACAAAACGTTGCAGTGTGAAGTTTTCCTGTTCACTGTTCCGAATCAGCCAGCCAACCCCCTCTCAATGACACTCCCTTCCATTTCCCTGCATCCTGCCTCCCCCCCACAACAAAACAGTCGGTCAAGATTACATGGCCACTGAGCCTCCAACAGGCCAATTTTAGGCCCCTTCTGTTGTGGTTTTTCCTAAAGAGTTTCTTTATGCACTTCTGCAAACCTGGGGCTTCCTCAACATGTGCTGATATCCTTGCTCCTGTGAATGGATGGTGCTGTTTCAGCTATGAAAGCAACAGAACTCGTGCCTGAACACCTGAAATACAGTGAACGAGTCGAAGACTAGTTGTGCCAGTTATGTGTGTGCAAATCGGAGGAATTCAGATTTTTATTCATTGGGAAGAGTTTCTGCATCATCCATTCAGTGACTGCTTTTCCAGGAGTTCCCCATGCTGTCATACACATATACTTGGTCGAATTCACACTGCATCATGGGTTAACTAGCCTGAAAATTGTTTACATACTTCATTGCTGTCACAGATGTAAAACAAGCAAGCAAGCAACACCACAAGTCCTGATAGGGCCAAATTTGGCGTGATGGCCTGGTAAGAAAGTAAAATAAAATGTGAGAATGCAGATAGTTTGGTGAGAAAGGCTTAAAACCTTTATCCCTAATGCTCCTGATGTAGCTTGACAGCAAGAAAGCTTTCCCGGTTTGAGGATGAACATGACGATTTGGTTTGATTTATTGTATTTCTATTGTAGTTTCATTCAAATGAATCTCAAAGTGGTCTACACATAACATAATAAAAGATACAGCATGAATCACATAAAACAATTAACAAATCAATCAAACAATTACAATCTATAAAACACCGTTAACAAAACAGCAACAAACAACAAAAAAATGAGCAAAGCATCACAATTACAGCAAAAGCATGCCAGGTTTTGGTATAGCTGCCCGCATGTGCAGAATCCAGATTTGCAAAACTGCAACATTTGGTCTAACTATCGCTTCCCTCCCCCCCCCCAAATTCTAAAGGAAAGTAAGCAAGATTCCTGTCTTCCTTCCAAAAGCAGCAGTTGGAGACACTTCCGACTGCAGGAGGCCTAACAGTTGATGTGGCAATGGTGGATAGTTACATATTTATATGCTAACCCCATTTACCTGCTAGAATGCTAAATTAATTCCATGCCCTTGTTAGATCCCTGACAGTTATACAGACAGACAACTTGGTCTCTGGCCAATTCTAAGCACGCAGTTATCAAGGCAGACTGGCCCTTAAAAGCTGAGGTCTTCTCCTTGGCACGCTTGAAGGAGTCACCCTCAGTCTGACTCGGCTTTTCAGCTGTTAGCACAGGACTGACTCAGCATTTCTGATCAGGCAGCAGCGGGAGTCAGTGAAACAGAGGAAGGCAGAGGCAGACTTGTTAGCTCTTGCACAATTTCACACCCCATCGGCAGAATCTCACGAAATCACCACTGCTGGTGGTGGCTTTCAAATATCGCATAAGAAACAGAGGTGTCCTTATAGGAGGAAGGCTTCTTATACCCTCACGTCCCTTAGGCAGAGGCTGCATTTGCACGCCAAGGTAAGTCAAGGTTCCTGTCTTATCAGGGTTCGTGGTGCATGGGTGATGTGCTAGCGCATGATGCGAAATTACTCCTGCTTTTGTTCATTCTGCAGTGCAAGGAGGAGAAACGACCCAGGAGGCTGCAATTAAGCTTGGCTTCCTGCGGTGTCTGAAACTGGAGTTGTGGTTTGTTTCTTCCTAATAAGGCCAGGACGCCTGCTTCTTGGGAGAAAAGCAATGACAAACCTAGACAACATCTTAAAAAGCAGAGACATCACCTTGCCAACAAAGGTCCATATAGTTAAAGCTATGGTTTTCCCAGTAGTGATGTATGGAAGTGAGAGCTGGACCATAAAGAAGGCCGAAGAATTGATGCTTTTGAATTATGGTGCTGGAGGACTCTTGAGAGTCCCATGGACTGCAAGAAGATCAAACCTATCCATTCTTAGAGAAATCAGCCCTGAGTGCTCACTGGAAGGACAGATCCTGAAGCTGAGGCTCCAATACTTTGGCCACCTCATGAGAAGAGAAGACTCCCTGGAAAAGACCCTGATGTTGGGAAAGATGGAGGGCACAAGGAGAAGGGGACGACAGAGGACGAGATGGCTGGATAGTGTTCTCGAAGCTACCAGCATGAGTTTGACCAAACTGCGGGAGGCAGTGGAAGACAGGAGTGCCTGGCGTGCTCTGGTCCATGGGGTCACGAAGAGTCAGACACAACTAAACAACAACAAGGCCAGGAGTCATAAGCCCAAAACAAACCATGGTTTAAAGCAGGGATGGGGAGTCTGTGGCCCTCCAGATGTTGTTGGACATCATCCCTCCCAGCAAGGTCCCAGGACAGGGATGATGGGAATTGTAGTCCAACAATATCTGGAGGGCAACAGAAGGAATGAAAAGGTTTGCCACAATCTGTTTAACTTCTCTGTAAAAACTCTAGACATAATCATACTATCTAAAACTAAAAGCCCAAACTAAAAACTATTCATGATTGCTAATGATGTGCATCTCAGCAAAATTGTCTTTCCACTCCCATGTTTACACTTATGCAGGAATTTTCATGCGTCCAAGGCATACATACTTGCCTGCGGGGCAGTATCATCAGTTAGCCATACTTTAATCCTATTAAAATAAATGTTAAATCATCCTTGTGGATCCATTCAGGAATGTAAGATTTTTCCACTGGAGTGGTGGTCAGAAAGAATAGCAGGGCCTTTTCAGTTACAGCCCCAGTTTTATGAACATTCTTTCTCCGATGAGGCCTGCCTACCCATGTAGGAGAATGAGAGAGGAGGGCACTGTATCATTTCAAATTGCAGGTGGGGGAATCAAATTTTTTACAGTGATACCTCGGTTCCCGAACGCCTCCGTTGTCGAACGTTTCAGTTCTCAAACGCCGAAAACCCGAAATGCTTCTGTTTTTGAACGCATCTCAGAACTTGAACGTGCAACGCGACTTCCGCTGAGTGCAAGAAGCTCTTGCAACCAATGGGTAGCTGAGCCTCGGTTTTCGAACATTTCGGAAGTCAAATGGTCTTCCAGAACGGATTACGTTTGAGAACCAAGGTACCACTGTAATCCCTAATGGGGGAAAAAAAATCCCTGACAGAAAAAAAAGCTAGCCTGGGAGGGAGGAAGACTCTAGCCAGCCCTCGGCCCCTGCAAGTTTTCTGTTTCTTTAAAAAGAAAAAGAACGAGACCATGTGGTTTGCTGTCATTTTGAAGTCACATAGAATTCTTCGCTGATAGAATGGACAATCTTATTCCCAATTTTATTCTGCTGTATGTACAGTACACTCACAACTTACACACATTTAACTTGTGCGCATTCAGCTTTACATGCTTGGCAAAAAAATTAAAACAAATTGAAAAGGGGGCGGAAAGGGGGCAACCCCATCCAGTGTATTTTGCCTATACAGTGGTACCTCTGGATACGAACGGGATCCGTTTCGGAGCCCCATTCGCATCCTGAAGTAAACATAAGACGTGACTGTGTCTCTGCGGTTGCGCGGGTTGCATTTCACCGCTTCCGTGCATGTGCGTGACATCATTTTGAGCATCTGTGCATGCGCGAGCGGCGAAACCCGGAAGTAATGCACTACGTTACTTTCAGGTCGCCGCAGAGTGCAACCCGAAAATACTTGACTTGAAGTTACTTCAACCCAAGGTATGACTGTACACAATTTTGACTTTAGGTACTACTGTACAGATCCAGCCTAAGTACAGCTCAAGAATTACTGTATAGTTTTTAGAAAAAGACTTTAAAGCAACAATATTCAGGAGGGAAATTCACTGATCTTTTATATCTGTGAACTGATTCCATGCAAGCTGCTTTTATCACATCTTTTCCTCGCTGTAATGTTTCGCTTCCCCACCTCCAGTGATTGCTGGTGCTGTGTTTTGTTTTTCTGCACAATGTGCATTTTTATTAATGTAGAGCATTTATAGCTGCTAAGGATAAGGAAGAGTAATACAAAAAGAGCTGTTCGACAGTGGAATTTGCTGCCAAGGAGTGTGGTGGAGTCTCCTTCTTTGGAGGTCTTTAAGCAGAGGCTTGACAACCATATGTCAGGAGTGCTCTGATGGTGTTTCCTGCTTGGCAGGGGGTTGGACTCGATGGCCCTTGTGGTCTCTTCCAACTCTATGATTCTATGATTCTATGAAAAATGTGTTCGTTAACGTGTACGTTTGTGTGTGCATGTGTGTGTTTTTATTTATAATATTTTTATTCTCCTTTTTGCCCTAAAGGCCCCCAATTTGGCTAACAAAATACTTTAAATCCGTAATTTAATAAAACACCAAAATACACAGCCAGCATACCCGGCCAAACAATAATCAACACAGGTACTAGAAAATTAATCATATAACAATAAATAAAAGAAGTCATTGGGGAAACCCAAAAGAACAACCCTCTGCAATGCAAGGATATGCAGCTGCCCCATATGGGGACCGAACCTACAACCTTGGCATTATCAACACCACACTCTAGCCAACTGAGCTGTGCAGGTTAATATTAATAATACAGTGGTACCTCGGGTTACAGACGCTTCAGGTTACGTGTTTTCGGGTTGTGCACTGCGCTGACCCCGGAAGTGCCGGAATGGGTTAGTTCCGGGTTTTGGCGCTCGTGCATGCGCAGAACTACTAAATTGTGCTTTGCACAGAAGCGCCAAATCGCAACCCACGCGTGCGCAGACGTGGCGCTGCGGGTTGCGAACGTGCTTCCCGCACAGATCACGTTCGCAAACCGAGGTTCCACTGTAATAAAGATATCATAACCAAATCTTGAACGGTGATTCCTGAGATCAAGGAGCAGGTTTTTATCTACCACATTTTTCGCACCATAGGACGCACCGGACAATAGGACGCACTTTGTTTTAGAGGGAGGAGAACAAGAAAAACAATTCTCCCCCTCTCTGCCCAGCGCCCCTTCAGTGAAGCGGCAGGAGGCGCTGCACAGAGAGGGGGAGAACTTTCTCCCTCTTGTTTTCCCGCTCTAAAACAAGGTGCTGTTTAAGGTACGTTCAGGCGACTACCTTTGAAGCCTGGAGAGCGAGAGGGGTCGGTGTGCACTGACCCCTCTCGCTCTCCAGGCTTCAGGTTCCTTTCGACCTGCTCTTTGGGGCTGGCGGGGGAAGCCCACCACCAGCCCCAAAGAGCAGGTCAGGGAGCAGCGGAAAGGGGCAGCGGAGAGGCTCCTGCCATAGCCGCGCGTCACCTCTCCAGCCGGGAGAGCGCGCGCGGGGCTAAAGCAGCTCCCCGTGACCCTCTCCCGGCTGGGGAGGTGACGCGCGGCTATAGAGGCTCCTGCCATACCCGCGCGTCACCTCAGCCGGGAGAGGGTCGCGGGGCTATGGCGTCTTTGCTCCATAGGACGCACACACATTTCCCCTTCATTTTTGAAGGGGGAAAAGTGCGTCCTATAGAGCGAAAAATACGGTATGTTTGGGTAGAAGTGGACACCATTTTGAACAAAGATGGTAGACTGATCTTTTCAAAGCTGCACTGATATATATATATATATATATATATATATATATATATATATATATATGAGAATTCCTGGACAATGCCAGGTAAAAGTCTGCTAGTGTGTGTGTGTGCGCGCGCATGCGAATGTGTTGTGCATATGTATAGCCAAAGGCCCAGTTTGCACACAGTGATAAATTTTGTTAATGGCCCTTCTGGGGGTCAAACAGTGTGCAAGAGCCTGTTGTCCAGTGGCTCCCACTTTGCTCCACCCATGTTGTGAGCAGAAGCAACAAACCCATAGTCCTTGGCTTGTTGTTATGCCTGAACCAGAATCACAGTGTGTTTCTCCTGAGCAACTATAATCAGCAAACCATGGTTTCACAAGCACAGTTCGTTCAGGAGGAAAAAGCTGTGATCCTAGGTCTGGACACTACAGCGAGCCTAGGATTCATGGATTGCTGCCAATGGAGAAGCAAAGCAGGTGTTAGTCTTTGTTTTAAATCAGAGATGTGGTCCTTCCGTGAATTTTATATCTTCCCTCCAAAGCCTCTCCCATGATTCCATTTGGATGTTGCAGCCAAAGTCCCTGGCCCACTGCACCATTACGGATTTGACTTCTTCCTCCTTGACCTCCCAGTCAAGGAGTAGCCTACATATTTTAGAGAGTGGTTTATATTTAATTTGGGACGCAGGTGGCGCTGTGGGTTAAACCACAGAGCCTAGGGCTTGCCGATCAGAAGGTTGGCGGTTCGAATCCGCGTGACGGGGTGAGCTCCCATTGCTCGTTCCCTGCTCCTGCCAACCTAGCAGTTCAAAAGCACGTCAAAGTGCAAGTAGATAAATAGGTACCGCTCCAGCGGGAAGGTAAACGGCGTTTCTGTGCGCTGCTCTGGTTCGCCAGAAGCAGCTTAGTCCTGCTGGCCACATGACCTGGAAGCTGTACGCCGGCTCCCTCGGCCAATAAAGCGAGATGAGCGCCGCAACCCCAGAGTCGGTCACGACTGGACCTAATGGTCAGGGGTCTCTTTACCTTTACCTTTTATATTTAATTTGAATCAAATCTTTTTCAAGTCTCGAAGGTTCTGTAGAAAAACCGATTTTTCAAATCTTTTTGGAAGGCCTCATTCAATTGGAAATACTGCATCCAGTCTGTCAGGTGATTTCGGATTTCTTCAATTTTTTTGAGTTTTAGCCTATTGTCTTTTTCTTCCAGCAGTTTTTTCTTTTTCTTATCTGTTGATTCCTTATGTTACACAGTTTTTAAAACCAATAAAGCATATATTTATAAAAAGGAAGAAACCTGTGGTCCTTCAGTTTCTTCTGGACTTTGATTCCCATCACCCTTGATCATAAGCCACTGTTAGCTGGGGCTGATGAGAGTTGGAATCCAAAAGCATCTAGAGGACCATGAGTTTCTCTCTCTGCTTTAAATGAAAGCTCAGGCTCTTGAGAATACACAACAGCTTCCCAATTCAGCATTTGCAAACACTGTGACGTAACTGCATGCACACAGATTACTAAACATGCTGCCAGTTTGGAAACCAGCTCTTCAGAACATCGGGGATGATGCCAAATGGTTGAAACACGAGAGGATTTCAGAAAACCGCTTGACAAAGGGATCTCGAGGGACAGCAATCATGCCTCCTAATTTCTCACCCTTCCTCCCAGACAAAAAAGGAACTTCTTTGAAGATTGACTTCATTCTTCACCCAAGCTACTAGGACTTGGAAAGCTCTCGCAACAGCTGCTGCTCTCGAAGAGCCAACTCATGGCGCCACAGATCACACTGAGATCCTCGGGAGCAGAAGACTATTTATGCTAGCCTCTTAATTGAGCGTTCCTCTGCCAGCCAAGACATTCCGTGCTCCGCCACACAAATAATGTAAGCTAATTTGCAGCTAAGTGCCGCCGTTGGAAACATACTTTATAAATATCTTCCTCAGCTGAGCAAGGGGGGCCTGGCAGAAGGCAAGTGTTGAAATGGTGTGAGGAAATGCACAATGGGCAATGAATACAAACACCCTCTTTCATCGGCGAACGGGAGGTTGACTCTGGCCTATGACTTGACTGTGTGCCTTAGAGAACCTACATAATAGGTATTCTCATCCCCAATAGAAGATACAGCAGGGTGTACTGAATGCAGCAGTGGTTAGGACAAGAATGGCCCAACTTACTTATTTAGACCATGAGACTCCAAATCTTAGGGTTGTGGGTTCAAGCCCCACATTGGGGATTGGACTAGATGACCCTCATGGTCTCTTCCAACTGTACAATTATATGATCTAAGCAAGGGATGCCTCACTCCACTTATGTGGACCTGGCACTGTTACATGTGCCACATACCGTATTTTTCGCTCCATAAGATGCACCTGACCATAAGATGCGCCTAGTTTTTAGAGGAGTACAAGAAAAAAAATATTCTGAATCAAATGTTGTACTAAACTATTTAATAAACTACCGGTATATCAGAATAATATTTCAACCATGAAAGTGAACAGAAGTCAACAGTGGCATTAAGAACCATCATCACTGTCATGAACAAATGAAGAGAGACTTTATCCCCTAGTAAGAGGGGCAGGCAATGGAAATATATGAGTTTCCCACATTGAGTCCCTTAGATCCAAGGACTGTATGGTTTGGCCCCACACAATTATTTTAATAAAGCCAAAATAAGTGGGACTTTCTTCCTTTCTTGTTCATTGCAGAGAGCTCTGGGGGCTTTCATATGAGGGAGGAATGAAGGAGAAATCTGATTCAATTCCCATTTTGAGTCAAACCTACATAATTCATACCTTTGTACACAACACAAGGATCAAACCACAGCCACCCTTCAAATTGCACACTTCTGGCAAAGGAAGGCACTACTGCCCTGGCAAGACCAGTGGCGGAGGGAGGGTCTTGCGTGGTGGCATGTCGCCTGTGGGGACGTGGGACATCGCCCACGCGAGCGTCATCCCAAGGGGGTGGTGCTCGCCCACCCACCCATCCCAATGGGGCAGCCGAGCGTGGGGGCCGAGGGATTGCACGGCTCCCGCTGTGCTTGCTTTACACCTGTGTAAGCCATGGAAGGTGAGCCATGGCTCCTGTCCGTCCCTCCTCTGAGCAGCATTCACTTCATAAGATGCACAGACATTTCCCCTTACTTTTTAGGAGGAAAAAGTGTGTCTTACGGGGTGAAAAATATGGTAATATGTATTCCACGTCTGTAAGAAATTGATCTTTTAATGTAGAAGCACCCACACTTCCTGCCTACTGATCTCAGGCAGGCGACTTTGCTGTATATACTCGTTTTGGGCCTTCTAAAAAAGACACCAGACACGAAGAATGTTGATGTGTTTTTATCTGCTTTCTAGCTTCTTGTTGATTTCAATTTTTTAATATTTAAAATCATTCTTTTTAAGAGATTCTTTTTTACTTATTGTTTTATTCTTTTTGTAAACCACTTTGAGGCTCTATTACAAGCAGTATATACATCTAGGGGAATAATTAAATAAATTTCCTCCCCAATTTTAAGTTCAGTTTTCCCTACTTCTGCACAGTTTGTAATTAAAAAAACAACATCACAAAACTTTGTACAACTTTTTGTGTGTGTTTCTCTTAATGTATGCAAATTTTGCCTATTATACAGAGTTTTTGCAAGCCAGGTTCCTTAATATAATGCATTTTAGTATGTTAATTTTTCTAACGTACACATTTTTCTGTACACACTTTCCCTACTAAATGTAATTTTGAACACTTTTTTTAAAAAAAGGTTTTCAGAACTTCATAACAACATTTGGAGATTTCTGGTTTTTCCATTTTATAAAATCCATCTTCCAGTATCAACTTTGCTTCTTCTTCTCTCTTTGCGTCATGAGCCAAAATATGTGTTCTACAAGCTCAAGTGAGCTCAATACTCCTGAGTAAACAGGAATGGGACTGTGCCGAACACATCACAATGCAGTACACCTTTCAAAATCACGAAGATTCTATTAACGATTTGCTGTTTTCCATCAAATTGAAGAAGCACAGCAAACAAGAATATAAGGACCACCTAGAATGTTGATGGACTAGATCAGGCACGTCCAACTTCCAAGAGACTGCGATCTACTCCCATTATAAAAAAAACTGGCAGTGATCTACCCTTTGGATTGACCAGAGTTGTTGAGCTTTGGGCGGGGGGTGGGGGGTGGAGAGGATGAAACAAAGTTGATGGGCTTTTTTGGGGGGGGGGGAGGATGAGCTAGAGTTGTTGAGCTTTTTTGCGTGGGGGGAGGGTCCCACGATCAACCATGATTGACCAGGGACACCCTGCGATCATCCGGTACATCGCGATTGACCTGTTGGGCATCCCTGGACTACACCACCCAAATGTCATCAGAGTAATATTCAAGGAAAGAAGATGGACCCTAACAACACATTATTTTCATCAAATTTAAGCTACAGTCCTTGACTATGGAGTAGGTCCCATTGAACACAACTTCTGAGCAAATAAGCACAGGACTGCACTGTTTAATCACATTGCTTTTAATCAATCGAATCTGTGTATATTCACATGCAAATAGTCAAAGCCACATGTCACATCAAGCACCCATCTTAGATGAGGCATTTCTTTCTTTATGTCAACAGCCTTGATAATTTTGGAAAGGCATGGCAAAAAAAATGCATAAAACAAACGCAAGCAAAGAAAACATGAAAGTAACGTCACATCTCAGCCAGTGTTACCTTTACCCATTCCTCCCCACATTCCTTTCAAGTTTGATACCACCCTCCTTCAAATCAGTGGGGGGGCGGACTACCTTAGATAGCTCCAAAGCAAGCCTGCTAAGAAGACAGTGGTCTTCTCTGCTGCCAAGATTGCTGGAGAAAGGTGTTGTTCCAGTGGGGAGCTGCACACAACTGAAGTCTTATGTCAGCTGGCTCCATATCCCCAGAGAAGCTGGCTGGACTGCAAAATGACCCTCACCTGATTTTAGTCTGCAAGGTTGGGGAGACGGGGGTACTGCAGGGACTCTGAGGATGGTAGAAAGGTTGTACCCTCTAGGTGGGAGAAGCCTGGATGCTGTCCTGGTGGTTTTCCACTGAGGAAATGAAAGCATCCCCAGAAACCTGTGCCATGCAGCTGCAAGGTCAAAGGGTCAGGGCTCACAACAATTTCTGTACTGTATGGGGTGGCATTTGAATTTGTCTTGCAAATTTCAGCTAGTCCAAAACAATAACTGGGGGGATGTATCTTTGCAGTTATTTTTCTTTTCCTGACAATGCTAGAGGAAACCAGAGGAAAGACTGCCATGTGCAGAAAGCCTTGTCAGGTGGCGGTTCTAGGGCAAGGGGAGTTACATGCGCTTGTGGGGTGGCAAGGGGGTGTTTGCAACAGACAGCAGAGATGACAGAAACAGGAGGGTAGTCCATGGAGGGACTTGAGCTAAGACGAAGGGCCCAGATTTTTAGCAGAAGGTGACAGAGGTGGCAGCTATTACACCACTCATGGTTGGTGCATTCGTGAGTGCCAAAATTAGGCCCTCTCAAAGGATGGTGTGTATACAATAACAGAGAGGTATACTCTTCCAATCTGCAAGCTGGCCAAGGGAACCCTTCTTCAAAATACCGGAGGGGGGGGGAATGTTCCTGGTTTTTTGTTCCCCACCCCCCAAAAAGTTGCAAAAAGAGGGTGGGGCTTGAGGGTGGGGCTGAATGGGGAGAGCTCTGGCCCTTCACCATTCCAGTGCTTTCGGACCTCCTCTTTAAAAAAAAAGAGAGAGAAAGAAATGGGGGAAAGAATATCTTACAAAGCCTCCCTAAGATGCAACAGGCTGGATGGAGAGGAGGCTGCCGAACTTGAAGTGCTGGATCACAGGGAACTTCTCCAGGCATTCGGCTTTGTACATGCGAACAAGGCCTTGGTTGACCTTCGCCCATGTAGGGACAGCGCTAATGTTCCACAGCTGGTTGGAGTGCTCAGCAAATGGGCCTGTCTTCATTTCTGTAACGAACAGGATGCACTCGAGAAACATGAATTCCTTGTGGTTTTCATTCACCACCTTCTCGTCCAGGAAATGTTGAGGCTCCAGGTTTGGGTGATCTATCAGTTGTGAGCTGCCCCATATGAAGGGCAGGAACTGGAAGTCATCCAAGCCCCAGACTCCTCGGCTGCCGGCCGGTTCCATTCTGTAGGTCTTCTGCAGCTTCCGCATGACTTCCAAATACCTGCTGAACACTTTGAAGACAATGGCGAGCTGGTCATCCACTCTGAGAACTCCAATTTTGCAAAGGCAGCAGAGGAAGGCGACAAACGCTGCTTCGTGACCTGTCCCATAGTCGATACGAGTAGGGTTGCCCACAGACTCCTTCAGGTACACCGCCACCTCGGAGACAGCTTCTGACAGCTCCCTCGGGACCACCGTGGCCACCAGGTTCTCAGCCCCCTGGTCCAGTTTGGTGTACCACGTCCGGAAGGCCTTGTTCCCAAAGCGGGATGGCTGCTCCACTGGTGGGGTTTCGTCAATCCACCTGTCAAGCGTGTCTAGGAGAGCAACCAGCTTCTCAATGGGCTCAGAGACTTTGTAACTGCAGCTCAGCTTCTTGCCCTTGACGCTTTCATTCAGCTTGAGAATGAAGCCCATGTAATCTGCATAAGCCTGTGAGCGTTTCCACTTCGCCATGTCAGGAACCATGTTGATTTCCTTCTTGGGGATCGTGAAACTTGGGCGGGGAGCAGGCCAAGGTGCCTCCTTGGGGGCTTCTAGATACCACTTGCTTTCTGCCATCTTGTTTGAGCTGCCGCTGCTGTCTTTCACCTCCCACCGCCTTGTATCTTGTAGTTCTTAAAACAACTTTATGAAGGAGCAAACTTTATTAAGGACCTGCAGGTTAAACCAACAGTGAAGTCACCAGTATACTTCTCATATTCTAAGGAATTTCCCTTAAGAGAAAACAAGTAACTTTATTTTTTAAAAATATTTTTAAATAATTGATGCATGTAAGTTGTCTCAGATCAGGAGCCTACACCAAATGAAAGGCCACAATTTTTTATTTTATTTTTTGGTCTAAGAGACCTCTAGGTTCCTTGTTTAAGTCCAGCTAAGTCAAGGAACTGAGCCCAAATCAGAATGTAAAAGAAATGCAACCCCCCTGGCTTTATTAGTCCCTCGTTAAATAAATTATTTGCCATACCCCTTATACTTCACAGCTTTACTGTAAGATGTGTCTGATGACACAATCACCGTAAGACAGGGTGTGTGGAAGGCAATTAATTAATTACCGTATTTTTTGCACCATAACACTCACTTTTTTCCTCCTAGAAAGTAAGAGGAAATGTCTGTGTGTGTTATGGAGGAAATGCCTATGGGTGGCATGCCTACAGATTTTCCTCCTCTAAAAACTACGTGCGTGTTATGGTCGGGTGTGTGTTATAGAGCGAAAAATACGGTAATCCCCCTCCCGCAACATTATTACTGTGAGTATCATTTCTTTCGAATAATTCCTACTTCTGGCCCTCTTGACTGCATTCCTAATAATTTCACGTTCATTGTCACCATTTTTATCTTGTCGCTCATGACTACAGTGTTTGTTCTGCATTTCCCGGTCCCTAAACTTCCAGTTATTAACAGCTATCCCCAAAAATGAAAGTACTGTCTTGCTTCCTCACCAGCAGCCAACAGGGCCATCTGAGCAGAAGAAAAATTCTGCAATACAGCTTCCTTGGAGTTCCCTTTATTAATAAGTAGTCTCATCCCAGGCCGTGTCTGCCCAGGAATGTAGCAAAAGCAAAATTTAATGCCTCATATTTGGGGTTTGCTAAAATACTAAAGCCAGATCAATACCAGCCAGCCCCACACACCAGTTTACATCTAGTGCAAAAATTCCAACGGTAAGGTGTACTGGCTCACTTCAGTCCTATCACCTACTGATGCAAAATAATATACCGTTAATATATTTTCAAGGTCCTAAAAGCTCAATTCAAAGCATAAATAGCAAATGTACCACCTATTAAATCAGATGAACAACCTGTTAATCAAACATGATTTGCTTATCTCATTTCCCACAGCTTTGTGTGTGTTTTTAACTCCAGTGACATGAAAGGAAAAAATGGGTAATCTGCTTCCGTCCCACTACAAGTGTGGAAGACATCTTCTGGGGAGATGTTTTCCTTTTACAGTGGTACTGTACCTTGGTTCCCGAACTTAATCCATTCTGGAAGTCTGTTCCAAACCAAAGCCAAGACGTGCTTTCCCATAGAAAGTAATGCAAAATGGATTAATTAATGGTTGTTTTAAAAACAACCCTTAAAACAGCAATTTAACATGAATTTTACGACCTAACGAAACCATTGATCCATAAAATGAAAGCAATAATCAGTGTACTGTACTATAAAATAAAAAAGACAGTATTGTAGATGATAAAAATTAAAATAACTTTCTTACGTGCATTGATGATAGTCATTGTTTGGAAGGGGGGCTTTTATCCATTTCTGCAGCCACACAGTCAATCAATCAGTAGCTGAACTGGGTTCCACACAGTCACAAAAACAAGTCACAGAAATGAAGTCACAAGCCACAGTCACAATCAGTCCCATAAAAGTCACAGTGGGGAAAAACAAAAAAGCCACACAAATAAAAATGCAATGTTTTTTTTAGCAAAAACAAAAGCTCCAAATATCACATCTGTGCTGTGTGGGTGCTCAGGACTCAACAGCCGACAGACTCAACAGGAAGCTTCCTCTGATTAGCAGCGGGGGACTCAATTTACAAGCGGAACACACTCAACAGGAAGTGGAACATGTTCAGCTTCCAAAGCAAAGCTCACACCTACTTCCGGGTTTGCAGCATTCTGTTTCCAAGTTGCTCATAAACTAAGCTGTTCTAAAACCAAAGTACCACAGTACAATCTCCCAATCATCTTAAGCACCCTCCCCTCTTTTATTTTTCCAGCTCTGCGAGCAGATCTGACTGTAATGCTGACAGTACAGCGGAAGCCTTGTTGACGTTAGCAATCATGAGGGTTTTGCTTCCAGGTAGAACTATTATTGCATGAAAAAAGGAATGCCCACCCTGCTTCCTGTAGCTTTAAAGGAGAGGGGTACATCACTTGTGCCAAATTTTGTATGCTCTTAACAGGTATGTCATTGGACTTGGGAGTCATTGACAACTTTCTTAACAGTTCCTACCTTTTTGTCTCCCTCACCCACCTCCTCTTGAATCCCATACAAAAGCAGGTTGGTCCCCCACATTAAAATTTTCAATCTCCTCTGTCAGGGAACTGCCATCAGCTCAGAGGCGAGAGGTGGAAGGGCAGTTGTGTTATAGGGAACCTCCAAAAATCTCGTGAAGCAGTTCCTCCTCTGGCAAGGAGGAAAGCCCCACCTCCAGTGGAGAGGCGGTGGTGGGACCAGAGGATGCTAGGGAGAGCCTCAACACCGAGACTGAGCAAACCGGAGAGAGGGGAAGTACCCCTTTGCCAGCGCCCATTCTGTGCAGTAGGTTTTGGTGCAGGGAGGGGAGGAGAAGGTTGGGGGTCACGCGACTGTTATGCTGGGGGAGGTACAAGGACCGACAACTCCCAGATTCCGCTAGCGACTGAACCAGACATGAACTTGCAATGCTCTTCACTGTAAATAGTTTGCACTAAGAATAAAGCCTGGAAAATACAGGTCGGAGTCTTGCCTGTTTGCTCTCAAACAACCACACCACCACCTGACATCCTCCTCCAGTGCTATTTTTCTAGATGAAGAAGTGCTAGAACTCACCATGAACGTCTCCCTTGTTTTCTTTTATAATGGCAATGGCGCCAACCTGAGAGGTGCTGGAACTGAGTTCCAGCAAGTTCTGGGTGGGGAAAAAACCCTGTCCTCCTCCTGCATTTCTAAAAGTTACCATTTCACTTTCTTTACTGAGTAATTCTGGGCTATGGTAAGATCTAAAACCAAAGAGGCAGTTGCTCAAACGCTATCATTATAAATCTCCAAATCACAAAGCTTACTTTCCAAAAACTCTGTCCAACTTTCCATTAGCTCCAATTCAAATTATTTGAGCTGCAGAGCCTGTTCATTTCAAATGTTGAACCGTCTGTCTGTGTGCTTTTTGTCACTCTCTGTCGATCTAGCATCATTCTGAAGCATCCAAATATTTTTAGGACTGTCTGGTTGTTTATTTGCGTCAGCCATCGGCCATAGCAATAAAACAACAATACGATATACAAAGAATAGAAACAAAAAGTCAATTATATAAAATATATTTTATGGTTTTGAATCAGTAGTCAAATAGTGGACCTTATTCTGATTGCCCCAGCTAAAAACCTTGCATCCTTTGCTGTCACCTGCTCATCTTGATCTGCAAAGAGAAAGGACACTGTGGCAGTGGCTGAGCGACCGGAAATGGACAATAAAAGAGGGGTGATAACCTCATTCCTCAAATCTTTATAAAGAGCACAAGCCAGCAGGGCATGCACCACCGATTTGGTACTGCCATCTCCACAGGGACAAGCGTTTTTTGTGTGGAATCTGTTGGAATCGTCCCTCAAGTACAGCCGAGGGCAATACAGTCAATCTTGAGAGAGTAAAAGCACGTCTATATTTTAGAATTGCTAGGTGATGCAGAGAGGGTGCCAGAGAGTTGAAATGGGAAGGTGGAAAATACCATGGGCAAAATTTCCTAATTGTGACCAAGTTGTTCTGACGCTCGATATCATTTAGGCGCTGACAAATTAGACTGTTTGCTTTACTAAAACCCAAAGTGAGTAGCTGTTGTGGTGATAAACCACAAGAGTGAAGTTTTTGATAGGCAATTTTAGTCCAGGCGCTCTTGTGACAATCTTGCAGCACTAGGGATATTAGACCAGGGGGATTTAAGTTTAGGCGAAGCCAATAGTTAAGTGTCCTACGACTGGGGCCATCCATTTTGAGATGCGGTGCTCACCCCTCCGTTCCAATCAATTTCCATTTTCAATGCAAGTTTCCACTGGCAACATTTGCTGCACCCAGACTAAGCCAAACACATTTTTAAAAAACAACCAAGAACAGACCTAATGTTGCGGTAAAGAAGCAGCTGATGTTATAAATACTTGGTGGGCCTGCCTCAAAATACAAACATTTCTGAAGAAAAATGCCTATGCAATTAAGCTAATGGCAAGTTACATCATCTCCTTTAACCCTCTAAGTATACTTTTAGGCTGTCAAGACAGTTTTGTAAGAAAGGGAACACTAAAAGAAATCGCTTAACTGTAGCAAAACAATGTAATCGCCACTAAATTGCATATTCCAACGACCGCTACTGCTAAAGGATGGTTATATAATCCCTGGAAAAATAACTGAAAGAGGGTCAGCCCGAGACATTTTGCTGCCTGAGGTTAAAAAACAAGATGGTGCCTTCACTTCACCATTCCACGCATCAGCGACTGAGTTTTGCATCAACACTGAAGTTGGGACGGTATCGTCCACCACACCTGAGGGCAATAGACCAAGTGCCTGTATATTTAAAGAAGTTTCGTACTACAACAGTCATGCCTTCCCCCAAGGAATCCTGGGAAGTGTAGTCGGAAAGGGTGCTGAGAGTTGTTAGGAGACTACTAATTCCCTCACGAAACTGCACTTCCAAGAGTTCCCTGGGAAAAGGCACTGATTGTTAAACCACTCTGGGAATTGTAGAGGGGAATGAAAATGTCATCAGGTGAGACACTTCTTGTTGAACTCTGGCATCATCATCATCAATTTATTAACTGCCTTCTAAGCATCTGTCTCAGGGCGATGTATACTAAAGATAATTAAAAGCAGTTAAAAGCAGCAAATGCATTTAAAAGTAAACAAAATAGAAAATAGAAACAAAGGTAAACAAGATAGAAAATAAAAATGAAACCGCAGACAACTGAAGCAACACTCTGCATTAGCACTGGGCAGCTGAGAACTGCCATTTTAATTTCCCACTGCCATAGCATCTCTCGAGAGCGTTGTGAGTAATTTTGCTATAAACCATCTACTCCTAAGGCAATCCGTCTTCCATTGGTTGGTTAGCCAGCGTTCTTTAGAAAACGCTGGACCTCTGAGTCATTAAATGCCTAGAAAGACCGAACGGCTTTGAAAGCATCAATGCAAAATAAATATATTAAACGTCAGAGAGGAAGATTGAATGAACTCCGACATGGGTTTTTCAGAATGTAACTCCCGGTGTACTTGGACAGTGATCATATGCGTAGGATAATTCCAGTGAGATTTCTATGTCTGCTGGGCATGTTTTCCACCTTATTTGGCACTGACCTTAGGCTCTTCCATATCATCCTATTATGGGGCATGAGGGAGTCAGACGGCATGATTCACAAACACTTCCAAGATGACACAGTTTGGGCCTTAAGCCATCTATGGTTATGTCTGTGATTAAAATCCCAAGACTTTGGAAGGAAATCCATACCTAATGCAAGGCCTGCTCCCTTATGCACCTGCCTGGGGGAGCTCGCTTAATGGTGTCACACTTGTTAGAGACTCAATGCGCAGCAACATGAGAGGCAGGGATTCCACAGGCATCCCAACTGTGGAACCCTCTCCCACCCTCCTCAGACAAGGATGGAGCAACAGTTCTTTCTGAGTACCAGCTAAAGACCTACTTATTCGCCCAGGTTTTGGGTTTAAATTTGCGTTACCGCACCTGATAGCTATTTAACAGTGCAGATGCTCTCACCTGGTTTTACTTCATTATTGTTTATTGATTGTTTGATTGTATTGTGTTTTCTCAATATTACACTCTGTAATATTAGGAAACTCCCACTCCAAAGAATTTTGTGCATGTGTTTGGGGTCACAAAGGTGGCCTCAAAGAATCTGGGTACTTGAGTGAAATTCACCGCCCAATACTGTCTGTGTGTTGTTGCAGAAGCCAGCTCTATGAGCGCTGCAAAGAGCCTTTTTCAAGAAAGATAGTTCTGGCCAACAGCATGCCTCACCTTTCTATTGCTATGCTTATAGTGAGGGAGCTCTCTGTGGAGCAGGGACAGCCTGTTCATTTCCTAATCTGCTTCTATAGCTCTCTAGACTTGTATTCTGCTCTGGTCAGACCTCACCTGGAGTGCTGTGTCCAGTTCTGGGCACCACAATTCAAGAAGGACACTGACAAACTGGAACGTGTCCAGAGGAGGGCAACCAAAATGGTCAAAGGCCCGGAAACGATGCCTTATGAGGAACGGCTAAGGGAGCTGGGCATGTTTAGTCTGGAGAAGAGGAGGTTAAGGGGTGATATGATAGCCATGTTCAAATATATAAAAGGATGTCACATAGAGGAGGGAGAAAGGTTGTTTTCTGCTGCTCCAGAGAAGCGGACACGGAGCAATGGATCCAAACTACAAGAAAGAAGATTCCACCTAAACATTAGGAAGAACTTCCTGACAGTAAGAGCTGTTCGCCAGTGGAATTTGCTGCCAAGGAGTGTGGTGGAGTCTCCTTCTTTGGAGGTCTTTAAGCAGAGGCTTGACAACCATATGTCAGGAGTGCTCTGATGGTGTTTCCTGCTTGGCAGGGGGTTGGACTCGATGGCCCTTGTGGTCTCTTCCAACTCTATGATTCTATGATTCTTCCAGAATGGAAGTATGCTGGGGACCAGAATGCAGAAATGCCCATTAAGGTTGTGCAACCTCAGTCTTTTTTTAATCATTGGTTTTTTCAATAGCTTCTCAGCTTTTTGATTAAGTATAAGTGTAAAATCACAAGTTTTCATTTGGTAGCAATTCTAAAGCAACAATATCTGTATTGCTCTGTGAATTGCTATTTTAGGACTAATAATGTGCCTTATTAACACTATTAAGTAGAACACATATTAAGTGAATATGCGAAAGCAAGGCATCTTCCTATGTTTTAATTGATTCATCAGGTAAACATCACAGCCCAAGTCCATAGCAATGACTTCTTTTTAAAGGTCTTGTCCACATAGCCTTTTCTCCTCTTCAATGGACACTCCAAGCAAACTTCAAAGCATTTTAAAGCTGAGCTTTGAGCTGTCATTGACTCTAATTAGACCTCTAATTAGACCCTAATCCATTTTTTCCACTGTAGTTGAGTGCAAACCAGCTTTGATCTCTGGCTTTTTGCTTAACTGTTTAAAGCACTTGTCTTTGTAGGTTCTCTGGAAATCCATAATCAGAATCTTTCTCTCTAAAAAATAGTCCAGACAGTCGTCCATGCTTACAGTTTCACCCATGCTCACTGGGCAAAACTGATGGTCTGGAAAAATCAACCCAAGATTAACAAACAAACCAGTGTCATGACCATAGGACTCCTCTATTTGAGGAAAAACCCAGAGGATCAACAAATCCACCCGAAAACAGAATTAATAACAGCAATAGCAAAATCAGTGCTGGTTTGAGATTACCATTTAGTTGGAAAAAGCAGAATAATTACCGTATTTTTTGCACCATAACACTCACTTTTTTCCTCCTAGAAAGTAAGGGGAAATGTCTGTGCGTGTTATGGAGGAAATGCCTATGGGTGGCATGCCTACGGATTTTCCTCCTCTAAAAACTACGTGCGTGTTATGGTCGGGTGCGTGTTATAGAGCGAAAAATACGGTATACGATAATAATATCATACAATAAATAAACACAAGAGTCAGAAGACAAAATGCCTAAAAATACAAAACTCCCAGCATATCACTGAGTATATCAAGAACTGCAATCTGCATGGAGGCAACTTTGCTAAATGCTCTATCAATGCAGGCAATAATTAGTTTCTTAGTTGTTTCCATAAATGTATACCCACCCTTTTTCCAAAAGGGAGGCCAGGGCAGACTGCAAATGTATAACACAGTAACAACAACAACACACTTAAAATACCCATCAACTCATTTTGAAAACTCCCTAATAAAATAAAATAAAGCAGCAGTAAGTTCAGCAGAAGAATCATTGAACCCCACAACTCCTGGTGGTATAAAAAAAATAAATCCACAGGTCACCTTAAAGTAGACAGAGCAGAGGACAACTAAACAGAAATAAGAGGGAGTCACATAATCTAGGGTTCACTGTGGAAAATCCCTTGTCAGGTGTCACTGCCTGGATGATCTTAATGACTGGCTGCTGCAATACTGGAGATGGTGTTCTTTTGGGTCCTTGTGTCCCAGGTTGTTCAGGGCTTTGTGTACTAATATTAACACTTTGAACCAGACCTGGAGGTTCTCAGGCAGCTGGTGCAGAGACTGGAGGATCAGTGTCATATGACCCCCGCCATCCTAGATAGCAGACTACGATGCGGCATTCTGCACCGCTGCAGCATCTAGACAGCCTTCAAGGGAAGCCCCACATGGAGCACACTACAGTTATCTATATGGGAGGTTATCAGTGCATAAGTAACTGCAGTCAAGTTGTCCATCCAGTAAGAGCCATAGCTTGCCAACCAGCTGGAGCTATACATTAAAATAAGAGGTTATTTCTTAATGCTCTGAATACATTTTTTTTTCCTGAATGAACACTGGGAGAAGGAATTGTTCCAGCAAAATATACCCCTATCTATTATCTCCTCTTTTATGGGACATGCAAAATAAACCTGTACAAGGTTTTAATGCACAGCTGTTCCTTCATAAACTCAGCACCTTCCAGATGTTGTTGTTGGGACTCCAGCTCCCATCAGCCCCAGGAAGCATGGCCAATGGTCAAGGATGATGGGAGTTGTAGTCTAAAACATCAGGAAGGCACCAGAATGGGGAAACCGCTGCCTTATAAGAAGACCAATTCCATAGCACTCATGCGATGGTTTTGACACTATGTATTCTGACAGTGTATTTTCCAACTTGTCAGCTCTCATCTGGAGGTGAATTCAGCCGCTGTCACCTTCTGCATTTTTCGATTATTTTTTTTTTAAGAGGTGTGTTCACTGATCTAAGAATGGAGGCTAAATGTGGGATTGGTATGATTAGCAAAATGGGGACGTTACAGGTTTCATAAGACTGCCACGAGAGGTTGTGAATATATGGAGCCACTTTATATTGAATCAAGCCATTGGCTTATCTGTGCTTATAAACATTATATACTCTAATTTGAAACTTGTATTCTTCTGAACAGGATGCAAGGGCATATTGTGTCCTTAGTTGTTTGTTCCCAACACCTGATTTCCAGGGTTATTCTGCCTTTAAACATTGTGCTATTGTGCTTATAGATCACTGAGATGAAGCGGGCAGGAGAAGCTTTGAGTAGGAGCCTAGGAAAGGTGTGGTAGGAGAATTTTGTCAGGAAGGGTGGGGTCCCTCCTCCTGTCACCTGTCTCTAACCTCCATATTTCCTCCCCTTCCTCCCGAAAAAGCCCAAGTTTGTCTGTCCTCAGCCTTGTCCTCACAGCTCTACAGCCTGCATGAAGGCTTTTCTACACAAGCACAAAGTGACCTTTCACTTTAACTTGCATAGTTGGAATGTCACCAACATTCTTAGGCCAACAGCTTCCCTCTGCAGGCAGAATTTTCATGAAAATTCTAGATCTAGAAAATTCTAGATTGGCCAATCCATGGCAGATGCTTCAGCACCATTTCCACAGAAACACTTAGCATATTTAAGTATAGAAAGAAGAGTGCTCTCAAAAAGTTTGAAAACTTGAGCTTTCAGTAAAGATCGGGGCTTTTTTTCAGCTGGAACTCGCCATTGCCATTATAAGAGAACAAGGGAGGAATTCAAAGGGAGTTCCTGCACCTCTTTTTCTTGAAAAATAACACTGGCAAATGTTATTTTGTAATGTTATGAATCTGGTGGCCTGATTAGTGTGAATGGACACCACTATGATTTTTGCCTAAATCATTACTTGATTGGAGTCAGGGATTTGACAAAACAATGTGACTTCAACAGATGTGGGTGTTTCCTGAATGGGTAATTCACCTGCCAGAATGAGATCTCCAAAAGCTCTGCATGGCGTGAGTCAACATATGTGTAGCAGCAGAAATAGCAGATTGAACAGAGAATCTTGGGGTAGGGGAGTGGGAACGCTAGCTTTTACGTGGGAAAGCCGAGATTAGATCATTAACCACGATTTCTTTTGCTAAAGGTAGTGCCACAGGATGCAAATCTCCCACCCACTTACAGTTACCTATTCACCATGAAGGGGAAAACATACAGGAGCTCGTATTGCACACATGTGTCCCCCCCCCCTCCTGCTTAAAAGCAGCCCTAAGGGATGTGTGATTTTAATCAGGGTGAGAAGTGTGTTGTTAGATGGACACCCCTCCACAAACACACTCCTCTCCAACTACCAGGCATAACTGTCAACTTACAGATTTTAAAATAAGGGACCAGCAGCCTCGAAAATAAGGGATCAGCAGCAAAAATAAGGGATTTTCCAAGCACAGGTATGTTCAACTTCTGAGCCCCTCCGAGCCAAAGACAGAAAGCCCAGCCAGCAGTCAAACGAAGCCTCAAGGAAAACCACTGTCCCCTCTCCGCTGGGAAGCGCTGAGCAAAGGCGAGTCCCCAGGCAACGCAGCCGATTTCATCAGCACAAGGCATGCAAGCTCCACCCTCCAGTCATTCTTAGACTTATTGGGTGAGCAACGCAGCCAAGCAACACAGTTGGAGCCTCCCTCCTCCCTGGCCGGCAAGGAGGGAGGGAGAGGAGCTGCTTCCTTTGAAACCTGGGAAATTTAAGGGACATCATCAATAAGGGACATGGCGCTGGGATAAGGGACTGTCCCACCAAATAAGGGACGCTTGACAGCTATGCTACCAGGTCTAAAACAGGGGTCTGTGGCACTGCTTTTAGGAAGAGAAGACAACAATGGGAGACCTAACTGCAGAATTCTTACATGTCCACACCATTCATTTAAAGCGCTATGATATCACTTACCCCCAATTAATTCTCAGAACTGTACTTTGCTAAGGCTGCTGAGAGCGAGTGGGAGGACTCTATCCCCTCTCATGGAGCTACCGTTCTCAGAATAGTTTAACAATCCCACCGTCTTTGTAGAGAACACGGGGAATTGTAGCTCTGCGAGGTGAATGGGGTCTCCACTGCCATTGGGAACAGACTCTTCAGGGAAGCCCACAACTCCAAGCGAACCAATCTCGTAGAGAGAGTCTTGTGAGCAAGCCGTGTCTCATCCTTAAAAACTGAAATATACTGGGAGTCGAGAGTGGATTTCATGCTCTTTATTCAGCTCATAGTGGTGAGGAGGAATAGAAGTTCCCCCAGAATGTCTGCTTTATATACATTATTTACACAATGGGCCCCAAGTGATTGGCTAATTCCAGGATTCTCCTGTAGGCCAATCAGGTTGCGGATTCACTTCCACCTGGAGCTGTATCGGGTGGCTCCTGTGGACCAATCAGACCACAGTAGTGCCTCGCAAGACGAAATTAATCCATTCCGCGAGTCTCTTCATCTTGCGGTTTTTTCGTCTTGTGAAGCACGGCTATTAGCGGCTTAGCGGCTATTAACGGCTTAGCGGCTTTAAGAAAAAGGAAACAAACTCACAATAACTCGCAAGACGTTTCGTCTTGCGAAGCAAGCCCATAGGGAAATTCGTCTTGCGGAACGACTCAAAAAACGGAAAACTCTTTCGTCTTGCGCGTTTTTCGTCTTGCGAGGCATTCGTCTTGCGAGGTACCACTGTACTGTATTCTGGGTCCTATTGTTCTAGGACCAATCAGACTGCTGCATTCTGAATCCTGTTCTAGGACCAATCAGACTGCTGCATTTTGGATCCTATTCAACTCAGTACCTAACAAAAGCTGGGGGGAGAGATGGGTTTGTTGAGGCCTCTTTCTTGAACTCTTTAAGTGGCACCTTTGGGGATTTCCACCTGTATCGTTGGAAGCCTTGGAAAAAAGCTTTCTTTCTTACATGCACACCAGAGCCTCTGGCATCGTGCTTCGGACAACAGCCAGGACCAAAGTGGCATCTTTTGCTCCTCCTGGCCACCACCATTGTCTGGGGCAGAGAGAAAGGAGGGCAAGCAGTGGGGGAAAGGAGAGGCAAGTTGGGGGGGGGCTGCTCTTGTCACCTGCCCCTTGCCTCCGCCGAACTACATCAGCCCTTGAACGCAACCCTTGTTCACAGCAACCCCCCCCCCTTTCCTTGCACCACAGCCTTGGTCCAAATCCCACCTCCGTAGCTGCTTTAGCAAGAGGGAAGAAGAAACGGAGAGTTTGACTCATTCAACTCCCACATAACATCTAGTTCGGTCCAGAGAAAGGGAGTTGCACTTTCCTTGCTGGAATTGGAGTGCATCTTTGAGGGAGGGGTGGACAAGTAAATCCCTGGGGGTCTTGCAGAAGTGCAAGCTGTTTTGTCTCCGCTTACGCACTGAGACTCCAAAAGCAAATAGAATAGGAGCCAGAAGTCTCCACTCCCCTCTCATGCAAAGGAAACAAAGGGTGTTGTCCTATACAGCAGGAGCAGGGAACCTTTTCAATTCCAAGAGTTGCATTAATTTCTGGACTATTTTCTGGGGGGCAAATTGGGTGGGGCCTGGGCCAAAAGCAGGCAGAGCAATAAATATACTCTAGTTCCTGCACACTTGCCACTCCTATGTCTACCCTTCATCCAGGCAAGCGATGGGCACCATCAAAGGCACATTTCTGCCAGGTAAAAACACTCAGAGAGCAGAGCTACAACTCCCAGAGTGGTTTACCAATCAATCCTTCACCCCAGGGAACTCTGGGAATTGTAGTTTAGTGAAGGGGAGTAGGGGCCTGCCTCCTAATGACTCTCAGCATCCTTAACAAACTACACTTCCCAGGATTCTTTGGGGGATCCAGAGTGGCATGCTACTGCTTTAAATGTATAGTTTGGACAGTTTCCTCAAACTATGTTTGCAGCCTTCCATTGTAAATTGGCATGAGCCAACACGCTTACAACAAAGTTTAGTCGAATAGACACAAGGTTGTTGTTGTTTTTCCAATGCCCCACAGCAAAGGGCAATTTATACAGAACTTTTGTCAAGTGCAGAATGCTGTCGGTAAGCAAAATGCCTTCACCCACTCCTAGGAGTTGGGAAAAAACCCTGCTTGTTTTTAAGGGGAAAGTGCTTGTCAGATTTAATCTCCTTAACCCTTGTTTACCCGGGCATTTGAAAGACACTGTCCCTGGCACCTTTAAATTATTGGCTGTGAGGGTAATAACTGTTTTTAGATGTTTAAAGCTTGCTTCTGTTTTCTTCTTTATTATATTGTTTAAACTTTTGGTGTGTGCAGTTGCTCTTAAGGGCTCCTTTGAGTGGAAGGGTGAGGTATCAATTAAACAACGTAATTAATAAACAATGCAAAACAATTAACGTGGCCATTGTGAGATATAAAGCTCTTTAAAGAGAGATTTCTCCCCCACCGTGCATTTCTGCAATTTAATCTTGGATTTATTCAAGAGCAGATCTTTAAACCTTGCCAAGTGCCATTTCAGTCCTTGCCGAAGTCTGAAATGGTGCCTCTGGGCCATACAATAATACTGGAAGGGCTCATGGTCCTTCAAGCATGTACAGACGTTCCTTTATTCTGAAGACATGATGTCAGCAGACCACTTAGGGCTTTGTACAATTACTACTGTGGTTTCTCTCGCTGCTGCTGCTGAGCACGCATTATGTTCAATAAATTCAGGGTCCTGTGGAACATCAGTGAGGTCAAGCTGGTATCGCCGGTGGCTGTGTCAATAACAGCCATTGTATATCTTTGCCAAGTCCTAACCACTTCCTCCAAGATGCAACTCCAAGATCCTCCCATCACTTTCTCGGCCAGCTGCTAAAACCCTCACACATTACAATCTGGTTCTCCCTCTTAAGAACGTAAGCCCTGCTGAATCAGCCCAGTAGCCCATCTATTTCAGCCCCTTGTTCTCACAGTGACTAACCAAATTCCTACTGGGAGCCCCAAAGCAGTGCAACAGCATTTTCTGCACTTGTGATTCTAAGCAACAGGCATTCAAAGGAATCTTTCCTCCAACAGTGGGAGGAGAGCACTTTTTCTGCACCCTACAATCTTCCAGCCAGATGTTGTTCTCCACAGGGCTAGAAAGATGGTATTTGGGTGTGGAGGCAGCTGGCATGCCTGGAAGGTCGGTATGGTGTGAGTCGTGCATTTTTTCCCAAGAAAAATAGGTGCCGGAACTCACCATGAAGTTGTTACAGCAAGTTGCTGGGTGACTCGGGGCAGCCCAGCTTGGCAACCACCTGAGGAGGGGCTAAAAACTACGGCAAGCTGTCTCCCTAGCTGGTTTGGGGGTTGCTCCTGGTTTTGGTGCAGGTCAAATAAATGCACCCCTGCCTCCCTCGTTCTCTTAGATTCAGACAGAGGCAAGGGCAACTCGGAAGGGCCCTCGTACAAACGTGTGTGCGCGCAACAGTAGAGGCCTGGCTGCAAAGCTGATAGCCCGCCATTGCTACAAGGGGGATAGATTGAAGAAAAGGAAATATGAATGGGCCCTGCCCCATAGCTTGACCAATCATGGCTAGGAGCAGCTAGGAGCTAGGTGCAGTGATAGATCTAAAAAAAAGTGTAGACTCACACATGCTGGCCAGCTTCCATTTTGACTTGAAATGTTCATTTTGGGCTTCTCGAGAGTACACAAAGGCACAAAGAGGGAAGGGGGAGTGCCGGCTCACAATGGTGCCCACCTAAGAGGTGCCAGAACTGCAATGCAGCATGTTCCAGCTGAAGAAAAGCACTGGGTGTGACTGCTTCAGTGCAGCACTCAAAGATCCACAAGCTCATTCGCCAGCTGGCCACTCTCAAGTGCTCATTTTGCTCTTGTGGGAGCGCAAAATTGAGCTGAGCCCCTGTCTTTCTTCTGTGCCTGGAGAAACATGTGTATACTCTGCGGTGCCAGACTGACTCCAGAAGCATGGAAGGGCTCTCCTTGGTAATGCATTGAATACTGAAGCAATGTGAGAGTGGCCAAGCGCAGAGCTTTCCAAACTTTTCACGTTGGTAACACGCCTTTTAGACATCCATCATTTCACGACACAGTAATTCAGTTTTACTAGCAAACCAGAGGTTAAACTAACCCCTTTCCGGTCTCAGCATCATGCCCCCTCCTGTTGCAGGGGTCCTCAAGGGAGCAAACTTTGTCAGGACACCAAAGGTGATCCAATATTTGTTGATTCCTGCCTAGAATTTTAGACCAGAGAGACATGGATTCAGATCTCTGTTCAGCTGCGAGTCTCTCATCATGTGACCTTGGGTTAGTCAGGGATATGGAATTCATGGTTGCACTCCAACTCCGAACAAGGCTGACTGGATTTCCAACAACCATCAGCCTTGACCATTGGCCATGGTGGCTCAGGCTGATGGAAGTTGGAGTCCAACGACCTCTGGAGGGCCACAGGTTTCTCCTCCCTGCTCTAAGTCTTACCTACCTCACAGGGTTAATGGAAACTACAACTAATCCAGAATGCGGCAGCTAGACTGGTGACTGGGATCGGCCTACATTGACTCCCAGTACGTTTCTGGGCACAATTCAAAGTGTTGGTGCTGACCTATAAAGCCCTAAATGGCCTTGACCAGTTTACCTGAAGGAGCGTCTCCACCCCCATCGTTCTGCCCAGACACTGAGGTCCAGCACCAAGGGCCTTCTGGCGGTTCCCTCGCTGCAAGAAGCCATGTTACAGGGAACCAGGCAGAGGGTCTTCTCGGTAGTGGCACCCACCTCGTGGAACGTCCTCCCACCAGATGTCAAGGAAATAAACTACTATCTGACTTTTAGAAGACATCTGAAGGCAGCCCTTTTTAGGGAAGCTTTTAATGTTTGACGGTCTATTGTATTTTAATATTTTGTTGGAAGCCGCCCAGAGTGGCTGGGGAAACTCAGCCAAATGGGTGGGGTATAAATAAATTATTATTATTGTTGTTGTTGTTGTTCCTTCCAGTAGCACCTTAAAGACCAACTAAGTTAGTTCTTGGTATGAGCTTTCGTGTGCATGCACACGAAAGCTCATACCAAGAACTAACTTAGTTGGTCTTTAAGGTGCTACTGGAAGGAATTTTTTTATTTTGACTATGGCAGACCAACACGGCTACCTATCTATTATTGTTGTTGTTGTTGTTGTAAAGATAAAAAAACAGGACAAGGAAGACTACATGTCTGTTTTCCTGAGGGTTTCAGTTTTTATGTTAATTTGACACTGTGGTTTTAAGATGGATTTATCTGGCTCTTGTGTACAGTGCTTTCAGAGCAGCAGAAAGGACAAGGTTGAGAGAGGGGAATTGTATCTATTTATAAAAGTGCTTCTATCACACCTTTCTGATGAATAGCACCCGAGGTGCAAAAAAAAATTACATAAACAAGTCAAATGCCAGGAAGAAGGGCCATAGGTCAGTGGAAGAGCATCTGCTTTGCATGCAGAAGGTCTCGGGTTCAACCCCCAGCCTCTCTAGGCAAGGCTGGAAATGCCCCCTCTCTGAAACCCTGGAGGACCCCTGCCAGCCATACTGTGGCTCCAATAGCACCAGAAATTTAAAGCACCATCGTAGCACTTGGTGATAATAGTCATGGCTTCCCCCCCAAAGAATTCTGGGAGCAGGGCAGATATTTGGGGTACAAATATCTGCTCAACGCCCCCAAATTACCACGGATAGTGGGGATGGTGGCGAAGCTGCACACCCGCCAGCCATATAATTAGCGGGGCGCAGCTAATTCCAACAAAATATTAATATTCCAACAAAATATTAAAATACAATAGACCGTCAAACATTAAAAGCTTCCCTAAACTGGGCTGCCTTCAGATGTCTTCTAAAAGTCAGGTAGTTGTTTATTGCCTTGACATCTGGTGGGAGGACGTTCCACAGGGTGGGCGCCACCACCAAGAAGGCCCTCTGCCTGGTTCCCTGTAACATGGCTTCTTGCAGCGAGGGAACCGCCAGAAGGCCCTTGGTGCTGGACTTCAGTGTCTGGGCAGAACGATGGGGGTGGAGACGCTCCTTCAGGTAAACTGGTCAAGGCCATTTAGGGCTTTATAGGTCAGCACCAACACTTTGAGGCTTGGGAGGCAAACTGCACGCCCACCAGCCATATGTTTGACGGGGCGCAGCTGGCGGGCGTGCAGGGAAAGGGGAGTCCACCGGCAAAGCTGCGCAGCTCCCCCACTCGCTGGGGCGCCCCGAAAGGCCGGCGCCCTGCCGCAACCCACCACTAAGCCATATGGGAAAGTATAAGCTCTGTCTGGGAGTATAGCTTATTCAGGCTGTTGAGAGTTGTTATAATAATACTACTAATAATAAATTTTATTTATACCCCGCCCTCCCCAGCCGAGACCAGGCTCAGGGCGGCTAACACCAGATATAAAACAATTGATTGAAATACAACTTAAAAACAAGATTAAAATACAACATTAAAATGCAGCCTCATTTCAGCAGAAACTCAAAAAAAAATTGGGGGATAGATAGACTTCACCAAGGCTAACTATCCAGACTGGTCCTACATGGGCGAGAAAAAAGCCAGGGAAGTCCCCAAGTAGGAGTTCCATCACAGAAGGAAAAAGGAAAAAAGAAAGAGGGGGAGGGGATCAGGGAAGTTTTTAATATGTGACATTTTAGTGTATTTTTCATCTTTGTTGGAAGCCGCCCAGAGTGGCTGGGGAAACCCAGCCAGATGGGCGGGGTACAAATAATAAATTATTATTATTATTAATTCCAAGCCAAAGGCCAGGTGGAACAACTCTGTCTTACAGGCCCTGCGGAAAGAAATCAGAACCTGCAGGGCCCTGGTCTCATGAGGCAGAGCGTTCCACCAGGCCGGAGCCAGTGTTGAAAAGGCCCTGGCTCTGGTTGAAGCTAATCTAACTTCCTTAGGGCCCGGGACCGCTAGGGTGTTGCTATTTATGGACCTTGAGGTCCTCCGTGGGGTTGTTAGGAGGCAAGCACACCCCTATTCCCCTCGTAGAGCTGATACGTACTCCCCTCACAAGAACTTATATTCCCAAAGATATTCTCCACAAAGAGGGAAATGTTGCAGCATTTCCTTTCTCCTAATAAAAGTGCTGCTTGTGAAGGGACAGGATACCCAAATCCTGTCTGTGAAATCACCCCAGGCCTCAAAACTATCCAAAATTCCCTTTTGTCTTCTAAAAATCCAAAACAGCTTTTCTCTGCTCTTCTCACAAGATGCTGTGCATAGGCAAAATGTTACTTTTAAAGGCTAATGAATAGGCTCTGTTCAAAGCAGGCCTGATAAACGAATCTTATCTCATTCGGTTGCAACATCTTTGGACACGCTGAAACGCTTTCCTGGGAAGGGTGCCAAGAGTCCAAGAGTCCCAAGACAGCTTTCTGTTCATGCTCAGAGGAACTCATGGGGCAGGACTCTGGAAGGAGGAGGAGAAAGGGGGAGGAAACTGGAAGGGGTATATATGTTCTGTGCACATGACTGTGAACTGGTGCATATGCTTTTTGTGACGTATCACACTTGCTCCTTCTACCAGTTCATAGATGGTAGAAATAAAAGCTTTTGGAAGGGGTTCTAGCAACAAGGTAAAATGTAAGACGGGATTGATAATAGATAAACTAATAGGACATGAATTTGCTGAACCAATTTTTAAAAGGGATACAACAAAAGGGAGACGTGAGGAAGTCAGGAAAATAAGTTAACTAAAGATGAGAAATCAAGAAAGAGGGAGTTTTCTTTTCTTTTATATGTGTTTTTTCTTTTTCTTTTTTGTGTTTAATGTTTGTATTTTGTAATTTTGTATATTTATGTTTTTGTATTTTTCTGAACTTTTCTATTGATAAAACCTAATAAAATATTAATAATAATAAAAAAAGCTTTTTCTCCGAAACTATTCCTTGAGTGTCTGTTGACTCCCACTTCCCTTTCCCGGGCGCAATATTTTTCCCACCCGAGGGCAAAGCCTCATAAGGCTACACTTGAAAGAGCCTGGCCGGCCATGCCCTCATCGAAGCCACTCCATTCCTTCCTCCCCTGCCCTTAGGTTGAAGAAAATAAAGGTGTGTTGTTGTTTTTTTAAAAGCAATGCATGGCTCCCTAGCAGAGCACATGCTTTTCATGCATGTTCAATCTTTGGTATCTCCTGCTGAAAAGATCAGAAAGATCATCTTCCTGAAGCCATGGAGCTACTGCCTGTCAAGAGTAGAGAATACAGTGGTACCTCTAGTTACGAACTTAATTCGTTCCAGAAGTCTGTTCTGAACCTGAAACTGTTCTTAACTAGAGGCGTACTTTCGCTAATGGGGCCTCCTGCTGCCGCACACGATTTCCGTTCTCATCCTGGGGGAAAGTTCTCAACTCAAAGTAACTCTTCCAGGTTAGCGGAGTTTGTAACCTGAAGCGTTTGTGACCTGAGGCGTTTGTAACTCGAGGTACCACTGCGCTGACAAGAGTGGCTGTGGCAACCCAGCGAGATGGGCAGGGTATAAATAAAATTAATAATAATAATAATAATAATAATAATAATAATAATATGGGTGGGTCTAGATGTTCCTGTGCAAAGCTCTAAACCAAATATATTAATACCTGCCTGCAAGCTTAATTCCAGACTTTTAATTGGGGGGTGTTGCTGTTATGTAATGTTGGCTGTGACTCACTGGAGCTTGGAGAAATGTAAAAATAGATGAAACGTTGAGAGATATATAAGTTTATAAGTTATCGAGAGCTCGCCTGGCTGTGAAAGTGATATGCACAATAACGGCTAATTTTAAGACGAATGTAGCCTGCTTTATTAATAGCAAAATTCCAAGATGATTTCAGAACTTAGGCTTTTGATGAATGGAAGAACAAGGGAGGAGAGGGGAGGGGGCTATTTTAAGACTTGGTTTTCCAAACTGGGACATTGGTACTTTATTTATTTATTTATTTATTTCCCTGTTTACAGCTGGAATATATACTTCTGCATCCCAGGTAAAAGAACAAAACTCTGCTGCTACCACAACATGAAATCCTGGGACCACATTGCTGAAGCTAATCAGGTCTGGATCTGGGCAGTGTACTACACCTCCCATTATTCCACTGGCCATGATGGCTGAGGCTGATGGGAGTTGTAGTCCAACAATGTCTGAAGGGCACCCATGTGGCTACCTCTGCCTTATGCACCCAGGCTAGAGAGTTTCATTCAGGGAGCAGCAATTGGGAGTTCCCTGAAATATTTAATAAAAAAATAATGTTCTATAAAGAAGACAAGGGACCTGTCTCTCAAGGTGCTGATGGACTAGCACAGAAGCTCACAGGATGAGTCCACAGCTCCCTCAAATATTTTACCGGGGGGTGGGGGTGGGAAGCAAAGGGACCTCGACCCCCACGGCTCTGGCTCATACACAATACTGTCAATTCCAACAATGCCCCAATGAAATGGATAAATGAATGCTCTAATTTGATACCAACAGATATCAATATACAGTTGTACCTTGGAAGCTGAAAAGCTTAGTTCCCGAACGTTTTGGCTCCCGAATGTCGCAATCCAGGAAATAACTGCTTCGGTTTGCAAATGTCTGATGGGGCTTCCGATTGGCTACAGGAGCTTCCTGCAGCCAATCAGAAGAAGCGCTTCGGTTTTCGAATGTTTTGCAAGTCACACAGACTTCCGGAACGGATTCCATTCGATTTCCGAGGTACGACTGTACAGATATAGACACACATACACATATACACATTTATAGAATTAGGTTCTTAATCTACCATCTGCTTCTAATTTGTATCGGAAGATAGAAAGAATTCAGCAACCTTATCTGGGACATAAATAGTCGTCAGTTAAATAGAAAGATATCAGTTTCAGTGGTTTTTCTAGGTTCTTATTAAAGGAAGAATCAGCCTCTGTTGTCTGCAACTGTAGTGTTAGCGGACATAGCCAATAGATTCTATATCTCCATTTCCACAAGGACACAGAGCCTTCTTTGTTAATTACTGTACTTGCATGTGAAAAAATAAGTGTGGAGTTTGGGGGCTGCACCTTTACCACTGTCCCCCCAAAGCCACACTCCTCCTCCTCCTCCTCCTCCTTTTCCTGCTACCATATGAAAGAGAGCACCTGCAATGAGCAGCTTTATCTATGCTCCCCTGTGATTTAGAGCCCTTGCCAATTGCGTCCACGCATAGAGAAGACTCCCTGTGGCAGAGCCTATCCTGAACAAAGTTGTGGAGCCGGCCGGCCCTACTGTTTACCGTCACCATGATCAAGATAATCTCTGCAGCCAGGAGATGCATGGAGACAATTTTATGCATGGAGTGTGACTTTTGGAATGGGGCTAAAATGCACAGCTGTGATCTCCATTCAGCATGCTTCGCATCTACTCGGGAGTAATGTGTGAAGATTGTTGTAGTCATGGCCATGAGGCAGACTAGGCAGCTGCCTCAAGCGGTGAAATGCAAAAGGCACCAGCAGAAGGAAAGAAGTAGATGCAGCAGCAGTGGGGCTCATTTACCAGGTCTTGAAAAGGTCACATGAGATCTCTGGAGGCCTCCATGCAATCTTGCTGGAACCCGGAAGCTGCATCTATGTGACCCTGGGTAAGTGAAGCTCTGGTGGCTGCAAGGGTAGCTTCCCGTTTCACCTCAGGCGGCAAAACGGGATAGACGGCCCCTGGCTGTAGTCATTCACTAAGCAGAAACTTATTCAACTATCTAGTTAGGAGAGCAGAGGCCAGTAAGTCATACCTTGGGTTACAGACGCTTCAGGTTGCGTTTTTTTGGGTTATGGACACGCCGAAACCGGTTACTTCCGGGTTTTGGCGGTCGCGCATGTGCAGAGCGCTAAATCGTGCTTTGCGCATGTGCAGAAGTGCCGAAGCGCAACCCACACATGTGCAGACGTGGCGCTACAGGTTGTGAAAGCTGCTGGTTGCGAACATGCCTCCCGCACGGATCATGTTTGCAGCCAGAGCATCCACTGTACTTAAAACATCTGAGGGAAGCAGGGGGGCTCAGGGGGCGCAGGGGAAGCCACACAGTTCTACCATCCATCATCTTGCCCCCACGACATCTGCAACCTGAAGCCATTGCTTTGAATTGCCTAACGGCAGGGCTGGCCCTGCATTTAAATACATATGTTCATTGCTCAGTTCATGTATGGAAAACAGATGAGTCAACTGGCCTCCTGTTCTGTTTCCAGTGATTTAATACTATGACTGCACATGCTGTGTGAATTTTATCTATATGCTACAAAAACTCTGAGCCTGCACAGTTATTGGGCATTGTGTCATCTTCCCCCCCCCATCTTTCTTTGGAGCCAAATATTACGTCTGAGTATGAATATATTTATGCTGCACTTTTAGTATACAAGAACTGAACACAAACAAATTTGATTAGCCCCAAATTGCGATGCTTGAAAGTAGTCACTGGAGTGTAGATTTTTAAAACTGAAGCAACATGCTGCTCATTTTTGGCTCTATGTATAGGTGTTTATTTTGTTTTTGTTTCGTTTCTGTAATGTGAGGAAATTGCAATGTTTATCTGCTGGAAAGATCTCAAAAGAAGTTGCTTGTCTGTAAATACATTTGCTAGATTTACAGTCCTATTAAAACATGGCCTTTATCTAAAATTACTTTCTTTACGCTGGTACATACAAATAATGGGAGCATAGCTTTAACTCATACACCACAGGAAGCTGGGGCAATATTTGCTTAGGCAACACAAAAACGCCAGCAGATGGATGTAACACACACACACACACACACAGAGAGAGAGAGAGAGAGAGAGAGAGAGAGAGAGAGAGACCCTGCCTTCAATGAAACAACAATATTTGTAGTGGCTCATTTTCCAGTTCTATGTGTATCTGACTCACTGTCAAAAGAAATACCTCCTTTCTTTTTTTTTAATATAAGCACCATTATAGCACCATATTTAATTCAAGGGAATTTCACAGTCATGGGCTATGAATCCATTTGTTTCAACAAACCACAGTTACAATTAGCTACAGCTTAGGGTTCAGGTGGGACGCGGGTGGCGCTGTGGGTAAAACCTCAGCACCTAGGACTTGCTGATCGCATGGTCGGCGGTTCGAATCCCCGCGGCAGGGTGCGCTCCCGTCGTTCGGTCCCAGCGCCTGCCAACCTAGCAGTTCGAAAGCACCCCCCGTGCAAGTAGATAAATAGGGACCGCTTACCAGCGGGAAGGTAAACGGCGTTCCGTGTGCTGCGCTGGCTCGCCAGATGCAGCTTGTCACGCTGGCCACGTGACCCGGAAGTGTCTGCGGACAGTGCTGGCTGCCGGCCTCTTAAGCGAGATGGGCGCGCAACCCCAGAGTCGGACACGACTGGCCCGTACGGGCAGGGGTACCTTTACCTTTACCTAGGGTTCAGGTGTGACACTAAACTGTGGTTATTAAAAAATGGGAGCAAAATCTGATTTCCTTGTGGCCACACTGGAGGAGGAGGAGGGGAGGGGAGGAGAGGAACTGTTTGTTCTGACCTCCAAGCTGGTACATAGTGTAACAAATTGGAGAGGCAATCCTTTTTAAATGTTCTTAGTTATTTCCACCGCTGGATCTTCAGATAGCTCTTGATTTAGAAAAAAAACCCAAACAGTTCAAATCTCTGCTCAGCTATGAAGCTCACAAATGACCTTGGGTCTGAATCTCTGAGAATAAAATAGGCTGGAAAGAGGGAGAGAGAACCCACAGAAGTGCTTTAAGCTCCTAGAAGAGAGGCGGGGCAATTTAAAGTAATTAAAAGGAAGAAGAAATAACTGCAGTTTGTGATTAAATTGTGCGCTAATTTAGTTACCTCTGGTAGACTAGCTTCTTTTTAAAAATGAAATCTCAGTGGCACCCTTGCAGGCTTGGCAACTGGGTAAATGGAATTACAGCCCCGTGTATAACTCTACAATTTTCATGTGTGTCGGGGAGTTTCTGAAATTTCACAGCCCCACAATACTAGGTCATCTTTATTTTGGCTGTAAATGTTTTTCATAATAAATAATAATAATAATAATAATAATAATAATAATAATAATAATAATATATTTATACCCCCCACCCATCTGGCTGGGTTTCCCTAGCCACTCTGGGCTGCTCCCAACAAAATATTAAAAAAATCGATAAAACATCAAACATTAAAAACCTCCCCTAAACAGGGCTGCCTTCAGATGTCTTCTAAAAGTCAGATAGTCGTTTATCTCCTTGACATCTGATGGGAGGGCGTTCCACAGGGCGGGCACCACGGCTGAGAAGGCCCACTGGTGGAGTAAGGCGAGTGCGGGGGTGCGGTGTGGTGCGTACCGGGTGTCAGCTGTGAGGGTGGGTGACATTGCCACGCCACCCCCCGCTCACTGCACAGTGCCCCCGGATGCTCACCGCACAGGCAGCGCCCCCAGATGCTCGGCTAGCCCTGCCCCCACACCGCTCCAGGTGCCGAGACAGGTAGCTCCGCCCCTGAGAAGGCCCTCTGCCTGGTTCCCTGTAATCTCACTTCTCGCAGTGAGGGAACCAGCAGAAGACCTTCAGAGGAGGACCTCAGTGTCCCGGCTGAATGATGGGGGTGGAGATGCTCCTTCACTCATTCTTTCGGTTTAAATAAAAAAATTCCTTCCAGTAGCACCTTAAAGACCAACGAAGTTAGTTCTTGGTATGAGCTTTCGTGTGCATGCACACTTCTTCAGATACACATCTGAAGAAGTATCTGTGTATCTGAAGAAGTGTGCATGCACACGAAAGCTCATACCAAGAACTAACTTCGTTGGTCTTTAAGGTGCTACTGGAAGGAATTTTTTTATTTTGACTATGGCAGACCAACACGGCTACCTATCTTTCGGTTTAAACTGTCTTGAACACTGGCCAAACACACTGACCAAACCAATTCATGGAATCACAGAATTGTAGCGAATGTCCTCGTTCTCTCAATATGTTAAAACAATACTGTGCTTCAGAAATAATCAGACAAGTGGGGGGATATATTAAGACAGCTATTCTTGCTCTGGGGGAGCTTGTAGCTAGGTTTACACTCTCGGAACATCCTGCTTTTAAGAGCTCCGAGGGGTGGTTTTTTGGGAGGGGGGCGGGGGGACTTCTGCTTGCATAGTGTTCTGCCATCAGCTTTGCATAAAGATGCGTTTCCCAGAGGGGTTACACAGAGCTCACACACAGTCACTTCTAGTTAGTTTTGAAAGGCTGGCATAGGTCACTAGCTAGAAGATGAAACTATGATGCAATATCCATGTAGACAGTTGCTGCTGGGAGCAATCGGGACGAGACGCGCTGTCACATGGTACTTTGCAAGGCTTTGACTTACACGTAATTAAGAGAGAGAAAACAAATCAGCTTGCAGGGCCAGCCCTACCGTTAGGTATATGGCACGCAAGCAGCTTAGGCCATAGGTGCTGGGGAGCAAGGAGTAACAGCAATGTGTGACGATGACAGCGCTGGGTGTACCATTTGGCTTGCTGTGCTAAGCCAGGTGTGGGGAACCTCCAGGCCCTCCAGATGTTGCTGAACTACAACTCCCATCAGCCCCAGAAAACATGGCCACTTGCATAAATAACGGCTGGAGGAAAGAGTTGCCTGAATCGCTTTGCCGCAGTTGTTGTTGTTTAGTCGTTTAGTCGTGTCCGACTCTTCATGACCCCATGGGCCAGAGCACGCCAGGCACTCCTGTCTTCCACTGCCTCTCGCAGTTTGGTCAAACTCATGCTGGTAGCTTCGAGAACACTGTTGAACCATCTCGTCCTCTGTCGTCCCCATCTCCTTGTGCCTTCCATCTTTCCCAACATCAGGGTCTTTTCCAGGGAGTCTTATCTTCTCATGAGGTGGCCAAAGTATTGGAACCTCAGCTTCAGGATCTGTCCTTCCAGTGAGCACTCAGGGCTGATTTCCTTGAGAATGGATAGGTTTGATCTTCTTTGCAGTCCATGGGACTCTCCAGAGTCTCCTCCAGCACCATAATTCAAAAGCATCAATTCTTCGGCCATCAGCCTTCTTTATGGTCCAGCTTTCACTTCCATACATCACTACTGGGAAAACCATAGCTTTAACTATACGGACCTTTGTTGGCAAGATGATGTCTCTACTTTTTAAGATGCTGTCTAGTGCTCACCAAAACCACCACCGGAAGCACAAAGCAAAATAAGAATCCTATGTGCATAAGCAAAGGCTGTTCATAAGATAAATTACACCACAGTTTTATAGCCTCAGAAAGCCCATTTGAGTATCCGCTCCGATTGTCATGCTTTTCCCAAGCCCTGTTGCACCCGCCATAGTCTGAAATAAGAGCCAACCTGATGCCATTGCTTATGTCCAACAGCAAAGAGGAAGGCTTAGTGGGAAACCTTGCAACTATTCATTCCATATAAATATATGTGTACACACACACACATGCACACATATAATGAAGCTATTTCCAGAAGCTTGGCACAGATGCGACAAAACTGGACAGCTTGGGAGTATATTTATCCAAGGAAAAAAACTTTCCAGAAGCTTTCAAGCAAATGAAACATAAGGACAGAGCGAAAGTCAATCTCTAGCATATTCCAGACTTGAATAGGACGAGATGGGTTTAAAAAATTCTTGCAGACCCGCTGGCTCTTGCCAGCTCTTCCTAGCTAAAGATGGATCCTTTCAAGGCTACTTCGCCAATACAACAACAGCTGGCGGAGCAAACTATTATCTGCTGCATGTGTTACAGTTGTCCTACACCAGATCAGTCCCAGGGTCTGAGGGCACCTTGTTGAAGCTAAGTGGGTTGGGCTGTGGTCAGAATTTGGATGGGAGACCACGACAAAACCCCGTATTATTGGATTGGGATCCATGATGGGAGACAGGTGGGGATTAAGGGTGCCTTTCGAGTGGAAGCATAGACTTTGGAACAAAAATGTCTTCAGTTGTTTCTGGAAAGTACAAACAGTAAGCACCTATCTTGATGGGCAACATCAAAAAAACAAAGATCATGGCCACTGGTCCCATCACCTCCTGGCAAATAGAAGGGGAAGAAATGGAGGCAGTGAGAGATTTTACTTTCTTGGGCTCCATGATCACTGCAGATGGTGACAGCAACCACGAAATTAAAAGACGTCTGCTTCTTGGGAGAAAAGCAACAGCATCTTAAAAAGCAGAGACATCACCTTGCCAACAAAGGTCCATATAGTTAAAGCTATGGTTTTCCCAGCAGTGATGTATGGAAGTGAAAGCTGGACTATAAAGAAGGCTGATCGCCGAAGAATGGATGCTTTTGAATTATGGTGCTGGAGGAGACTCTTGAGAGTCCCATGGACTGCAAGAAGATCAAACCTCTCCATTCTGAAGGAAATCAGCCCTGAGTGCTCACTGGAAGGACAGATCCTGGAGCTGAGACTCCAATACTTTGGCCACCTCATGAGAAGAGAAGTCTCTCTGGAAAAGACCCTGATGCTGGGAAAGATGGAGGGCACAAGGAGAAGGGGATGGCAGAGGACGAGATAGTTGTTCTCGAAGCTACTAGCATGAGTTTTACCAAACTGCGGGAGGCAGTGGAAGACAGGAGTGCCTGGCGTGCTCTGGTCCATGGGGTCACGAAGAGTCGGACACGACTAAACGACTAAACAACAACATCTCGACGGGAATGCTGTTCCACGGAACAGGAGCAGGCACACTGAAAGCCCCACTCCGAGTAAATTTGGGTGGTTGGGATTAATTCACCTTCAACCAATCCTGGAGGGAGGAGCAAGAAGGAAGGAACAGTCAACTCTGCTGGTTTCAATGCATCACCCCCTCTCTCCCTCTACCATTAGGCAGAGTGAAATGGCTGCTCAGGCTGCTAAATCTGAGTGTCATGAAAAGACCACCAATTAGTTTTTATTATTGGGGGGAAAGAGAAGCTTGTGAGCTTTACTTTTTCCCTTCATGCGACTTAAATTCAATCACTGGCCTTGGATAATGGGCCACATTGAAAGCACATGGCTTCCCCCGTATAATCCTGGGAACTGCCGCTTGTCAAGGGTGCTGGGAACTGTAGCTCCATGTGGTAAACTACAGATCCCAGGATTCTCTGGGGTGGGAAGCCATGTGCTTTAATGTGGATGCGAATGCACGCACCTTGATTTGGCGGTGGGGGACATTTGCTGCTCCACTTCAGGCGACAAAACCCTTTGCGCTGGCGCTGCCTACCCCTTTCTACCCACAACAGCCAGTTCCTTGGAGACAGGATATAAAATGTGCCACCTTCATCCCCTCCTGAAGGAAGGTCTCAGAGGCAGGGATACACACATCCTGTCTCCCTTGTCAGCCCTCTGCTTCTCTGAAACCATCCAAGGGCGATAAAAGAGGCAGAAATGTCAAGGCTAATTACAGATCTAACATGCAAACTCACTTGTCAAAGACCCAGTTTCAGCTGCATCACGGAACAGTTACAACAGTGATGGGTGGGTGGGGAGCAAATCGCCTTGCATCCATCCTCATCTTAATGTGCTTCCTCTCCATCACCACAAACACAGGGGCTGTTGTTGCTTTTCCAAAGCAGAGTCTAGTTCTAAAGCGCTGTGCTCTTGCCTTTTCTCCCTTCCTTTCTTTTTCAAATTGGCTCAGACTGTTTGCACTTCTGTCATTCCCTTTGGGAAAAACCCGATTCCACTGACTAATAACGCCTTCGCAGAAAATAAACTGGAGTGTGGGGAAGGGGAAGGTCACAAAGATTACAATGGAAACACGCAAGCCGTTCTCTCTCCCTCTCTCTTTGAATCTCATGGAAGGTCAATGGAAAACGCGAGGTCAGCATAATTCTCTTTCCGGAACTAAGACTGCAAAGAGTATCCAGTCAACCAGAAATCGGCAGAGAGCACGCAGCCGACTGGACAGGGGAGTTCTTCTGGGATTAAATAAGAAGGTGATGGAAGGGCAAGCCCTGGGCCATTGCTACCAGATAAGTCCCGGTCCTCAGCTCCCTGGTCTGAAGATGTGGCTCTGTCTTCTTCTGTCTTAGAGGACTTCGGTGTAGAAGACGTGACCCATTTGTCCTGCCTTTCTGTGCATCCAGACATCTAGGCCTCTCCTTGTCCTACAACCTGATTAAGCCTTGCTGCAATGCAGAGCACAAAGAAACTTAGATATATAAACTAATCACCAAATGGCACCGTAAACCGGGATTACGGTCACCACAACAGAATGTCTAAGTGCCTTTCCCCCTTCCCCAGGAGAAGTTGTTTTTTTATTTCATTTTTATACCGCTTTCTATTTTAAAATCTCAAAGCAGTTTACAACACATTAAAACATCAAATAAAAACAATCCAGAATAAAACAAATTCAAGCTTAAAAGAAAATATTCCAGATCCTTCTCTAAGTGATATTTTGCTTTTTCCATATTTATATACCTACTTAAGTTTATATAGCTGCCCCATAGCAGAAGTAATCTAGGAAGGCAGTGCAGTGTAGTGGTTAAAGTGTCGGACTAGGACCTGGGAGATCAGGGTCCCAATCCCCACTATGTCATGATGCTCACTGGGTGACCTTGGGCCAGTCACAACCTCTTAGCCTACCTCACAGGATCATTGTAGGGATTTTCTGAGGACAGGGTGAACCATGTACCCCCTAGGGGAAAAGGTGGGATATAAATGCAGAGAATAAGCTCTTCTTATGTGGATTTAGTAGTTATGAAGACATTTCACCAAATGGATGCTGCCAGGATCGCTGTAGCACAACAGCGAAATTTTACATATGTAAAGTGATATAATAATATCACTTTGATATGCCGCATGTCTTAATGAAATAATAGTAACAATATAAGTAAATAATAATAAGTAAACAGCAGATTTGGGGTGAAAGCCAGTTAATTTTTCAGTTCTTTAAATCCCATGTTCTGACTATTAGATCTGCCCCGCTCATCTTGTTCTACAGTGCCAGAGATGTAACTTGGCACACAAAACCTGCCAGCGCAGAATGAGATGAATTAATGTTTAAAGACAACAGCATTAGAGCATTAAATTTTCAAACAATGGCTCAGGGAAGACTCGTTCCAAGTCACACTGCTGTGTAAGACCTGTGTGTAAAAACAAAACAGCTGAGTCCAACAGCTCTGCTTGATTCTTGGCATGAATGCAATGGCTATATGATGACAAACCTTTATTTTATTTTTAAGGGAAGAGGAAATGGGTGAAAAGATGGGAAGAGATTCCTGCAGAGGAACCACTCTGGCAAAATAAACTTGCTCCTGCCATACAGGAAAAGGCACATGCATCTGTATAAACAGGTAACCGAATGATAAGGGATTTACTGCAGAGGGGAAATTATATTTTGCAACCTCAAGGCTACACTGCTATGCTGCTTTCTGCCTTGAGGGTAGACCTTAATGACTGTTCAAAAGCAGCAGCGGTTGTGAAAACACAGCCAGACTCCTCAAGAGGAAAGGTATCTCTGAGAATATCTTACCAATCCTCATTTATCTTGTGCGGGACCATATAATCTTCCAAGCTACTTATTGAGATTTAGGAAGCTCTAAGCAGCTGAAGCCCAGTATACCTAAGAAGCAATCTCCTTCCCCAGAAGACATGTTTAATGAGCCAAATCTCTGAGATTCTTCTGTATCTCATCTCTCTAGAAAAACAGGCCACTTTCTAGAACTGTCTCCAAATGTTCTCCACCATTTGTGTGTGTGTGTGGTGGTCACATTCCAACCCCTCTCCTGGTCAATTTAGCTCGGCTTCCCATGTTCCCAGAGTGGCCAGTCAATGAAATCATAACAAACCAGAGCACCCTAGGTAAAGGGACCCCTGACCATTAGGTCTAGTCGTGACCGACTCTGGGGTTGCGGCACTCATCTCGCTTTATTGGCAGAGGGAGCCGGCGTACAGCTTCCAGGTCATGTGGCCACATGACTAAGCCGCTTCTGGCGAACCAGAGCAGCGCACAGAAATGCCGTTTACCGTCCCGCTGGAGTGTAACCTATTTATCTACTTGCACTTTGACGTGCTTTCGAACTGCTAGGTTGGCAGGAGCAGGGACCGAGGAACAGGAGCTCACCCTGTCGCGGGAATTCGAACTGCCAACCTTCTGATCAGAAAGTCCTAGGCTCTGTGGTTTAACCCACAGTGCCACCCGCGTCCCAACCACAGCACCCTATCCCTGTCCAAAAAAGATACTGATCTTTAAAGACCAGGGTGGGGAGCCTGTGGCCTTCCAGATGTTCTTAGACTACAACTCCCAGCATTCCTGATCATTGGCCATGGTGACTAGAGCTGATGGCTGGTGGATTCCAACGCCTGGAAGGCCAACGTTTTGCCATTCCCATTGTAAGGAAGGTCTTGAACTTGCCAACCATTTGTAGTAGGCACGAAAACAATAGACACTGAAGTTATCCAGAGCAGAGTTCCCCAATTATGAAATTCACAGAGTACAAAATGGTATTTCTTCCTGGGCAAGTGGTGGTGTTTCCCTCCCCCACCCCCACCCCCAAATGAACAACACAACCTTCCTACTTTTATCACCTTAACATTTAAAATGATGGGGCAAGAAATAAGGCTTGTCAGAAGCCATCCTGCAAGGCCTGAATGGGAAAAGGTCCATCTGGAGTCCTAAAGCCTTGCGATCATTGCCTTAATACGTAATTCAGAAGAGCTTAGAGCTCCAAAGAAACATTCTCTAAAGAGCAGGACGTTCAGGAGGAGGAAGCAAATCGGTGCTGACGAACTCTGCCAAATGCAGAAATGACTAATAATAACAATAACAAGCAATTGGTGCGAAGCATGGAACACAGCTGCTATGGGGTGGGGTTGTATTTTCTCACAGTGATTTCCGAAATATCCTTAAAGTTGGTATAAGAGGTGTTGGGCCCATCCATACCTTACCTTAATGCAGATTATGAACCCCTTCTGCCTCTCCTCCAAGTACTGCTGCCCCACATTTTCTCCACCCTAAAACCAGAGATTCCCTATGCTTTGAAAATCTAACTAGGAGAACTACATTGTTTACATGATCACAATCCACATTAAGACCAAGGTATGGACAGGCTCATTTATAGCCACTCAGCATATTACAGAGCTGCCCTTTTAAACACCTGCACAATTTTGTTTTGTTTTCAAAAATGTTTTATTTAGATATTGAAAGAAAACCTCAATATAGGAACAGTAACAACAGGGACCTACATGGGTCATTCCATGCCAAATCACCTGATTTTAATACTCGACCGTGCTCTCACAATGCAGATTTTCTTCAATATTTTTTTTATGAGAGAACCTCAAATTAATTTTTAAAGATTTTTTGGTCCAAGAGAATTTTTGAAATTTTTGTGCGATTTAGGCTAATGCAATTTCTGCGTCAGTTTAGAAAAAACCTCCTGTTCCGCTTATTTTTCAACCAATTGGGCTATAAAGTATAAAAATGGTATTAAGTGCCACAGAAAAGGGTCACTGACCATTCAAAGTGATTTTTTTGTCTGAGTTGTGAGAGCACATGGGCACCAGGTGATTTGGCATGGAGTGACCCACATAGCTGAGAAGTGACTGATAGCGACTATCCCACCGAAAGAATGAGTACTTGCCACTTGCAGCAGAAATAATCTAATTCTTCATCGGCACAGTATACAAAAAGCAGTATCATACCACCACTTTAAACCATCATGGCTTCCCCCAAAGAATCCTGGGAGGTGTAGTTTGTTACACTATGGAGGCAGGAGTGAACCGAAGAAGTACTGAGACGACTGGAAACAATCCCATGGTTTGTTCAAGGCACAGTTGGAAGTTCAATCTATGCCACGCGTTCTAAACTATGGTTAGCTGAAACCACATTTGGACTCTGAACTGAGCCAAAGTCAACATCTGCCCAGCTTTTTAAAACTCTTCCTCATATTATAAAGACTTTTTTGTGTGTGAATTAAGCCATTCTTAATTTGTTGTTGCTCTTTGCGATAATAAATAGTGACAAATATCTTGAGGTTATATTCTGAAGACAGCTTTCTTTGCTGCGAAGACTGGCTTGTGATGTTTGGATCTTCTTGTTAACAAAGCAACTCTCTAATTCAATTTAGAGAGCCTAACATAATTACGGGTACTCCTAATTAGTTCAAAGGGAACAGCAACCACTGTAAGAACTTGTCCACCAGAAACTGGATTGAAATAGCAATTTCACTGTATTATAAGGGCAACCTAAGAGAGCAGCAGAGATGCCTTGTCAGATCGAATCATATGTGAGCAGACACAATCCACATCCAACAAGCTGCACAGCCACACTTAGGAAAACGATCCATCATCACTAAATGATTCACTCAAAAAAAGATGTGCGGCCTGATCCTGCCATATTAAGGTCTACATATATACAACTCATCTCTAGGACAAGAGAGGGGTATCTTCACATAGCAGCCCACTGGAAAATTTAATGTAAGGTCACGGGAGTGGAGGTGGTCTTCAGCATCTTAAGTCTCTCTCTACAAAATCTACAAAAATGAGTGTTCCGCCATGCCAGCAACAGAAATTCAGCTTTCATGGGAACCAGATTATTATTATAATATCATATCATATTATTTATTATTTTGACAAAGTAATAATCATAAATAAATAAGAATAAAAATGTGCACCCCACCCCGAGACTATTCCATTACTATTCCACGTAGAGAGGGCACATTTGGCCCCTGGGGCCACAGGTTCCCAACCCTGTGTTAAAACTCGGGGCTAGCAGCCCAGTCCCAAACCAGAAACCTGTGACAGTATTAAAGGGGGGGGGGGAGAGAGGGTGTTGGCATCTCTCCTCCCCATCCTTCTGAAGCTGCCCCACCACAAGAGGTCTGAACTACAATAACTATAAGTATCCTTGTTCCAGGCTTGCTGAGAGCCAGTGTGGTGTAGTGGTTAAGAGCAGTAGACTTGTAATCTGGTGAACCGGGTTCGCGTCTCCGCTCCTCCACATGCAGCTGCTGGGTGACCTTGGGCCAGTCACACTTCTTTGAAGTCTCTCAGCCCCACACACCTCACAGAGTGTGTGTTGTGGGGGAGGAAGGGAAAGGAGAATGTGAGCCGCTTTGAGACTCCTTCGGGTAGTGATAAAGTGGGATATCAAATCCAAACTGGGTAACTCCTCTTGAGGGAACACTCTGCGGCCCAACCGTGTACCATTCACCAAGTCGCTCCCACCCTGGCAAGGAAATGCTTCCAGCCAGTTTGAGCATTTTCATTTAAATTGCTGCTATTTATAAATGGAATATGCTTGATATAGTCCAACGCACACAGTCCCGATATTCCACAGAAGACCTCTTCAGCTGCACCCCAAGAGATGGGATGGCTTATATGGAGCTAATATTGGCCACAGCTCAGTTCTACTGGAGCAGCTATTTTGGATTGCAAAAGATTCTTCTGGCTGAGTTTGTTAGCAGAACAAGAGGAGCATTTGCTGGCTGCCTAGGTCACACATATGTTCACTGGACAGAGAGCTGGAGTCAACATCAGGAATAGCTTTCCTAAATATAGTCATTTCAATTTCTTGTCAAGCGAGGTGTATGAACAGTACTCAAATGCGACTCGGAAATTCACAAAAATCACCCTTTCCGCTAATGAAGTGATGGTGATTCATTTAAAGAAATGGTTTGACACAGTAAGGTTCATCATACCTCAGCGCAGCTAGAATATGGAAGGGAAACAATTGTGTGTTTGCAAAGAAATCAATGACTACTTGTATATGATGGAGGAGACTGAGAAAACAAACCATTTATGGGTTCTGTCTGTGAAGAAAAGCGAAGAAAACTCTTATTTCATCGATATGATGAAGCCAAGTAAATGAACTAGACTTTATTTATTAATTTCTGACACTTATCAGACATCTATTTATAAAAGCAATCTCTTAAATATTGCGTGACGCATTTAAAACACAACCCTATATAGTAAAAATGCATATCAAAGCTTGAAAATCGAAATCAGCATGCCTTAATGGCACTAGACCTTTAAAGCACATTCTTTCCCTCAAATAATTCTGGCTAAAATGGACGCTTGGGTTGCGAACGTGATCTGTGCGGGAAGCACGTTTGCAACCCGCAGTGTTCGCAACCTGCAGCGCCTCATCTGTGCACCCCTGACTGCTTTAAATGTATAATGCAGATGACACCAGTGACTGGGGGTGGCTCTGAAGGGTCTCAAGCAGGGCTCCCCCTCACAGCTAACCCATAGTTTTCCAGTTTCCAGGAGTCTGGGATTAAAACAAAGACATGCTCTGCCACTGAGCCTAACGCCTCCAATATTCATCCATTATGATAGGCTGTGACCCCAGCTCACACCGGCTGCTTAACTGTTGGCAAGGTTTTCTTGTTTCTTAAAAACAAATCAAATGGTAATCGTAGAAAGTCATCTTGGGAATTTATATTCGGCACGGCAACTCCCTACCATGTAATTTTAATAAACACACTTCAAGGCCTTGAACTCTCAGCTTGGCTGAGCTACGCCCAGGACGAGAGCAGCTGTCAGAGAGAAGCCACATGCTCTGGTCATTCAGCTCTAAGTAAAGCAGCATAGTTCATCAATCTACTCTAGCGCCTTACCTTGGACATTTATTGGCCAACGTCAAAGGCTCCACCAGCGCCACAGGCTGCATTCAGAGGAGAGCCAAGAACCAGAAATGGGAACCAGAGGAACGAAAGCAAGAAACAGGGCACAGGAATTGTCAGGATCCCACCCAACCCAGAAGCGACTCTTCAGAGAAAGAGCTTGAGGGCCTACGGAGAACCCCAGTACTATTTATTAAATTTGTATCCTGACCTTTCTCCTAAAGGAGCCCAGGTCAGTAAACATCAAAATGTTAAGAAGAAGAGTTTGGATTTGATATCCCGCTTTATCACTACCCGATAAAACAATACAATACAATGGTACCTCTGGTTGCAGACATGATCTGTTCCGGGGTGCCACTGGCACCCCGAAAAGTCTGTAATCAGAGCAGTGCTTCTGCGCATGTGCGAAGCGCAACAGAGCATTTCTGCGCATGCGTGAACCGTGCAGAACACTTCTGCGCGTGTGGCAAAACCCGGAAGTAAACACTTTCGGGTTTGCTGCGTTCTTAACCCGAAAAAATCGAACATGAAGTGCTCGCAAGAAGAGGTATGACTATACAATATAAAAAACCCCCCTCAAAAACAGGAAGTATTTAACTACCATTGCAGGGGACCTTTGCTGAATGTGATTTACTTGTGGACAAACATTACAGACGAATACACGTTACATGCAAATTTAGGGCAATGGCTCTGTGACAGCAAAGCTGCCTGGATGCAGAATGTCCCAGGTTCAATCCCAGGCATCTCTGTTTAAACGAACCAAGTGACAATTAATAAGAAAGACCGCCACCTGAGATTCAGGAGAGCTGCTGCTAATCAAACTGGTCAATGTTATGACATCGATGGGTAAATAATTTGACTTGGTATAAAGCAGTTTCCTATCTTGGCCATGTGGAAGGGCATTGGTGGATAACGTGGCACTAGATTAAGCGTTTGGGGAACGTCCCTTTTAAATCCCACTACCAGCTAATTGCAATCTCTCAGCTGCACTTAAAAGAGCAGAGAAGCCACCTAAGCCAGCTTCTTAGCCTCTCAGCGGCAGTCAGCTTCCCTAGTAGATGTTACACAGTCTTTAACTTAAAGTGACATCTACACCATGTTTGAACAAAACAGCTTTAATTAAGCTCTAGTCTTCCAGCGGACCGAATTAGACCCACCACCTGGCATTCCACTCAAAGCAATCCCATTTGAGAGCGCACTGTGGTCAAAGTCGGCTTTCCAAACGCGAGCTGCCGAAGCCTTCGGTATTTCCAGATCAGAGAATAGCGGCGCAGGTTGCCAGCTGAATGGATAAGGTTATAAACAACAATCCATAATGAAGCCTGACCAGATTAAGAGTAAAAGAGCTTATCGATTAAGCAGCGTAATGGAAGAAAGCTACCTTCGTTTCAAAGTGGGACTTGGCCCAATTAATTAAAAAAAAATACATATAGGAAATTAAGCAATATTTTAGAAGAAACTAAGCTTTTTGAGTCTCTAATCCCTGCCACAAATTGAGTGAGCTGCACCTCTATGCTCCTAGATTATGTTTAGCATGAATGTTTCTCTGTGTGTCTGAAGATTGACTGGGGGGGGGGGAGAGAAAATATTAAGGAGTGAAAGCTCCCCCGCACAATTTGCAATCCACCAAAGTGGATATAGGATACCTACAAAGTATTCTGACTTGCAAGTTGTTCAACACCTCTCCCGTCTAGTATAGTTCTTCATTATTACAAAGCTAAAAATATAGACATAACCTACAAATGGGAAGCTTTTAATTAACACTGCATATGATTTTTATTGACTTAGCTGAAAGTAAACATTACTGGCAAATTTAGGTGAGCCGCTCAATAGCAAAAGCTTTTCTCTGTATGCAGGATGTCCCAGGTTCAATACTGCATGTCTCTAATTACAAATAAAGACATATACTGTAGTCCTGGCAGCTCTTTCTTATACCAGGAAATCAGCTTTCAGGAAGACATTTGGGATTGCAGTTGTAGTACAGGGCTAAACTGTGTCCCTGACTGCTGTTTCTCTGTTCTAAATTGTTCCGAGCTTCTTCCCTGCCTCCCACCAGAGGGGCAAAGCTACAAGAGAGAGCAAGAGGTGTGCAAGGAAAGGGTTAATCAACTCCTCATGTTTCTTCATTCGCACTCCCTTCTGCCACAAAAATGGGTTGTTGTTTTTTTAAAAAAAATCTAATTTTGCCTTAGGGTTCCAGTGGGATCTTTGACTACTTCCCTTTGAATAGCTCATCTCGCTTTATTGGCCGAGGGAGCCGGCGTACAGCTTCCAGGTCATGTGGCCAGCATGACGAAGCCGCTTCTGGAAACGCTGTTTACCTTCCCGCTGGAGCGGTACCTATTTATCTTCTTGAACTGTGACGTGCTTTTGAACTGCTAGGTTGGCAGGAGCTGGGACCAAGCAACGGGAGCTCACCCCGTCGCGGAGATTCGAACCGCCGACCTTCTAATCAGCAAGTCCTAGGCTCTGTGGTTTAACCCACAGCGCCACCCGCGTCCCTTATTGCAATAAATACATAGCGATAAATCAACAAACAAACATGAGCAGGGTCCCGCTTGACAAACATGCCCCTAACTTCCTCATGTGTTTCAAACACATCATGTAGTTGGATCCATGCCCTTAAGGTTTCAGATAGAGATCTTCTTTAATCAAAAACAAAATGGCGCCTCTGAGGCGTTTGGGGGCTTGGAGATCTGCAGAATACATATAAGGTTGCCTAGAGATTGCTTAGTTGTCAAGACAGAGGAAAATTAATGGAAGACTTTGACCCGCTACCAATTGCTCATCCAGGTGTATGAAACCTGGCCTCTGAGCCTTTCTTTAAAAAGAGGGGGGGGGAAACATATATAAAATCACTTTATTTATTTCAAACATTTATACACTGCTTAATTTACAACCATCTCCAAGAGTTGGGCAAAAGACTCAGTACCTTAGAACTGTTTAAAACAAAAAAATCAGAAATGAATTTAAAAGCCTGCTGTAGTAAAAAATGAAGGCGAGGGCTTTGGCTGGCTTTGAAGTTCAACTGTCTAGACTTCAGCTAGAAGGGAGTTGAGTTCCACAAAATTGGGCCCACAATACTGAACACAAGTTAACATGATGCAGAGACACAACAGGGGTGTTCACACATTATATTCAAGTTCAGGCTGTAAATGTTGTGCACTCATACATTTATCTGCATGTAACATTCAGCATGTAACATGTCTGTAACATGTATGTAACATGCATGTAACAGTGTTGCCTGTATGTGCAACAGCGGCATCTGAGTACACCTGCGAGATCACCTTAACCAAATATATACCCTCTCGGTCGCTTTATTCTGCAGACGTGGCACTATTGAAGGCGCCACATAATACTCGTTCCACATCTGTAAGAAATCGATCTTTCGCTGCAATAGCATTCACACTTTGGAACTCCCTGCCCATTGATATCAAGCAGACACCTTCACTGTAGTCTTTTGCAGCGCCTGCTAAAAACATTTTTGTTTAGACGAGCCTACCTAGGTATCTAGAATGCTGATGCGTTTTTTTAAAGCATATTGCTGGTTTTCATTTTTATGGGTGTTTTAATGGTTTTTACTCATCGTTGTATTGTTTTATTCTTTTTGTAAACCACTTGGGTTGTTTTTTCAAAAAACAATCAAGTGGTATATCAATTTTATGAAATAAATAGTTGCTCTGTATAACTCAACAAGCATACACACTTCACACAAACCCTCCTACACTGAGAGAAAGAGAGAGAGAGAGAGAGAGAGAGAGAGGGAGACTGCGTCTGCGTGCTGATGCATTAACCTGCAGGTTACCCCATAAAAGCCCTAAACGACCTCGGTCCTGTATACCTGAAGGAGCGTCTCCACCCCCATCGTTCAGCCCTGACACTGAGATCCAGCGCCGAGGGCCTTCTGGCGGTTCCCTCGCTGCAAGAAACCATGTTACAGGGAACCAGGCAGAGGGTCTTCTCGGTAGTGGCACCCACCCTGTGGAACACCCTCCCTTCAGATGTGAAGGAAATAAGTAGCTATCCTATTTTTAAAAGACATCTGAAGGCAGCGCTATTCAGGGAAGTTGTTAATATTTAACGCTGTACTGTTTTTAACACTTGATTGGGAGCCGCCCAGAGTGGCTGGGGAAACTCAGGCAGATGGGTGGGGTATAAATATATTATTATTATTATTATTATTATTATTATTATTATTAAATGAGGAATATTGCTGCTCACTTGTGCCTTTGCTGCTCACTCGTGCCTTTGCACCATGGGATATTATGCACCCTGGACCTCTTTTTTGCATCCCCCTCCCCTTTCCATTCCTTGAAGGTATCCAAAAAAAGATGTGTGTCCCCTTCTAACACAGTCATGAAGGATTTAAATTTTAGAGCATCTTTGGACCGGTGCTTAAGGAGACAGAAACTGTGGGTTATGGTATGTTTTGTGCTCTGTGCTATCCAGAGCTGATGTGCCGTACGGATTCAGTGCACGTGCTGCAAAGTGGAATGCGTCTTGGCTATGAAGAGATCTCAGCCTATCCTTCTGTGATACAGTGGTGCCCCGCAAGACGAATGCCTCGCAAGACGGAAAACTCGCTAGACGAAAGAGTTTTCCGTTTTGGAGGTGCTTCGCAAAACGAATTTCCTATGGGCTTGCTTTGCAAGACGACAATGCCTTGCGAGTTCCTGCTGGTTTTTTTTCCTCCCCCCCCTTTTTCTAAGCCTCTAAGCCGCTTATCAGCTGATCCGATCAGCAGATAAGCCGCTAAAAGCCGCTAAAAGCCGCTAATAGCGC